>NW_022900935.1:50214090-50218315 GCF_012274545.1 Fukomys damarensis | reverse complement strand
AGGTGGGCCCCAGGTGGGCACCCCAGGGCTCACAGCCGTGGCCGCCCCTGCTCCGCCAGCGCCTCCTGCCCAGGAGAAGCGGGATTCTTTAGTGGAGCTGGCGAAGCGGCCTGGGGAGGGACCCTGTCTGGCCGTGAGTCCCCTGCAGAGCCTTCCTGGGACCATCTCGTCGGGTGGCAGCGCCCGGAAGCAGGAAACAACCGCTTTGGGAATCAAATGCAGGTGTCTACACAGGGCCCGGAGCCACCCCTAACCGGAGTGGCCTTGCCCTCGCCCCGGTAGCTTAGGAGGCCCTTTTCCCTCTCTCGGCCCTCGGCATCCCAGGCCATCTTTTCTGCCCGTTCACCCAGTATTGCCCTACCCAGTCCTCAGTACCACATATTTCTGCTGTGCTGGTAACCAAGTCAGAAAATGAGGATTGAAACCGGGGGCGGCAGCGCACGCCTGTAATGCCAGCCAGCGCTCAAGAGGCAGAGGCAGGAGGATCCCAGGAGTTTGAGGGCAGCCTGAACTACATATAGTGAGACCCCGTTTCAAAAAACCAAAAAAGAAAATGCGGATTTAGATTAGTGTCGTGTCTTACAATTGACTTAGCTCTTTCAAATAATGATCTCAGTGGCGCCTGACTCGACGGTAGGAGAAAAGTATAGTTCCGAGAGGCCAGACGACTTACCCACGTCACATAGCAGGCTGCAGCAAGGGGTCACTGCTCTGTCCACTGCCCAACAGCTTGGAACAACTCATGTGCCGTGGATGCACAGTGGATCCATCTCAGGAGCTTTCAAACTCTCAAATGCCTGAGTTATATCCTCAGAAATTCTCATTTAATCTAAACACTCAGATTTTAAAAAACATAATTTGTGCATTAATTGTTCATTTGGTGGAACTGGGGTGCCCAATGCTCCTTTTTTTTTAATGACAGTGTCTCACTATGTACCCCAGGCTGGCCTCAAACTCAAGGTGGTCCTCCTGCCTCAGCCTCCTAAATGCTGTTTTTTGCTTTGTTTTATTTTCAACAAAGAAATAGTGCTGGGATTACAGGCACTACCATGCTCAGCATTGCTCGAATTTTATTTCTTTTTATTTTTAATTTTGTTTGTTTTCTTTTCTTTTGTTTTTGTTTTTTGTGACAGGGTCTTTTATTGTAGTTCAAGCCGGCCTTGAACTCACTATGTAGCCTAGGCTGGCCTCCGATTTATGACAGTCCTCCTGCCTCGGCCTCCCAAGTGCTGGAATTACAGGAGTGCACCACCACGACAGGCTGACACTCAAATTTTTTAAAGCTGCTCAAATGATTCTAATGTTCAGCGAGGACTGGGACCTACTTCTAAGCATAGCCCAGGGAAGACTTCAGTCTTGCATAGCAGAACCTTCAAGACCACAGCTCTTCAGGAATACAAGGAATGTTTGAAAGGGGGTTCGCGTGCCCTTTCGGGTGCCCCTTCCCAATTAGGCCACTCACGCACCGAGAGGTCTGGCAGGAGATCTTTATTGTAGGGAGGCGAGCAGGAGGCAGGAAGGCAGAGAGAGAGAGAGAGGAGGAAGAAGAAGCAGGAGAGAGAAGAACAAAGAAAGGAAGGTCCTTTTATCAGTTTTGGGGTGGGCTATTGCTTATTTATGAGGAGTGAGCTACTTTTAACCTATCACAGGCCAGATTGCTTTTATGGGCCCAGTCCTGCAGACACAGGTTTCAACTTTCCTGGACCACTGTGGCCTTGGGCGGGGAGGGAAACCAGAGATAAGGGCATGAGGTCGTTTTAGGAGCCAAGATGTACCAGGAGAATGCAGCCTGTGAGGCGGCGTCACAGCATACTTTAACATGATCAATTCCCTAACAATGTTGGATGGTGAGATTCTTGTTTTGAAATTCCTCAGTCACAAAGCCCACCCTGAAGCCGGTGTCCTGGACTGGCTAGGTAGACAGCGTCCTGAAGACAGATCCAGGTGTGTCCTTTGTCCTTCCTCTGACTCCCGTGTCTTGAGAGATCCTTCATTTCCTGAGCCTTTACTGTGTCCTGGGCACTGGGCCAAGTCCTAACGGTTGTGTTCCTAGTCAACAGAACCCTGAGACAATACGGTTTTAGATGGGACAGGCACAAAACAGGCAATCTGTACCAAACTAATTCCAGGGGAGCCTTGTGCCCGGAGGAGAAAGGACTGTGCAGAATTGGCAGCGAGAGTCAAGCAGGCAAGAGTACTGTGAGAAAGAGACGTTCAGGATGAGAACACAGCAGCAAGCTGAACTCATCAGAGTGGCGTCCACTGAAGGTGCCGCCGAAGCTGGAAGGATCGACTGGCTGGTTTCTCTGAGGAGCCTGTGTAGGCCCCTCGCTCTGCCTTTGCAGCCCCGTGCACCGACGGCCATGGGAGGCTTAGAAACCCGTTCTGTGCTACTGCCAAGTGGGGACATCTGCTGCTTGGTGCTGACAATCTCATGCAGGTAGGTTATGTGTGGCTCCCAAGGACGGGAGCGGGGGACACATACCAAGTTCTAGCTGTGCACCCATGTGGCGTGTGGTCACCCAGAGGCCTGTGTCCAGTGTGTCCCCCTATAGGTACACCCCTAAAAGAGTCTTTTGCCTTTTGGAAGCCTGCGGTAGCCTGTATGCAGGAGCCTTGACTTCACTTCAGTTTTCATAACCACCCATGACAGCTTGGCCAACGATGTCAGTCCGGGACGAAGAGGGTTCCCACGACTCAGGAGAGTCCCAGGTGAACCGTGCGAAGTTAGTCACCCCAGACGTGCCCCCGGCTCCCAGCCTGGGTGAAGGCGGGCCCCTGAGCACTGGGGGACAGACAGCACTGTTCCCCAGGGCTGACGGCTCTCCTCCAGGCTGCATGCCAAAGTCACACTGGCCGTAAGCTCCCATTTCAGAGAATATACAGCGACTGGGACCGAGGGGGTGGCAGGAGTTTTGAAAAATCTTCCAGATGATTCCACTGTGCAGATGGGTTGAGGACCAGGGCTGGAGGTGTCCTATTTCCATTGTGGGAAAAGACAAGGAATCCCAACTAGACTCTGAAAGATGGTCCACTTGGCCAGCAAGGGTCACATGGCTGCGGCATCAGAGCGGAACGACCCCAGGCTGCCAGGGCCCGGCTGGTGCCAGACTCAGTTTCCCGGGTGCTGGGAAAGTGAGGGGTCAGCCTGACCCTGAACCTGACCGGGACTCACCTGAAGGCCCCATCCCAGGAGATGGGGACTATGTCTGTGTGCTCCGTGGGACTTGGTGGCAGAGAAGGACCCTGGCCTCTATCCTTGGCTCCCTCGGGGCCTGGACTACATTTCTGCATTTCCCGCTGATTTTATTTTCTCGCTTCATTTTATTTTGAATTGTAATACGACGCATGTTTATTGTGAAAAATTCAAGCGGTGTAAAAGCATAGAGTGAAATACCAAAAGCCCCGTTCACAGCCAATTCCCTCACCTGTACCTGCTGCCTAGAGAGAGCCAGTGTCAGCAGCTCTTGCCAACACTGAACCCCAGCGATGTACGTCCCATGAGAACTGGATCTTTGTGTGGTTCGCCCCTTTACCGCTGGTATGTGGCACGTAAGAGGCCCTCATTTAATGCCAAGTGAAGAAACTGTTTCCTGTTACATAAATGGCATTTCTTCCTTAACAAAATTTCAACTGCCATAGTAACTATAGATTCGTGGAGTACAAGGTGACCTTGCACAAAAATACCATGTGTTCAACGATCCGGTCAGAATAATTGCTCTTCCACCTCAGACACGTACCAGCTCCCTGTGTTGGGATCACTAAAATCCTCTTATTAATAGCAATTTTGAAACGGTGCTATCATCTATAGTCACCCTACTGTGCTACACATTTAGAAGTTATTGTTTCTATCCGCCTACACCCCTGTACAACAAGACCATTTTTACTTATTTGTTCTTCCTTTTTTTGCGGGGGAGACAGGGTTTTGTTAAATTACTAAGTTATCCAGGCTGGGCCTAAACTTGAGATCCTCCTGCCTCAGCCTCCCAAGTTCTGGAATTACTCTCTTTACTTTTTACTGCCTGGTACCCTGAAGTATGAAAAGACTAGATTTATTTAACCAGTTTCCTATTAGTGGACTTTAAAAAAAAAATTGCAAACAGGGAAAATCCTTGTATGTAGCATTATGCACGTGTGTTACTATTCTCAGGAATCCATTTCTAGACTGGGAATTGCTAGGCGGAGGACACTTGAGTACACATGATCATTTTTTTTTTTTTTTTTT
>NW_022900935.1:50196380-50213998 GCF_012274545.1 Fukomys damarensis | reverse complement strand
TTTTTTTTTTTTTTTTTTTTTGGTCTTGGCATGGTTCCCTCTTCTGGAAGCATCTCTCCCTCTGACGCATTGGGGAAACCTTCCCCTCCTGGAGCACAGAGGAGGTGCTGTGGCCTTTTCCATTCTAAGCAGGAATAGTCTACAGATGGGCAGGGGTCCAAAATTGCTGAGAGGGACAGACAGAGCCAGGGCTAGGCGAGTGCTCTACTGCTGAGCGGCACTGCCATCCCCTGGGTTGGGCCCAAACTTTGAGAAACTCTGCCAGGGGCTCCCCGCTTGGAGGAGCAAGGTGGAGGGAGTAAAATAGCCTTGGAACCTGGAGTTTCGGGGAGGCAGACCCCCAGGCGGTGGGCGATCCTAGAGAGAGGCCGCCCGCCCGGGGCCCTTCCCTCACCTCAGCAGACCGGAGGAGGAGCCCCGGGTCGCCTCGCTCAGAGATGGAGAGGGGGAGAGAAAGAGAGAGAGAGAGAAAACACCGAACGCTCGCGCTGGGCGGACGACTAAGTGAGGAAAGTGACAACGCTCACGGCGTTGGCAAAATTACCAGCTCTGCGTTGCAATTCTGTCTCTGTCAGGAGAGATAATGAGGCTGTGTGCCTCGGATTGATTAAACAGTAATTAGACTTCAAAAGCTCGCTAAATGCCTCTCTTTAGAAACCATCCAGCTAGGCAATTTTTCTCTCACATTTAATAGCAACTATTCTTGCATCCTTTTCCACCCAAAGTGGCCATAATTGCGGGGGAGTTTATGAGACAAGCAACGTGCAAGCAGCCAGGGAATCCAACTACTGTTCTGTCCCAAGAGCCTTGGAACCCTCCTGCCCTCTAGTTCGGTGGTTCTGTTTCTTCTATTTATTTATTTTATTATTATTATTTTTTTTTTTTTGGTAGGCAGGCTGTGGCCCTCAGTGGTTCTATTTCTAGATATCTATCCCAAGCCAATAAAAAAAAACCCAAAGGCAAGGATTTGTGTACAAGCTGGGCGTGGTGGTGCACACCTGTAATCCCGGCACTCGGGAGGCTGAGGCAGGAGGATCGCTGTGAATTTAAAGCCAGTCTGAACTATGTAGTGAGACCCTTTCTAAAAAAAAAAGTGTACGAAGATGTTACAATAATCTTGTTTATAGTATAAAAATAAATATTGGAAACAGGCATGGTGTCATACACCTGTAATCCCAGTACTGGGGAGACTGGGGGTGGAGGATCACATGTTTGGGATATAAAGCAAGATGTAATCAAAGAAAGATGAAATTACCTAAGCAGTGGCCCTTAATGAGGGATGAACTTTAGGCTCAACTGGAAGTTTATTAAACACACACACACACACACACACACACACACACACACACACACGTGCACACAGTCAGGCAGCAGCTACTTGAATATCTCTGCTTTGTGTTTGGTTGTGTTGTTTTGCGATGCTGGGGACTGAACCCAGGGCCTCATACATGTGAGGCAAACACTCTAACACCAAGCAATAACCCCAGGTCAAGTAGCTTTCCTTTTCTCAAGATATAGAGGATTGAACCCAAGGCCTTTGCACTGGGCTACATCCCCAGCTCCCTCCCCCATTTTTTGAGGCAGAGTCTTGCTAAATTGCTAAAATGCCTCAGGCTGGGCTCAAATTTTCCGTCCTCCGAGTCAGCCTCCCAGAGTGCTGGGGTCCCAGGTGTGCACCACCATTCCTGATGACGTATAAATCTTAAGGCTGACACTCTCTCACCTGATCCCTTGAGGACTAATGAATATTTTAAAAAATTTTTTCACAATGGGTGTGAATTGCTTTTTATTTTTGTGCTTTGGTATTTGAGAAGGGGTCTCACTAGACAGTTCAGGCTGTCCTTAACAGGCTATGTAGCCCAGGCTGGCCGTGAACTCTCAGTGATTTTCCAGCCTCAGCCTCTGTGGGAGCCCGCTGGCATTTGACATTGGAAAAGTAACTTCTACCATTGAGGCATTGACACAATCTATGACTCTATTTGGCTTTTCTGAGATGAGGGTCTCAGCTATGCAGATGAGATTGACCTGGAGCTCTCTGTGTAATCCAGGCTGAGCTCACTGTGTAATCCAGGCTGGGTTTATGGGATTACGGGTGTCGACCTGGAGCTCACTGTAATCCAGACTAGTTTTATGGGATTATGGGCGTGCACCACCACGCCCGGCAAACAATACCACTGGACTCGTCAGGTTGAGTGGGGCCTTCGCCTTTACATCAGCGGCCGTGATCCGGGTCTCACCTTTTCCATCAGGCCTTTTGAAAGAACCACCTCAGTTCAAACCCATTGCCATTGGCCCCAACCCCCTTCTTTAAGAATGTTGCTTTTTTAAAGATAAACTGGGCCTGGTGGATGATAGCATTAGAAGGGTTGAGGAAAGCCTCGAACAAAGGCAGAAGCAATGGGAGAAGGATGAATCTTGGTATCAAAATGCTGATAAATGCTTTGTCCCTTTATGGTTAAATGCTTGAGTGACTCATGTGATTGGTAGAAGATTTGTTTGAACTGTCCAATAAGCTTGCTGAACCTTCCCCCTGGGATAACAGTATATAATCGTTTTGCTGAGCCAATAAAGAGCCTTTGATCAGAAATCAGACTTGGGCCATGTGCTCTAACTTCTTAAAGATTTCCTTCACAGACATTCAAGATCGGATCGGCCTCTGATGACCCACGAAAGAGAGGCGGCTCTCACCTCCTATTCCCCGCTGGACGGGGTCCCCCCAGAGAGCCACAAGCCTCCCAAGTGCTGGGATTTCAGGCGTGCACCGCCATGCCTGGCAAGATATGAATTATTTATAATCAGAAATATATATTGAGAGAACAGATTAGAAGACAGAAAATTCAGTAGCAAACACCTACTATGCACCAGAGTCTATGCTTGGTACTGAAAATTCAGAAATAAAGACACTACAGTCTGCCCTTTGAGAAATTCACAATCAATGGGTATGGTGGCGCACCCCTGTTATCCCAGCCACTGGAGAAGCTGAGGCAGGAGGGCTGCAAGTTTTAAGCCAGCCTGGGCAACGTAGTGAGACCTTGTCTCAAAATTTTAAAAATAAATAAGTAAAACTGACAACAGCACCAACACAAAGGGCCGCGAATGCAACTCAGTAGCAGAGTGTTTGCCTAGTGTGCACGAGGCCCTTGGTTCAATCCCAAAACTGAAAAAAAAAAAAAATTAAGTTCCCGATCTACAATGGGAAGCAGCCATATAAAAATAAATATTCTTCAACATACATAGAGGCAGGTGTCTTTCCTAATGGCGGGTGGAGCGGTCAGCTCTGGGAGGAGGCTCAAAGTAACGTCTCCAAGCAATTGCGTTGGCTTGTTTTAGGGGCACCTGGAGAAGAGACGGAGGGAAACGGGCTCCAGGCAGAAGGAGCGCCTTGTGCGGTCTCGGAGGTGTGAACGCCCTGTGATGAGATGTGAGCAGGAGGTGTGGCTGGAGTGGAGGGGCAACCAAAGGAAGCAAATGGAGTGGCAGGCGGGGCAGCTCAGAGGCTTGGCACCAGCAGGCTGAGGACCTGCAATTTAAACCAGGTTAGTGGTTCCCAAATCACAGGCCAAGGAAACACAGTGTTCAGCACACAGGGGTTCCATGGAAAAATGCCTTCAGAGACTGCTTTAAAGTGTTTCGTGCAGTGGGTGGGGAAAAGGATGATATTGGGACTTCTGCCTTGTGTCCTGGCCTGCGAGCCACCACAGCACAAGGCGAATTTAAGAACAGACGGAAGCCGGGTGTGCTGGTGCACGCCTGTGATTCCAGCACTCGGGAGGCTGAGGCAGGAGGATCGCTGTAAGTTCGAGACCAGCCTGGGCTACACAGTGAGTTCCAGGTCAGTCTCAACTACACAGTGAGACCCTGTCTCAAAAAACCAAAAGAAAAAAAAAAGAATCCAAGACGCAATGATTACTTCCAGCTTCAAATCACATTTCAGATGGTTTTCTTTGCCAGATTCAGAGGGCTTTTATTATGTCTTTGCTCCAGCCTATAATAACAAGGAAGGAAACATAGATTTTAGGTGTGAAAATCAGTCGCTCAGCTCTCGCCTGAAAATTACCAAGTGTGCATGGGGCTGCTGTCACAGAAGAAATATTCTGTTGATGCGCAACAGCGGGGCGGGATCGGGAGCAGCAGCTCCTCGCCTTCTTGAGCAGGTGCTGGGGGCATGTGGATGTTTTCCAACTGAGAGGCGTCAGCACCTGGCCTCTGTGGGCACCCTCCCTGGGAGTCCTCGGCTTGTTACAAGGAACCCACGGCAGCACCAGAACTGTGGCAGGCCTTTTGCTGAAGGCAAATCTGATGCAGGGAAGACCGGGACAGGCCGAATGGTTGTGGAGGCGAGAAAACCTGAGAACTCCGCTGCTGGAACAGGCAGGGCTCCTTGCCCAAGATCAGGTTGCTAAGTGGTGGCCCTGAGCCTGCAGCTCAGGTGTTTCTGGCTCTATAGTAACCGCTCCTCTCTCTCTCTCGCTCTCTCTCTCTCTCTCTCTCTCTCTCTCCCTCTCTCTCTCTCTCCCACCTCGCCTCTGCCCCAAGGGAAATGCTTGGCACAGAGGCTGGCACCCAGCAGGCAATGCAGGCGAGGGTAACTGCTGCTGCTATGACTCCTCTTCCTCAAACACGGAGTAGGGTAGCAATGGCTGCCAGTAGAATCTGAACGCTACTGTCAGGACCCGGCCCGGAAGAGAAGATCATAATAGGATGTTCATGACAAGCGTTTTCGTCAGCATTTCCTTGAAGCTTAATAGAATTTGGAGCAGGAAGGAAACTTCTCTACCCCAGTTTGGGAGTTTTGTAGGTGAGGAAGCCAAAGGCTGGCACCTGCCTGGGAGGGACTTGAACCCAGATCTCCTGACTCGGGGGTCAATGCCCCTCCACTCCCCTGGCTGGGGTGTCCTCTCCTCTCTCTCGGTCCCCCCACCCCGGGCTCCAGAAAGTCTCCTTTCTCCTAGCACTAGCCCTATATACATTTAATTGTGTTATCACAGATAATTGAGTACGTAATTACAGGGCTACAGCATCGATTTGCTGGAGCTACTATAGCAAACCAGCATGAACTGCATGGCTTAGAGCAATGTGTGTGTGTGTGTGTGTGTGTGTGTGTGTGTGTGTGTGCGCGCGCATTTTTTTTTTTTTTTTAAGGTTCAGGGGCCCGGGTTCAAAATATTGTGTGTGTGCGCGCGCATTTTTTTTTTTCTCTTGAAGTTCCAGGGTCCAGAAGTTCAGAATCAGTATCGTTGTGCAGAAGCCAGATATCATTAGGGCCACGCTCCCTCGCAGGCTCCAGGACACAATCTTTTCCTTACCTTGCCCCCAGCAGGCTTCTGGCGGCCGTGGCACTTTCATCACTCCAGACCCCAAAGCCAGCGTCTTCGGGTCACTCTGCTGTGCCTTTCATGCTGCCTTCACCTGTGTGCCACACCTCGCTCTGCTCCTCTCGGACAAGGACACTGTGAGGCTACTTAGATCCCACCTGGGGATCTAATCCAATGGTGAAATAGATTCGCTTATCTGCTAGCTGCCCTCCCGGGCCCTGCAGAGTAGGATCTGGGAGGTCAATAGCAGTGAGAGAGAGAAGAGCACAGTAGGGCTGGGCCTGGCGAGAGAGTTCATCTAAGGGACAGACGCAGCAGCCCTCCTGGGTTTTAGGGGCGCGGGATGGGTGCTTAGGACACTCACTGGATGCTGCTCTTGGAGAGGGGTCAGCAAATATAGACCGCAGTGTGGCCGCCTGGTTTTGTAAATAAAGTCTCACCGGAAGACAGGCGTGCTCGTTTGTCTGCGGTCTCTTTTTTTTTTTGGTTTTTTTGAGACAGGGTCTCACTATGTAGTGAGACTGACCTGGAACTCACTATGTAGCTCAGGCTGGTCTTGAACACACAGCGATCCTCCTGCCTCAGCCTCCTGAGGGCTGGGATTACAGGTGTGCGCCACGACGCCCGGCCGTCTGTGGTCTCTTCTGAGCCAAGTTGAAAAAAGGGAGTCGAGAAACCATAACTACCGAAGGCATGTGAACCACAAATCTGAAATATCTACCGTCTCTTGCTAAGTTTCCCTGGCTGGCCTCTAGCTTGTGACTCCTGAGTAGCTGAGACTACAGGCACGTGTCACCAGGCCCCGGTTTTGTTTTGTTTTCTTACCCTCTTGTTTCATTTTGGATAGTTTAAAATATTACATCCTCAACTTTGCTCTTCTTTTCCCTTGCCACGTTCAATCCAGACTTATTTCATCTGCTGTACCTTCTCCTCGCCCTACCAAGCATTGTATTTATCGCTAGAAATTCAATTTGGATCATTTAAAAACGTTTCATATCTCTGTTATGCATGCTGTCTTCCCTCTTCCTTTCGAAGAAGCTGCATGATAGCTGTTATAATAGCAGTTTTCTCTTTGTCTTCTAATTTATCATCTGTGTAATTTTAAGTCTATTTCTATGGTTCCTCCTCATTATGAGTCATATTTTCTTTTTTGCATCCTTTTTTTTTTTTTTTTTTTTTTTTTTTTTGGTACCGGGGCTCGAACTTGGGTCCTTGTGCTTGCAAGGCAGGCCACCGAACCGCTGAGCTAAATCCCCGGCATTGCCTGATAATTTTTGATGAGTTAAACAGATGGTAGCTGTATTAGTTATCCGTTTATTCCCACTCAGCTCCAAATCAACCCTTCACTGCCTGCCCCGTGAGAACTGAGAGGGGCCCTGCAATCCTTTCTCCTTTTGCTGTGTAATGCAAAACTTGGCCAGTAGAGGGCGCTAGAAGGACACTGTAGGCAAAGCCGACCCCTCTTCCTGCTCTGATGTGCTCCCGTTGCTTTCTGGCTCTTACATTGCGGCTGGTGGTGTGGGGGGCACCCAGCGATCCTTGGCCCTATTAAGAGCATTCCTACTGACAGCGCCCGTCAGTGTCAGTAGCTCCCCATAGGCAGATCCTCACAGGCCCCACGGTGCTTGGTTGCCAGCTTCTTGCCCTTCTTAACCTCTGTTGTTTGGCCTTACACCCCACATGGGACTTTTCCACCTGCCCAGCCCCTGTGGGCCACCTCTGACTTGGGCAAACCCGGAGAACTTTGTTACCCAGGGGGCTGCCATCTTACCTTTTCCAGTGGTTCCAAATTCTGGCCTTGGGTATTTTCTTTCAGCCCTAAAATGGACTTCAGCGTCCTGTGCCTATTTATGGTTAATCCTCTTTCCTAGTTGTTAATAATTATTTATATTAAATTTTCCCGGGCCAGGGATTTAGCTCAGTGGTTCCGCCACCTGCCTTGCAAGCACAAGGATCCGAGTTTGATCCCTGGTACTCCCTCAATTTCCCTTGTTTGCATTACTGTTTGACTTCATTCCCCTGACCAGACCCTGAATGCTATACAGACATTGTGAATTTTAGCTTGTGAGGGTCTAAATATTTTTGTATTTCTATAAATATTTTTGAGCTTTGTTCTGGAATGCAGTTAAATGGCTTTAGAAAGAGTTTGGTCCATTCAAGGCTCACTGGTAAGCTTTGTTAGGTGGGACCCAGAGCAGTGTTTAGAGCTAATTTTTTTCTTCATAAAAAGGGAAAAAAAAAAACAACAACAAACCTTCTGGTTAGTCTTCCCAATGCTGCTGCACAAGATAGGGGGCCTTTCACTCTGGTCAGTAGAAACATGAACTGTTAGCCAGGCATGGTGGTGGACACCTGTAATCCCAGCACTTGAGAGGCTGAGGCAGGAGGATCGCTGTTAGTTCGAGACCAGCCTGGGCTACATAGTGAGTTCCAGGTCAGTCTCAACTACATAGTGAGGCCCTGTCTCAACCCCCACCCCCCAAAAAAAACCACCACAAATTGTTTCTGTTCCAGTGAGGTCTAAGGAGTATTCTCTCTCCTCTTTTTATTTATTTATTTGTTTGTTTGTTTAGAGACAGGATCTCACTATGTAGCCCAGGCTGGCCTTGAACTCTTGGGAATCCTCTTGTCTCAGCCTCCCAAATGCTGGGATTACAGGCGTGCGCCACCACAGCCAGCCTCTCCCCTCCTTTTAAGTGGTTCTCTTCCTGGCTTTATGCTGATCAGCACTTGGCTAATGACTTGAAGGGAGCTCTGTTCAGATTTCTGGAACTTTCTCTCTGTGAAGTTCTCTCTTCAGGTGTCTGCTCTGCAAAGTGGCTGCCCAGCCCCACTGGACTCCCAGCATTGCTCCTCAAATGAGGGAGTCTGCCAGGACCCATTTGGGTTTCTCCTTCTCCTACATAGCCTGTGGGTTCTTTGGGCCCTTAGCTGGGGTGACTGTAGTGGTCACCTCCTTTATACTCTCTCCAGGATCACTGTCCTGCTGTCAATGTCTTGAAAACCATTGTTTCTCATATTTTATCCCATTTTTAAAAATTGTTTTGGCTTGACTCCATTATTCCACCTTGGCCAGATGTGGAAGTCAAGCTTAATTTTAAAATATTTAATTTATTCAGGTGGACATCATGGCACAGGCCTAACATCCCAGCTCTTAGGAGGCTGAGGCAGGAGTGTCACTGCAAGTTCAAGGCCAGCCTGGGCTACATAATGAGTTCAAGGCCAGCCTGGACTACATAATGAGACCCTGTCTCAAAAAGCACAAACAATAAAATATGCATATATTCAATTTGTGCACAAAAAATTATTGCAAACCAACTGTGGGAATGCAACAATAAACAAAACAAAAATCTCTGTCCTGGAGCTCGCATTCTTGCCGGCAGCGATTAAGAAAATGTTTAACAGTGTGAGGACCACCAGGCTGGGACTGCACACCAGCCCTCACCCCCGGCCTACTCTTGCTTTCCCTCCTCCTCCACTCAACCCTCAACTCTGGATGTTCCACTCCTTTCATTTTCTAAGCTAATTCATAGTATTCTTCAAACTGCCTCATCTGTGCAAAGCTTCACGATCAATGTCCCGAAACGGAAAAGTGTAATTTATGTTTTTAATCAGCTCTTTCTGGCATCGCAGGAGGCGCTGTCTTTCTCCCCATCACACCTGACTCTTTAGTGACTTCTCCTTGCAAGGACACGAGTAAGCGGCCCTCATCAGTACCGTGCGTCTGTCAGCCAGAAGCTAGGGTCTTATTCATTTATTTTCATACCGGGGATCGAACTGGGGTCCTTGTGCTTGCCAGGCAGGCAGTGGAACCACTGAGCTAAATCCCCGGCTCTGGATTTGCCTATGCTGAACATTCTGTGTAATTGGAATCAGATAAGAGATCCTTTGTTACTGACTTCTTTCGTTTAGCATCATGTTGCTGGAGGTTCTTCCCTGGGTAGCACGAGTCAGCACTTATTGTTTTGCATTGCCGCATAATATTCCACTGTATTGATGTCACATGTATACCTTTATTAGTTGATGAACATTTGGGTTGCTAAATGCTGCTAAAAACGCTGATGTACGTATTTCTGCAGGAAATAGCACCAATTTCTACCAGTTGGGACACTCAACCCAGTTCTGGTGATTCTGGAAGGCTTCTCAGTGGGAGTAAACTGCTCTTCCCAGATTATACCGTGTAAATCCCCAAACATTCTTTACTCATCACTTGGACTCACTAAGTGTTAGCATCTTGCCAGACATTTTGGGGAAGGATTTTAAAGTAAACTTCAGACACTGTAGCTGTATATCCCTAAATACTTCACTGTACATTGTAAAGGCAAGGATACTTTTTCCTACATATGACGGATCCTTATCACACCCGACGTAAGTCAGAGATATCCTAATGCCCAGTTCAAATTCAGATTTTCCCAATTATTTGGAAGATGTTAGTTACAACGCCTTTGTTTGACAGAAAAACTAGTTAGGATGGGGTTGACCTTCAGTCTTCAACAAGAAAGGAGAGTGAAGAGTGTTTTGCCTGCCCAGGGCGGTGCCTGAATGGAGACAAACAGGACACAGAGCTGGACACAGAAGATGGCGCCCAACCGGAAGCCCCGTTGGGTGGCGTCAGTCTGGGCCTGCTGTTCTGCTGACTGACAGAGGAAGCTTCCTGGGCACAAGTCTCAGGTGCCTAGAAAGTAGGGCTATGAGGGAATGGCCTGAAGGCTCCTGCTGTGATCTCCAGAAGCCGACTCATGGTCCAGCTCCCTGCCTTAGACCTCCCCTGCTCTGAGGAGCAGTGTATCCTTCTCTCTGCTCTTCTAGAAAGTTCCCTCTGATGATCGGTTTTCCTCTCCCTGAGTTCCCTATGGGGGGAGCGTTATGCCGTGGACTCTCCAGACAGTGCTCTTCCTAATGCCTCCTAAGAGGATGTGGGGTCTCCTAGGACATGGCTGCGTAAGATCCACTGAGGCAGCTCTCGATTCCCCAGAGCCCCAGAGTCCAACCTTTCCCCCTCTGGGATGCGTTGCCTTGGTGCTGCTCTGGGCACCTGCCTGGGTCTGATCTCTGGGCTGAACAGCAGGGAAGAAAACAGCTTCGGTCTTTATTCTGAACCCTGTCGTTAGAGAACAACTGGCGCTCCCAGTGTGGGCTGCTGATGACCTTTTGAGAGTCAAACTCTGCTTCCCGGCAGCCTTTCATCTGTGCTTCTGGGATGTTGCTTCTCTCTTTGACGGCGCTTCAAACAGCCTGAGCTCCTCCTGGACCTGGGAGTCCATTTAACGACACAGGAACGCTCTTGGATGTGCCAAAGAAGTACGTAAAGCTTCTTTATCAGCTGACTTCATCGAGTCCTCAAGAGCAGATAAATAAGTCGAGACGCCAGTTTTATTCACGCATTTACTTATTCACTCATGCGACGCACGTACATGGGCCACACTGTTCGCGAGGCAAACAGGCTTCCCTCAGACAGGGTCCCACCCTCACAGGCCGTGGTGCTCTGACTTCCTTGTCTGTTCCTGTCGCCCTCTAGCACCCACCTCTTGCCGTGACACGGGTATTCCAACAGCTTCCCTCTGGAGGGTGCTTAGGAGACGGGTTCGAACACCATATTTCAAATGCATCTGGTATGTTTTTAACAAAATACCTTAGACTGGGGTGATTTATAATAATAGGAATTAATTTCTGGGAAGTCTAGGAAGTCCAAGATCAAGGCACCTGCTGATTTAGTGAGGTTTTTGTTTGGTTGGTTAGTTTGGTTGGTTTTGGGTTTTTTGAGACAGAATCTCGCTGTGCAGTTCAGGCTGGCCTCCAACTCAAGGTGCTCCTCCTGCCTCAGCCTCCCGAGTGCTGGGATCACAGGTGTGCGTCACCATGCCTGGCTGATTCAGTGTTTAATGGGGGCTCATTCTCTGCTTTCAAGATGGCACCTTGTTGCTGTATCCTCCAAAGGGAAAAATGTTGCCCTCACACACCCAAAGGGGCAAAAGGAGTCCTCAAAGCGTAGGTTTTTTTTTTGGGGGGGGGTTGTTTTGCTTTCTTTTGTTTTGTGGTGTTACTACTGGGGACTGAACCCGGGCCCTTCAC
Organism: Fukomys damarensis; assembly: GCF_012274545.1. NCBI lineage: Eukaryota > Metazoa > Chordata > Mammalia > Rodentia > Bathyergidae > Fukomys > Fukomys damarensis. The sequence continues at coordinate 50,202,611 of NW_022900935.1, read as the reverse complement.
ATTGAGCTCCATCCCAACCCTTTTTAAAATTTTGAGATAGTCTTGCTAAATTGTAGGGCTGGGCTTGTGTTGACAATCTTCCTGCCTCAGCTTCCGAGAGTGCTGGGATTATAGTCATGTGCCACTGTGCTCAGCTCCTCAACCCCTTTTATAAGGACATCGATTCTATTTATGAGGGAGGAACCTCCTGGCATAACCACATGCTGAAGGCTTACCTCTTAATGCTTTGGCTTTGGAAGATAAGATTCAGCATGAATTCTGGGGGGGACAAACATTCGAATCATAACAAGGTTGTAATCTTTAAAAATTATTTAGGCTAAGCATGTAGCTCATTGTTAGAGCACTTGTCTAGCATGCACAAGGCCCTGGGTTTGAGGCTCAGTACTGGGTGGGTGGGGTTAATAAGGATTAAAAGTCAGCTGGGTGTGGTGATGCACACCTGTAATCCCAGCACTCAGGAGGCTGAGGCAGGCAGATCACTGTGAGTTTGAGACCAGCCTGGGCTACACAGTGAGTTCCAGGTCAGTTTCAACTACATAGTGAGACCCCGTCTCAAAAAACAAAAAACACCACCAACAACAAAAATTAAAAGGCATTCATATGCATATAATAATAATAGTTAAAACACTACTACCTGGGTATGGTGGGGCATCCTTGTAACCCCAGCATTCTGGGAGGCTGAGGCAGGAGGCTCACTGAGTTTGAGCCCAGCATGGCCTTGTCTCAAAATAAAAAAAATGTAAAAGGCTTAGTAAGGAGGTCCTGGGTCCAATCCCCAATATTGAAAAACAAAAAGAAAAAAATTGCTGCTAATCATACCTCCTATGTTAAACACTGTTTTAAGGGTTTGGGGTTTCACATATAATAGATAATTATGCTTACATGTAAATAAGTAATTATTTTAAATAATCTTCACAACAGCCTTGTGAGGTAAGTACTAATATTATCTTCATCTCACAGACCAAGAAAGGGAGGCTTCAGAGTCAAGGGGCAGAGTCAAGAGGAAACCCACAGTCTGCTCCAGAGCCTGCAGTCCTACAGGGTACTTGAAAGGATGACACACTCAGGAGGGATTCCAGACTCCTCAGGAAGAGGACAGAGACTGGCAGTTCCTGAAAGGACATCATTTAGGGATTCCCAGGTTCCCAAACCCACCAAACCTTGTCTCAGTTACAGACGCGGCCTGCAGGGGAGAAACTACAAACTCCAGTCTGTGGATCTCAAGGGCCTGGGCTGCTCTGGTGCAGGCGCCAGACACCGGGACGCTGAAGTCCACCCCGCCCCTGCCCCGAAGCCTCAGCTTAGCAGAGCTGGTGAAGGCTCCTCACAGAGAAGGGGTGACCTTAAGGATTCCCACCAGGGCAGAGATATGGAGGAGAACCCAGGTCCCGGCTCCCCTCGGAGCCTGCCCCCTCTAAGATGACCTCTGGTGTCCGGCTTTCTCTGCACTGGGAGTTAACGCTGGGGCAAGCGAGCTTCTCTCTGAAGAGCGCACAGAGTAGAAACAAGCTTGCAGACAGGCACAGCCTGAACATAGGATGGCCGAGGGGGACGGGCTGGCTGCGCACAGAATGTCACGGACTGGTCACACCAAACCTTAGGCCATGTACCCCATCTGAGAACAATGACATGAGGCCCCGGGGTGACCCACGGATCCCACGGACTGAGATGAGCCTTGGTCTGGAAGCCCTACCGCAGATGACCCTGTGAGATACTACTCAACAGCGAGAACGCTACATCTGTTCGTTCCTTACGGATTTTTTTACAGAGTAGTTGCTGAATTTGGCCACGAGGTAGCGCTAGCAGACTTGGTAGCAAACAGGAGGAGGGTAGCGTAGGTGTTGTGGACTTGAAAAAGAAATCTAAAATTGTACCCTTATTAATTGACCAAATCTCGACGTTTTTTTCTATTCTACATCTTCCAAATGTTCTACAGTGAGCTTGCATTACTTCCACAACAGCAGAATAGGAGGGGGCAGTGGTAAGGAATCGCCACTCAGTGATAAATTTGATATATTAACTTCCCATAGTCTTTCTTTAATGGTTATAATGTTATGGTGTATATATTTGTGTTTTTTTGTTGTTGTTTTGTTTTGTTTTTGAGACAGGGTCTCACTGTATAGTTGAGACTGACCTGGAACAGGTAGCCCAGGCTGGTCTCCAACTCACAGCTATCCTCCTGCCTCAGCCTCCCGAGTGCTGGGATTATAGGCGTGCACCACCACACCCAGCTCTTGTCTATTATTTTGAAATTTGATGTTATAATAATGTCCCATTATACTACAAATCTTTCATAAATCTTTTTATTGCTATACCTTATATGGTGACCATAGATCAAGGGCTCACTTGGACCAGGAAATGTATTATTATTATTTTTTGAGACAGGGTCTCACTGTGTAGTTCAGATTGCCCTGGAACTCACTTTGTAGCCCAAGCTGGTCTCGAGCTCATAGCAATCCTCCTGCCTCAGCCTCCTAAGTGCTGGGATTATAGACATGCCCCATGACACCTGTCTGGAAATGTATTACTTTATGTGCATCTTGACTTAATCTTTGTATGTCAGGGCTTCTACCATGAGGTGGATACAATCAGTACCATATTATACCCATTAGTAAAGATCACTTTGGGGTTACTGGATATTATCAGAACTTAATTATCTACCCAGTATGTCCAATTAATGCCCAATTTCATTATTATCAATAACACACAGAAAGGCTGGGAATTTAGCTCAGTGGCACTACACCTGCCTCAAAAACACAAGGTCCCGAGTTTGATCCCTGGTACCAGGAAGAAACAAAACAAAACTAAACTAAACCCACAGAAAACATCTCCTTGTAGAAAACTTCTCTGGATTCAGGAAACAATTCTAGAACTGAACTTTCCCAATCTAAAATTTTTAAAGATTCTTTATGAATAACCAGTGACAAAGACAAAAAATTTCAGGAGAAGCTGATCTCTGCCTGTGTTTTATAATATCAAGGAATTATTGTTAATTTCTCTAAGCATGCTAATGGTGTTATGGTCATGTGCTTTTAAAGAGCTTTTACCTAGTGAAGAATATACAAGTAAAGTAATACATAGAATTTAAAAAATAATAATCCAGCTGAGAGAGGACTAGGAGGCTGATGAAAAAATTAGGGCTGGGGCTCGGGATTTAGCTCAGTGGTTCCACCGCCTGCCTCGCAAGTGCAAGGACCCAAGTTCGATCCCTGGTACAAAAAAAAAAAAAGCCATGTGTTGTTCATTGACAAGGCCAGGTTCTGCATACACAGGGATTGATCTACTATCCTCTCTGTGTGTATATTTGAAAGCATCTATGATAAAAATGTAAGATATAGCTATAAAAATGATCTTCACCATGAGACCATAATGTTAAGTGAAATAAGTTAGACACACAAGTTCCAATAGCACATGGTTTCTCTTACACGAGAAACCCAAAGTACTGTGTAAATAATTTAAAGAGCATAATGAGGGCCGGGGATTTAGCTCAGCGGTTTGATGTCCTGCCTTGCAAGCACAAGGACCCGAGTTCGATCCCCAGTACCAAAAAAAAAAAAAGCATAACAAAAGACAGGCCGCCAGAAGCAGGATATGGGTCTTTTGCCAATGGGAAGGGGCACTAGAGATTGCGGGGGAAGGATAAAAAGAATTGAGACATGTTATATACATGTACCAACTCCCCACAATGAATGTGGTCATATGTACTGCAAATGTGTACTAATAAAAAATAAAAACAAGCAAGCAAGCAAACAAATGATCTTATAGTCTACAGGGGAGGACATCCTCATGATCCCGATTTTGCCTAGTTAGTGAGAAAGCCAGCAAAAAGAACTGTCCAGAGCACTTTAGCTGAATCCCCTGGCCCTAACAGCAAGTTAAATTCTCCCTGAAAGCGAGGCAGATCAATCAATTTTGTTTGATGAGATTTACTTATTTTTAATAGGATTATATAGCAAGAAGGGATCTAGAGATCTGGCTCTTATTCTTTTAAGCCTCTGAGAATACTTTTCTAAATTATAACAAACTGAGCTTCTTTTTTTTGGTGCCAGGGATAGAACTCGGGTCCTTGTGATGGAACCACTGAGCTAAATCCCTGGCCCCTGACTTTCTGTTTTAAACTGAAAAAGCGGAACGTTTTGTGTTATGTGGAGGCCTTGGAGACTGTCCCTCAGGGAGGCTCACAAGCACGGAAAGGAGCGACTGTCTGGCACTGCTGCATGTGCACAAACGCCCTGATTTCACTTGCACCCATCCCTCTCTATCCTCCGGGTCAGCACCTTCTTTCTTTCCACCTCCCACATCCTCTCCGGAGCCGCACACCCCCCCGCCCACCAGCTCGGCCAGCAGCAGCAGCAGCCAGGCTCCGTGTCACGTGTGACTGACTGGTGCAGCTGGTCCCCCGCAGCCTGGCCTTGAAAGAGGAAACGGGGCAAAGACGGTGGAGAACACAGTGCCCCTCTCCGTAGGTTTGGTTTGTTTGTTTGTTTTGTCCCCAGAGCCTCAAGGGAAAGCAAAACTGAACATGCCTCCTTCCTCATTTTACCCCAGACTTGGGACAGAAACAAGAATTTTTACCTCTCCTTATAAATTCTATATGACTTAGAAAAGAACATATTTTCAGGTACGAGGCTTCACTTTCTTAAACAGATATTGCCACAGCACGGTTCTATGAGGTTCAGTTGATATCAGAAATAAGGCTGTTAGAGCCGCTGCCCCATCCTGCCGCTGTACAGCGGAAGGGATTTGACTTTTCCCCAGCTCTTGGAAACTTCATCCTAAGGATTCATGCTAGAAGGTTTGTGCCTTTTATTCCTTGTCACGGGCTGATCTGTTCCCTCTATAGCACTTGTCGGTTTGAGGCATAGGAAGAAATACTGTCTTCACACCACTACGGTGCAAGAACAGACCTGTCTGGCTCACCCTAGCAACTGGGAGCCTACAAATACCTCAACGCACTGGGCAGGAACTGCTTTCCTTCTTTCCCTCTTGCTGTGAAAGCTGAAGTCACACAGGACTTTTCCTAAATCTAGCTGAATACAACGTGTATGTGTAAGAGTGAGAAGGGTTTCCGGGAGGCCACCAGGCCCAGGAGAGGGGTCTTTGCCATCCTTGGTAGATGTCATTCCTTCAGCAACCAGGGATCCCTGAGGTCCTGTGACAGGCTGGTCCTGGAGAAAGAGGGGAGGACAAGGACAAGGACAAGGACCAGTCCCTGCCCTCCTGAGGTCACAGAGCAGGAGTGGACACACCGACCCTTGCTGAACTCACTCTTTCACTCAGTTCCAAAAAGCAGACGCACGGAGGGGGCCTGGGCCACACTCAAGTCACAGTCCAGGTTCAAAGGAAAATTTGCCAAAGTGACAGGCTTGATTGGTGTTTGGAGGAAGGGGAATTTAAGCCTCACCGAGTCTGGAAAGGATTGAAAGGGATCTGAGAAGGAGGAAGTGGCTAATGAGGACAAGACCGGGATTAGATGTGCATCAAGGCCCAGAAGGGGCGGGAGGTTTCGAGTCGTTCCTGAGGCACTCTTTGTCCGCATAAAGGTTAAGCAGAATTATAACAGACTCATAATTCTACAGCCAAGTTCTTGAAAAGGTCACTGAGATTCAATCCCAGCTGCAAGAGTGATGCCAGGCAGATCCCGGGCATCACGTCCTTCTGACAAGAGCCAGCAGGTCACCTGCATGGCTCCCTGCCTGCTGTGAGTGACACCTCCTGGCTCTTTACCCACCGGTGAGGTCCCTGCAAGTCAATGCCAAATTGTATCAGGCGTTTTATTTTTGGGCACCCAACTTTTCTCTGTTGCCCAAACACCATTACAAGAGCAGTCATGGAAGTTGAGAAGAGAAAAAGAAACACCAGCAATTTTCCTGAACTTGTTTTGTTTTGGGTTGTGCTGTGCGTGCGTGCGTGCGTGCGTGCGTGCGTGCGTGTGTTCCATTTCTAACCTGTGTATAAGATGGACAAAGCTGGAGAGAACAGGTCTGTGGAGATCGCAGTGGATATGCCATGGCCTGCCCTGGCCAACACTCCACTCCTGCACTTCACGGCACTAGGTAGACAGATGGAGATCCTGTGTGAAATAAAGACAAATGTGCGACTGCAGGTTTCTTGTCCCATTCTTTTTCTTTTTCTTTTCTTTTTTTTTTTTTTAAGACAGGGTCTCACTATGTAGTTGAGACTGACCTGGAACTCACTATGGAGCCCAGGCTGGTCTCGAACTCACAGCGA
>NW_022900935.1:50180334-50195025 GCF_012274545.1 Fukomys damarensis | reverse complement strand
CCGCCGCGGACGGACCCCACAGGAGGAATCTTGAAAGTTCCAGGAGGAAAGAGATGGCTGGCTGTCCCCGTGTACCAACTGAGCCTCCAAATGGCGTTGGCCCCCGCTGCCATGTGACACCGGTGTGGCAGGAGACCCCGAGTGAGGCTGGCAGCAGAACTGCCCGGCTGAGCTCTGCCCACCACTGTTCGAAGCCCACCAGGTCCAGGACGTGAACATCTGTCTCAGTGCGCAGTACATCACAGGCCTCTGTCTGCTCGCACCTTGCAGCAAGCCCCAGAGCTAGTGTTAGTGTCCCCCTTTGCAGATGAAGCCACCTACTCCAGGTCACCAAGCACGGGAAGTTTTGAGTCATTAGCAGCCTGGCTTCCAAGCTCTAGCTCGTCACCTCTGGGCTGTCCCAGCTGTGTTCCCCCTGAGTCTCAGTAACTTGGAAAGTATCTCTATGTGCACATCGGGGGGCGTGGGGGACACGGGAGAGCCAAGACCCCGAGCTGGATTAGACAGGATGTTGCCAGGAAGGGGCGATCAGAGGGAGAGGAGGCCTCCTTTCAGGGTGAGACACCACGGGAATGTAAGCTTGGTTCCACATTTGGGTCGCAGGTGACAAGGATGGTCCAAGGAGAGCACTTTTACCGGGAGCCCCTGAACCCGGGGGCACAGCCCCTGCCCTTGGCCTTCTGCCCTGAGATAGTTTGTCATCACGAAGGAGGAGTCTCCCTGCGGAGGTTCGGTGTGGTCCGTGGTGTCAAAGGCCCTCCGCACTGCCTTCTCCGTAACTTCCACCGCCTCCTCCCTCACCTCCGCTGCCCGCTTCACCTCGGTGTGCACGGAGCTGCTGACGAGCTCCTTCGGCCGGTACGTCTTGTCACTCACCAGTGCAAAGCTGCTTTGCAAACGTCGATGCTAGCAGCCCCTCTTTACCGAGCTCTCAGGGCATGCCAGGGCTCTCTAATCGGCCTCTCGTTCCTCTGCACGGCCGCAGTGAGACAGTCACTAGGACCATCTCGCCTGCGGACGAGCGAATGGCTGAGAGGTAAGAAGGAACCGGCCCAGGGTCACACGATGGTAGCAGAGCCGTGACTGCTCCAGCTTTCGCCCTCTTGGCCCTGATCGTGCCTGACACAGCTCGGCCCCTAGGCTCCTGCCCTAAGGTCGGCCCACTCACTGCTATCCATACTTCCGCAAGACTACGCAGTTCGTAGAGGTTTCAGTCCCTCGTCAGCTGGCTTCAAGACGGGGATGACAAACAGACATCGCAGAGGAGAAACAACGCGGCGCCCACACGGTAGCAAAGGCAGCGAGGCTCGGGAGGTATAGACTTGAGCAGCAAGGTCAGGTGTGGGATCGACCTTGGGCGCAGTGCTGCATGACCGAAGATCCAGCTGCAGACGAGGCAGGGGGATCGCAAGTTCGAGGCCAGCCGGAATTTAGAATTTGTCTCAAAAGGCAATTTTCAAAATGCGTCTAGGAACATAACCTACCGGTAGAGTACTTGCCTAACATGTGGGACCCTGGGTTCAATCCCCACTACCACAAAAAATGAATTAAAGTGGAATTGAGTAATCAAAGAGAGCCAGGGGAGAAGCTGGGGCTGTAGAGACACTGGAAGCAGGCAGAAGTGAGATAAAGCTTAGATGTGACCAACTCGGGACTCTCTCGTGGTTTGGATGTGACCAGGAAAGGACAAAATCGGGGACGGCTTGCTGTCCTTGACCCAGACGAATGAGTAGGTGGGCAGAGATGCCATTGTTGAGACGGGCTTGGGAAGGGGCCAAGAGGTCCGTCCCCACTGTAGCTTGAAGGACTACTGGGTCCAGGAGACAGTCAGTCAGTCTGGGAGATAAAGGCGAAGCCAGTGTTTTCTCCCCTGTTCCGGAATGTGTGAAAACTACACCGTGAACTGGGCCTGGGATCTACGACATTGACCATCACGGTGGGCACAAAAGCTCTGGAAGGGTTTCGGCTTTTCCCACAAGACTGCACGCTCCTGGCAGGCAGGGCTTCGGTTTTGCTCCCTGTTCCACCTGCAGCACCTTTCAGGGCACCTAGGGCCCAGCTCAGTCGGTGTTTTTGGCCTGGATGGGTGAATGGTATCATGGCCCCTCCTAGCCTCTGGAAACCGGGTGACTAAAGCCTGGGGTATGTACCTTCTTGGCTTAATGAGTGATGCTTTGGTATGACTCGTGGTCAGGAAGACTATTATGATGGCGATGTTTGGGTATGACTTACAGTCAGGAAGGACTAATTGCTCTTCTCAATAATGATTTGATGGGTCACGGCATGATTGCTCAGGGATGTAGGAGGCAAGGTGGGTGTACAAGGTGAGGCAGGGGGTTGGAAATAGAAGGCAGGCAACTCTAGTCCACTAGTAAACCGGGTTTGCTTTGACCTAAGGCTAGCTGCTTCATTTCTCTTTTGATATTTGTTTATTTTCAATGGAAATTACACAGATCTCTCCCCCCACACCCCACAGGCTTTGCTAATAAAAGCAATTTTGGTGATTCTGGAATGAACAAGAGAACCTAATAAATCAGAGACTGAACCTTTGTTTCCAGAAGTAGACACTTTTTGTGTTAGGAAACTTAAACCAAAGAACTGAACACTGTGAAAGAGGCCAGTCATTTTTCTTTCTTTCTTTTAAAATTGTTTTTGTTTATTTATTTTAAGACAGGGTCCTGCTACGTAGTTCAGGCTGTCCTGGAACTCACTATGTAGCCCGGGCTGGCCTTGAACTCACAGCGATCCTCCTGCCTCAGCCTCCCGAGTGCTGGGATCACAGGCGTGCATCACCATCCCCAGCAAGGCCTGTCATTTTTCTAACCGGTAGCCACCTAACTATAGGTCCTGGCCCTGAGAAGGGGTAAGATGGCAAACATAGTCGCATTTGCTCTGCTCTTTGCCCGTGTGACCCGGGGACCTAATGGAAATGTTTCCGCTTTCCTGAGTGAATAAAGCAGGTGCCACCTATGAGGTGGAGGGCTTCTGCTACTCTCTTCCTGCCAAGTTAGTTACACAGCCTTGTGATGGGAACTGCCAGGAGAGCTTTAGAAGGCAGCAGGTGCCTGGGGTGTGTGAGCATCAGAGAAGAAGAGGGAACTGACTTGGGGTAGGGACAGAGATGCCATAGACACTGGAGTCTTCCTGCAGGAATAAAGCGAGAACTTGCGGCAGCAGCCACAGCAACACAGCGGGGAGACAGAGACACACAGGATGCAGGGCACAGGGAGGCCCCGGTTCTGCAGCGTGGTGGAAGGAGGAAGTGGAACGCCAGCAAGGGCCGCCCATTTATTCATCAGCATTTCTCAAGAGGTGACTGGCTGCTCAGGGCGGGACCAGTGTTGAGGTTAAACATTGCTGTACAACACATCAGCTCCAAACTCGGAGGCTCAAAACAATAGCCATTTTGTTTTCTTTTGCATTTCTGTGGGTTGACTGAGCTCAGCTGTGTTCCTGCCTGTATGGTAATAGGTACAGCTGAGGAATCTAGGGCACAGCTCAGCTGGAACCTCCACCAGGGGGCTCACCCACAGAAATGGCCACAGGTGCCGACTATGGGCTGGGAGACCAGCTGGGGGCTCCACCTGGAGGGCCTCAGTTTCCTTCTTGTGGCTTCTCCACGTGCCTTGTGTTTCTTGGATGGCTGGGTTCCAAGGACCAGGGAGTGAAAGCTTCAGTTCTCTCAAATCCTAGGCTCAGAAGTCCCAGAATATCACTTCTGCCTCATTTATTGGCCAAAGCCAATCATAGGACATATAAGTTGTCCACTGCTGCATAACAATCCCCAGACATACTGGTTCAAGATGACTATATGCAGGGCTGGGGATTTAGCTCAGTGGTTTGGTGGCCTGCCTTGCAAGCGCAAGGACCCGAGTTCAATCCTAAAAAAAAAAAAAAAAAAAAAAAAAAGCAAAACAAAGATGACTATATGCATTTATCTCTCATCATTTCTGTGAGTGAGGACTTACAGGAAAGTTTTTTTCTGAGGAGTTCTGGCTTGGGAAATCTCATGCGATTGCAGACTAAATGTCACCCGGGGCTGCACTCATCTGCAGGGTCCATTTTCAAGGTGACTCATTTATCAGGTTGGCTAACCAGTGCTTGCTGTTGGCAGAAATTCTTCCATGCATGGGCTGGTCCATGGGTTGTTTAAACGTCTTCACAACATGGTGGCTACTTGCCCCAGAGCAAGTGATCCAAGAGACCAAGGTAGAATCCTGAATGCCCTTATTGAGCCAGTCTCAGACATCGGACGCTGTCCTTCTACCATCCTCTATTGGTCAGCAGCCTGGTTCTTGGTAAGAGGAGTGTATGAAAGGGTGAAAATGACTAGGAAGTAAGGATCACTGGGGGCCATCTTAAAGCCTTGTGTGGTCAAGGCTAGCTCATGATACCAAAGGGTGGAGAAACAAGCTCTACTTGCCGGGCATGGTGGCGCATGCCTGTAATCCCAGTACTCAGGAGGCTGAGGCAGGAGGATCGCTGTGGGTTTGAGACCAGCCTGGGCTACATAGTGAGTTCCAGGTCAGTCTCAACTACATAGTGAGACTTCAATCCACTAGGGCCAGAAGGAAGGGACTTGGCAGAGGACAAGTTGCAGACCCTGCTGTCTAGAGGACCACACAGAAAACTAGTGGCAAGGAATGAATGTGTCTCTTTATTATACAGATGACAAACCTGAGTCCTGGAGAACGGAAATTATATGCCAAAGTAGTAGAGCAAGTGGCAGAGCTTGAATGAATACTCACACTCTTCAGACTCCAAATCAAGCCTTTCTTTGTCTTATACTATATCGCCGTTCATTATGTTATAATGTTAAATTTTAAGTAGAGAATACAAGATCTTATGTGGTGTTCAGCAAGCACTATGGAAAACTATGTTTAAAAGGAACGAAATGTTCATTGTTAATAGGTTAGATGAAAATGGGTGGTTTCTTCCATTTTTCTGTATTTAAAAAAAATATTCTAATCTGAACTTCTATCGCATTCATAACAGGAAAACCCAAACCATTTCCTGCTGTGGCGGATCCCACAGGCCCAGCAGGAGAGACAGTTGCTGAGGAGTGGAGGTGGGGTTTGGGCCCCTCCAACTGTGGATTTGTTTCCTCCTCTGCTGCGTGATATTTATGGTGTTTCCAGTGTTTTGGTTCTTCTAAAAAAAACCATATGGCTGTTAAATAACTCACTGTGCAAACAAAGAGGTCCCTGTCAGATGAGGTGTTGGAGGGGGAGCCAAGAAGACTGAGCTCCTGATCCTCCCAGGGTGTGGGGAGCAGAGGAAAGTTGTGATACAGATAGAGTCCGCCAAAAAAAGAAAATGTACTCGCACTTCAGGAGAAGAAAAGTAGTATGATGTTTATTCAACAGATGCTGTTATCCTCGTATGTGGACCCTAGAGGATGTCATATATCACAGAAAACCCACGGCACTGCCAGCCCTTAGAGAAGACACTGAAAATGTGTGTACCGCCCTCTTGGAGACCAAGGTTACCCAAGCGGCAGTTCGCCGTACTAATAAATGTCCGGAAGCTAACAGCCGCCACTCTGAGCACCTCTTGTAATTGTAGAGGCCACAGGTAACTTGTATTAATCTCACGATGTCTCAATAAATTTAGCATTAAAATACTTATCCAAGTTTGTCTTTTCCTGAAGTGCGTATACATTTTTGGGCAGACTCAGTTTATGTCTCCATATGTCCTGTCTGACTAAACATACATAAGCTCAGTCACTGAGCTACATGCTCAGGTCCTGTCCCCGTTACAGCCCTGACCCTATAATGTTGCACGATCGAGGTGAATATCTCTTAAATGTGAGTTTTAGTTTCTGAAACAAGACAGACTATTAGAAATAGATTCTATTCTGAAAACTCCAAGATACTCATGTGTAGTCACTGTAGGTAGGCACCGTTTGGTTGCCTGAAGTATTAGAAACCCTTTTTGGTTTCTGCAGCTACGTTATATCTTCATTCACTTCTATTTTTAAGGCTTAAGTACATCACCCCATTGTATTCTTGTGTGTATCACACTGCGTGGCCAGTAATTTTCTCCAGAAAAAAACAACAGGAAGCTTCACTGGGCAAAGCGAAGATACTATGCTGAGCACGTCACATACACTTACGCTTTAGGGTAATGCGTAATGTGAACATCTGCAATTTATAGAGTAGGAAACAGATTCAAGCAGATTCAGTAACTTCTCCAATATCACACAACCTGGAAATCATAGCCACTGACCCTGAACCCAGGTCAAAAGGACCCCACAGCCTCTAGTCTATTGCTTCCTCCCTAAAAATAACACCATAACACTAAAGATATTTGAAGGTTTTTTTTTTTGTACTGGTCCCGATTGAACTCGGGACCTTGTGCTTGCGAGGCAGGCAACAGCACCACTGAGCTAAATCCCCAAGATATTTGAAGTTTTATATCTCTCCATCCTAACTTGAGATGACAGCTTTTATTTTTTCTCCAAATTGGGGGTCATGAGAGGTCCACCCCTTTTTTTCCCCCTTTGCCCCAACACTTGGGAAGGGGCTTCAGAGAGGTGAAAAAGCTGCCCAGGGCCTGGAAGGAGAGGGTTAGGCTGAAGCCAGGTGGCGCAGGAGCCCCTCTGAGGCTTCTGGACTCCAGGGGCTCCAGGTTGTGCTTGAGGCTGCACCCGGGAAGAGCTCTTCACCCAGCCCAGCCTGGGGGCCCACCGCCTGCAGAGGTTAGTGAGGTGACCACTGTCATCTTGATGAGCTTTACCTCCTCATCTACAAAGTGGTTCTCCCGGAAATCACAGAGATGAGGGGCCTGTGTCTGCAGAGTCCAAGGCACGAAGATGCAAAGAGCTTGGTTCAGGTTCTTCTCCAGGGCCAAGGCGGCTTCCACAGTATCCAGGGTTTTACCCCACTCATCATTAGGAGGCTTCCGCACATCCTGGAAGAAAATGCAGCAGCCACACTGCTTTTGGATCTTCAGGAGAAGTTCGGCAAGCTCAGCTTGCCAAGAAACAGCCCACAACCACCTCATGGCGGAAGTAGTAGCCCAGACAGAGGTAGGTGCGGGAAGTTTGCAGGTGCAGATTGCTCAGGCGGTTGCCGGTGGCCTCCACCTTGGTGGAGTAATTCTGGTGAACCCAATAGGTCATGGCTGGTCAGCAATCAGGAGCTATCCAGGAGCGGGTCCTGGAAGCAGAAGATGGGTGAGAAGATGCTCCCAAAGCCTGTGACTGGAAGGTGGACAAAAGTCGAAAGATGAAAGAGACAGAGTTCCTGGGTCTACTCCATCCAAACACTGTTGAAACAAGAGTCAGATCCTGGGGACCTCTGGATGCACCACTCAAGGTCCCTCTTTTTGTAAAGAGTCTTTGTTCCAGATGCACCCTTCCAGCCACCGTTGGAGTGGCCAGATCGGCGCATGCATCTCCCAACTTCTGGCAAGTGCGAGCTGAAGGTCTTGCCTCAGGCCTGCACATGGGACCTCAGCCCCTGGCCTGCCTTGGACCATGTGACTTAGAACACACAGGAGGACTGGGGATTTAGCTCAGTACCTGCCTCACATGCACAAGGTCCTGAGTTCAATCCCCGGTGCGCGAACACACACACACACACACACACACACACACACACACACACACACACAGAACACACAGGAAGTTGCTTCCTACCAAGCAGTGTATCCTGGAAGCGGGGTTCAGTGACACCCCTCCTCCCCATCCCTAGCACAGCTTCCCACCTATGGGGCAGGAGCCAATGGATAAATGCCACCCTTTTCCCATGCGCACCAGGTGTGGGGGGCTCCTGAGATGCTTTTCATAGGGCTTCTCAGACATTCCTACCAATCAACCTGCCATGTATGTGGCCACCCCGTAACACATTCTCAGCACCTCTGCCTCCATCCCTGCTTCAGTCCCAACTCTCAGCTGTGCTCCCTCGACCCACACCCCCTCTAATGTATTCTTACACAAACTTTTGCCTCAAGCTCTGCCCTAGACAGCCCTGACCAAAACAGATTCAAACATTTTTTTTTTTGTCTAAGCATGCACACAAATCTTCACCATCCTTGTCTTCTGAATTGAATAAGGCTGAATAGCCACACGCAAATGGCAAAGGTCATTCACGATGCTACTCTCCGTTAAGGTACAAAAATAATCATTTCAAGGTTTAAAAGAAAAAAAAACCAAAAAACCTCAGCCTCCCTCTGTATTTAGGCGAACGTATATGTCATGAAGTGGCCGGGTTAGCCTTCCTACTTCTGCTCATTAAGGGCTGCCGTGTCCTTGTGGGGTTCAGAGATGCAGGGTTGGGCTGCAGCCCTGGGCTGTGCTCCTGACCGCCTATCCCTGGAGTTAGAATAGTGCTCCAGGGTGATTTGGGAAAGCGCAAGACTGGATTTGCTGTGCTGGAGCAGAGGCAGGAGGACAGGGGTTGTGAGGAGGGGACCTTGTGGTTGGAAGGCAGAAAGGAGGTGGTGGGTGTGTTGATCACCTTTCCATTACTGTAACAAATAACTGAGATGAGGCAATTTACTAAGAGAAAATGTTTCTTTTGGCTCACAGTTTGGGAGGTTATGGCCCACGTGCAATTGGTTCCGTGGCCGTGGGCCTGTGGTGCGGGAGCACATATCTGCTCAGCTCATGGCTGGAGGTCCTTCCTCCTTGACGTTTCTTGTCTTCCAATAGGAGGTCTTGCCGTCTCTTGAAGCTTCTGCCCATCTCCCACAAGGGCCAATTTAGGGATTAAGCCTTTTAATTCACGGGCCTTTGGAGGCCACTTAAGAGCCAACCTATAGCAGCACAGACCAGGGATGTAGCTCAGCGGTAAAGCAGTTGCTTAGTACGTTTCAGGCCCCGGATTTGACCCCAGGCGCTGAAAACAAAACTATAGCAGTGTCAAGTTCATAGGCAAAGTACAGGAGCTTTGGCTGAAGGGCAAATTCATTCTCTGTTCAGAGCGCTGAGAAGGTCCCTAAGAAGGAAGGCATAGAATTACAACGGAAAGGTCAGAAAACATCAGTCTCTCTCTAGAATTCCATTGCGGCCTGGCTCCACATTAGTTAGAAGCCACTATTCCCCAGTGGACCTTGGGATGACAGAATTTTGAGAAATATGTAACGACCTCATGAGCTAACTAGCAAAGTACTGTAAATCATCAACGTTACCACTATTCACTGCTCTGATATGTCAGGAATTATTTGCATGAATGTCCACTCACATGTTGGGGCATCTGACTTCACACAGCGCTTCCTATAAATGCCCATCTCTCACGCGAGAGACCATCTGATCATTAACAGGGTTTTAATTTCATTCCCAGTCACCCCCCATTTTGGAGAGTCGTCCTACTGTGGTACCGAGCGACAGAAAGAGCTGGGCCTCAGATGGTTCTCCATAGAGGGACAAGGAAGGGGGAAACGTAGGAGTTGAGCCCACTGCTGTGGCCACATTGGACCTTGTCACCACTCAGAATTGTTTACTTATGACAATCTGGCCTCCCTATGCCCAAAGGAGCATAAAGTCTGGCTCTTCCCATCTCTCCTCTCAGCTAGCCTTTCCTTGGGTTTCCTTTCTTCTCTACCCAACAGAACCCATGACCTAGCACTTAATGGCCCTGTGGTCAGGACCCCCAGAGGGTTAGCATTTTTCCTGTTCCTGACCCTGCCAAACCCCGACTCTGAATACATCAGGTCTGGACCCATGAGCCAAGTCCCTGAGAGCCATGCCTGCTACTCCGCAGGGCTGGAGCTGCCTCAAAAGCACAGGCCTAGAGGGCTCCCCAGTATTTTCCCTCTCCACTGGCAACTCCCTCTTTCATTCCTTTCAGTGGCCTTTTTAGTCCTTCACTGTTTCCCAAAAAGCACCCTGGTTATCACTTCTCCACCCACACTAAGAGATGACTTTCCTTCCTATTTATGGGCTAAAAATCAGAAGCCAACTAGGCAGGAGTTTCCTCTACTTCCTGCCCTCCACCTATGAGTGAATCAGCACCCACATCCCTCCTTACTCACATCCTGCTTATCTCAGGGAAAGAGCAGACCCTCTTCCCACACCAGGGTAACTTCCCATCTCCCTGGACCTCTTTGGACATCGTCCCTTCTTGTGCTCTCCTCCTCGGCCTCATCATTCTATTTTTCATAGTTTTTCTCAGTCTGGTTCTGTGTTTCCAGCCCCAACCACACTGCTTCTGCCAATGACCCAATAATGTTCTGATTTCTAATTTGCAAGAAACAGTATATTCTCAGAAGACCCTTTCTGACTTGACCTTTCTGAGACATGTTGCTGTTGACCACTCTTTCCTCTAACATTCTTGTTTTTTTTGTTTGTTTGTTTTTAACTCACCTTTCTAGTTCTTACTAACTTCCATCTGGTCACCCCTAAAACATTACTGAGATTCACCAGGGATGATAAGGGCATATCCCTACCCCATAGTTCCTGGGCCTACTTCTGAGGGTGCCTGTAATGGGCTATCACCTTGTTGGTCTTTCTCTGCTCGATCCAGTGGCCCAAGTCCACCTGTGTACAGCTGTGAGTGTTTTCATCTCCACCCCGGAGCTCAGCACACCACCTGATACTTCCTGAGTGCTCACTGATTGCTGATTAATGGTTCAGCCTGTGGCAAAATGGGTCCCTAACATTTGTTAGATGTGTAAGCGGATAGTTTCTCTGTACTTCTAAACCATTTCTCCCTCCAAAAGTGCAAAGAAGTGTCAAAATGGAATTAAAAGTCTTAGAGTCATAGTAAGGATTATCTTAAAATGTATAATTGGGAATAATTCTGGTATACCAGACCCTATGAAGGCTTAAGGGACAGTTGGAGCCTTGGTTGTAAAAGAGCCCAGCTCTCTGTGTGTGTGTGTGTGTGTGTGTGTGTGTGTGTGTGTGTGTGTGTGCTAGAGTTGGGGAAGAGTCAGAGATATAACTTGGCTTGGATTTCTATGACATAAGATCCTTGTAGGTAGAAACTACTGGTTCACTTTGTATATGCTATGCACATAGAGCAGCTATTTGGAATACAAAGTAAAGAATCTTGCTTAATATCTGAATTTAGTATCATAGTCCTTGACCTTTGTCATGGGTCACTATAATAAATCACAGATCCCAAGCTCTAAAATCATTCTTTCATTTGTAAAACCAAAGTACACACACATATGCTTCTTGACTTATGATGGGATTATCATAAGCCTTTGGTCAACTGAAGATATTGTAGGTTTAAAATGCATGGAGTCCTCCTAGCCTCCTGACCATCACCGAGTGCATGGTAGAGGATCGCTGGTGTCCCCTGTGAATGCTGCAGCTTGCTGTCACTGCCATACTTTGAGAGAGCACCATACCTCATGTTGCTTGCCTGGGAAAAGATCAAAATTCAAAGTATAGTTTCCATCAAATGCCTACCGAGTTTGCACCATGACAGAGTTGAAAAAAAACATAAATGGAACTGTTGTAAGTTGGGGACTATCTGTATAGTCACATATCTTCTTCAGTTAATTTGATTTTCATGCCAGCCCAAGGAGACAGGTTTTGTTATTGTTCCCACTTTATAGATGAATAATCTGAGACTCAGAGATTTAATTATATAACTTGTTCAAATCAAGCTCAAGAAGAAAATTAGAATGACACTTACACTCCAAGCCTACACTCCCATATTATATTTCCTTTTGATGTAGATTAGCAATCTTTGTTTCTTTTACCTTTTGAAGTCACCTGCCCTGTTTCTGGGAACAAGTTTTGTTTTGCTTTGTTTTTTGGTACCAGGGATTGAACTCAGGTCCTTGTGCTTGCGAGGCAGGTGGCAGAACCACTGAGCTAAATCCCTGGTCCATTTATTTATTTATTTATTTTCAGACAGGCTCTCACTACGTAGCTCAGGCAGGTCTTGAACTCACTATGTAGCAGAGGCTGGCCTCAGACTCGTAGCAATCCTCCTGCCTCAGTCTCCCCAGACCTGGGGCTGCCTTGTTCGGCAGCAAGATGGTATTTTGGCAGGCACTAGAGCAGAGCAGTTATGAGGAGCTTGGTCCTTATTGTCACGAATGCTGGCTCTTCTTTAGCCCTGCTGGCTTTGATATGTCACCAATCCTCTGTGAGCTTCAACTTCTGTATCTATAAAAATTAGAAAATAATCACACCTACTACACAGGGTCATTGTAAGGCTTCAATGAATTAATATATGGAAAGGCCTTGACAGAGCGATAGACTTGATATCAATATGTGTATCGATCCAAGAGCGTAGTAATGTCTTAGGAGGAAGTATTACTATTATGTTATTATGTGTTCGTTTACTTTTCAAAGCTTCCAAATTGCTCACTTTGCAAAAACAACGGCTCCTTCTAAGTGTTCATGCTGGATCTTACTGCTCCTAGCTTAAGCTCATACTGTGATGTATTGAGTAACATTCACGTAGGGCTAGGAGGCTGGTGGACACCAGGAGGACCCCAAAGCCAGCTTCCAAGGATCCCTGCAAGGGTACATCCCAGGATCCCCCTGAAGTGGCAAGTCGGCGATGTTTCTGAGAGAGTTTCAAGCTCAAGCTGTGTTTGCACTGATAGCTGGCCTTGCTCTATTTCCAAGTACTTTTTTTTGGTGAGATAGGGTCTGGCTGTGTAGTTCAGGTTGGCCTGAACTCACTTTGTAGCCCAGCCTGGCCTCAAACTCTCGGTGGTCCTCCTGCCTCAGCCTCCCAGTGCTGGGATCACAGGCATGTGCCACCATGCCCAGCTAAGAATTCATTTTCTGGAGCCGGGGATTTAGTTCAGTGGTTCTACCGCCTGCCTTGCAAGCACAAGGTCCTGAGTTTGATCCCCAGTACAAAAAAAAAACTTTTTTTTTCTTTTGGGAGGGATAAGAGGGGCAAACAGTGATCCTGGGTAATGATTTCTACAACCCAGAGTCTCAGCCCTAATGAAGCTGATCAATCTGTGTGTGGAATCGTCTTCCTCGAATCCAACACCAAGAGACATTACAGTAAAAAAGGTTGCTGTGTAGAAAATGCTCCAAGAACTGGTGATCTGTGTAGAAGGGATCGAGGTGCAAGGGGTTGACCTCAAAGTCCAGGCCAGTGATTTCTGGATCACACAACTGTCTGAGACACTGGGTCAGTGAAAAGAATGTGGCCAGTATGGTGAGCAGGGCTTGAAAGCATTGGGATGCCTTCCAAAAAGGGCAGGGTTCTCTTGGGGTTAGAACTGAGCCCAGTGAGGAGGATGAGCAAGGGTGTTTTTGAATTAAGATATTTATGAACTGCAAGCTAGGTGTGGTGATGCATGCCAGTTATCTCAGCCCTTGGGAACTTGAGGCAGAAGGATCGCTGCAAGTTCAAGGGCAGCTTGAACTATACATAGTGAGACACTGTCTCAAAAAAGGAAAAGATATTTATGTATTGTCTTACTACTCAGGCAACAAGATTGGCTTCCCCAAGTTCTAGGCCTCAACCTTGCCCTCCACCAGCATTTCAAGCTTTCAGCTGTCGCTCCCAGGTCTAGAACTCTTCTACATTCAGTCTTGGCAAGACTCATGCAGGGAACTGTGAGTGTTGCAGTAGGTTCTGGCTTTGCCAGCAAGTCTCTCAACCACATGACTAATTCTGAGGATAAAAGTTTTGCTTTGTTTTGGCAGCTGAATTTGAATTTCAAGACGATGATGGACTCAAAACATGCACCTGAGTGTGCTCTTGCAGCATCCTCATTAAAATCACAGGGCGGGGCCGGGCATTTAGCTCAGTGGTTCAACTGCCTGCCTTGCAAGCTCAAGGTTCCGAGTTCCATCCCCGGTACCAAAAACAAAACAAAACAACAACAACAAAAAAACCACAGGGAAAACTCTGGGGGATCTTCATATTAAGACCCTACGGGGGGCAGGGATTTAGCTCAGTGGCATCGCGCCTGCCTCGTAAAGGCAAGATCCTGAGTTTGATCCCTGGCACCCCCCACCACAAAACTTTACGGGGCGGGCATGCGCCTAGGGTAAATGCTGTAAGTTTGAGGGCAGCCTAGAATACATAGTGCGTTCAAGGCCAGACTGAACTACATAGCTAGACCCTGTCTCAAAAGAAACAAACAAAACACACAACCCCATAGGGTGCTCATATACTGAAGTTTGAAACCACTAAGAAGACTATGTGGACAGCAGTGTGCCAGTGTGAGGTGCCAGTCCGGCCTTTCACCTCAGGTTCACAGGTAATAACTGTTAAATGGGCACTGCCAATCCCAGAAGCTCAATCTAAGTGGAAATTCACCTCCAGAAGTTACTTTCCCTCTCTGGGCTTCAGACACTTTCCTCTCTGAAATGGGTAGTTTCACGAGCTAGAATCAGTTCAGGATTGGCTATTGTGAAGGGGGTGAGTGCTGGGAATTTGCCTTTTTAAACCAACTTTTTCAATTGGACGGAGACAGAAGTGTCAGACAAGTGAATTTGTCAACTAGACATCACCGATTCTCGGAGCCTCAGTTTCTCGGTTAGAGGCACCTGTTGCTAAGCGGCAGGAAGAGGAAATTAAGAAATGCGGAGTTTGAGAAAACGTTGTAGCCCCATTCAGAGAAGCTCTTACCTTTCCCACCTGGGACCCTTTCAGGTGACAACCCACCGTCGCCCCCGCCCCTCTCTCCAATCCCGAGGGTAGTGGCCCCTTTAACAGGCCTGACGAATCGCTTTCCCATTTCCGCGGCCTCTCTTGGCGCGAGGTAGGGGCTGGATTGGTCGGGCCTGGTGCGCGTTTTGCTCCGCCC
>NW_022900935.1:50179476-50179765 GCF_012274545.1 Fukomys damarensis | reverse complement strand
CGCCGGGCTCGGCCCCGGGCAGGAGGCGGCACCTCACGCGCACTGAGGGAAAACAGCTTGCACTTTATGAATGGTGCCCTTCGTTGCTGCCACCCCCTCGCCCACGTCGCGAGATGCTCGGAAGTCGAGAACCGTAGTTACTTTTTTTTTTCCCTACGCGAACCTGTCAGAGGTTGTCTGCGCCTCGCTTGTTTTTCTCCAACTCTTGGCAAACGCGGGTGGCCGTGGGGCGGTTTGTGTACCTTCGAAGGGAGGCGCCGGCGCGCCGAAGGTTAACAAGTGACATTGG
>NW_022900935.1:50164541-50179430 GCF_012274545.1 Fukomys damarensis | reverse complement strand
CCAAGCGCTGCCTGCCCAGAGCGCGCGCCGGCGCGGGAGTGGGTGCCGGGGAGTTTCCCGCACTGAAAACGGTTTTTGGAAAACTTCGCCCCACAGTGGGTTGATGGTTACTTAAACCATCCGTTGTTATGGTTACAGGGCATCAAATGTAAGGGCAAAGTCTGTTTCCACCCTCGCTTTCTCTAGAGCCATGGAATACTTGGTCTCTACGTTTTATAGACGTTTCACAGTAATTGAGGTACTTGTTTAGAGGGCCGTGAAAGGACAGCGTGGGCTCCCGAGGGGCAGCGGTTGAACCCTATTCATGGTTGTGGTCCCAACGACTGAATACCACCACTGCCTGCATAGGAATCGGAGGGGAAGAGCCTCTTATGTGTGTTTTGGTGATTATCATCTAAGGATTTAGGATAGACGTTTCAGGAGCCAGGTGTAATCTGGAAGGGACATGGTGGGTACTTCAATGAAAGACACTGAGGAGAAATGGAGGGGCATGTGATCCTTGAATCTGGGGTAATGAGGGTTTGAAGAGTCTTGGCTTGTGAATTCTGGAGCTCGTTGACACAGGGGAGGAAGCTTAACTCTTGGTACAGTGAAACTGGCAGTTCTGTTAGCGCTTACCCAACCCAGGAGGCCTTTACAGTTCTCTCAGATCCTTCCAGAAATTGACGGTGCCGCCTGAGGAGAAGAGGATGGAATCGGGCTTTTGCTGGTGGTGTCTTTCTTATTACGTGAGCCCCTCTGGCAGTGTCAGTGAAGATCTGGAGAGGGGGATGTGGAGGGCTCTGGTGAACGGCACTTGCTCGCACATGTATCTCCCAGAGGAAGCACAGTGTCTGGCAAGAAGGATCGTAACGGACTAACTCCAGTCAGACCGAGGTGATATGGAGACCTCTCACAGATAATCCAAGGGCTAGTACAGAAGAGAAGGAAGGAAAATTTGAGTTTGGTTTGAGTATTGGAGGTTTGAAGAGTGAGGAGAATGTTGTGTGATAGATTGGACATGTAATATAGGCCAAGCATAGTGTTTATTTCAGATTATGTTGTTAGAATGCTACTGAGGCAGAGGCAGGCAATTTTAGGCTTTTCGACAGCATGACTATGTAGGTGAGATATTTGGACAAAGAGAAATTGCTTAGACTTAAGAAAGAACTGTTCAGCAAGGGCCGGAGTTCTATCCCTGGTACCAAAAAAAAAAAAAAAAAAAAAAAAAAAAAAGAGAGAAAGCTATTCAACTGATTTTATTAAAAATCTGCTATGCCAGAAATTGCCAGATATAGATATGATGGAGGAAGAGGGAGTTTGTTTCTACGTGTCACATGATTGGCCTTCCTTCCAGTCAGAAGCTCCTGTTTCCTGATTTTCTGAAGCTCTTGAGGAAAGAAAGGGGAGAAATGCACAGTATACTACTTAATGTAAAAATAAAACAAGCCTGCTACAGTGGCACACACCTATAATCCCAGCATTGCAGGAGGCTGAGGCAGAAGGATTGCAAGTTTGATCTCTGAATGGGCAGTCTAGCAATTTAGTGAGACCCTGTTTGAAAATAAAAAATAATAAAAGGGCTGGGGATGTAGCACTGTGTGGAGGCCCTGGATTCCATTCCAGCACCACAAAACAAAATAGAGTGTTGGAGAAATTCTTCCCTTTGTCTACTACTTTGATAAAAAACTGAATCTTTGAAGCCCAGTTTTGTCAGGTTCAGTATAAAATTATTTATTCTTATATCTATTGTCTTTTGATAGTAAGTGCCTATTCTTCTTTCCCTTTTCCCCTCTCAATTTGTTTATTCAAGTTAGGAATCTTTTTAAACAAACTCTCCTGGGCCTCTAGGTGCCAGTTTTCTTTGCCAGGATATCCCTCATGATCTTCTGTCTGATGCTGCTATCTCCCCAGTGTCACCTTTGGGAATTGTTGAGATCTCAGGTAAGGCTGATTCAAAAGCAAAAGGTGACTAGTACCGAAAAGATTACATTATTGAATTCCGGTTCTTCCCGGTATCGTGTCCTGCCTTTGTATCCTGTGCAAGCCTACAGCAGCCTCCAGGGTGGTGGTGATAGCCTATTTTTATTGAAGAGGAAACTGAGGCTCAGGATGGTTCAGTAACTTGTTCAGTGTGACAAGCTGGTTAGATGTTGTCTTAGTTTTCTCATCACTGAGACATAATACCTGACATCCACAAGTTAAGGGAGGGAAGGTTTATTTAGCACAGTTTGTAGAGGTTTCAGTCCATAGTTGGCTACCACCAAGGCAGGTGGCATGGCAGATAAGCATTGCAGAGGAAAAGCAGTTCATGGTAGACAAAAAGCAGTAAACACAGCAAAGTAGGGAAGAGAAGCGTGGGCAAGCCTCCAAAGCAGCCCTCTTTCTGTCCCTTTATAGCCATCCAGGCTATGCGCCCTTAGGGTAGGTAGCAGTCACACCTAGAACTGTGCCAAACCAATCAGTGGACGGATTTAGTAACCACACACCCTTAATCCCAGCATCGCATACTCTCGATCCAGTCACCTCTGAAAAGTCCCGCCAATGATCACATGACGCGCTGGGGGGACAGCTATCTAGACAGAAGCCGTAACAGATATGGAGTGGGCATTTCAGTGTAGGACTTTGATTCCAAAATGTGTTTTTTCCATCTTAGTCATTATTTTTCCTGGGATGTGGAGTTTGTGAGAGACAGTCTAGCACAGAACTTACTTGAGGACATATGTACCTTACACATATCAAAGGTCGGGTTCAGAGATGCTCATAGAATCACAGCAGTTAATGAGCTCCTGTACCATGGTGGAGATAAGTTAAAAGCCAGTGCACAAGTACAAGGTTCTGAGTTCAATCCCCTGTACAAAAAAAAAAAAAAAAGGCAGAGATAATATTCACATTTCAGCAGTGCCTTAACATTTTTTTTTTTTGAAACATCCTATAGTTATGGGGTCTTACATTTGTGGTTGGCAGTGGCTCCTTTATTGGTTTGTAAAATAACTGTGTGCCTTATAGTCAGTGGTCTTAGATTAGGTGGACCATGGAGTACATTACTGGTGGTTTGGAGGATTAAATAAGGTCGCTCATGTCCCTGGAGCATAGTGAACACCCAGTAGCAGGTCATGCTGTTGAACGGCAGAATGATCATTTAACCGGTTGGCGGCTCTGAGGTAGAGCTGTGGAACATCTGGTTAGCTTTGCCACTCAGAGCCCAGGCAGTACTCCATGATCTGTGGGCAGGAGGAGCAGTTTCCAGTTTGCCTGGAGCCTTGTTCTTTGGCTGGCTGTGGTCCCCGTGAGAAGCATTAACGTCAGGAGCTAAAGAGCCACGGACAGACAGCTCCCTTTGTCCTGAGTATTCACTAAGGTCTTTGTCAACTTAAAATCTCAAGTTAAAAATAAATACTGATATAAAAAGACCAGAAACCTATGCTAATTGAGTATTCTTACAGGTAAGTTTTAAAGTGACTCCAGTTTATATAAAAGATAGTATTGCTCCTTTCAGACTCCTCATAGTGTTTAATTGCTTTGCATGTAATGTCTGTGAGACGACTTAATGAGCCGATGGTAGGAGGTCTGAAAGTACAGAAGCCCTTGACTGGCACTGGGTAAGGTTAAACAGAGCCCTGGACTTGGTGTCAGGGGTTCCGTCCATAGTTGTGATGGTTTCACCTGTTGTCCCAAGGTTCCTGGGCACATTGCTTTGCCTCTGTGGTCTGTAAAGGGTCTCTTCTAAATCGATGACTTCATGAGTTCACTGAGTTTCTGAATTTAAGGATCTGAGGTATGAAATGATCAAAGGGGAATTATTTAACTCAAGACTTTCAGAATCTCATTTGGATGTTTGTGATCCAGCTTTGTAAAGCAGAAAACAATAAGCAGATGATGACAGTGTGCATAGCTATCATTTATGAGAATTGCTACGTGCCAGGTACTGTCTCTACTTCTATCCCCGCCCCCAGTTGCAGTGCTGGAGATGAGATCAAACCGAGGGCCTTATGCATGTTAGGAAACTGAAGATCAGAAGAGTTAAATGGTTTGACCAAGATCACACAGGAAGGTCAAGGACTTACAGCTGGGATTAGAACTCAGGCTTCTATTGCTTCCGGGTAGGAGTTTTACAGTGCTTTAGATGCATTCTGGCTTGTCTTGCACAAGCCATTCACCCTGGAAGCTTTCTAGGTTAAAAAGTAAAGGTTTCCTTGTTTTAAGGTCACAAATTTCTAGTCTGTTATGTACTAGCACTTGTACAAATTCTGAGTGAGTTAAGGAAACTTTGTTAAAGCTAAAGAATAACTCTTACTAGAGTTAAAGGAGATTTAAGTCCTGAAAGGAAAGGTTTTTCTTTGGTTTTTTAAAAAAAAGCCATTTCCCATTGCCAGGTTCACTGAACAGGATTACTGAGAGAATTTGATCTTTCTTCATGGATGCTCCTAGGATGGGAAACCTGGGTGGGCCTTGAAATAGCCAGGTAGCCTTCGTCTGTTGCGTTTGCCTGGAATATTGGCTTTATAAGCTTTCCTCTAAGAAGATTATTGGAACCAAGGCATCGAGCGCCTCTCCAGATTATCCTGACAGTTGACAATGGCACAGGGCAAGAGAAGCCTTCTTCAGTCATAAGCTTATTTAGGATTTGAGATCAAAACCCGCTCTTTGGATTGCTCCTTCACATAACCTTTCAGAGTCACAATATGCATTTTGTAAGAGTTTCATTTCTGTTTTGTTATTTAGAGCTGACATAACCTGGCTTGTTCTTTTGTCCAGTTTTCAGTCCTTTCTTCTACATAATGCTGTCTTTTAAGCAGTTTTTTTTTTTTTTTTGGTATTGTTTTGCTTTGTTTTTTTGAGACAGAGTCTTGCTATGTGGTTGAGGCTGGCCTCAAACTCACTGTGTAGCCCATGCTGGCCTTGACCTCACAGCAGTTCTGCTTCAGCCTCCTGAGCGATGGGATTGCAGGAGTGTGCTACCATCTCCATTAAGCAGTATTCTTTTTTTTTTTTTTTTTGGTACTGTGGATTGAACACGGGTCCTTGCTTTTTCAAGGCAGGCGGCAGAACTACTGAGCTAAATCTCTGGCCCTAGCAGTATTCTTAAAAGATGTTGTATTGACCATTCTGAAGTAGAGAATTTGATTTTTTTAAAAAATTTTGTTGAAAGGACCTACTGAACAGTGGTTGCCTGTCACTCACCAAGCATTTGAGCATCTACTGAGACCACTGTGTTTGGCACTAAAAATCTGATGTGGAGCAAAACAGATGTGATCCCTGTTGGCACATGGCACCTTATCTAGTCTAGACAATAGATAAGACAGTCGAAGTGCCACATTTACTGTACACATGAAATCATAACGCGTGTGACATCTCCTTCCTCCAAAGGGAAGAACAGGGCAATGAGCAAGGATAAAGGCGGGGGAGCACTCAGCTGGGAGCGTTGGGAAGAGCACTGCAAAAGAGGGAGCAGCAGGTGGGTAGGGTGGCTACAGCCAGGAAGGGCAGAAGGGAAGATGAGAAGACTGGGGTGGTGGTGGAGGTGGGGGTAGGGCTCAACTGGCCTTGGGAAGTTTAACCTCTTGTGCCTTAGTTTCCCTTCTCGGCGTGAAGATTGAGTCCTCAGAGCAGTGCCCTGTATGTGCAGAGGGGCTGGGGGTTAGAGTTTGCTGACTCTCAGGGGCTTGGGGAACTGGACCTGAGTGGATGAGCACCTGTTTATAGTCAGCGTGTTCATCATTCAGGGGGTAGAGTACCATAGAGCTGCTGCAGGTAAAAGGACAGTGGCTGATGGACACGTCCCCTTGAGGCAAGCTGAGACTGTGGTGTGGACTGCTGTGGGCCTGTTCCTAGAGAGAGATGGCCGCAGCTGTCCGAGCCTCTACGCCAGTGTGTCACTCACTGTGGAGCCAAGTGGATTGCACGCCATCGGTCCTGTGCTACTACTTTAATATTTGGATGTGGTGGGTAGATTTTTATCATTGTTTTCTTTTTGCTGTTAAGAACTTTGAGGCCAGATCCAAGTTATATATAGTACCGGTGTGAGACCCATCTCTGACAAGATTTGATGCAGTTTTTGAGGTTTTCAAGTCAGAGGCTGTGATTCTTTGGCCTGGGTTGGGATGTTCAGTAGAATACCATGAGTGTTTATAATTACCCTGCAGAATACTAGACCTGGTCAAATTTGTATATAATTGCTTAGTTAAAAACATTTTTTTTCCAGTACTAAGGGTTAAATCCAGGGCCTTGTACAAGTCAGCCCTCTTTTGTTGAGACAGAGTTGCCTAAAGTTGTTAGGGCTGGCCTCAGTTTTGCAATCCTCCTGCCTTGGGTTCTTGAGTAGCTGGGATTGCTGGATAAGGTTAAACAGAGTCCTGGACTTGGTGTCAGGGGTTCCGTCCATAGTTGTGATGGTTTCACCTGTTGTCCCAAGGTTCCTGGGCACATTGCTTTGCCTCTGTGGTCTGTAAAGGGTCTCTTCTAAATCGAGGACTTCATGAGTTCACTGAGTTTCTGAATTTAAGGATCTGAGGTATGAAATGATCAAAGGGGAATTATTTAACTCAAGACTTTCAGAATCTCATTTGGATGTTTGTGATCCAGCTTCATAAAGCAGAAAACAATAAGCAGGTGATAACCACTACACTCGGGTTAAAAAATCTTTTATTCTAGAGGTGTTTTATAATACCTGAAAGTAAAAATAATATAAAGCATCCCATGTATCTATTGATCAGTTTCAATAATTATGAACATTTTTCTAATCTTGTTCCAGGATGGTTTCATATTGAAGCATTTTTGTGGATTCTCTGTCACAATATAAATGTATTTTTGGACTGAAAAATTATAGGGTGGAAATGATTGGAGGGGAGAGAAGCCCTGTATGCTGCATAGAGCTGGTGTTATGTAGTGAAATTCAGAATTTGAAATGAGCATTTCTTGGAAACTCCTTCTAGATATGCTTTTGAGTAGTAGGCCTAAAAAAATCCAAGATAGTATTGACTAAATATCAAATGTATTGGACATTGTATAAAGTACATTATAAGATAATGTGTATCTATAGTTGTTCCTAAATTATGGTTCAAATTTTTGCTCTCATTGAAGTAACAGGTTATTTTTACTCTGCATTTTGGATGGGCAGTGTTTGATACTAGAGTACCCCCCCATAAGAATCAAACTCAGGACCTTGTGCTTGCTAGGCAGGCACAGCACCACTGAGCTACATCCCTGGCCCATCACAGCTTATTTTCAAACAAATTTTTCATAAATCCCAAGTTGTGGAACTAATTAAAAGCAGTATTTTAGGGGGGTATAAAAGTTTTCTTTATAACTTCCACTTTTAAAACCAAAGAGGGTATGATAAACTTTTTTTTTTGTTTGTTTGTTTTTTAAGGGGAATTTCAAATCAAACATGCAAAGAACCCTGTAGCAGCCTGCCTGTGGGCCACTGTCCAATAGACTTTTCTGTAATATGCTCGATATGTGCTGTCCAGTATAGTAGCCCTTGCCACATGTGACTATTAAACATTTGAAAGGTAATAGTGCCACTAATAAATCTAAGCTTTGATTTTTATCTAATTTTAATTTTAGTTCATTTTGCTTTAGTGGTACCTCAGTTCACACTTTTGTTTGGGAGCAGTTTGGTTTGCAAACAAAAGTATTTGGCAAAAACATTTTTTTGGGGGGGTTACTGGGAATCAAAACTCAGATCCTTGAGCTTGTGAGGCAGGCGGCAGAACCACTGAGCTAAATCCCTGGCCTTATTCTTATTTTTATTTGCATCAGGCAACAAACACAATCATGCCCATCTTTCCCATAGAAACACAATGTGGCCATCTTTTCCAAACTCTTGAAACAAATTAAGTTCACGAACTGAGATACCACTGTAGCTCCCTCCATGTGGTTACATTAGATGGTGCAGTTCCGGGGTTTAAAACCACCAGTCTCCATCATAGAATAGAACCCAGCACAAACTAAGCTGGGGAACTAATGAAAGAGTACCAGTCACAAGTAGTTCCTGAGCTCCGGATTTTGTGACAGAAGGAAGAATTGCCTAGAGGGGTTTGTGGTCTTTAGATGGGAGGGGGTTTAAAGACCTGTAGAGGTTAGATTTGGTACTGGGATGTGTCCTGGGCTTGGGATCTTATGAAGTGAGGAGTGAATCTCTGAGTCTTAAAGTATTTCTTCATTGCAGAAAATCTCTGAGAGGTAGAGAAGGCTCTAGGAAGTAAGATGACTCCAGACTTGGAAGTTGTACTGCCAAGAAAATTTCGAGGCTTCTTTGGGGCAACACCAGGTGACCTCTTTGTCCCCAGTGTCTGTCTAGTAGATGTTTGATAAATATGTGTTTAGAATGGATGACTGTTTAAGCAAATAGGAGAAGGGCTATAAAATTATCTAGAAATTCTGAGAAACGGGCACTGAAGGAAGTGTACTGGTGAGCTGCAGAGTTTGCATGGCCATGCTTTCTGCCGGAGGTCATTAATGTTTCTCCTCACTGCAAACCAGGCTGGACCTCCCACCCTGCAGTCAGTAGCCACTTATGTGCCAAGTGCTGTTGATCTTTACCTTGTATGTCTCTTGTGTGATTCTCTTTCTCTGGCTTCCCTACACCGCACTCATTCAGGTAATCATCTTTTTGCTTGGGAGACTGTAGCAGCCTGTTCGCTGACCTGCCCATGTCTCCTTCTGCTCCTTTCTGATCTACTCACTGCATGCAGACAATGTTTTCTTTAAAAAATTCCAGGCATGGAGAATGTTAGATTTCTTTGACAAATAGGTAAGAAAGAGTCCATATGATTTTAAACTCCACCTGTTGTATTTGCATTAACACCTCTGGACAAATAGAGGTTGATATTAAAGAAAAGGCTTACGCCAAGTGCTGCCTAATTGTGTCTGACTTACACAACTTTTTCAGCTACTATTGTTCAATATTCTGCTTTCAATTCTTAGCCCCTGCTAAAGGCTATAAAATGAAGCTTAAAAAGTGTCAATGACTTGCTAATGTCCTCTTTTCCAAACTATCAAAAGATGATCAAACAACTCATCTTCCTTTGTCTCCTTTAGATAGAGTGGCTAAGCAGCATCAACACCTCTCCTTAGGCTGAAGCCATTATAGGAAGATGGACTTTAAAAGAATTAAGAGATCAAAGTCTCAGAGGAGGGGAATGAGGTATAATTGAATGAATAAAGATAGTGAAAGGAAGACAAGGAAAAATCATAACCAAAAAGTTTTACTTTTAAGATTACAGCTCTAGGACACAGTTAATGTTACCCAGGACTCCCTAGATTTTTTTGTGCTTCTTTTCTTCTAGGCCAGTGGTGGCAAACTTATGGCATTTGTTCTGCAGCCAGCTGTTTCTGTCATTGAAAGCTCCAATCACCATCAATCACTGTTATAGGCCCATTATACCCCAGATCCCTGAAAGACACTTTACACTAGCCAGGTGTGGTGGTGCACGCCTGTAATCCTAGCACTTGGGAGGCTGAGGCAAGAGGATCACTGTGAGTTTGAGACCAGCCTGGGCTACATAGTGAGTTCCAGGTCAGTCTCAACTATATAGTGAGACCCTGTCTCAAAAAACAAACAACAACCGGGGATTTAGTTCAGCGGTTCGGTTCGGTGGCCTGCCTTGCAAGTGCTAGGACCTGAGTTTGATCCCTGGTACCAAAACAAAGCAAAACAAAACAAAAAAAGCCAAAACAAAAGATACTTTAAACCTGTAAATGAGTTTAATTGATAAAGGACAAATCTTTTAAGATAAAGAAACAGATTGAGAGTTTCAAGAGTGTTTTTAGGCAAAACATTGTAGATAACCCATCTAAAAAATTTGCCAGGAGTATGGCAAATGCCTGTGATCTCAGCACATAAGAGGTTGAGGCAGCATGATTGTCTCAGTTCAAGGCCAGCCTGAACTGTAGCCTGGGCTACATAGTGAGTTCAAGGCCAGCCTGAACTGCATAGTGAAACCCTATCTCAAAAAAACAAAAACTTTGGTAGGGCTTACACTTTTCATTTGTAAATGAGCCATTATCTTTCTGTATGTAGGCCATCCTTTTCCTGTAAACTAAGACCAAGATGGTAATTCCCATAGATTCACAAATTTTCACCACCAAAAACAAATATTTCTAGCTCCAGACTGTAACCTGCCCTTTTTTTGAGGGCTTATATTCTAATTGCTTTTAAATTCTTGCCTAGTAAACCCTATGCCTCATAAATGAATAAGTAAATATTCCAGGCATGGTGACATACACCCGAAGTCCAACCTGCCAGGGAGGTTGAGGCAGGAAGGTTGCAAATTTGGACAATTTAGGAGACCTTGTCTCAAAATAAAATTTAAGGGGGGACACTAAAGTTGTAGCTCAGCACAAAGCCCTGGGTTTAATTCCCACTACTATAAAAACATACAAAACTAACAACAAAAAACCCAGCCTCCTGATACTACAATATTGTCTTGCCCTTGTGTGAACCCTGTGGAGGCTTCTTGTTACTGCTAGGATGAAGTCCACAGCTAACCATGTTTCTGAGCATGTGATCACTCTCTCCTACCTCCTTCAACCTCAGCCTCACTCTTTCTCCTCCTGGTTTACATTCCAGGTAGCACAATGGCTACCTTTCCATCCCTAGCCAGAAAGGAGCTAGGCTTTTCAGGAACTGAGGCCTCTGTTGAAAATGGCTCCGCCCCCACCTCCCCACCTTTGCTCTTCTTACCCTTTGTGGCCCTCTTCACAGTTTGTTACTCCATATTCCATAACAGACATCTGCTCTTCCCCTTTCTCTGAGAGGACGGGGACCTTGGTGATTTTGCTTACAATTATGTACCCAGGACGCAGCCACAGTGTCTGCCATTGCCCGTGCTTCTGAAATACTTGTTGAGCAAATGAAAAAGGCCACGCAAGCACAATAGAAAACAAAAGAACCTTAATTTGAGTGCTCTTTTAAAACTTGGGTTTGTTGGAGAAGTTGAATAATTTTTAGCAGTAGAATAACCTAAAAAGGGAAAGGGGAGAGGAGAATCCACAGTCCTG
This sequence comes from Fukomys damarensis, assembly GCF_012274545.1. NCBI lineage: Eukaryota > Metazoa > Chordata > Mammalia > Rodentia > Bathyergidae > Fukomys > Fukomys damarensis. The sequence goes on along the minus strand of NW_022900935.1, from coordinate 50,168,444 downwards.
TCATTGGAGCTATGCAGTGGGTTTAAAGGCAGCACTTTATGAAAACGGGTGGTGAGGAAACATTTTCTACACCCTTATCCTGGACTTGAAAAGTGTTTTTTTTGTTTTGTTTTGTTTTGTTTTGGCTTGGTTTTTTGAGACAGGGTCTCACTATGTAGTTGAGACTGACCTGGAACTCACTATGTAGCCCAGGCTGGTCTTGAACTCACAGCGATCCTCCTGCCTCAGCCTCCTGAGCGCTGGGATTACAGGCGTGCGCCACCATGCCCGGCTCAAAAAGTGTTTGCCTGCTACCTAGCAAGGCTGGGATCAGAAGGGGTCACTCTTGTCTGGACGGGCTTCCTGCACTCAGGAGACATCCCATTCTCACCAGTCATCAGAAACATGGGCTCCAGTTTGAGACCTCAAGGTTGGAGTCTTCTGTGTGCAGCCCACCATCTTAATTTCTTCCTAGCAATGGGGATTCTGTGCTTCTTATATTTGTGCCTCTGTCCTACCTCTTTCCCACCTGTCTCACTCCCATCAGCAAAGCAGTGACTCATCTATGTAGGGTGTTTGGCAAGTGTTTACTTTTAACCCATGGTACCATTAAAAAATTATACCAGCTGGACACAGAAGAAGGCTCCAGGCAGTAAAAGGAATAGGAGGGAATTCTAGTTGCCCCATAGGAGCAGAAGCTTCCTGCTGTTGGAGATTAAATCCTGTGCTTAGACTGGCTCTGCGAGGCCCACTTCTAGATGAGATGGGGAGCCTGCCAGTGCTCATACATCAACTGCCATGTGGTGGGGAAATAGGAAGAACCTGGTCTTCCCCAGAACATTGAAGTCATGAAAAGGAAATTAAAGGACTCAAGGCCAAGGTGGCAGGTAAATTTCTTCTACAACTTTAGTGATTGTAATTCTAAAAGACAACTGATGCAAGAGCAGGGTAATGTTTTTTTCTATCATACTTAGAAGTCTGATTAAAAGACTTCAAGCTATATATTAAGGGAAGAGAAGGCAACCATATACAGGAAAACTGTAGACTTAGATAACAAGCAGACCTGCATAACTTAGCAGATGTCTTGGCACCCAAGTGGTGACCAGAAAGAAACACTCAAGTGGAAACTGGCACTGAAGCTCATTGACAAACACCCTTGAGGGAAGGGCATGGGTAACTGTGAACTCATGCCTGAGGGTGAGCAGCTTAGGTTGTTAGGAGCTGGAAACCCTGTAGATACCCAGGGGGATATGGTGAGGGGCTGGTAAGTATGGGCACCCAAGACCCCACAAGGAACCCTCTGAGGTATTCACTAAGTGTGCCATCTCATGGAAACTATTACAGATATGATGGAAAGGATGGGGGTGATATCCTTGTAAGGATGCTTGACAGACTGTAGTGACAATTTTTTTTTTCTACAGACAGATTTTGAAACAGGCCCTCTTGCAGGTGTAGTAGACCATGCAGATGTTTGTTTGTATAGGTGAATTATATTACAAATGAACCATGTGGTAACTTCTAACCCCACCTTGCTGGTAATTCTACATCTGATTGTTGGTATAGAAAAGGGCGTGTGTGTGTGTGTGTGTGTGTGTGTGTGTGTGTGTGTGTGCACGCGCGCGCGCGCACGCGCGCATGCGCACACACACATGCTTTAATGATGCCAAATAGGAAAAAGCTTGTTGACAGTGTGGATGAGGTAAAAGCCATCTGGAGAGCCAGGGGAACTGACTGTAGCTGACAGGCTTGAATGAGCATTCATGTAGGCTGGCTCCTCCACTAAGGTCATCATGCTGATGAGCATTTCCCACCCTCTATTACTGTTTGTTGTGGTCAATATGATGAGAATGTTCCTCACATAAACTGGAGCAGGAGCCATCTTGTCCTCAATGCCCAGATGCTTGTTAATGTTAGGCGCAGTAGCACAGGTCTATAATCCCAGGTACTTGAGAGGCTGCCCTTAGAGAAAGTCACCTAAGTGAAAACAAAAAAAATGTGGGGAGATAAAAATATGTGGGGAAGGCCGGGGATTTAGCTCGGTGGTTCCAACGTCTGCTTTGCAAGTGCAAGGGCCCGAGTTTGATTCCCAGTACAAAAAAGAAAGAAAGAAAGAAAAGAAAATGGGGGTGTAGCTCAGTTGTACAGTGCTTGTATCCATGCCCTGGGTTCCACCCCCAGTACCACCACCAAAAAAAAAAGAAAAAAAAGAGTATTGAATATTAGTCTGTAACAATGACCAGCTGGGGGCTATCTAGGGATGGAACCCAGGGCCTCCACGATGCAAAGTGTAGGCTCTACCTACCACTGAAGCCTGCAGCTATATCATTGACCTCTTTGACATGGTGTTGCCTTGGCTTCCCTTCCACCTCCCCTCCCCTATAGAATTGAAACAAACCCCAGTACCTGCTTTATAAAGCTGGGAGAAAGCTGTCCTCAGGGGAAGTTGACCTGCTTCCCCGGCTAAGTTCAGAGGCAAGATCAAAGTGGAAGATAAGTCAGAGCAGTAGAAAGCCCAAGGGAAAGGAGTTGATTTTGTTTTAATTTCCCAGGATAGTCTAATGTCTGTAGGGAAAGGATGGGCAGTATTTGATTTTGTCAGTGTAGGTTAATAGTAAAGCAGGAACATTAATTTTTTCAAGGCTAAACCTCTCAGCAGAAATGACTATTGATCATGCTCTGAGCCAGAGAGCAAACTCATTTGTTCAACCTGGCTTTTGTCTTGAGGCTTGACTTTGATAGAGAGGGGTGTTCAGGAGGCTTAATAGCCTAAGGTGAATTTTGTTTCTGATTTGTGATCCCAAAATCTTAGGGAAGGGAAAAAACACATCTTGAACTTCTGGTAGTTGTTTGCCAGCAAGCATAGCAAGTCTAGGGCCCAGAATTTTCTAGGATGCATGGTCAAGAGGTCCTTCCAAAGGATTATATGAATTTAAAATGCCAGAATACTAGTCTTAAAAAGTAAAATTGAAAACATATTTAACGTGTATTTTTTGAACCACATGTTTGAAGGAGCCTCCCAAAAAGTGCAGCTTTAACTGTTTCTAAAACCTAGCTCTGCTGTGGCCTGATAAAGAGGTGATTTGTTTGGTGGCATCTGCAGAGTTGACCCATTAGGTCCTGGACCTGGCACCCACGCCACTGAGCGAGCACACAGCAGGCCACCCTGTTGATTGGTTCACATTGAATGAGATGGGTGCTTTATGGCTAAGGATAAAATGTATATATTTGGGCCACTTAGTTTTAGGAGCTCATATACAAATGGTTATGTCAGTATTTGAAGTGGGAATGAGAAGCTTTGGTTTCCTAGTTTTACAGTAATAAACCGGTACTGGATTGAGACCCGAGTTCTTACTCTTGACTTTTATGGAGTATACGTCTCAGCATCTTCTGAATTCTGATGCTATTCTGAGAGGAAAGGACTCTGCCAGACATATAGGAAACCCAGAAACTGGCTTCAGACTCATGAAACCAATAGGATGATTTCATGCCACATGCTTTGATGCTTGGCAAAGGGTTCATACAATGGATTATCCATCCTCACATTGAGTTAGTATGGTCAGCAGTCCCTTGAGAATTCAGCAGGTGACGCTGCTTAGAAGAAAGTGGCTGTGCCTGGGGCCTGCACACTGGCATGTCTAGATTCTTGCTGTGGGAGTCAACCTTTGAATCTCTCTCTCTTTAATCCTTAGGCTTTTGTTCACTGTATTTTTATTTTTTAAAATTTTTATTAGTGCATGTTTGCAGTATATAATGTTTACATTCCTTCTGGTACATGTGCATAGCACATCTTAATTCTTTTCTTCATCCCCTTTACTTCCCTTCCCTCCTCCTATCTCCTGTGAATTTTTAAAATGAAATCTTTCCCACCTTCCCTTTCCTTTTGGAGCAGGCCTTGGAAGATTTTTTTTTTTTTTTTTTTTTTTT
>NW_022900935.1:50118847-50163893 GCF_012274545.1 Fukomys damarensis | reverse complement strand
GAGGTTTTTTTTTTTTTTTTTTTTTTTTTTTGTACTGGGGATTGAACTCAGGAACTTGTTGTGAGGCAGATGACAGAACCACTGAGCTAAATCCCTGGCCCAGAATCTTTTTTCCCTCCTAGCTGGTGGTGCAAGCCTATAATTCTAGCACTTGGGAAGCTGAGGCAGGAGGATTGCTGCGAGTTCAAGACCAGCCTGAACTACACAGTGAGACCCTGTCTCAAAAAAAAAAAAAGAATCTTTCCCCCCTTGCAGTACTGGGGATTGAACCTAGGTTTTATGCATATTAGGCAAACACTGTACCACTCCTCAACCATAAAGTAGCTATATTAAAACAAGTATTTAACCCTTAAATAGCATTAAATATCATAAATTTCTAGTATAAAATAGCTATTTCCTCTTGAATTAATAGTTTATAAGTTGATATGCCAGCTCCCACAATTTAAGTTAGCATTAACTCTATTTTGGAATTTTGTTTTTCAATATTTTTGTTATTTCTTGAATTCTAGAAAGCAACCAGCTATTTTCTGTAATATTAGTCTTGGCTCCAGGAGTGAAAATACTGGCAAAGCTTTGGGAAGCCCTGAATGATGTTATCTTCTTGGAGCAGGACCTCACCCACTCTTTCTTCTGTCCTGTCTAAAGTCTGCAAGATCACACACCCACATGCAAAGGGTGTGATTAAAACTATCCCCAAACAAGGTAATAGATTCTTTATATCTAGGGTTTCTTCCTTAGGGAGGAAGAAGGGAAGTTTGTCTCCAAAAAGTGAATGCGAAGGCTGGAATTTAGCTCAGTGATTCCGCAGCCTGCTTTGCAAGTGCAAGATCCAGAGTACTGGAAAAAAAAAAAAAAAAAAAAAAAGAATGTGAATGAAAATGGAGCTTTCAGAAATGGGAAAGGAACCATGAGTTGAAAGGTCTAGAGAGGGATAAGGGGTAGGGGATGAAAAGTAAAAAAAAGATGTGTAATGTACATGTTCCAACTCCCCATGGTAAGTATGATCGTTGTGTACTGCAAACATGTACTTGTAAAAGAATGTTTTAAAAGTTGAACATGAGCTGGGTGTGGTAGTGCACACCTGTAATCGCAGTACTCTGGGAGGCTGAGGCAGGAGGATCGAAAGTTGGAGCCTAGCCTGCGCAACTCAGTGACTTAGAGAGACTGTCTCAAAATTTAAAAAGGGAGTAGGAGTGGGAATGTAGCTCAGTTTGAGGGCCCTAGGTTCAATTTACAGTGCCACACAGACAAAAAAAAAATTGAATTCAAATTGTATAGATATTTGTGAGTATGCATGTATGTGAGATCTTTGTTCATCTGGCTTTTAAATAGCCCGCAGCCAAGTCAGGCTAAAGAAGAGCTTAACTTGGAAATCTCTCATACTTTCACCTAAGTAGTTCTGAAACAAAATTTGATGATGGAAGGAGCAGTTCCTAGTAAGGGATGAACTTGAAGCATAGACGACGAGACCAGAGAGCAAACTTTCTCCTTGCCACACATTCCAGGTTATCTCTGTGCCCCCAGATTCTCCTTCCTCACTACTAGCCCTCCCCTCTCACATCCTTCAGATCTTTGTAGGGAGAGCACGAGGTAAACTTGTCCTCTTAGTCAGGTATTCTGGGCACAGGATGTTTTCTCCTTCCTGGTTTTCTTAGTTTCTTTCTTTCTTTTTTTTTTTTTTGTACTGGGATTCAACTCCCTTGTTGCAAAGCGGGCATGCCGCATCACCACTGAGCTAAATCCCCGGCCCTCTTAGTTTCTTTTGACCAATGCACTTTCCACAGGGCTTCACTTTATTTTTCTTGGGTTTATCTCTTATTCTTCCTTCTCTGCTTTCTTGCTTCTTCTACTTCTTACTTCGTTATTCTAAATTAATCTATTGTTGGGGCATGGTGGCGCATGCCTGTAATCCTAGCTTTTGAGATTCTGAGGCAGGAGTGTCACAGCAAGTTCGCTGCCAGCTTGGGCTATATGGTGAGTTCAAGGCCAGCATGAATTATGTAGCAAGACTCTATCTCAAAAAACCCAAAATAATAATAATAATTTCTTGGCTGCTGCTGGCTTTTCTGTTGGGTTGGCTGCCCTGTTAGGTCGGCTGCCCTCCCAGCCCTGAGTAGTCAGTGGGTCCTGCCCTTGCCTGGAGTGACTTGGGAACTCAGCTTGCCCTTCCAGCCCCTAGGTCCAGCTATCAACTGTAGTAGTCTCTGCCCAGTCCAGAGCATACATCTGTTGCTGCTGATCACCAGCTCCCTTTTCTCATGAACCTGACTTGTGTCTTATGATGGTGAACCTGGTTGGCAGATGTGTGGTTCTGTTTTATATTCCTTTTCTGGTTTTGCCAGAGGCGAGGTGATAAAGACAGAAGATTTGCTTTTTGGAAGACCATTTTTCCAGGGTAGTTCCAATATAAAACAAGACTAGCAGGCCGGGGATTTAGCTCAGTGGTTCGGCCACCTGCCTTGTAATCTCAAGGTCCTGAGTTGAATCTCCGATACCAAAACCAAACCAAACCAAACCAAAACAAAACAAAAAACCCATAGCTAGTAACAGTCATGGTCATGGCAGATCAACCTTGTCAGCAGAATTTGTGTGTGTGTGTGTGTGTGTGTGTGTGTGTGTGTGTGTGTGCTCTTGATGCTGGGAATTGAAGCCAGGGCCTTGTGCATGCTGTGCAAGTGCTGCCCCACAGCTGTGACCCCAGCTCCAGAAATTTAAATTACAGTTAAAGATGATCATCTTCTGCCTTGGGCCATTTAAGTTGCTTTTCCTTGCTGTTTTCTCCCTCAGTGCTCTAGGGAGTCAGAGATCTGACTCTTAAAGGATTTTGGAGGAAAGGCTCTTTCACTTACTGCTTTAGACAGCTTCTTGGCCTGGTCACAGCACACACCTTCCTGTAAAGGTGGGCAAGTGATCTGGGAGGCTCTGCTTTGAAACTGGATCTCTTCATTGATGGAGCCATCTCATGAGCTGGTCAAGTAAGCTGTTGGTAATTACAGAAAACCTACCATGAAATACATCTAAAATTAATGAAGAATTAGTACTGTGGATGTTAAATACAGAGAGAGCTGGGCTTGGCCCTCAGTAGTCTGAATGTAAGATGATTTCTTGCTGCAGTCTTTGTGCCTTTGGCTGACCTTGCTTTGCTCTCTGTTTTGCCTAAGGGTGTCTTTCCTCTTGTCCAGTTGGTTTACATTCCTGTGACACAGACCTTTTTAATGAGAAGCTACCAAATATGCAGCATATTCCAAAGTCAAATGTTAACTATTATCCATTCCATAAGCCCAGAAGAGTAAAAGGTCCAATGTTTTTGTTGTGGTGGTGGTGGTGATGGTTTTCCTGTTGTTTTGTTTTGTGACAGGGTCTCAGGTTGCCCTTGAACTCAGTATATAGCCCAGGATGGCCTCTGGGATTATAGGTGTGCTTCACCACACCCAGCCTGTTTTATGTAAGAGATAGGATCTCCTTGGGTTGTCCAGGCTGACCTCCCAACTCCTGCCTGGGCTCAAGCAAACCTGTCTCTGCTTCCCGAGTAGCTGGGACTAGAGGCCTGTACCAACATGCCCAACTGGTCCTGTACATTTAAAAGAAAATGTGGAAACACAAAACTTGGCAGTGAAAAACAACTATATGACTTTAACACTTCTGCTTTTCTTAGATTTTGTTTTGTTTTGTTTTAAAAGGGGCATTGTCGGGCTAGGGATTTAGCTCAGGGGTGCCACTGCCTGCCTCCCAAGCACAAGGTCCTGAGTTCAATCCCCAGTACCCAAAAAAGGCACCGGGGGTGGGGGCATTGTCAATACTTCATTTTTATGTATGTCAGTGTTTGAAGATCTCTAAATCAGCATTCATATATGCTGTGATAAACGATTAAGGTATTTTGAGACTAAAATTGTTACTGCTTTCGTCACATGTACTTTATAGGCGTACCATGGCTTGATTTAATAGGAAGGGTCTTGCTCTATAGGTGCTTTTATGTGACTTAAAAAGGAACTAAGTAATCTGTATAAATAGATTTCATTTAAGAGAATGAGTTTCAGACAGCTTTCAATAGTACACTTTCCCAAGATAGAATTGTCAAATTATAGCAAATAGAATTAGAAATTATTTTGCAATTTTCTCAGCAGATTGTAATTTCTCCTTCTGTACATCAGTCATTCTGGAAATAATAGTGTAAACGTGGCTTTTTCTAAAACCCAATTATTTTCTAAGTAGAACAGTACCTTTTGATTTAGAAGAAATGTTGGAGGAAGATTGTCATCTAGGAGAACAAGCAGAAAGCAGTCATTTTTCAGCTTTATTTAATGTGCCTTTGACCACATTTGTGAAGAAAGATTCAAAATTGCCATATGTGTGAAAAAAATATTGGTAACTGGGAGGATTTGGAAGGAAAGTGAGATTTTCAGAGTAACCAGATCACCTTCTCCCATGGCTCATTGAAACAGAGGATGTGTGATCACAACAGGCCAGCAGCCGGAATGGGTAGAAGTAGAGAATTCCTGTAATTTGTATGATATTTAAATTTTCACATATAAAAAAGCATATACTGAATAAGAATTTGTCAAAATGAAAGTAACACATTTTTTAAAAAATGAAGGGGATATACATGTATATTCTATAGGATATTTAAAAATTTTTAAATATCTGGCATTTAGTTTGTTGAAGGGGCCAGAAAACAGTGGGAACAGTGACCAAAGGGTTACATTTTTTTATGTAGAAACATCCCGTGGGAGAAGAAAATTTGCCTAGAAGGAAAGTTTCTCTGGAAATGTCCTGCATTTTGAATGATATCCTTGAAGCATCGAAGACTTGACATTAATTTTGATCTTTCTTGAGAAGCTTGGTAAAGGAATGTATTCCTAAGACTTCTTAGGAAACGCCAAAGCCTACAGTAGAAAATGTTACAATCTATGAATATACATTCAAGAATCAAAATCCTAAGTGAAGAACTTACCAACTTTCTGTCTTGGTTTCAGAGGCTAAAGTCATGAGGTCTGTCAGGTTGTGCTGGGTGCTCAGAAATATGAGAGATTCACACAACAGGATTATTACTTTGGTTTCTTAGTGTTATTCCTAGGAAAGTTTCTGACCCACTTGGGCAGGTGGAAGAACCACTGAGCTAAATCCCCAGCCCTAAATTGCTTTTTTTATGTTAGTTATGGAGGAAGCATTGCATGCTTGTGCTGTGTGTAACACAATTTCAAAATAAAGTGCATGTTCCTATGAAAGTGTGTTGTGAAAACCACACATATTAGATCTGTGTCCTGCTTTGTAGTCTTTTGCCATGGGCTGGGAGCAGAGTGATTGCGGCACAAAGCCAGGCCTTGTGCCACAGATCTGAAGCCCAGAGTCCTTGTGGCAGCAGCTCTTTGATTTAGGGGATATCCTATGGAGGAGGCTTTATTTTTCTGGTAAAAATCTAAGAAGTCACTACCACACAGGACTATTCCACCCTTTTCCAGAAAGATACCCCCCGCTCCAGACAGGATCTCACTGTGTAGCCCAGGCTGGCCTTAAATTCATGGGGGTCCTCCTACCTAGGCCCCCCAAGTGCCAGGGTCACAGGCTGCACCACCTTTTCTGGCCCAGGATCCTTTTCTTTGATATAACTGGATTGGAATTTCAATTTCCTAAAGAAATATATTTTCCCAAGAGAAATAACATTCCACAGTGGCTCGATACTGTTTCTGCAGTTTTCAGTTGGAAGGGCTGTGCTCCTGAAGAGACCATTGAGTAGATTTGGGGTTTTAAGTTACATTTCACTTTCTCATAGGTACCGTGCCATGTTATATTCAGGAATATATTATACCTGATGCCTACTTTTGAAAATATATTCAATTATTAATGCTATGTTTATTTTTTACACTACTTGGAATTTTTAAGAAAACCTCTCTTTTAAAAGAGGCAAGTAGTCAGAAAGGTCTTTCTGAGGAGATCTTCTTAACTTGAATCGTGTTACTTTTACTGCAACACATTTTGGGAGTAACTGGGGGGGGTGCATGATGGAATTTTGTGAGCTTCTTTGCAGAGATTTTGACAGGTTTATTTGAAGGACCTTTTTAGGAATCAGGACTCTGGTGTCAGTTTCCTTGTGAAAGTGATCCATCCATTTCTTGCTTTCTTTTTCTTTCTTTCTTTCTTTCTTTCTTTTTTTCTTATTGTCAGTTTTCCTGCAACACGAACAGGAGGAGAGATGAGGACTGTGGCTTCTTGGCCCTGCTTCAAAGCAGAATTGAACATCTTCCTACTCGGGCTGGCCTCTGAGCCTGGCCATTGACCTTCCACTGCCTGATACTCTGTGTGTACCCGTAACAGTCACTCCATGAGGTCTGACACCTGAATGCTTCCCTGGAATGGCCACAGCCTCCACAGGCTAGCAGACCTAGGTTTGCCCTGAACCCCCAAACAGGCTGTGGGTGTATAGGTCGAGGGATTGCAGCTGTTGGCCTGGGGCTGCTTTTCTTCTGAATGTCATTTTAAAGATGTTGCTCTTGCCATTCAAAGCATTTTTTCACACATTTGACCCCCGTTAATCAGCCCTGCAGTTATTCCCAGGGCACATTAGTAACCAGTATTTGTATGGGAATGGAATTGACAAGTCTGTAGGCATGTGTCATCTGTAATCCCCACAGCACTCTTATTTTTATTGTCGCCTTGCTTGCCCTTTTGCAGACCGGAAAACTGACCCTAAACCTTGCAAGGAGGGAAGGGGACTAGCCATCCAGTGAAGAGCCTGCTGTGTGGGGTGTGTAGGACTCCTTTCACTCCCACACAGATGCTGTGAGGTAGACTTTATTTTTCCCATTTGCTGATGAAAACTTGAAGCTCAGGAAGATCATGTAAGTTGCCTGTGGTTACACCGCTGGGGAGGGGCGCAGCTGAAATTTGTACGAGATCTCCGTTAGAAATGTTGCCCATTCTGCTGTACCAGGCAGCTGTCTGACCTACCTGAGGTCACATGGCCTTTGCTCCCTTCCTCCCTTTGTGATTCCCACCTCCAATCTCCTCTTCAGTGCCACCTGCGTAACCTTGCCCACTCTCTGAGCTGAAGCAGGATGTGGTGGGCTGGGCCATGGGTGGCGGGCAGTGCCAAATTGACTACTCTGATCTCAGATACCTGGGGGTTAATGGGCTTTGACAAAGAGCAACACGCCCATTGGCAACCCACGTCTGCACATATAAAAGACTCTGGAGAAGGGCCGCGGTCTACTTCACTCCAGCACATCTGGCGTTTGTTCATTTTTAAACATTGTATGATTCATGTACCAACGAGTTCATGTCTCTCCCCCTCGTTTATCATGATTTCATTTGCACCTTCCTCCATTTCTGTGTGGCACACACATTTGCCACCTGTAAGACTGTGGTAATATTTCCTGACCACTCAGAGAATCTCTCATTTGATAATTTAATGTTTGTGGCCTGATGAAGAATATACTTATAGCATTATTTCTGGAGGAAACTAACTTGTGAATTTGGCTTAAAAATAAGTTGTTTTTGAAAAATTGTTAGGAGTAGTCTGTTTACCATTGCTTCAGTGAATTTGGTTGGAAACCTGCCATAGGCATTTGTTAGAAAACAAACATTTGCTGCTTCCAGATTTGAGTTTGCATTTTGATCTAAATTCTATAAGCGATTATACCTAAAACTTACAGAGATTTTAGGAGATGATCATATGTCAAATCAGGTGAAACCTTTTTTAATTTATTTTTTCTTCTAGTACTGAGGATTGAACCTAGGGTCTTGTCGCTGAGCTGCATACCAGCCTTTTTATTTATTTATTTTTTTTACTTTTTTCTTCCCAGCCTTTTAAATTTTTTTTTTTTTTATTTTCAGAAAGAAGCTCACTAAGTTGCCCAGGCTGATCTTGAACTTGTGATTTTCTTGTCTCAGCCTTCCAGAGTGCTCAAATTACAGGTATGCACTACATGTCCAGTTTAGGTGAAACTCTTAATCTGAAGCAGCTGGTTTGGTGGCGCACTCCTGTAATCCGAGCACTTAGGAGGCCCAGGCAGGAGGATCACTGTGAGTTTGAGGCCAGCCTAGGCTCCATAGTGAGTTCAAGGCCAACCTGAATTACATAGCTAGACCTTGTCACACACACACACACACACACACACACACAAAAGCTGAAGCAGAGAGCCCTGAATGGATAAGAATAGGCCTTTAAAAATTAAGGCTGCCAGGGCCGGGGATTTAGCTCAGTGGTTCTGCCACCTGCCTTGCAAGCGCAAGGTCCTGAGTTTGATCTCTGGTACCAAAAAATAAAAATTAAAAATAAATAAAAATAAAAATTAAGATTATCTTGGCTAAGAATGTAACTACTAAATGCATGTAATAATAAATTTTGTTTTATTTGGTTTGTTTTGTTTTTTTGAGATAGGGTCTTGCTATGTAGTTCAGACTGGCCTTTGAATTCTCTATGTAGTCCAGGCTGGACTCATACTTGCCCGAGATACTCTTGCCTCAGCCTCCCACTTCAACCTCCCAAGTGCTGGAATTTCATGAGTGTGCTACCATGCCGAGCTAAAAAAAACTTTTAAATAAACATCCCAATATGTGACCTCCAGCATAGAAGACTGGCCCCCTGGGAAGTGGCAGCTTGCTGTTCTTAGTCTTGGGCGTAGACTGGTGAGAGGAGTGCCTCCATTTATTTGATTTTCATGTTTGTGCTTACTGGTTACAGGCCTTAAGCAGATTACTCAACTTCTGGTCTCAGTTTCCTTATCTAATACATGAAAGCATGATTTCTACCTCCTAGGGCCACATAGATACAAATTAGAAGTCTCTGGAAATTGTCTAGGACATGAAATTTTCTTTTTCTGGTTTTTTTTGAAACAGTGTCTCGCTAAGTAGCCCAGGCTGGCCTCAAACTCAGGGCAAACCTCCTGCCTCAGCCTCCCCAGTGTTGGGATTACAGGTATGCACCACCACGCCTCGTTTGGAATTTGAATCTTAAGTGAAAGTTAGTTCCCTTTTTTACCCTTAATTTAAAAGTCAAATGAATTAGTACAGACTAGTAAGCTGTTTGGGTCTTGCAAAGCCCCCTCATTGCTTGTGTTAGAGAATAGTTATTTTTCTTTTGCCATGTTATAGTTTCTTATTTGCTGCCTCATTTCAATTAGGATACTAGAATTGAAAGAATTTTGTGTGGAATGGTAAATGGAATTAAATTTCTCCTGAAAGCTATATTTCAAGGAGTTGAACTTAGGCAGATATGTCTCAAATAGTTTTCAGTATATTTTACTTGCGCAGTGTTATTAGGAGTTCATGGCTTCCAGAAAATACTTCATTATTTATCACATTCTGTTTACTGATTTTGGATTATTTGTAAGGAGCCATTAGTCTCTACTTTAGGAGGCATGAAATAGTACTGGTTCCTGAAACAGAACTTTAAATACCTTTCTGATACCCATACTGGGAGGTTACCAGGTCTCAGACTCTAAGATGTCTCAAGCCTAGCACATTCTCCTGAACCCACTTCGTTTCTTATTCCCAGACTTGGTATTGGGACCCTTCTTCTAATTTTGTAATCCCAGTGCTGATGCTTGTCCTTGAGAATACCCTCTTCCTTTCTGTCACATCCAACCCATCAAGTCCCATGCCTGTGTAACCTGCCTGTCAAACCCCTCCTTACAGTTATCCTTCAGTCCAGGCCACCACAGTCCCTCACCTGAAATATTATAAGAGATTGACTTTCCCCAACTCCTTCTTGCCTCTTTGCATTGTTTTTTACTCTGTAGCTGGAGTCAGTATGTGTGTGGTCACCTCAGCGCCTGCCTCCAGATCACAAACAGTGATTGCTTTTGGGCCAAAGACCGCATCTTCAGTTGGCCTTGAAGGCCCAGCGTGTCTGGCCTCTGTCCCATCTCTAGTCATCCCCAGTCTCTTGCTGTGTGGGCTGTGCTCACCCCAGGGGCTGTCTTAAGGCTGTGCTCCTGCCTCAGGTGCTTGCTCTTGCTCGCTGTCTCCTGGAATGCCCACTCTACAGTCAGCCAACTCCAGCTCATCCTTGAGGGCTGAGCCCATTTCTCTCTGGGGACTCTTCCATAACCAACACTCAAATTCACATGGCCCTCCTGCTGACTGTGAGCTTTTGTAGCCCTTCATGCTCCTTCCTGACTCTGACTTTATTCGATCTTTCTCCGTACCCCACCCACAAAGTCCCTGGGGGCAGGTCAGGTACCCATGCTCTTTTTCGATCTGCATGCAGCCAGGTACACACTGACATCTCAGAGCTGGGTCCAACTAGAAAGGTTTGCCTGATGTTCGAATGTTTGTGTAGACCTGTAACAGTGAATAAATTGTGAAATTAAGAGAGCCTTAGCTCTATAATCAACTCTGAGACTTATTTTATATACATAATAGTTGAGAAGAAAATAGTTTGTTTTTAACTAGATGATATTTTTGAAATTAATTTCTGTGTGCTAGTGCCTTGAACCATTTAGATTAACATTTCATGGAGTACTTACTTCACATAGGGGAAAACCTGGAGGCAGCTGCCTTGGCCAGTACAAAAGGGAAGACAAAGTCATGGACAAAGTCACCAGGCTACTAACAGTAATAAGGATGAGTGTTTGCTCCATGTAGAACTTTGTAGGGAGCCTTATCTGATGTAGCCTCTTGTAGTGTCCCACCCAATAAAGCTCCAGGCTAATTGTAACCAATTCTCCAGAGGATAGAAATATGTTCCCCCAGCACACAAGAAAGCAGTCAAAGTTTTTGGAGGAAAAAAAGTACTCGTTTTCTCAAGAAAGGAATAACCTTTTAACATCTTTATTTAAGTAGAATACCAAAGTGATAGGGTCTTTTGTGAACAAATGATGATGATCTCTCTCAGTGCACTCGGTTTGTCACAGAGATCCAAGGGGAGAGGGCAGTGTGGTGAGCCATAACACCCCTGCATATTGTCACTGCCTGTACTTCACAATTTGTGAAGTGCTGTCCCATTTACTCTTTCTCTCCATAGTCTGAGGGGCGGGGTTTTACCATCAGGACCCACAGTTGAGGAGATCCAGACCCAGAGAGGCAGCCCGTTTGCAGTTAGCCTCAGCTGGGAGCTGTACCATGGAGGACAATTTTGGGTGTTGAGTTATCTGAAAGGTATTTAATGGGCTCCTGATTGTACATGGACAGCCAGAAAGCTCTGTGCCTGTTTTGGCAGACAGCATTCTCTGAGGACCTGCGTAAGCTGGAAGAAAATAGACCAATAACAAACTCAGCAGTAATCATCTGGAAAGGGCAGGACACTGCTGATAGGTGATTATTGGACCTGTGAACAGAAAAACAACAAGATCTCAGTTTTACAGCGTTCATTTCTGTGAAACATCAGGTGGAGCCCCAATACAGCCATCAGGTTTATAGCGCCTCCAGAATTAGATCAGACATTTTGGTTTCATGCGGTGTACTCATATTTCTGGTTACGAAATATTCCTGGTACTTATTTCCCTGATCTTCCAAGAAGCAATTCTTTTCTTCTTCCCTTATGCATCCAGTTTCTTTGTATTCCACTTAGCTTTCTTCCTTAGCCCTCATTTCTGCCTCCTGCCCTGCACTTGACTTTTGTGATGGCAGTGAAGCACCCTCAGGAATGGACATCCTGAAGGACCGGCTGGGGTCCACTCTGACCTTCAAGTTGGAGTTAGGGGGCTGAGACCGGGACCCAGGAGATGAGGCCAATGTGACAAGATAAGGAGAATGTAGTCTCATCGTGCCTGCACCAGTGGTATCAGCTACCCACCTGATTACTCATTTAAAATGTCTAAATAGTTAATTTCCTGACCTTGATGGATATATGCCTTGCAGAGCAGTAGCATGTTGCAACATAATTGCTTCAGAAATTGTGCTTTGTAATGCAGGAATAGAGTGGATTAACTAGTTACTCATGCCCAGGAGTGGCTGGTACTATACCCCCTACTGAGTTCCTGGATCTTGTTGCCTCTTTCTGCATTTGCATATGTTTAAGTAGTATAATATGTTTCTAGCTGGGCATGATAGCGCATGCCTGTAATCCCAGCGCTCAAGAGCCTGAGGCAGGAGGATCTCCTAAAGTTCAAGGCCAGCCTGGGCTACATAGTGAGTTCAAGGCCAGCCTGAACTACAAAGGGAGACCCTATCTGAAAAAGAAGAAAAATTATATGCACACACACACACACACACACACACACACACGTATGTTTCTGATAGTTCACATTGATTTAGACTGTTTCAATTCCATGGCAGGCATTGTGTGTGCATGCATGTGTGTGTGTTTATACACACACAGATTTGTAATTACTGGGGGATGTTTTCCAATCCCAATTCCTCAGATGGAGAGGGATGGTTGGATTGTCTGAGTTGAGTATGTTTCGTAGGATTTTCGGTGCACCTCTCCTTCGTTTGTTCAGTCCCAAAATGCCTCTCTCTTTGGAATTGTGATAAAGACTGTCACAGTTAGGATATGAGTTGTTCTGCCTGCAGTTGGCTAGATAGAACTGACCTAGGCTTGTGGCTCCAACTTGGTATCTGCAAAGGAGCCCATGGGAACCAAGTGGGCATTTTCAGCCTTTCTAAAGGCTTACTGGAAACTTTAGAAACAGGATCCTGTAAGCCTACCAGGACCAAGTAGTAATGGTGTTTCATGTAGAAGAGTTATCTCTGCTTTAAGTGCAAAGCTGGATGAGAGGATCATTTTTTAAATGAGACCACTGGGCTGGGCATGGTGGAACATGCCTGTAATCCCAGCAGTTGGGAGGCTGAAAGCGTTGCCTCAAATTTGAGGCCAGCCAGAGCTATGTAGTGAGTTCAAGACCAGCCTGGACTACATAGTGAGATCCCAAAAACAACAACAAAAAGGGAGCACTGGATGAGATCTGTAGTTAGACCAACCTCCTTTTCTTATTCCTCCCCGTATTGGCCACATGTTTTGCAAGATTCTAACAATGTTTAACAATAATTGATTCATTCAGTTTCTTATTTTTTTCCATTTCAATAGTGATAAAAATTTTAATCAGCAATCCATATTTATAAAGGGCTCACAATATTATGTAATCAAAACATTACCACAGGTGTGATGATAAGTATAGTCAAACAAAAAAGAAACAGTCAGGGTTGGGGATTTAGCTCAGTGGTTCTGCTGCCTGCTTCGCAAGTGCAAGGTCCCGAGTTTGATTCCCAGTTCCAAAAAAAAAAAAAAAGAAAGAAAAGATCACTTAATTTTGATAATCAAGGGCACTCACAGTCAAGGTCAACTTCATTCTAAAGGTAGTGAATGGGGTGAGTGAGCACTGATACAGCTCTAGTAACAATGTCTAGAGTTAGACCAAGCCTCTCAGAAATCCCTATTATGATAACTCTAGCCAATTAGAATTTAGAATCAGTATGAACCCATGCAGAGCTATAATTCCAAACAAAAGCAAGGAAAAACTTGATGGTTTGTGTAACTTTTGTGTCCATATCATCCAGCTTTGCACTTAAAGCAGAGATAACTCTTCTACATGAAGCACTATTACTACTTGGTCCTTGTAGCCTTACAGGATCCTGTTGATTATATATGTTCCTTTTACTAGCTGTGTTTTATGCACACACATCATCCTGAGTTCTGCTTTTTCACCATGTGTTACAACATATAGGCTTTCCCATATTTCTACATTGTCCCTGTCTGTCATTCTTTATGGTCACAGCTGCCTCAACTAAACTTAAAGTCAGACAGTCGAGACAGTCTAGTTCTGGTGATTAAGGCAGGCTGTCTGTTTGATCCTTGATAACATGCCCGTGAGTGCTCCGGCCTGCTGTGAATGCCAATAATAATAATAGTTTACATCTGTTAACTGTTACTTCTTAATTCTCCCAGTGGCTCCTGTGGGGAAGGCACTATTATCTCCATTTTATATAGGAAAAGAAAGGCTTTTGGCAGGAACTCATCTAGAGTCAAACATTGGTAAGCAGTGGAGCTGGGATTTGAAGCCTTTCTTATTTAATTTCAGAGTTTGAGTTCTTAGCCAGGTTTAGTAGTGTTGCCCATTCAGCTCTCATCTGACTTCAGAAATTAGTTAACCTTCTACCTAAATCCTCGAAACAAACACATCAATTAATATGTCTTAAAGTTCCAGAAGCTTAATACTAAACCAAAGTAGAGTAAATGGTCAGGCAAGTAGGAGCCCCAGAGAACACTCATTCCACGAGAGATGTGTTCCTCCTTTTAGGGCCAGAATGGTGTGAGTGGCCAGCTTGTGTTCAGAGTTTCTTTTGCTTCCATCCTCTAGTCACCCTATTTCCTTAAACTTAGTGGGCACAACAGTGACTTCATGGGGTTGCCTGAAGCACATATACAGTCCTTTGTGGGAAACTTGAGATTCTGGGGGATAATTTTGGAAATAGGTAGCTTGCCTTTTCCCCTGACCTTGCAACCTTCTTCCCCTCCCTCAGACATGACCACCAAGCCCCCGTGCATTTCAGTTAGAAGCTATCCATCTGGTCTGCTTCATTTTCTGGACAAATCTGAAATTTCTCCACATTCTCCCCAGTGCTGGCATCCATGGTGATGTTTAGAAATCATTTCAAATGGTCCCTCGTGGCTGTGTTTGTTTATCCTTTCATTCATTGAGACTGGGTCTCATTATACAGTTCAGGCTGGTATTGAACTCACTATGTAGGCCAGGCTGGCCTTAAACTGGTGGCAGTCCTCCTGCCTCAGCCTTGTGCCACACACCTAGCTCTCACGCTGAGTTTAGATCTTCAGTTCCCAGGACACTTCCCATGACCAGCCATTTTGTGACCACGCTACTGCATGTTGTAGACTCATATGTGTCTAGGGACAGCACAGCCAGATCCTCCATACTTTTCCAGGGTCTTGCTTTTGTTGAAGGAGAACATTTCATGTGTGGCTAAAAGCAGACTAATGTCCTTGAGCTAGATTACAAATGGAATTCAGACTCCAAAAGTTCATTGACCAGACAGAGAAGTATCTGAGCTTACTCACCAGGCTTTGGTGTTCCATTTGGAATTGTGTTTGTTGTTTTGTTTTTTGGTTTGGCATCATCAACTAAAGAGATTTGTAGAATAAGGAAGAGTGTGTTATAGATGATTCTTGGGATCAGTGGTCTTGGTAGCTGAAGGAACAGCAGTACCATGATGGATGGAACTGAATTAGTATGGGTCATGGGTGGGATGGGCAGGAGCAAGGGGACCTGGCATGGGTCCATTTGGTTTAGAATTACGTCTCGTTGGACCTGGGTGGGGAGTAGAAAGGGATGGGTGGGAAAGTTTCTAACAGGATGGAATAGTGATGAGTATCTACAGTTTGGTGTAGAGACAAGATAGCAACTCTTACCACTTGCCCAGTGAATTAACTGTCGAGGCCATCTTTTGAGATGGAGAAAGGAGGGAGACAGAACTGGAGGTCTGACTGAGAGACACAGCCAAGAACCATATGAGTGGGGAATCTAATAGGAAGTCAGGTGAGCTAATTCAAGAATTTTCTGGAAACAGTGTGGGTGTGGGTGTGGTTGAGTGACACGGACCAGGTCTGCATACTGCAGCCGCCTCCTTGCTGGGGTCTGTAACAACTGCCACACAACCTTACCCACCGTACCCTCCCTAGTTGGTGGAGACCATTGGCCTTGGGAATGACTCATGATTGAGTGATCAAACAATACAATAAATGATTAATTTTTAAAAACTACATTAAAAGATATGTTGCCAAGAATAGTGAAATAAATGCATTAGTAGTGAAGGGGAATATTTGGGGCAGGATTAATGGCAACATGTCTTTTATTGTAATGAAAGTTTTAATTTAAACATTCAACTTATTTTTAGATGACATCTCACTGATGGAATGTTTACAGCAACATCTGGCAAATAAAAACATTTTATTTTGTATGTCCTGCTCTACCGTACTCACTGAATCTGGCACCATGCAACTTCTGGCTCTTCCCCAAAGTCAAAGTGTAGCTGAGGACAAGTGCCATTTATGTACATCTCATTCTTCGTACACTCACAACTCTACTTATGAGCAGCACATGTAAGGGTTGTTTCTACCGCTGTACCAAAGAAAACAAATCTGGGAGGTCTAGAAGTATTTGTTAATGTGAGATGAATTGTTTGAATATTAGTTGAAAAATATTTTTACTTATTTGCCTTAGCACCCTCGTTTCCTTTGCTTGACTTTAATAGTTGCCAAGAATTTCTCTGGTGCAAAATGGAAAAGTAAGACTCTGGAATATGCCCTGTTCTGATAGAATTTAGAGCCCTCAGGAAAATTCCTTGAAGACAACAGAGGAGGGTCCCCTTAGTGTACAGCACAGGGGAGTGCAGGAGCCCCTCACAGTCACCTGAGGGTCTCGATCCTGCGTGGAGCTGCTGCCTCCGCTGTGTCATGGCCTCACTGAATGCCTGTTTGGTGGCTAACTCTGCTGCTAACAACAATTGTCATAATCTCACACTTGGGTAGAGCTTTTGGGCCTGGTCACCTCATTACTGAGGTGTCCTCAGCTTAAGCCCTTTCTTGCCACAGTTCACAAGAGGGTGGAGTTGAAAAGGAACTATTCCCTCTTAGGGCCCATAGGCAAGTATCATAGGTCTTCTCAGAAGGAATCCCAAGGTGACCAACTGGCCAGCTCAGGACTCTTCCAGGTATGTAGTAGCTCCTGACCTGGCAAGGTCTTCAGCGTAGCTTTGGTTTCTTCTTTCCTTTTCTCTACCACTTAGGATGTACTCTTGAAGCTGTCTCTGCTGGACAGTTTCTCACATCTACAAGGGCCAGCTTGCATGTGGCCTCTAGAAAGCCTTCCGCATGGCTTCTCTTGCCACCTTCCATCACTTCCTTTTTCTCTTGATCCCCCTACTTTCCTTCTGTGCACCTCCCCCAGTACATTTACATGCTTATACATCTCAAACATGATTCTTTAAAGAGTATCTTCTTTTGACCCCAGATTCTAATCTATAAATAAAATTCTGATGTAAGATTATACTTAGCAAATTTTAGTGCCATATATCAAGGTCTGCTGTTGCTTGTGTAAAAAGAAATGTGTGTAATCAAAGAAGTGCTAATTTTTTTGCTCTTTGTTCTCAGTTTTCTCACATTATGAAGATTTAATCTGAAATACTTGCCTCTCATGGAGAACCTAATCAGTAAATACAAATGGATTCAGATATGTAAATCAGGTTTCCTAGAAACTAATACACTTAGTAAACTAAATAAGAAAAAATCCAAATACTTTACATTTTATTATAGAAGGATATACAGAGAAATGACTGTCCGTACCAGTTTTCCCAGAGTTAAAATTTTGATCCTTGCACAGAGAGCAGTGTTGTCAACATTGCTTTTCTGCTGATGGAATGGGGCAGGCTTCCTCAGGAAGCTATAATAAAGAAAACGTGAGAGCTTCAGTACCTCCAAGTAGAAATCTCTGTGGATTAAAAACATAAAATTAAAAGTCAGAGGGCCTGGGAATGTAATTCAGAGTGTTTGCCCAGCATACCTGAACCCTGGGTTTGATCCTCAGCACTGAAAAAAAGAGAGATAGGAGAAAATATATGGAACACATGTAACAGACAAAAAAAAATATTAACTGTCCTTCTTGTATGAAGTGAACAACAAAACCCTTTGGACAGCAAATATAAAAGACCAATTAAAAGGAGAGAAAACATGAGGAAGCTGAGATAACAAAATGACTGTTAAAGCATTGAGTTTTTGAGATATCTTTGTCCCCAGTTGCTGGGTGAGTAGAATATTTTTTTAATGGTGGTGTCGGGATTGAGCCTAGCCTCAAGGATGCTAAACAAGCACTCTGCCACTGTCTGGAGGGGTCACGGGAGGCATTTTATACAGTACCAATAGGAGTGCAAATTGCTATGTAGGACTAATTGGAAAGACAGTTTCAAAAATTTAAATATGTACTTAACCCAGGAATCTGCTTGTGAATGCCTGCTACAGGCTTACTCTTGTAAACAAGACCTACACAGAGGGCTTTTTTTGGTACCAGGGATTGAACTCTGGTCCTTGCGCTTGTGAGGCAGGTGGTGGAACCACTGAGCTAAATCCCCAGCCCTCAAGGTAGCAATGTTTATGTATGGCCTCATGTTCAGTATTGCAGGTATTGCAGCATTATTTGTAAGCAGGTGCTTAGAAAGGGAAGTTTCACTCTGCTTGTTGAAATGTATTTTTTCTACAGTAGTAAACTACTGATTTGCAGTTAGAACCTGATTTTCTGAACCACTTGGAATTTATTTGACTTTAAAATTTGAAAGGTACCTGGAACCTCCTTTTATGATTTTTGTAGTTTCTGAATAATTTAGAAGTATTTCCAAATAAAGTTTAAAAATTCAAAGGAATGGTAAAACTTTGGCTTCCTCCTCTTCTTTGCTTGAGAATTTTGACTGGTAGAGCTATTGTAAGTGGGAGGGGAGCAATATATGTATATGTGATAGACCCCCAAACCAGTGGTTTAAGAACAGTGTCTTGGTTTGATTTAGTTTTTAATTTGAATATAGTTTCTAACTTTAAAGTGGTTGCAAAAATAAAAATTGATTAAGGAATACCTTACATCTTTTCCCAGATGCATGTGTTAGCTTTGAACCCCCATGAACATCAGCTTTTGAAATGTGCTATTTTGTGATCACTCTTGTTCCTCCTTTTCTTCGCTGCTAGTTTCCTAGCAACCAAGCATTCTCTCCCCCGAAGAAGAGGTTTACACCTGGTTTTCCAATTTCTCAAGAGCTGATAGTGAAAGGAAAAAAAATATGAGATAAGAAATAAGTGGAAACAGCTTTTGCAAATAGGTAGGGGTGGAGGGGTTAAAGGGAGGGCACAGGAATGGGGAAAAGTAAGAACCAAGATACATCATGTAAAGGTACAGTTCTCAATGATGAATGTAAATGTATTGTATACCTAAAATGTACCATAAGAGAATTTAAGAGAGGGGGAAAAAAGCTGATAGTGAATAGTTCTCTCAAGATTTAAATATAGCCAGGCATGGTGGCACTGATAATGAAAGGGTCTCTCTCTCTCAAGACTTAAATATAGCCAGGTGTAGTGGTGCACACCTGTAATCCCAGCACTCAGGAGGCTGAGGCAGGAGGATTGCTGCAAGTTCGAGGCCAGCCTGGGCTACATACATAGTGAGTTCAAGGCTAGCCTGAACTATACAGTGAAATCCTGTCTCAAAAACAAAGCAAAACAAAAAAATGACTAAAATATAAATTCAGACAGGAGCCACTAAAGGTTTTGAATAGTTGATTCCCTTACCCCTAAACTTAAAAGTTTCCCTTCTTTCCTTGCCTCTAGCCCCATTGTAGCCCTTCAGTTATGGTTGACCTCATTGTTCAGTGCCCTCCTTGATAAGCCACTGACTTGGTCCCATTGCAGTGGCTTTCGTTATACTGGCATTTCATGTCTGCAGTATTCTTTCTCCAGCTGAGCGTGGTTGCCTATGCGTATAAGCCCAGCACTCGGGAGGCTGAGGCAGAAGGTATTACCATGAGTTTGAGGCCAGCCTGGGCTACATGGTGAGTTCCAGATGAGCCTGAACTACGTGGTGAGACGCTATCTCAACTCCACCCCCTCAATTCTTCAAATTTTCTCTTAAGTCACATTCATGACTTTTGTGGGATTCCCCCTCCTTTTTTAAATATTTTTTTGGTACTGAGGACTGAACCCAGGGGGCCTCACACTTCCTAGGCAAGCATTCTACCCCAATCCCCATGACTTTTTTTTTTTTTTTAGGTACTGGGGAACAGACTCAGGACCTTGCACTTGCAAGGCAGGCACGGTGCCAAAGCCCCAGGCTTCGGCGCTCCATTAGCACTGTCTAACTTTGCCCTGCCTGTCCTGAGTTTTCATTACTTACTCAAGGGCTTTTTCCCCTCATACAGATGCCATTTTGAGATGTCCATCTGTTGTCTCCCTGGGTCTCTCTGCACTAGATGGCTGGGCCTTCTTTTTGTAAAAACTCCTACAGGCCTTGTATGGTTGTACTGGGGGCATGGCCTGATTTTGAATGAGTTACTGTTGAGTTGAATTTAATTTCTTTGTTAGGACTACCTAGCAATCTGTAAAAGCAGAATTCTAGTCATATCCTTCACTGATGCTTTCAAATCCTTTGGGATATAACACTCTTCCTCATCGCAGAAAGCCCAGCAGTGGTGGAAGGAGGAACCCTACTAGCTTATTAGTAGTATAAGCCCTGTGTGGCAGTGGTGATGCTGGTACAGGACCCTGCTGTGGAGGCATTGAGTGTGGGTATGGGAATCTAATACCTCACTTTGAGTTTCTAACAATCTAGATCTGACTGCCTTGCGGCAAAAGGAGAGGCTTGTCTTTTTCTTTAAATGAAACTAAAGCTAGAACTTACCTACAATGTCAATATTGATTTCTGCTTGCGGAGTGGAATATTAACAGATTAGAATGGCTGCTGGCAATTCTCAGCAGCTTCATTGACTTTAAATGAATCAAGAGATTGCTATTGAGATATACTTGAGTTTTTTAGGCTCAGACCTTCCTAGGGTGATTTGTTTTGATCAGATTCAGTTTCCTGTGAGATGTCAAGGCAGAAAAATAATCTTGACAACTTCCTTCATCCCCTTTGTACAAAAGCAAAATTTAAAAAATGCACAGGTAAGATATGTTAAAACATTCTCTGCAGTAGAACACAGCTTGCTTTTTTCCCTCTACCAAGACAAGTTTGGGAATTAAAACTATTGGCTGATATAGCCCAAGCTAGCAGATGGTACTTGTACATCAAAAGTCCAAATGCAAAATTGTTCTGAAGTAGCACGTGTCTAACAGGCTTTTACAAAACCAAAAAAATTTTAATCATGACCTTGAGGATTAGAGGTTTTCCTGAGACATGAGATGTACTCCAAACCAGGCTTGCCTCTAAGATACTACTTTACCATGCTCTCTATATCTGGAGGCTAGTTCTATTTTTAAACAAAATTGTTTTCTTCCATCCCTGCCTTAATCTAGTATATGAGTTAGAAATAATAACAGTAGTAATAATAGTCACACTGTTATTTTTTTCACACTTATTTTTAAATAAAAGCAACCCTACAACATTTATTACCATCTGGTAATAAGAGAAGGGTTAAGCCATGTGAACGTGTCCTCACGAACTGCCATTGCTACCACTACACTGCTGTCTTTTTGCTGCACTGATCCTTTCTAGTTGGAAACACTTTGTAGCTGAGTAATGTTACCTCCTTTGAGCTTGATCTGACCCAGTTTTCTTGACTTTGTTTTAAAATGAATTTCTTTTGGGGGGGGGTTGAGATAGGGTCTCACTATGTAGTTGAGTCTGACCTGGAACTCACTGTGTAGCCCAGGCTGGTCTCGAACTCCCAGCGATCCTCCTGCCTCAGCCTCCCGAGTGCTGGGATTACAGGTCTGTGCCACCACACCTGGCTTAAAATGAATTTCTTCTGCATCACCTGATACAGGTTTATGCACTCATCAAAACTGATAATACCGTCCTATAGCCTCATTTCAGTTGAGAGCCACACCTGAACCTGGGATCTGTCCTCCTGCACTTTTTATCCCCACCCATGGTATACCACGGCAGGTGTCACAAAGACCACACCTGCGTGCAATAGCCACACTATTATTTGGCGTGTGTGGGAGGACCAAGCAGATATATTTGTGATAATAGAGAGTGGCCTGGAAGGATCCATGTCCCTATTATGGCTCTGGTTATAGGACTCCAGGGTTAGATTGTTTCAAATACAGCTAGAGGTAGGAAAGGCAATTATTAATAGAAAATTAGATCAAGGTGTCAGGGATTTAGCTCAGTGGTGCCACTGCCTGCCTCGCAAGCACAAGGACTGGAGTTTGATCCCTGGTACCAAAGTTATAAAACAACAAAAAAAACACCAGATCCAGAGAAGTTACTATCTCTGAATTAATGAATACCAACATTGACTCCTAAACAGCTTTTCAAGCTGGGCATGGTGGCACACACCTTTATCCCCTACATTTGGGAGGCTCAGGCAGGAGGATCACCATAAATTCAAGGCCAGCCTGGGCTACGTAGCAAAACTCGGAAAAATGAAAAACCTCTTCATTTTTCATTGTACAGCCTGATCTATTGTTGATTATTTTTTCATGGCTTAATTTATGATGATAACCTCTTTTGGATAGCTAAAAATTAAATAAATTTGGTATTTATTTAATTGATGTTTGGTATTCTCTCATTCCACTGATGCTAATAGCTTCATTGAGCTCATGAGAGGGAAGAGAGCTGCCTCTTGATTGAGTCATTGGAAGTTTTGTTTTTAGTTAGAAGTAAAGTCAGATGTTTGATTGAATTTCTTATTTGTAGACTGAATAGAGACCTGCACAAATTTTGGAGTGACAAGCCCTTATTAGAGGCTTTCTCAGTCTTAACTGGGGGAAATGAACTTCTTTGTAGGGTTAGTATAATGCGGAATCATGGGGGAAGTCCTTACAAAGATCCATTGGTAGAACAATTGGAGAACTCCTGCTTTGCGGAAGTATGGTCTGCCTGGCTAAGGCCAAGCTTCAGAGAGCGCCTGGTCCCCAAAAAGTATGCGAACATAAGTATATTTGCACCTATTATCTTATAACTTCACTGAGGTGTAAACACAGAGCAGTGTGAGGTTTTTGAACAGAATCATTTTAAAGTTGGCTTGATAAGTACTTCAAAGTACTAAATTATTTATAAAGTTTTGAAGGGCAAAATTTATAAAGTCTTTTTATTTTTAGTGTTTTGAACCTGTAGGCTCACACATTATATAATGCTCCAGGCACCCTTATTTTATTTTGAAATATGGTCGCCCTAAATTGCCCAGGCTGGCTTCAAACTTGTTATCTTGCTGCTTGGGGCTCCTGAACAGCCCAGGTGTGCACTACTGCACCTGGCTAAAAAGTGTATTTTTAATTATACACCTAACAGAAACTTTACATATAATAAAATTTTACCAACTTAACCATTTCAGGTGTACAGTTAAGTAGTATTAAATATATCCCCATTGCTGTGCAACCAATCTGCAGAACTTTTTCGTCTTACAAAACAAACTCATATCCATTGAATAAAAATTCCCTGTTTACTTCTCCCCCAACCCCTGGTAAAAACCACCATTTTGCTTTTTGTGTCCGTGGAATGTACACTTTTTTTTTTGTCATTGGCTTATTTCATATGATGTAATGTCCTCAAGTTTCATCCGTGTTGTAACCTGACGTAACAGGATTTTCCTTTTTAATGCTTAGATAATATTTCCTGGTGTGCGTGCGCGCGTGTGTGTGTGCATGCGTGTGTATCACATTTGACCCATTCTTCTGTCGGTGGACACTTGTCTTGTTTCCACCTTTGGCTATCGTGAACAGTGCTGCTATGGGCGTGGGTATATAAATATGCCTTTCAGGCCCTGCTTTCATTTCTTTCGAACATATACCCAGAAGTGGGATTGAGGTTTGTATTATTCTTCTGTTTTTAACTTTTTGAAGAATTTCCTACTAGATTTTCCATAGTAGTTGCACTATTTTGTAATCTCACCAGACAAGGGCTCCAGTTTCTCTGCATCCTTGCCAACACTTTAAAATTACAGCCATCCTAGTAAGTATGAAGTGATGGCTCGTTGTGGTTTTCATTTGCGTGTCCCTAAAATTTACTGATATTGAGCATCTTCCCATATGGTTGTTAGCTATTTGTGTATCTTTAAACAAATGTCTACTAAGTCCATCTATTAAGCCCTTATCAGATACATGGTTTTTTTAAAAATTTCCATTCTGTAGGCTTTTTTTTTACCTGATTGTGCCCTTTGTTGCTCAGATATTTTAAATTTTGATAATAGTTTGTTTTATCTATTTTTACTTTTGTTGGCTGTGCTTTTGATTATTTTCTTCTAAGAGTATAGACTTATGTCTTATTTTGATGAATTTTAGGTGTGTGTTAGGAGATTGAATCCAAGCTGACCTTCAGCTGACCTACATCTCCAGCCTGCACACCTGCTGTCCGTCCATCCATCCATCCATCTTTTGAGACAGGGTCTTGCTAAATTGCCCCGGCTGGGCTCAGACTTGCAATTCTGCCCCAGCCTTCCTGAGTGCTAGGATTACAGGCATGTGTCACCACACTCCATTTACGATTAATTTTTTACATTGTTGTCCCCCCCCCCGTTAATTCTCTCTCTTTTTTTTTTTATGCTAGGGACCAAACTTGGGGCCTTGCACTTGTGAGGCAGGAGATGGAACCACTGAGCTAAATCCCCAACCCCAAGGTTAATTCTTTATATTTTCCAACTTTATTTTATTTTGAGGGAAAGCTTTTGATCCTAGAAAAAGTACATAAGATGTTTTCTTTGTTTCTTTCTCTGTTTTATTATGAACCTTGTCTTTTAACCTGTGATTTCCTTTCAGTAAGTAGTATAAGGCTCTTTCTATTCCAAAGGGAGTAATTCCTAGAGATCCTTATTAATGGGGAAAGCTGATGATATTTTTCATATATTTGGACAGTTTACTGTATCCAGATTACTTAAAGGAGAAGGATTAATTCAGGCTGTCTTGCATACCTCTCCATATTCATTTTCTATTGCTCCTGGAACAAATCACCTCAAATTTAGTGGCTTAAAGCCACACTAATCTATGGTTTTATAATCCTGGTGGTTAAATTCTAGAATTAAAAGTATTGCCAGGGCTGCATTTATTCTGGAGGCTCTGGAACAGAATCTGTTTTCTTGTCTTGTCCAGCATCTAGTGGATGCCTCAGTATCTTAGTTTGTGACCCTTCCTTGGATTACTCTAATCCCTCATCCCTCCTTCCTGTCACATATGGTTAAGTGTTCTGCCTTCCTCTCTCCCCTTTTAACGACGCTTGTGATTACCTGGGGTCCTCGAAGTAATCTATAGTACTCTTCCCATCTTGAGATACTTAATCATATTTGCAAAATCCCCTTTGCCGTATAAAGTAACAGACTCAAGGTTTGGAGAATGGAGATGTGGATGTCCTTGAGGCTGGGGAGGGTATTATCGAAACAGTTGCACTCTTCTCACAGATAGCTGCACCTCTTACCTCTTAGGAACTTGAGTCAATTTGAACTCTTTCTCCTGTTTTCCCTCTCCTCTAGTCTTCTATCTGGCCATGTTATTTTATTCTTCTCCAGTTCCTTTCTGTTTCTTTCTTTCCAGCCTTTAGTTCAAGCGTTTACCTCATCCTAGTCTGCCAGGATAGCCTTCAGACTGGTCTGCCTACCTGTAATTGGCCCTGCAGATATTTGAGCTCATCTTGAAGTATACTTGTCTTTTTGGTGTGCCTGATAATTGTGAGGTCATTGTTTTTCTGTCACCTTTTGTTTCTCCCGGCCCTCAGTCTTGTTTCTCTGTCTACTTGGCTACCTTTGATAACGTGCTATTCCTTATGTTGAGAAAGCGTTTGTAGGAGTAACTTGAGGCCTGAGGTTTAACTGCCTTCTAGGGAGTTGACTTGTGATTACAGTATTTCTGCCAGGCCCCTGGAAGTATTTCTGGTCCAGGACCACCTGGAAGGAGGCTCTTGGTTGAGAGTAGTCCCAGGGGCTTTCAGAGGAGGCCCCCAATCTAAGTGAGGGCTGGTTTGCTTCTGGTTCACCTGATACCAATAGATGCAGCTTTTGGGGGCTCTGCTCAGTGGGGGAGTCACCACTTAGCATTCCTCCTTGGCTAGCCGTGGCGTGGACTTTGATTTCTGCTCTGGAGGGCCATTAGAATGGAAATATCAGTTTGCCAGTGTCAGCTGGCCAGTGCTTTAAGGGCAGGAGCTTATCTCTCCAGGTTACTGTTTTCCTTTGGCCGGGTTTTGCCTTGTTCGGTTGCCAAAGCTTCAGAGCTTTTCAGAAGATATTAAAAATATATATTGTATTCATTGTTGTTTTGAGCAGGGTGGTACCTGATAATGGAGCCTGCCTTCCCAGACACCAGGCACCTGGCCTGTTTTTCCATGTTATCTCTTCTGGGCATGGATACGATTATTTAGCACCGCTATGATCGAGTCAGGCTTTTGTTTATGAACGGATGTAGCAGTAAATCATCCCTAAGGGAGCATGGTGATAATGTGAGATTTAGACCCTCCCTTCACAAGACAGAGAGGCCAGTGTTAAACACATTGTGTTCTGCTGGAGACTTTAGGATAGAAATTTCCTCCATTGGGATTTCAGTTCCTGAGGGCTGAAAAACATTGTCTCTTCCTTTTTTTTTTTTTTCTTAGTAAGGATTGAACTCAGGACCTTGTGTTTGTGAGGCAGGTGGCGGCACCACTGAGCTAAATCCCCAGCCCCCTTGTCTCTTAATCCTGGACATAATTGGGTTTGGTAGTAGAGGGCAGAAAGCTCCTCCTTTTTTATGGTGCTAGATTGTCAGATGGATAATGACACCTTTCATTTCTCAGTCTGACTGGTTACATGGTGCTGGTTGAGAACCAAGATTTTAGCTCACAGAAGAGCCATCCATCCCAGAGGGTGGCACCACAGCCAGGAAAAAGCAGGGATGAGAACCACGTGGAGACTTTGAGGAAGCAACTTGATACTGTGGGAAGGGCATCCAGACCTCAGTGTCAGTAAGCCCATGTCTAACCCTCCCCCCGCAGTTGGTTAGGGCTGTGCCCTTGGACAGACTATTAATCTTCTGAGATGTCTTTCAGGGCTCCCTATTGGCCTTGATACACAGCCAGGTTGTGACTATGGGGAGAATCAGCTCTGTTTGCCTGGGCGGCCAGCTCTTAGAAAGATAGGAAGGAAGGGCTTATAGTTATCCCCAGGAGGAGACCAACTGATAGGTTGTCTAGAACCCAAACCATGGGCTCTAGTTCGAGGTCACTAAGTGATCCAGTGATTTTGGCTCAAGAAGCAGCCTTTGATTAGTCTAGTCCCCAGGTTTTGCAGATAGGCAAACATAGGCTTAGAGATTTTCTTGCATTTAAAGAGCAGTAGTGATGTTCTAGCCTCATGTAGCTTGTTTTAGTATAAAAACCCAAGGAAGTAGAGCCACACTTGGGTGAGTGTGGGATTGGTGGAGTTTACTGTTAAACTCTGAAGCTATTGCTTGAGGCCTAGAGAAAGAAAGGAATCATGGTGAGCCAGACGGCCTGCCCCATCTGGCCAGCTGGGTCCCCACTTGGGCCCTACCCAAGACCTTGAGACAGATTGGTAGAGAGCAGCAGAGATCTCTTTAGCTGGCAGGTCGGGGACTCTGGCTGTATGGAATAGGCCTATTTGCCCAGTCCTACTCCATACAGCCAGAGTCCCTGACCTGCCAGAAATAACTCAGCCTTCTGAGCAGGTGGCAGCTTTTTTCCTTAGTACATGGGCTGGCTGCTAAGACCACAGACTCCTGGTAGCACTGCTATTTTCACACTGTGGCGCAGGGCCAGGCCTGATTTGCCCTTGGCCCAGGCCACCTACCCACTGAAGACAAATCTCTGCTACTCTTGCCTTCACAGTAGACCAACTTGGATTATTCAGCCTCAAAATTGTGCACTTTGTACTCAACTCGTGCCCACAGTTACTTTCTCTTGGCGGCCACCTCTACTCATGAAGCATTCTCAGAACGACAGAGCTTTACATATCATCCTTTATGATATTAAAGCACCAAACTTTCTTTTTAAATTACCTCTGTAATTTTCTTTTCAAATTACCCTTGTAAAACTAAGTGTATCCTTTTTTGTAAGTCTGCAAACCTGTTGGCATAAAGATAACAGGGAAGAATCATCCTGCACCTGGAACTGTTTTTCTAACTGCCGCTTGTTCCTGGACTAGAATTGCTGTGTCTGATTAATGGAGGATCATTCCCTTTTCCTCGACTAAACAGGCAGGGGAGAACCTCATGGTCATGAATGAATGTGTGCAAAACTCTGTTGGAAGGTTTTTGTGATAAATTCTCCCAAGGATTTGATACCAAAATATGTGTAATTTTAAATGCACCCATGTTTTGGCTCAACCCTAGCACTGCACTTCTTGTCATTAGAGAATTTCCCCTTGTAGTGATCCATATGCAGTTTTTCTACTTCTACCCCACTGGGTTTTGTTTTCTCTGGTATCAGTTGCTAGCACTTTGAACAGAAGCACTAAATGTGGGAGATCTTCAGCTTTCAGGACTAAGCAAGCAATGTAAGCTTGTTTGTTTGTTTGTTTATTGAGACAGGGTCTCACTATGTAGTTGAGACTGACCTGGAACTCACTAAGTAGCCCAGGCTGGTCTCAACTCACAGCGATCCTCCTCCTGCCTCAGCCTCCTGACTGCTGGGATTACAGGCCTGCGCCACCACACCTGGCGCAAGCAATGTAATCTTGATGATCTATGGTAGATTACTTGTCATTGTATGGTGTCAGCTTGAGTACAGTCACCTGTAAGCATGAATATGTAGGGCTTTATTTTATTATTTTATTTTTTAATCACGGGACCTCCAGTCTTTAATTTAATTTTCTTTTTTTTTCTTTTTTTTGGGGGGTACCGTGGATTGAACTTGGGCCCTTGCGCTTGCGAGGCAGGCGGTGGAACCACTGAGCCAAATCCCCGACCCTGTAGAGTTTTAAATTTGGGGAGAATCCCAGATCTCTCATTTCCCACATGAAAATGCTGAGACCCAGACCTTGTTCAAGCTCCCACAGCCAGCTGTAAAAGGAGCAAGTACCAGAAGCCCTGTTGACGGGTCCCATGGCAGGTCCTCTTTCCACTTGCCCACAGTCTCATTCCTGTACTCCTGACAACCACCTTCTGTCCTGGATGCAAAGAGTAAGAGTCAGGTGACCAGTCACACCATGTCTACACTCATCTTCATGTCCTATCCCTTCGTTTCTCCGAATCGTGTCCATTCTTCTATCACCTACCCATCACTTTAGAAGATGGAATGAGTGTCTCACCTCCCATACTGGTCCTCAGGACCCCTAAGGTCCACACAATTGCCTTATTCTTTTTTTGGTGTGGGGGATTGAACTCGGGTCCTTGTGCTTGCAAGGCAGTCACTGGAACCACTAAACTAAATCCCCGGCCTGCCTTATTTATTCTTTTGATAGGTTTATGTCCAGATTGTAGTGTTAATTCCCATTTTGTGAGGCCTAATGTGATGCCTGGTACCCAGTGAATGGGCTGTACATGAATGGTGACCTCTGTTTTGCTGCACATATTTCAAGTGTCTTGTCTTCACTCTAGGTAGCTACTAAGCTCTAAAGGAGCAGCCAGCATGGTTTGTATGTCTCTTGTGTCTTTAAAGGGTTACAGTGTGTCTCGGAGTTGGACTGTAGTAGACTGCAGCATTTTTCTTGCTGTTAAAATTATGAACTTGCTTTATCCTGAAGCCTTAGAACATGACAGATGTTGGGGTGTATGCCTGTCGTTCTAGTCCTCAGAGAGGCTGAGGCAGAAGGATCTCAGGTTTCAGCTGAGCCTGAGTGATTTGGGGAGACCCTATCTCAAAATAAAAAAATAAAAATAATTAGCTTAATGTGAAGGCCCTGAGTGAGTTTAATCCCCAGTGCCATCAAAAAAAGAAGAAAGAAAAAAAGAACATGGCTATATCTTCATGGCCTCCTAAATACCCAGCCTTATGGTTCTTGTCATTTGGAGAATAAAGAAGCCAACAGGTAACGGCAGTTACTTTACAAATTTCCACACTTGAATATTTTACCACTTAATTGCAATGTCTAGATAATATGAAGCCAGGCTTGGTGGTACACACCTGTGATCCAAGCACTCAGGAGGCTGAGGCAGGAGGATTGCTGCAAGTTTGAGGCCAGCCTAGGCTACAGAGCAAGACCCTTTCTCAAAAAAAAAAAAAAAAAAAAAAAAAAAAAAAAAAAAATAGCATGAGTGCTAGTGGGAAAAGCAAACCAAATTGCTATGAAAATTGCAGTGGCAGCAATACTACTGGGTTAGCATTTATAGCCAGAAGACCTCTGGTGAGATTTTGTTTGTTTGTTCCAAGATCCTTAAAATCACTAGGATGCTGCATTTTATGCTGTTGGACTTTTGGTAATACCTATTGTTTGGGTTCTTTGGGCTTTGCAGTACAGGATCATTGATAGAAAAGAGCCAGTTCAAATTAAAGGCGGAAATGTTGAATTCAGATGTTGTGAAGACAGATTATGTGGCATTTATAACATTGGTGTGTGGTTTACTCATAAAAAAAGAATCCCTAACTGGAATTTATCTAGTGAAAATGAAACCATTAAGCCTACTGAAGTGAAGAAGTGGGGCATCTGCCAAATAAAAGCATAATCACAATTTAAACTGAGCTTCATCTGGGCTCCTCTCTGCAAATGGCAGTGTTTCCCATGGAGAAAGTGCTCTTTGACTTACGTTTTCTTTGTTTTCACAGAGCCTGAGCCCTTGTAAAGCCGGAAATGACAAGTCTGAATGGTCGCCATGCAGAGAAAACCATTGACATGCCAAAACCATCAACCCCCAAAGTGCATGTGCAGAGGTCTGTGTCCCGAGACACCATCGCCATTCACTTCTCAGCATCCGGGGAGGAGGAGGAGGAAGAGGAGGAGGAGTTCAGGGAATACCTTGAGGAGGGCCTGGATGACCAAAGCATTGTAACAGGGCTCGAAGCCAAGGAAGACCTCTATCTTGAACCCCAGGGTGGCCATGGCCCTGCGGGCCCTGCTGTCTCGCCTGTCGTGGCAGATGGACTGTCCGTATCCCAGGCCCCTGCCATTTTGCCCGTCTCTGAGAACACTGTAAAACTGTTGGGATCCCCTCCTCCAGCAGCTCAAGTATTAAGTGCTGTGCCATTGGCTCTGTCTCCAGGGTCATCTTCGTCAGGGCCCTTAGCTAGCTCTCCCAGCGTGTCCTCCCTTTCTGAGCAGAAAACCAGTTCCTCTACCCCACTGTCTTCTCCTTCCAAGTCTCCTGTCCTCTCCTCCAGTGCCTCATCCTCCGCTCTCTCCAGCGCTAAGCCCTTCATGAGCCTGGTGAAATCCCTGTCAATCGAGGTGGAGCCAAAAGAATCCCCATACCCGCCGAGGCACAGGCACTTGATGAAGACTTTGGTCAAGTCCCTGTCCACCGACACTTCCAGGCAGGAGTCGGACACCGTGTCCCATAAGCCACCTGACTCCAAACTGAATTTACACCTGTTCAAGCAGTTCACACAGCCACGAAACACAGGTGGAGATTCCAAAACTGCACCTTCTTCCCCGCTGACTTCTCCCTCTGATACTCGCTCCTTTTTTAAAGTGCCCGAAATGGAGGCGAAAATCGAAGACACTAAACGACGCCTTTCAGAAGTCATATATGAGCCTTTTCAGCTCCTTAGTAAAATTATAGGGGATGAAAGTGGCAGCCATAGGCCCAAAGCCTTATCTTCAAGTGCTTCAGAACTCTCCAACCTGTCCAGCTTGAACGGGCATTTGGAAAGCAATAACAACTATAGCATCAAGGAGGAGGAGTGTGACTCTGAGGGGGATGGCTCTAGCAGTGACCCCAGTGTCCCCAAGAGTGACCACCCAAAGTCCACCGAAGAGCCTGTGAAAGAGGTGGAAACAAAAGTTTCCCAGGCAAGCAGCCTAAAGGATTTAGGCCTGAAGACAACCTCTCTTGTCCTAGAGAAGTGCTCTTTGTCTGCCTTAGCGAGCAAAGAAGATGAAGAGTTTTGTGAACTGTACACGGAAGACTTCGACCTGGACACAGAGGGTGAGGGTAGAGTTGATAAGCCCGCAGATGTCTCTCTGAAGCCACAGGTGCTCATGGAAGATGGCGCGATTCTTGAGAGTGAAGAGGAAGAGGACTTGGCCACACAGCACCCAGCATTACCCGTGAAGACGTTGGGCTTCTTTATAATGTGTGTCTACGCGTACCTCATCCTCCCCCTCCCCCACTACGTGAGCGGACTCTGTCTGGGAGTTGGCCTTGGCTTCATGACTGCAGTTTGCATAATTTGGTTTTTTACACCACCAAGTGCTCATAAATATCACAAGTCACATAAACATCTGCCACATTGGAATATGAGAACTTTGGACATCAAAGAACCTGAAATACTAAAGGTAAGACGTGCTCTCTCACAGCCTGACTGTAGAGGGTTTTGTTTTTTTTTTCCCCCTTGCTTAAAAGAAATAATATTCCCGGGAAACTTGGAGAAATAATATTCCTCATCATAGTAGTGGGAGAGCGGTACAGATAATGACCTGGTATGTGATTCTAGTTGGTTTTTTAGATCGCACGTGTATGGGGTCTGTCACAGGAGTGTGTTCACCCCCACTCTTGTTTTGCTTTAATGGGATGGTGCATTTTACAGCCTGACCTTTTCCTCTTCCTTCCACATGACAGTATGTTATGAGACTGTTCTTTTTTAAGGGAAGCTGGTGTTGAGTCTTGAGAATGTGACACCCTTGAGTTTAGCATTAATATATGAAGTGGCACAAAGGTGACTCAGGGTGCACACTGGCTCAGCTTCTTTGATAGCGTGGGCTGGCGCTGCCTGATTCCTATGCCCCCAAGTAAGTCAGTGCTAACTTTAGCAAAGAAAAGTGCTACTTACATTCATTTCAATACCTAGTGACGGAGTGTGGCATGTAGTTTAAACTGGTTTGAGCACTTAACTTGTCTTGAAAAGATTTTAAATTTAATCCAATCAATCTTTAGTGTTGATCCTGTCACTGCTGTATTTCAGCAGTTCTCCAGAGGACTAGGACTTTAATGTGGTGATTCTCTGGTTACTCTGGTCATCGAGACAGTAAAGGCTGACCACCTGCCATAGGCTAGTAACACAATCAAAAAAAAAGAAAGAAAAATATTTATTAAAAAGTACAACTTTGAGATTTTTCCTTTCTACTGAAGTGGACAAGCCAAGATGGTCTGTTTTTGACACGATTTCAAACCTGGTGTTTAGAAACTATTTGCAAGTCTCTTCTCCCTTAGTAGTGCATTTATCCTATGCTGCCCTGCTGGAATCAAAGGGAATTGAAGAATGGCAGATGTTAGAGAAATGGGCATAGTGATAGGTTCAGGGCTTCTGCTCTGCTGCCTGGTTTAAGCCGTAAAGTAAGGAGGTAGGCCTCAGTTTCCTTATAAAACAGGTCTGCTGCTTTGGCTTAGTTGTAGTTTGCCCTCACCAAAGCCCCTGCTGAAATTCAGTAGTCAGTATGACGGTATTGAGAAGTGTAGCCTTTAGAGGTAAATACGGAATGGGCGCTACACCCTCGCCTCGCGAAGGGATCTAATGTACTTCCCGTAGGAGTGGGTTGTCAAGAGTGCGGGTTATTTAGGGTCAGCCAAGCATCCCCCACTCCGTTTTTCTCTCACACATGTGCTTTTCTTCCTGAGGCATTTGCTTGCCCATCCCCTTTCCTGTCTTGCACGGAGCAGCACATGGCCGTCACTAGAAGCTGAGCACATTCCAGCATCATGTGCTTGGACCTTCAGAACTGTGAGCTGCTAAATAAGCCTCTTTTAAAAATTATTGAGACTCAGGTGTTTCGTTACAGCAGCAGAAACTAGACAAAGACAGTTATAAAGCTTCTGGAGTAAGTGAAAGAGCTACTTTTTGAGTAGTTCAATTTTGGGGATTAGTCAGCTGGTTTGAGTTACTTTCTGTGTATTTGATCCTATTAGCCCCCCCCACTAAGTTTATTGGTACATTTAAAGCAAGTACAGTTACATTTATCATTGGGATCTTGTACCTTTCCATGATACATCTTGGTTCTTGTTTTTTCCCTATTCCTTTGCCCTTCCTTCACCCCCTTCACTCTTCCCTATTTACAAAGACTTTGTTTCCATTTTTGCACATTTTTTTCTTTTCCCTTATTTCCTTTCCCCTCCCTTTCCTGATCCTATTAGTTTTGTTGTTGTTGTTGTTTTAATAGATAACGCAGTTGTTGAAGGCAGGTGTGAAAACCTTTAAAATACTCATACAGGAGGCTAGAAGACCTGATCAGGATCTTGAATAAAGGATCAATACCTTGATAGTGACCCTGCATACTTTGTGCTCTCAGTAGCCTGTGTGTTCCATAAATTAGTCAAGTAGAAAGCTGTGTTGCTTAGGGACTATTTTAGGGGACCATGTGTTTTTAGACCTCTGATCATACAGGTTCTCGTTAACAGAGCAGAAAACGCAGCCAGAATGGGACCAAGAATCTGGTTCATTTTTTGGTTCCATAAACAATTCAAGGAACACAGCAGTTTTCTTCTATGTGATTTAGCTTGAGGACAGGGAGAAGAAAAGTAAAGCTTTCTTTGCTTTATCAGGGCAATTTTATTTCTTTCTTTTCTTTTTTCTTTTTTTTGGGGGTCAGGGAAATTTTCGATTTTCATATCCCATCCATATTATAGACATTTGTATTTAAACATAGTGCTGCAGCAGTGATGAGTGTAGGATTCTAAGTCAAAAAAGACCAGCCTGGGATTTAGCTCAGCGGTTCGGTGGCCTGCCTTGCAAGTGCAAGGACCCAAGTTCGATCCCTGGTACCAAAAAAAAAAAAAAGACCAATTTGGGGTAGAGATGTAGCTCAGTGGTAGAGCGCTTAGCTGGTGTGCTTAAGGCCCACGATCCCACGATCCCCAGATCCCCAGCACTAGGGGGGAAAGAAAGGAGCAGGGAGAAAGAGGGCAGGGGATTTAGCTCAGTGGCACCACACCTGCCGGGCAAGTGTGGTGAGGTCCTGAGTTCGATCCCTGGTACCAGTTTGTAGCCAAGTATTGGCTCCTGTCAAAGATTGCTGTGTAGCTGTAGCTGTTTAGCCACTTGATGCTCCACCATCTCCCACTCTGAGCCCAGCTGATAAACAGCTATAGTGTGTGGAACATAAGCTCCTTGTCACCAAAGAGCTGTCCCGAAGTCTACAGGAGAACCCTAGGGACCTTCTTGACCTCTGCCAAGGCCTGTTTGTTCCTAGTGTGTGGGAAGTCATGGTAGAAGAGAAGCAGGCAGACGTGAAGTTGCCTCAGGTGTTCAGCATGAGTGATGAGCGAACCCTTGGAAAGCAAGGGCAGTGACTGAAGTATGAGGAGAAGCTGACAGGACTGAGAGCCTCATGAGCTGGGTAAAGTAGCTCCAGGTGAAGCCTCACGAGTGCCACAGAGCCCCAGGGCATCACCATAGTACACTGCCTGCACTGTGAACTTCAGGAGTTCTTAATTTTCGGTGACTAAATTGTAGACTCCCTGAGCTGGACACGCTGGGAAACATGAGTTTGGGCCTTGGGACAAAAAGGCATTTCCCATCAACGTGTTGCCCTTGGGATGTCTGCCAAGAATTCTTACCCAGCTGGATGAAGGATCATCATTTGGCCATGAGTGTATCTCAGTCAGTGCCGTCCTGGCACACCAACTTTCCCACGTGTTATATATAGTGAGAAACGCTGGAGTTTCCTTAAAATTCTTGGATTTATGCTTGAATGTTTGACTTACATGCAGTTTTGAATTATTGTCACAAGCACACTCTCCCCACGATCACCCGGTACTCAGGACCTTGAGCTTGCAAGCCAGGCGCAGTGCCACTGTACTAAATCCCTGGCCTGACACAAGCCCGTTCTTTAACTTGACCTTATAAACCACCAGCATAACAGGACAATGAGATGTCCGTTTCTAGAGTGGTAATCTGTCTCTTTTTAAAAATTGACTACAGTTACTTTTTTATTGCAGAGTCTAATGGAAATGAGTTTAAGAGAGCCTTTTTTCTTTAGATCATGGCAGTTAGGAACATATGTAAGAGGAACACAGGTTTTTTAAGTAATTAGGTTCCTTAAATACAGGGTTTGGTTTGGTCTATAAAAGAATAATTTTATAGGGAGGATATTATCTCAATTTAATCTCAATTTTGTGAATTTTTTTAAAATTTAAGAAATGAAAACGAGGAAATTCTTAGGAGAAAATAGCATCACTGAGTATAGCCAGGAGAGATTTGGGTTGCTTTGTTGGTCTTTTATAACCCTCAGTAATGATAAGTGCAAGAAATATAAAATCATTTCTTTATCTTTTTTAACGGTTTGGTTTGCTTTGAGGCAGGTCTCACTCTGTAATACAGGCCAGCCTCAAACTCTAAGAATTCTTACCCAGCTGGATGAAGGATCATCATTTGGCCATGAGTGTATCTCAGTCAGTGCCGTCCTGGCACACCAACTTTCCCACGTGTTATATATAGTGAGAAACGCTGGAGTTTCCTTAAAATTCTTGGATTTATGCTTGAATGTTTGACTTACATGCAGTTTTGAATTATTGTCACAAGCACACTCTCCCCACGATCACCCGGTACTCAGGACCTTGAGCTTGCAAGCCAGGCGCAGTGCCACTGTACTAAATCCCTGGCCTGACACAAGCCCGTTCTTTAACTTGACCTTATAAACCACCAGCATAACAGGACAATGAGATGTCCGTTTCTAGAGTGATAATCTGTCTCTTTTTAAAAATTGACTACAGTTACTTTTTTATTGCAGAGTCTAATGGAAATGAGTTTAAGAGAGCCTTTTTTCTTTAGATCATGGCAGTTAGGAACATATGTAAGAGGAACACAGGTTTTTTAAGTAATTAGGTTCCTTAAATACAGGGTTTGGTTTGGTCTATAAAAGAATAATTTTTATAGGGAGGATATTATCTCAATTTAATCTCAATTTTGTGAATTTTTTTTAAATTTAAGAAATGAAAAGGAGGAAATTCTTAGGAGAAAATAGCATCACTGAGTATAGCCAGGAGAGATTTGGGTTGCTTTGTTGGTCTTTTATAACCCTCAGTAATGATAAGTGCAAGAAATATAAAATCATTTCTTTATCTTTTTTAACGGTTTGGTTTGCTTTGAGGCAGGTCTCACTCTGTAATACAGGCCAGCCTCAAACTCACAGCCATCCTTCTGCCTCACCCTCCCAACTGCTGGCATTAGAAGCATGTGCCACCATGCCTGGTTTCTTTCTTTCTTAACTGAAAATAACCTGCCCTTATATGATGGGTCACGTGGGTTTTTATATATGACTTTTGTAAACAGCCATTTCCCGGGCACCTTACTGCTAGATGTATATCGGGTGAGTGCTGCAATACAGGTGACTACCTATTAGAAGCATATTTTTCAAGGTTTTGAAGTTGGCTGGAAAATTTCAAGTAAGGAGAGTAATATGAATATACACAAAACCCAGTTTCAACAATTAACATTTTGCCAAATATCCACTCAACTCGTAAATTTAGATCTAAACTGAACCGTAATTCTGGTCTGTCAGTATATGAGAACAGTTTTCAGCTGTTCCAGGACCCTACTCCCATTTTGTTCTAGGTGCCATTTGGAGAGACAAAAGCTGTGGGCATCGTGGGTCTAAGATTTCTCAAATCGTGCTTTTTGGAAGAATAAGGTTTTAACTGAGAGAAGTTAGGTATCTTTTCATCCCCAAATTTGTATTTAATATATAAGGAAAGTACTAAATACCTTGGAGTCTATTCTTATTGTACAATAATTAAGCTTGAAGAAGAGGTTTGTAGTACCTCAGAGATGAGGGTGCAAGTGAGATGGTCCCAAGGCAGAAGCCTGTGTAGGTGTCACAACCCAGCCATTGTGTGTGACTCACTGTCTCATTCTTCTGCTTCTCCCAGTGGTGTCCAAATGGGTTGCTGGAGATACTGTCAAGAAGAAAATGTTCAGGTTTTTCTCTATTTTTGTTCTTCCTAGCTAAGAAAGTAAATAAGCCTTGTGAGGCTTAACATATAGATGACCATGTATTGATTTTTGACCAGAAACCTTGGAAAGTATGAAACCTGTGAAATAATGGATTTACATCTGTTATCATTAACAATGAGCCTCGCTCTGTGTATATATTTGGTGCCTTAATGTAGTATGTCAGGTAAAGATAATATGAAGATACATAATGGAAAATTAAGATTAGCAAGAAGTCTAATTACATCACCCTTTGCTCTTTTATTGTTTACTTTTCATTAAAGCTATATTAGGACATGTATATATTTATAATTAAAGGGAATTATCATCGGTACATACTCAGAAATTACATATCCAATGGATACATGATCTGAAAAGTTCAGAGGCTACCTCTTTACACTTGCTGGTCTATTTTCAACCTTTACTTGTTAACATAATTAATGTTTATTGTTTATTAACAAAAATGGTCTGTCGATATATGAGAACAGTTTTTTAGCATCCTGAAAATGGCCTCTGAACCCTGGCTACGTATTCCAGGACCATACTCCCATTTTCAACTTTGCTTATTGCAGTGGTTCATGTAAGGTCATTTTATTTGCCTAATTTGAATATTTGTTACCTCCTCTATTACTACCCATTAATACATTATAATTTACAGTGTGGTATAATTTGCAACTCACCTGAGTTTGGGAGATGTCTTTCTGCAGGGTAGGTAGGAAAACTGGAATAAGGGCTGTTTCCCTGGAGTTAGTGGCCCTGGACCTTACTCCCATAATTCTAGTGGATATGGCTGTGAATCTTTGAGTAAGGGAGTTGGAGGTTATGAGTGGTATTGATGTTGGTGCTTGCCTCTCCTAGTGACTGTTTTTAAAAAAAACACGTTCTCCATAATGTCTTTGAGTAGTATTTATTTTGAATGTTGACTATCTGCTTGAGGCTTTCATAGTATGGGTTCTGGAAAGAAGGGAATGGAATTAATATGAGAAAATGAAAAAATAGAAACAAAGTCTTTGTAGATAAGGAGGGGTGGAGGGGGTGAAGGGAGGGCAGGGGAATGGGGAAAAAATAAGCAAGATAAATTATGTAAAGCTGAAAATTTCCAATGATGAATGTCATATTGTATACTACCAATAAAATTAATTTTTTAAAAAAGGGCCAGGGATTTAGCTCAGCGGTTCGGTGGCCTGCCTCGCAAGCGCATAGTACCCAAGTTCAATGCCTGGTACCACAAAACAAAACAAAACAAAACAAAAAACCATAGTATGGGTTCTGTACATCTGCAGGTCTGCTTGTCTTTCATGGGTGAAATTAAATTTGTATCTAAAGTTTTGTGGCATGTATTAGATTGTTTGTGCCCTATTCTCAAACTCCATGATCTGTGATACTTTTTAACTGATGGCTCAACCGTTAATATGTCAAAAAGGGGCTAAGCCTGGTTAGGACAACTTCTTTTGTTTTAGTTTTGAGGAGGAATGAAGAATAATCATCGTTTTGTGTGCTTCTGTGCTTCAGAGGTAATCCTCAGCAGTGGCCTCCGGTCCTGGCTCTGTTCTGTATTTAGGATTTTCTTCTTCCCTGATCAGCCTGAAGAGGGAACAGGCAGGGACCTAAATACAGACCGCAGTGTCACTGTGTCAACCCAAGCCCCACACACTGAAGCCTGAGGAATTCCCGCTGCTTCCTTGGCCAGGGAGTTGGCGCTCCTCTCTGGTCAGCTCAGCAAGCAGCTGAGAAGAGAACATTGGCCTTGAACTCCTAATTGGCACTGGACTGAAAGTGAGCTCAGTGGTTGTTCTTCCAGACTTTAT
Organism: Fukomys damarensis; assembly: GCF_012274545.1. Lineage (NCBI taxonomy): Eukaryota > Metazoa > Chordata > Mammalia > Rodentia > Bathyergidae > Fukomys > Fukomys damarensis. Next base: position 50,124,562 of record NW_022900935.1, on the reverse strand, counting down.
TATTTTGCAAAAGGTTAATTGTAGCTTTTAATCTTCCCGAGTACTGTATTAAATGGGCTCCTTTATAGATTGTGGTTTGTACTTTCAGCCAAACGTGGCTTCTAAATCCAGCAGCGAATTGAAGAGAAACCCCTGACCTTTTACCAGTACCATCACAGGACCAGTCTGTGGACCAGACCGCTGCATCCTGCTGACTGGGTCATTGTCCCCAGCAGTGTGCACTGTCTCCATCTTAACCACTTCAGGAAGAAGTGAGGTTTGTCTGAAATGTTTTAGTGTGGGTTGGGAGCATCGAAATGGAATGGGGTGCTAGCTGTAAGCTACATCTCTGTATGCTCATTCCCGTGTCACAACAGTTGTTAAGAAATTTAGAGTTAAGGATTTTAGAACAGGTGAGCAGTAGACAGTGGGTGTTTGATAGGGAACAGAGTAAAGGCCTTAGAGTGGCAGGGCTGCTGTCGACATTGGATATTTTGACTGCTGTCATGTAGAAATTTCATGGGTGGCTTAATCCAGGGAATTATTTAGGTTTCAGGAAAAAGTTGACTAGCTAGTGGTGTGTAAAGGTGATTGGATTTACACTGGGAAATTGCTTTCTGCAAGGGTGACCTGGTTTCCGATGACTAGTGCTTTAGGGTGTAGAATTAGGGGACTGGAGGAGAGTTACGTCTGGCCAGTGTCTCATCGTGAGCGTCCCAAAGGCCAATCTACACCCCCAGCTGCCTGTCAGGTAGCAGAGCCTGAAATTCTCCGTTTCCTAGCAACACTTGTAATGTTCTGGAAGGAGCCGTGGTAAGAGGCAGGACACCTGGGCCACCATACCTCTCTCTTCTCTTACTAAGAAGGAGTGGTAAGTTCTTTCCTGAAAAGCTTTAACACTTTTTGTATAAGGTTCTGAGTAACACTCAGCTTGTTCCCTTGCGTGTCTCAAGGTACACAGCCAGCACTCTACTTACAGGCTGGGGGGGGCACACCAGCTTGTCCTGATTACTTGTGATCTGAATGCTTTCATCTAATCTGTACAGCCACCATCTTGAGTTAGGCTTCATTCATGCTGTTCATCAATAGACATTTGTTACTCCTGGGATTTATAGCTTGAGCTCTGTTCTGTGGAGTGCATATCTCGGTAGAGAAAACCAGGTGGTCAACGGCACAGTGATACGAGAGGAGTGACAGAGAAGGAGACTTCCTGGGAGAAGTGTCACCTCTGCCGTAACCTGAGGGGTGACTAGGAGAGCCGCACCACAGCGCTGAGAGAGGAGCCCACGCCTCCAAGTCAGATAGACCTGGGTCAAGTCCCCAGTGTTCTGGTCTCTAAATCTTCGGAGGCAAATTACTTACCTTCTTTTGCCACTGTTCCTGTGAAGTTGTTGGGAATTGGAAGAAGCACAGGAGATAAGGTACCTGGAGTACCGGGAACGTAGCACTGTGTGAGCTTAGATGCCAGCTACTATAATGAATATTCGTATTAGCAAATTAAACATCATATGCTTGAGATTTGTTCTTTTTATTATGTAAATCATACCTCAGGAAGTACATTCGTTGTAAGGAGAAATCTTTGTGGCGTAGGTATAGAGTATGAGGTGGGAAGCAGGGAGGCATGACATAAAGCAGGCTGGGAAGCCATGCCGGATCCTTTGGGGGGGTCCTGAGGGCTAAGCGTCACCCAGCTTATAACTGGCAAGTGGTAAAGGCAAGATTTCGACCCAAGCCTGTCAGGTGCTTCACATCTGCTGATGTGTGCGGTCGGCGTCACTGCCTGTGTGTGACCAAGTCTTTGCTGTAATCAAATATGAGCGGCGTAGGATCTCACTTAAACTAACAACGATTGTTCACAGTAGAGGTGCAGTTCGAATCTTGATTCATAGATGTTTTGGGGGTACTTTGTTTTTGAAGGGGGAGCAGCTATGGACTTTAGCTCTATAGATCTTCAGCACAAAGAAAAGAACATTACAGTAGTTCAGAAAGAAGGAAGTTGAAGATGAAAGGGAAAGAGAAATAAGAGCACCTGAGAATCTGAAAAGATTAGGGTGGGAAAAGGAGGGCCAGCCAAGTGCCTGCTGGAAGAAGGGCATTTGGAGCCCTGTGAAGAGGAAGGCATCACCTGGATTCTGTCCTAGGTGTTCCACCTGTGCCGCTATAACGCAGCAGAGAGGACCTGTGTCTTCTTCTCTCCTTTACATTTCTCTCAGTCGGGTTGTTCTAGATTTCCTGGGACTTGACAAGTGGCAGAGGGTGACCTCTGTCTTTCAGAGCTGTCAGCAGTGAAGGATAACTGGGTACTCATCTCAGAACTGGGGCCCTGGGCGAGGACGTATGCAGCCAGACCTGTAAGAGAGGCCAGCTCCTGATGCTGCTGGGTCAGGCACCTGGCTTTGTGGTTAAAAACCAGATTTCTGAAGCCCTGTGGAAAAGGTTGCCCTTGTTAACCAAATACAGGAATTTTCTTAGAAGCAGTAATTGTTAGACTAGAGCAAAGGCTCATCACTGAGTATATCTGTTCTGTGAACGGATGAGCTGATGTAGTGCTGTATCCTAACTCCCACACTTATGTGTTCTATCTTGTTTTTTAAATAAAAAATTAAAGGAGTAAACTAAAAATGTGATGTAAATTTGTACATAGTGATTATTTTTTCACCCAGTACTGCAGATTGAACCCAGGGCCTTCACACTGAGACACATCCTCACCCTTTTAATAATTATTAATTTGAGATAGGTCTCACTAAATTGCTAAGTTGCCCAGGCTTGACTTGAACTTGAGATCCTCCTTCCCCAGCCTCCCAGAGTTTGGGGATTATAGACATACAACACCATGTCTAGCTTTGAGTATTTTTAATGTTCCTGTAGAAGTGTTAGGGGTGTGTGTGTGTGTGTGTTTTAAGACCTGGGTTTAATCCCAAACACCAAAGAAGTTTGATGGAGAATAGATTAAATCGTAGGATGCTGATAACTAGCTTCGCAGAGAAACAAAAAGGAGGGGGAGAAGCCTTGATTTGTACTGTTTCCTGGCTTCTGTCAGTAAGAATTCTCACGTTGACCAGATGCATGCCTCCAACATGAAGTCACTGAACATGGAGTTGGGAAATGTGTAGAGACAGCTCATGAAATGGTACAATCCAACTTCACCACATTTTAACAAATATATCATTAACCCTGAAAATGCAAGAACAAGCCAACATTTAAAAGTCAGTGAAGCTGGGCGTGGTAGCGCATGTCTATAATCCCAACACTTGGGAGGCTGAGGCAGGAGGATCGCTGTGAGTTCGAGACCAGCCTGGGCTACATAGTGAGTTCCAGATCAGCTTCAACTACATAGTGAGACCCTGTCTCAAAAAAAAAAAAAAGTCAGTGAATATAATTAAGCATAGTGTAATAACTACAGAAAAAAACTGAAACTGTGAACCAAAGCAAGTATTTTAAGCACCCAGGTCCCCTTGTGATCTGCACCTGCATTTTCTTGATTGTTGCTGGGGTTTTGTTTGTTTCTTTGAGACAAGGTCTCACTCTGTAGTTCAGGCTGTCTTGAACTTACTTTTGTAGCCCAGGCTGGTATCGAAGTCATAGCGATCCTCCTGCCTCAGCCTCCCGAGTGCTGCGATTACAGGCCTATGCCACCACAACCGGCACTCTTCTTTTATTTTTGCAATGACTATTTCTTGAATGACAATCCCAAGTCCAGCATAGTGATTTCAGCACCTCTCTGCTTATTACAAATGAAGGGAGTGGAAATATATCAATTACAATTTCCTAGGGAACTTTGTAGATAACTAGGCCACCCATATAGCTATGAGACAAGTTCTAATACAGTTTTATGGTTTGTTAGGCATTTGTGTTTTGTGTGCTCTAAAATGTTTGCTTTTTAAAGACGAATTGATGTGTAAGTATATACATGCCAATCTATACTCAACACACTTTTCTCATTTAAGTTACTATGTATCCTTGAATTTCAACATGCTGTTGATTATATCTTATTTATTTGATGCCTACCTCTCATTCATCTGCTTTACCATATGATTTGAAAGAGCTATATGTTATAGGGACATTAAAATGAAGAGATAGAACTGGGTTTGGTGGCACACTCCTTTAATCCCAGCACTCAGGAGGCTGAGGCAGGAGAATCACAGCAAGTTTGAGGCCAGCCTGGGCTAGTGAGGGCCAACCTGAACAGTGAGACCAGGTCTCAAAAAAACCAAAAGAAAAAAGAAAAGAAATAGTGGTAAGTTTTCTCTGAGTCTTGGAATGATAACGAGTTAATACGGTCTGTGAAATTTCAAAGATTGTTTGCAAGTAGGTTGAGAAGAACACGTGTTTGGCTACCTGCGGAAGTCAGACTGAATAGGGTTTCTTATTCCCAGTGGTCAAGCAGAAAGACTTCTCAGTTATATGAACAAAGCTTTTGAATTTCTTGATTTGCTTGTCAGCTAAAAAAAAAGAACCTTTTATTTAATATAATGACCATTACCATTGTCTCCCAATTCAGATTTTGCTTATCAGAATCGTAGCAAATTACTCCATCTTTGCACAGTCTCAGTAACCTCTAATTATGAGGAAGTTGACACCTCCATCAAAATCAAGTTTGGTTTCAGTGTCCCAAATACCACAGTGGTCATCATTTTCACTGAATCAGATTTGTGTTCACTTTGATTTTACTAATGAAAGTTTTTCTCCATTAGGGATGGATGAATGAGATTTGCAACTATGATCCAGAAACTTACCATGCGACTCTGACGCACTCAGTCTTTGTTCGACTTGAGGGTGGAACCTTAAGGCTTTCAAAGCCCAATAAAAACATATCCAGGAGGGCCAGCTACAATGAAATGAAGCCAGATGTCACCTACATCAGCCAGAAAATATATGACCTTTCCGACAGCAAGGTGAGCCCTAGGAATTTTGGGAGCAGAATTTAGCAGAATTTAGGAGAAAAGTATGTGGAATCGTGGCTGCTTCACTGCATTTCCCCCCTAAGGCTTTCGTTTTTGTCGTTTAAGGATCACTATACTTCAGGACAGTCTCTCCCAAGCTTTAATGTACCTATAAACTACCCAGCACCTTTTACAGGTTCTGGTTCAGCAGCTTAGATGGGGCTGGGAGCCTGCACTTTCATGAGTTCCCAGGTCATACACATGCTGCAGGCACGTGGCCAGCGTCTCTGCAAGGGCTCCCAGCCCTCAGAATTCTGACTCTCAGAGCTGATCTGATTGGCCAAACAGAAAAGCTGTATGGTGAGCCAGAAATTTAGCTCAGTGGTTCCACTGCCTGTCTCATAAGTGCAGGGTCCCGAGTTGGATCTCTGGTACCAAAAAAAAAAAAAAGCAAAAACAAAAAACCTATAAAAACTGTATGGTAGGAAGATACGGAAGATATTAATGAATGCTCTATAAAATGTGACAATTGTGTGTATACAAAATAACTACATTTTAATAAAATATTATATACAGTATTCTGTTTTTGTGAGGAATGTTGTTTCCGTTTTTGTTGTTTTTTGTTTGTTTGTTTTGTTTTTGAGATAGGGTCTCACTGTGTAGTTGAGACTGACCTGGAACTCACTGTGTCAGGCTGGTCTTGAACTCGCAGCAATCCTCCTGCCTCAGCCTCCCAGGTGTTGGGATTTACAGGCGTGTGCCACCACGCCCTGCAGGAATGTTATTTGTATGGGTTTTTTTGGTTTTTTGTTATTTGTATGTGTTTTTTTTTTTTTTTTTTTTTTATGGGTTT
>NW_022900935.1:50112525-50118715 GCF_012274545.1 Fukomys damarensis | reverse complement strand
TTTTTTTTTTTTTTTTTTGAGACAGGGTCTTGTTACATAGTTCAGGCTGGTGTTGAACTCACTGTGAAGCCCAGACTGGCCTCAAACTCACAGTAATCCTCCTGCCTCAGCCTCCTGAGCATGGGGATTACAGGCACATGTCACCACACCTGGCCTATTTTGGTTTTTTATTTGGGTTTTTTGGAGTTTTTGCTTGTTTGTTTTTACTCTTTAAAAATTTTTAAAATTTTTATTTACTTATTTACTTTTTGGTTTTGACCTGTGGTTTTGTTTGTTGTTGTTTGGATTTTTTGTTTGTTTCTGTTCCTTTTTGTTTTCCCCCTATGGTAAAAGGGATTGAACTCAGGACCTTGTGCTAATGAGGCAGGCGGTGGAACCACTGAGCTAAATCCCCAGCCCTGGTGTTCTTTTTTATTTGTCTTTTGATTTGGCTTTTTTGAGACCGGGTCTCACTATGTGTGTGGTTCAGGCTAACTTTGAACTCAGTGTGTAGCCTAGACTGGCCTGAAATTCATGGTGATGCTTCTGCCTCAGCCCAGGTACTAGGATTACAGGTATGCATCACCATGCCCAGCATGTTATTTGTATGTTATTCCACAAAGCTGTAGGTTCTCCTGACTTTATAATCCAACTGAATGATGTTTAAGTTTCTCCAAAATGACAGAGTACTTAATATTTGTGTAAGTGTATTTTTGACTTGCTGGTCAATGTTACCTGGAGCTTCCTATCTAGGTTGATAATTGCTTTTCTCTCCAGTTTAAGTTTAGCCCAGAGTCATTAATTAGAGTTAGTGTCCAAATTTAGTTAATGATAATCAGCTATATGGCATTATTGTGCTACTCCTGGAAAATGATGCCTACTTAAAACTCTTGCAGAATTCTTAAACATCTACATTCTGGAATGATTCTGAGAAATAACGAGTCATTTCTAAAAATTTATTCCAGGTATATGGTTGTGTTGTAGACAGATAATAAAGATTATTTCACATTCATCATTTTAATAAAAATTTTGTGAGGTATGTGTCACATGTAATATTAATGCACAACGTAGCCACTCTTAAGTATATAAATCATTTTCCTTTCTTCGTAGATTTATCTTGTACCTAAAAGTTTGGCTCGAAAACGAATCTGGAATAAAAAGTACCCCATTTGTATTGAGCTTGGTCGACAAGATGACTTTATGTCGAAGACTCAGACTGATAAGGAGACATCTGAGGAGAAGCCACCAGCTGAGAGAGAGCTGGAAAGCGAGGACCCTAAGAAGCCATCCCACCCTCAAGAGGGAACAAAATCTGTCCACCGAGATCAGATACTGTATCTATTTGGGAGAACAGGCCGAGAAAAAGAGGAGTGGTTTAGAAGATTTATTCTGGCATCTAAACTGAAGTCGGACCTCAAGAAGCCACCTGGTGTCTCCGGAAGTAAAGCAGGTAATGGCATTTGTGCTAAGTGCTTTTGCATTTTTAAAGGGCCTGTAAAGAGATTGGAAAAGAGTGCCAGGCAGGCAGGAAGTCCACCTGAATTGATTCCTGTCTGCACCCTGAAGTGTGGTCTCATGACCCTGTACCTTCTAAAGTGTCACTACAACTCTTACCACGTCATTTCAGAAGCAGCGGGTCCATTTGCAGGTGTATGTAATTAGCATTTGGTTGCTCCTGGGATACTTTTCGGTACATACTGTGACGTTCTGGAAGAGGCAGGAACGGAAGAAGCTAGTTAGAAGAAAGCAAGTGAGAACTGGAGGTGTAGGCCAGTGACAGAACTACACTAGCGTGTGCAAGGCCCTGAGTTTAATTCCAGATGTGCAGATAAAACATTAAAAAGGCAGGAAAGTCTGGGAGATAACTTCACACCAGGTGCTCTTAAGCTCCTAAACTTCAGCCTATCCTGCAAGCCTAAGGTTACCATAGCGATGCAGAATTCTCTGGCCTGCTAACCATGCTGGTAGATCCTACTTACCCTGATGGATAACCACGTAGTACCTCTCTTGAATTCTGCCTAGGCCCGGGCATCAAAGAACATAAAAACAGCACATAGCAGCAGCACTCTGCCGTTTAGGTACTGTGTTTAATAGAGAAAACTGGCCCCTCTGAGTCAACTGCTCACAAATCACTGTGCTAGAACGAGCATGGTACAACTAGTAATTATGGGACATCACAGGAGAGATGTAGGCACTATTAGGAAAGGCTTTCTTGGATGAAGTAGGGATAGGGAGGAGCCATTCTGGGCCTTTCCCTGTCAAGGATTTGTGTTGAGTGGGAGCATGTGGCTCCTACAGGTCTCAAGCGTGGCTTCATGTTGCTGTTTTTTCCTCCTCTGGGAGGTGCTCTGGGACCTCACCTAGCACACCTACCATTTTGTGAGCTTCAATCCCAGTTTCCATCTGGACTCGGGCTGAAATCCTAAGAGTCCCTTGGAAATACCTTAAGCATTAAAACTCAAGATGAAAGGATGATCACTAAATAAATTCATTAACTAAAGCTGCCAGAACATGCCACAAACTGGGTGGCTCAAAACTATAGAAATTTATTCTTTCACAGGACTGGAGGCTAGAAGTCCAGAATCAAGATGTTAGTAAGAAGCTGGGGGCTGGGCATGGTGGTGCATGCCTGTAATCCCAGCACTCGGGGAGGCTGAGGCAGGAGGATTACCGTGAGTTCGAGACCAGCCTGGGCTACATAGTGAGTTCCAGGTCAGTCTCAACTACATAGTGAGACCCTGACTCAAAATAAAAGCAACAAAAAAAAAGTTGGGCATGGTGGCTGATGCCTGCAATCCCACCACTTGAGGCAGAGGCAGGAAGCTACATAATGAGTTCAGGACCAGCCTGAACTATAAAGTGAGGCCCTTTCTTAACACCCCCCCAAAAAAAAAGATGTTAGCAAGACTGTGCTTCTCAGAGACTGCTCAGTATCCTTTACCTCTTGCTAGCATCTCGTGTTACCCACAGAGCCTTAACTTGTGGCTGCAGCCCTTCAAACTCTGCATTCCATCATGTGCATTGTCTCTTCATGCCTTGTCTCCCTTTTTTGTTTTTTTGTTTTTTTTTGAGACAGGGTCTCACTATGTAGTTGAGCCTGACCTGGAACTCACTATGTAGCTCAGGCTGGTCTCAAACTCACAGCGATCCTCCTGCCTCAGCCTCCTGAGTGCTGGGATTACAGGCGTGCACCACCATGCCCAGCTTTTTTCTTTTTTCTTTCTTTCTTTCTTTCTTTCTTTTAAAAGACAGGGTTTGCTATGTAATTTAGGCTGGGCTTAAATTTACTCTGTAGCCCAGGTTGGCCTTTTATTCACAGCAGTCTTCCTTCCTCAGCCTCCTAACTACTGGCATTACAGACATGCCCAGCTTCTTGTCTCCTCTTCTTATCGGGACCCCAGTCATATTGGATTAGGAGCCCAACCTACTTCCAGTATGACCTCTCATTTTAACAGATTCCATCTACAATAACCCTGTTTCCAAATAAGGTCACGTTCTAAGGTGCTGGGGGTTAGAACACCAACATATCTTTTGGAGAACACAGTTAAACCCAAAATGCTGAATAAAAGAAGATTCAAGTGGGTGAGAATGCCTCAGCACCAGCCACTGCTCATCTCTTGAATCTGACTCGATTTGAGTTTTTCTGTCAGTACTGGGTTGAACCGAGCCTCTGCACTGAGCTACATACTCTGCCTTCTTCTTCTTTTTTGTTGGGGGGGGCACTGCCAAGGATTGAACACAGGTCCTTGTGCTTGCAAGGCAGGTGGCAAAACCACTGAGCTAAATCACCGTCCTCTGCCTTCTTTTTTAAATTTTGAGACAAAGCCTCACTCAGACACTAAGTTCCCCGGGCTAGGATCAGACTTGTAGATCCTCTTCCCTCTGCCTCCCAGAGTGCTAGGATCACAGGTGTGCCAACATGCCCAGCCCTTATTAATCTTTTTAAACCATCATTTGATAGCATTTTAGCTACTTTTCTATCTAACCCCGCAGTGTTTATGCTCATGGGTTTGGGGTAGTTGGCATTCTTTCCTTCCTTTGTATTGATGGCCATAACTTCTTTGCTCCAGGGCTTTTGCCCACCCACAGCAGACACAGCAGCCCTTCGGGGCACCTGACCCACAGCCGCAGCAGCAGCAAAGGCAGTGTGGAGGAGATCATGACACAGCCAAAGCAAAAGGAGCTGGTGGGCAGCGTGCGGCAGAAGATGCTGCTGGACTACAGTGTGTACATGGGCAGGTGTGTGCCCCAGGGAGGCCAGAGCCCCCACAGGAGCCCCGTGCAGAGTGTGGAGAGCAGCCCCACGGCCGGGAAAAAGGTAAAGCTGCCTCGTCAGGCCTTTCTGCTCTTTTCTTTCATCCTTCAGCTTATTCTTTCATCCATAAGAGAGTGAGCGCCCGTGCTGTGCCAGGTCCTCCTCGTTGTTGGCCTGGGAGACACAGTGATGAGCAAGACAGAGAAGGGCCCTGACCATTGGGGTTTGTGCTCTGCTCAAGGAGTCAGCGAGAAACAAGCGTCAGGTAGGAAGAATGGAGAGGGGCTGGTGTGACGTGGGCTGAACTCAGCGAAGGCCTCTTTGAGGAGGTAGCTTTTGGGCACAGACCTGGGGAGCGTGGGGCAGTGAGCCCTGGCAAAATGGGTTGAAGGAGCACTCTAGGGGGTACCAGCAGCACAAAGTCCCCACAGCAGGAATGTGGCCAGTGCCTGGCGTGGTGGTGCATACCTGTACTCGCAGCACTGGGGAGGCTGAGGCTGGAAGATTGCCCCGAGTTCAAGGGCAGCCTGAACTGTATAGCGAGACCTTGTCTCAAAAACAAAGAAATGTGGCTGAAATACTCAGCAAACAGCATTAACAGCATTGAGGCCAGAGCGGCCAAATAGCAAACAAGAGCAGGAGAGGGAGGCAGAGAGGCTGGGGGCTCTGGGAGGGTTTGAACAGGGAATGGTGGTCTAAAAAGATATGTGGCTCTCAGTGGAAAATGGGCTGTGAGGAGAAAGTAGTAGCTGGGCAGAGATGCAGGTGGAGCGAGTGTGTTCTAGAAAAGCTGGCCAGGTAGATGTGGGTATGAGAGGAGGCGATGGTGACAGACACCTAATCTAGTGGTCAGTAGGGAAGGTCGCAGAATCGCTAGTGATAGGTGTCTAACTCATCAGCAACTGTTGCGGTAGTCTCAAATTCTCAGATTCTTCTGCTGTGTCCTGTGCTTTTGAAGATGAACCGTGAACATGAGCACCAAAGCTGGACATGGACTTAAGGTCACCTGACAGATGAGTAATGCAGGCTGCCACCTGCCATGCTTGATCACACCCTTGAATAGCATTAGTATGATCCCTGCGCACACTGACTGGGCTTCTCTCCGTTTGCTCATGGAGAAACGGACCTGAGAGAAGTTGAGTAGCTGGGATGCAGAGCCTGACTGGGGGCCCCAGGCCCTTGACTTGCCATGACTGTCATTGGTGGAGTGTTCTGAAGCCCAGCTGGACCCAAGGCTTCCTGCCTTTCCTGTACCCATATTCTCTGTGGAACGTGCAGCTTCTTTCTCACGTTCATTCATTTGTGTTTGACCTCTCTCAGTGACCAGATTTCTGTCCTTACTGAGGAACATGTGGTTCCTTTTTTCTTGTGCCTTTAGTTGGCTGTGGGTTTTATTTGCTCTGATGATCCTTTTCCTTGTGGAGGAGGCCACCCACCTGACCTGTGTGAACTTGTCAAGGCAAAAAGGACCACGTAGCATGGCCAGCTGTAGTAGGAGCTGCCTTGCTCTAGGCTGGAGCTGAGTGGTTTAAACTGTCCCAGAAATGTACTGTTTGCCACTGATAAGTCCTGTTCCCCAGATTCCTTTTCTCCTTGGGCTGTCAGCTGCCCGGACCTAGGAAAATCGGAGACCTGCACTGACGTGAGAGGGTATCTCATAAAGTGCTTGCTTTGTGAAAGCTTTCCTTAAATTAAAAAGCAAAAAAAGGGCTGGGGATTTAGCTCAGTGGTTCCACCGCCTGCCTGGCAAGCTCAAGGACCCGAGATCGATCCCTGGTACCAAAAAGAAAAAAAAAAAGTCTGTTTCAGAGCATTTCTGCATGATCCACACCTCCTTTCCAGCCACCTGGCAGTTAGCTCTCTAAGTACACCACATGTATTGTCTCTTCTAAGTCAGATGGAAATCTTTTAAAACCACAATAAATGTCCTGGCTCCCTTGGGCAGAGCAGGCCTGG
>NW_022900935.1:50071947-50112449 GCF_012274545.1 Fukomys damarensis | reverse complement strand
TTTTTTTTTTTTTTTTTTTTGGACAGGGTCTCCCTTTGTAGTGCAGGCTGGCCTTGATCTCACTATCTACTCCAGGCTGGCCTTGAGCTCTTCTGCCTCAGCCTCCTGATTGCTGGGATTCCACCCATGCCCAGCTATGCACAGTCTTGATGGTCTTACTTCAGCTTCCCAAGTTTTTTTAAGCAAGATCTTGGGAAGTTACCATTTCTAAATGTGTACAGACAGTTGAAATGGTGAAATGAATATTCCCCTCACATCTCTTCCTGTGGCCAAATGGTGATATTAGGTAGTGCATGCACATTTATTCTCTAAGCTCTTAAATTTTTATGACAGTCATTGAAAATGAGTTCTTCCTGGCAGCCTATTGAATGCAGATTCATTCACAAACCTTCTTTGATCCATTGTCAGTGTTCCGCTTCTCTCAGATTTTTCATTATTCCTGGTACATCTGTGGAGAGAAGTCTACATTAGAAACAGGAACTGTTGAAAAGGAAAAGCAACTTGCTTGTCAGTTATTTCAGAAATTTTGCCACATCCTATGCTGTTGGCTTGGATGTAGTGTGAAATAATAGCCTTTGTTTCTTTCTGTTTTATGTGAAAATGAGAGTTGTAAAGAAAGGCGGATGGAGGGTAGGCTCCTCTTGAGAAGGGAAAAGATAATCTCTTCTCCTACAGAGCCTCCAAATCTAAGCAGGACGGGTAGAGCCCTACGTGGACAGTGACTTGGCACTATCGGACCAGATGGGTGGGCACTGTCCTCAGGGCTGCAGAAGCTGAGGCAGAGAGAAAAGTGATTTAAAAAACACATGCAACTTAATCACTGATGTGGACTTTTGTGGAGTAGCCTGTGGTTGAAAAATGTGAGTGAACCCTCAGACCCCCAAAGAAGGAAATGACACAGCTATGACAAAACTGGTTGGACAGATGGATGCTGAACAGTCGACTTGGTCTATGCCCAGGCTCGATGTCTAGCTCAGCTGGGTCCAGCTCAGAACTCTGGGCTTCAGAACCGACACGTGTAGTATGGACGTAGCTCAGCAGAGCTGCGCTTGCCTGGAAAGCACAAGGTCCTGTGTTTGATCCCCGGTATGGGGTGGTGGCGGGGGAGGGTGGCAGAACTGACACATGTAGCTGCATGCTGTAGACTTTGGGGTTCCCCCGGCAGACAGACCTGCAAGTGTCAGGCCCACAGGTACCAAGTGACCTGAGTGCTGTGCCATCGGCCTGGGCACACAGCTGTGATGGTCTGGGCCCGGTTACAGGTGGTGCTGGTGTGAATGCACCGATGAAGGCATGAAAGAAATGGGAACGAATCGTATATGGTCATAATGCGTGTGGCAGGACAGAGGGAGACAGAAGGGTGAACAGTTCACGATTTCCGTATGTCTGGATATTTCGATCTTTGCTTTCCACAACTTATTTCCATAGGCTATATAGTCTAGTCTAGTTACAGTCCTCGGCCCAGGAAAATGTCTGTCCTACCAGGGGACCACTTGCCTCCCCTCCTTTAGCCCCTCACGCTCCATTCCTCTCCCCCTCCAGTGGAAGGAAGGTTCCTTTCTGTGGGGGTGCACATGAATGAGGCAACCTGAGGAAAGTGTCGGAGGACCCAAGTGTGGTCAGTGGAGAGTAGCGGCAGTATGGACACGCCGTGTTACTGAGTTCTGAGCCCATTCCCTGCACTAACCAGTTAAACCTCTGAGCACCCTCCATCGTTATCACCATCCCTGACCCTCACTAGGTCAGAGTCCATAATCTCAATAACCAGCCTAGGAAACTGGAGATACAGCTCTGCTCCCAAACAGCCATAAGCAGATGTTTCAGTCGGATTGTTTCGAGCGAACATGAGGATGAGGATGTGTCACTGGGCTGAGGTTGGGGACAGCAACTGCCTCGAGAGCAGCTTTCTCTAAGTCAGCCCCGTGGTTCTTAGCCCTGCTTCTTGGTCTGGAGAGAGGGCTTCTTAACTCCTGATGCTGCTTAATTCAGTGTCCGTATATTTAAGCACCCCAAGAGCATCTTGACCTCGATGGGGAAGTGAGTTCTGCCTACATGAGGACTGGCTTGACAACTACACATTCAAGCCTCAGCTGACATTTGATCAGATGTATCATTGATACCAAGCTAGTTTGGGGAGCTAGACAGTTTAGCTAAGCTAATTGTATGAAGTGTTAGCTGGTTCACAGGAAGACAGATAGGGAAAAACAGACGAAAGATTATAGTTGTAGTGTCAGCTTTCATTTCCCCCTTTTTCTTTTCTCCAGCAAAATGTAGGGCTTGTGATTTATAGGGAAGAAGTACAACTCATACAGTCCCCTGTTTGCATAAGGAGGGACTTTCGTAGGCTCCATGAAAATAAGCACCTGTCTTACTCTACCATTGCCTTCTAGCTAATTTTGGTCCCTTTTCTTTTGCCAGTTGCCAGAGGCTCCACCCTCTGAGGAGGAAGAACAGGAAGCATGGGTGAATGCCTTGCTTGGAAGGATATTTTGGGACTTCTTAGGAGAGAAGTACTGGTCTGATCTGGTATCGAAGAAAATCCAGATGAAACTTAGCAAAATAAAGGTATTGCTCTGTACACAAGGGATTCCTAATTCCTCACGTCATAATTTCTGGACATTTTGCACCCTTATGTCATAAGTGAAAATAACCTGGTTTAAGCATATACTATATACGGGCAGAAAGTTCTCAAACAACACATCTGACCTGGATCACAGACTGATCTTGCTCTTAAGACTAACTAACTGCATCTGGGGGCTTAGCTAACTGTTCTATTCAGAGTGTGTGTGTGTGTGTGTGTGTGTGTGTGTACGTATGTGTTGCCACATTATTATCTACTCCAGAATTTAGGAAAATATGAGTTCCTGTAACAGATTTGCCTTGTATAGTTCTTTGAGTTAGGAAAAAACTTAAATTGTTCAAACACATCCAGCCTTATGGTGGCCCAGGCCACATGATGCACTCAGAGAAAATCCTAGACTACTGAGGACCACTTCCCAGGCTGCGCTCCTTCCCACAGCCAAGGCAGCTACCATTGGCTCTAAATGTAGCCATTCTTTACTTTCTGGCCAAATGGTTCTTTATTTTAGCTGCTATTTGCTGAAGAAACACCCCTGCACTAAGGTAGGCCCTCTTGAATATGAATTTAAATTGTTAAGTGTTCCTCATAGCTGTCTACTAAAGGACGCATATGCCAAACAACAACTTATAAAGGTTCCTTAAAAATAAGTTTTTGGCACAGTAAAGTAGCCAAGGAAGAATCACTTTGGTCCCTAAGTTTTCACTAAGAATTTACACAGTCAGTAATTGCCTCTGATTTTTTTTTTTTTAATGGTAGCAAAGTCCTATAGACTCCCTCCCTAGAACAATGTACACTGAGATAGCCTGGCATGGTAGTGCATGCCTGAAACCCCAGCACTTAAGAGACTGAGGCAGAGGAATCACCACAAGTTCAGGCCAGCCTAGGGTATGGAGTGATTCAAGGCCAGCCTGGACTACATAGTGAGACCTTACTGGGGGGTGGGGGGAGGGAAGAAGATGTACGCTGATGAAGTGTTTCACTTGTGATTTCAGTAAGTTCAAGGACTCCAGGTTAAGAAATTGTAAGCCAACATAAAATTGGATTAGAAGGAAAATACAGACATGGTGGAGCTTCAGTTTAATTTTGGCCATTCTTCTCTGACTTAGCTGAATTCTGGTGAGGTCTCTCAGCCCCTGAGAAAAGGAGGGGCTGTCTTCTGAGCCAGAAGAGTGGGCATCCAGGCAGAGTTTGGGCAGGGTTTTAAAAGGGCTCTTTGACAGCCAGTGTGTGTTCTTGGGCTAATTTGAGGGCTGACAGAACCACTTCTGCTAGCCAGTTCCCGAGGGGAACAACGAGCGAGCAGCAGTGACCTTCTGTGTTAAAACATGATTTGTCAACAGCCACCTCAGGGCCCCGGCCTCTCCGCCTCCCAGGTCCAGACACATAGACGGGGCCACTTCAGAGACTGTCAGTCCTCCCCTGAGCGAAGGGCTACACTTGGCAGCATGAAAAAGGAAGCAGGGTGTGCTTGAGCTCCAGGTGGATGCTGCTGCTGTTGCACAGGCTCTCAGGCCCCGGGAGGCGTGGCCCAGCCTTCTCTCCTGAGGGGAGTGTTCTGCTCTCGTTTTCTCTTCTTGCTGGTCAGGTAGGCTTTTGCAGTTCACAGACTTCAACTTCCTTTTGCTTTTTGTTTTTGTGTGTTTGTTTGTTTTGTTGAGACAAGGTCTTGCTATGTAAATCAGGCTGACCTTGGACTCACCCTGTAGCCAAGGCTGACGTGAACTTGTAATCCTCCTCTCTCAGCCTCCCGAGTGCTAGGATTGCAGGCATCTACTACCACAGTCAGCTCCTTTTCGATTTTTGCAGTGAAAAATTCTCTAAAAGGTTAGGATGGAAAGGGGTGTCTAGATCCAATAGTGCCACAGTTCAGAGGGAGGGGCTGTGTGCCCTTCACTGCTAGCCATGCCTTTACCCCTCACCTGAGCTGCTGCCCAGTGAAGTGCCCTGCAGACCAGGGGCGACCCAGGCAGGGGAATAAACAGCAGGGCAGAAGGATAATAACAAATTCTGCACCTGCCACCACCCCTGTCAAAAGAACTCTTATTTCAGCTAAATAGCCATGTACCCCCGGAAGGCACTAAACTTTCACACTGGTATTGAGTGGATCAATAACTAGTTAACAGCCTCTCTAGGCCAGAAGGGGACAGAGAAGTGCCTGGAGGAGCCTGAGCTGCCCCTACGACAAAGACCTTCCCACCTCCTGGTTTCCCTTCGAGGCCTGACATCTAGAGAACTCTTTGCTGGCCTTGTTCTGCAGTCTCACACGGTTGCCCTTGCATATGATGATGATTCATGCTGTGAAAAGCAGCCCTGTGTGAGCATCTGTCCCCCAGGATGAGTTTTAAACAACCTGAGCTTCTGTCCCAGCATCAAGTACACTCTTGGCTTTGGCTGCTGCTCAGAAATACCTTGGGGCCCTTGAAGGTTATGGACCTCTCTCTCATCTGTGTCAGCACTGCTGTCATTGCATATCGTACCTGGCTCATCACCCAGCATCCTGACTGTTCTGTCCCCAGTTGGGTTTACTCAGGAGGTTAAAGAACATGCACCTAGGTTCCTGCAATGCTGTGGGGCCCTTTGGGTGGGAAGGAAAAGAGTTTGTGTTTAAATGGCGCAGGAGGAGCTACCTTCTCTTGCCTTCTCCCACAGGGTAGGAAAGAGGCTGCTCTAGGGTTAGAGATGAACAAGAAGGGAATATGAGGAGCAGGTGGTCTAGATGTCCTAGATTGTTGGGGTTGGGTAGATAAATGAGTAAGTAGGAAGAAGTCCTTCCCCACCGTGCTTACTGGTGGCTAAGCCCACCCACCCTTGCCATACCTTTGAGCCCCTCCTTTGTCTCACGTCCTTCCTATGCCTTTTCAGGACTGTAGGGTGCAGGGGAGGGTTGGGGAGGGAGGTGTGACACAGAGGAGGGACAGGTAAGTTCCTACTGTAGCTCTGTGTCAGATTCACATTCCCACAGAAACACTGTTGGAGGTGTTCTTTGGCTAGCAGTGCTCAGAAGTCTAACCTGACAGGCTGCTGAAACACTAGACCTTAGCATGACAATAACGGACAAAAAGCACTGTGACAAGCATGCATGATTTGGGGTCCAATTTCAGCCAAGTAGCATTTTGTAGGTGATGGAAAGGTCAGTGCCAATTCCAACATTGATGCTCTGGAGAAAGGTTTTCCAAATGCAGCAACCACCAGTTTAAAAATGCACATCTGATCACTATTACCATCATGTTTCGTTCATCAATGACATCATAACTTCTTTTACATAGTCCCTCCATCTTTGTAAAAAATCAGAGATGAAGTTCTCCAACAGGTGAGCCCTAAAAAGTTCATGATTCTCTGCAAAGAGACCACTAAAAAGGTCCTCCTGAGTTAAGTATTAATCCATGCCGAGCTACATGCAACCTTATCTTATTGGAAATACTCAGTTTATATTTAATTTTAAATCTTAATTTTATTCTAAATTTTACAAAATTCTAATGTTCAAGTGGGAAAATATAACTAAAAGAAACTGTAAAATTTAAAAAGAGAGAGAGATTGGGAGGGCTGGGGATTTAGCTTAGTGGTTCCATGCCTGCCTGTTAAGCACAAGCCCAAATTCTATCCCTGGTACCAGGGGAAAAAAGGGGCTGGGGATATAGCTCAGTGGTGCTGCCACCTGCCTTGCAAGCTCACGGTCGAGTTCAATCCCCAGTACCAAAAAATAAAAATTAAAAAAAAATTTTTAAATGAAGAGAAAAAAATAAAAATTTAAAAAAGATATTGGAGGAGCCAGGGATTTAGCACAGTGGTGTGGTTGCCCGCTTCCTAAGCACAAGGTCACTAGTTTAATCCCTGATACAAAAAAAAAAAAAAAGATTGGAGCCAGATCTGGTAACACACGCCTGTGATCCCAGCACTAGGGAGGCTGAGACAGGAGTATTACCACAAGTTTGAGGCCAGCCTCGGCTACATAGTGAGCCCTTCTCTCAAAAACAAACAAAAAAGAGAGATTGGCCAGATTTTATTTAATTTTTTTATTTGTTTTGCTTTGTTTTGTGTTTTTGAGATAGTCTCACTATGTACTCGAGACTGACCTGGAGCTCACTATGTAGCCCAGGCTGGTCTTGAACTCACAGCATCCTCCTGCCTCAGCCTCCCAAGTGCTGGGATTACAGGTGGGTGCCACCACACCCGGTGAGATTGGCCAGATTTTAAAGCTACAGTGTTAAGAGCAGTTTACTGTTGGCTGAAAACAGAGAGATCAATATAGACTCTAGTGTTGTAGGAATCTAGTATTTAAATGTGTCACTACAATAGTAGGGAAAGTATTGGTTGCTTAATAAATAGATTGAGATTGCTGACTAGCTATTTTGGGGGCAACCATATCTTACACTAAAATAACGAATAACCTAAAGATTAAATATATATACATAAAGCGGGGCATAATGGAGTACACCTGTAATCCCAGCACACAGGTGGCCAAGGTAGGAGGATCACTGTAAGTTTGAGGCCAACCTGTGCTACCTAGTGAATTTAAGGCCAACCTGAATTATGTAGTGAGACCCTATCTCAAAAAACAAAACAAACAGAACCCCCCCCACAAATCCAGGTGGAGAAAATATATATGAATTGTATAAATTTGAGATGAAGTAGGAATTTCTGAGCTTGATGCCAGTACTTTTATGTTGTTTCCTCTGCAGTGAGTTCCTGCTGGTAGATTAGCGGTGTGCATTCTCTGGGGCCCAGCAGGAACCAGATGGCACACTCAGATGAGAATCAGAAGGGACACTGCAGCACCCCTGGGCCGGCAGAAGTGGGACACTGTGACCCTCCCTGAAGGGGCAAAGGCACAGAACGGTTACCAAAACCAGGCAGGGGAACTGTGTGGGAAGGAATGCCTACCTCACAGGCTGCGCCATTCAGTGGAAGGAGGCGACCAAGGCCTGAGGAGACTCTGCTCCCTGTACCTTCCCATCCCCTGCCCACTGGTGCATCCCATTAACCGGGTCCAGCCAGAATCTAGAGGGCAAGAGAGACCGAGGATGCAGTTGACACAGACCAGAGGCACAGAGGGTGAATACAGGGAAAGCGGATAGAAAATGTCGGAGCACTGGGCCGGGGATGTAGCTCAGTGGTGCTGCCACCTGCCTCAGGCGCGAGGTCCCGAATTAGATCCCCGGTACCCAAAAAAAGAAAAGAAAATATCAGAGCACGGTGCAGGGGCAGAGGGATGTGGTTTTATTTCAAGGCTTTTTTTTTTTCTTGGTACCTTGCGCTCTCAAGGCAGGCGTGGTTCCACTGAGCTACATCCCTGGCCCTCAAGGATTTTAATATATACAGTGATATATATGATTTCAATACTCATAGTAAGTTTGCCTGTCAGAAATGTAATAATTTCTTATTGCCCACCAGCAGTCTGAGAGAGGTCCATCTTCCCATAGTTTTACAGTTCTGGGTTTCATTGGCCTTCCTGACCTCCCTAGCCAAGATAACCACCATTACCTGTTATGAGATTACGTTATCTGCCTACTTCACTTACGTGTTTCTGCCTCTCCGGGATAAACCTCCCAAGAGAAAGAAAGTGGCCACCTTGTGCCTGACTGTGGTACAGTTTGTACACAGTTAAATTCAGTTAAATAAATGGTGTGCCTCCGAAACTTTGACCATCATTCCCTCAGAATCGGTTAAATTCTAACTTATTCTAGAATTTTTACCAGGTTACTGATGTGTCTCATTTGCTGTTTACCTCTTCTCTCCAGCTCCCTTACTTTATGAATGAGTTAACTCTGACAGAACTTGACATGGGAGTGGCTGTGCCAAAAATCCTTCAGGCCTTCAAGCCTTATGTTGATCACCAAGGTAATTGACCGAAGCAGAATTTAATTAACTATTTATATGACTGTTCAGATATTTCCATTGTCCCTTGCTGTAAATTCATACCAAGGCCTTGTGTTTGGAGGGAGTTGGGAAATTTTTAGCCATCCATTTCTTGTTGAATGCCCTACTGATTGGTTGATTGATTGATTGAAACCCTTTGCATTGAGCTACATGCTCAGACCATTTTTCTAGCTTCGTATTTTGAGACAGAGTCTTACTAAAGTCACTGAATTGTCTGGTTCAGACTGGCTATCCCCCTGGGATTATAGGCATGTGCTACTACACCTGACCCAGTGTCCTTTGTTTACGGTTTTTTTTGACACAGGGTCTCACTGTATAGTTCAGGAGGGGCTTGAACTCACTCTGCGGAGCCCAGGCCGGCCTCCAACTCACAGCAATTCTCCTGACTCAGCCTCTTGAGTCCTGGGATTACAGGGTTGTGCCACCACGCCCAGATGCCTACTCTTGTAAAAAGAAGAAAAAGTTAAGTTAATTACAATATGGAGAGAGTTTAACTAGAATTATCAGGACGATGCCTGTTGTATCATGTTGGACTGGGAAATTTTAGTACAGAGGAATTTAGTAAAAACAAACATAACAGGAGTGAGCTAGGCATGGTAACACACAGCTGTAATCCTAGCTACTTGGGAGGCTGAGTCAGGAAGATACCAGCTTGAACAACTTAGACTGTGTCTCAGAATTTTTAGAAAATATATATATTTTAAGGATTGGAGATACAGCTTAGTGGTAGAGTCCCCTGGGTTTGATTCCCAGTACTAAGAAGGGGTGGGGGAACAGGAGTGAGCCCGGTAAGCCAAAGTCATCTGTCGGCATGCCAGGGACAGACAGTCCCACCAGTCTCCTTGCTACAGCACCCTTTGCCAGGGAGCTCTTTCCACTAAGCCATATTTGCACCATTCCTAAAATGGCCCAAGAGCAAGGTAAGGGAAAAATTGATCACAGTTCTTTAAAAGAGTAATATTTGTTTTAAAGTAAATGTTTTGTAAACTTTGTAAGCTATAGCAGCAACTCTTCTCTGTTAAATCAAATGGCTCTTGGGCGGTATTTAGTGAAATTGTTTTTCTGCTGTAGCGTACATTTGAGGTAACTACAAAGAAATTTTTTAGCACTGCAGTTAGCAACTCTGCAGCTCTCTCTAGCAGTGTTTCAGCTGACGGGGAGCCCCTGTGTTCTCAGTGTCACATTGATTTCAGAGAGTGCTCAAGCAGAGTACTTGCAAATCCAGAGCTCCACCTGATACCTGCATGTTGAGAACACCTGTACCCCTCAGTGACGCGCACACTCTGATGAGCCTGAGTGTACTTGAGCTTGGTAATTTCTGGTTCACTGAAAGTAAAACTAGAAGAGATTTAGTCTCTTTGCAAATGGTTTAGCTAGTGTTCCTTTGACCCCATGCGCAATTTGCAAAGGTGCATCATGAGCGAGTTTGCTGCAGAGCTGGGATCTTTACCTTGTCAGTGTGCAAAAGCTGCGCTCCTTCCTCTCGCTCAGGTGGCCTCTATCACCCTTGCTCCTTGCCTTTTCAGGAACTGACTGATAACCACCTGGTAAATGATCAGCTAACACAAGCCTCCTGAGAGTCAGGCTTTTTAAAAGTAAATAGTATGTGTACATGTTCTGTTTTCTAAGGTGCTAGCAGTCTCTCATCTCAGGACTGTCCTTTGTTGAATTAAGAGAAATTTCCAAAGAGAGTGGTGCAGGGCCACAGTGGGTTTTGCGGCATTTAAGAAGTCTCCCTGTGGCTTTGAACTCGGCAGCTTCACAGAACAGCTTTGGTCAGGCTTAGAGGATAATTCAAGACTTAAGTCACAAGCTTCTTTCCTGTTCCTCTGCAGCAGGAGCCATGTGAGACACTTCACTATGGAGATCAAAGCTTTACTGGTTTTTGATACATTTGAGGCATACTTCTTTACACCTTTCAGGGAAAGTTTGAGAGATCTGCTTGCTCGTATAACAAGGGTGAAAATGTTACCAAAGGAAAGAATGAAACCAGGTATGCTGGTGCATGTCTGAAATCCCACCACTCAGGAGGCTGAGGCAGGAGGGTCACGAATTCAAGGCCAGCTTGGGCTACCTAGTGAGTTCAAGGTCAGCCCGAACTCCATAATGAAATCCTGTCTCAAAAAAAACAAAAAACCAGAGAGAGAAAGGAAAAACGGTAAATCCTACGGGGTTATGTTTGACCAAATTGGGTTTTTTTCCAGCTCTACAGAGATACCTGTATGATGGCAAAACAAATTAACATAAAGGAAATATAGTCATACGTTACTTAATGATGGGGGTACTTTCTGAGAACTGTTTTTAGTTGATTTCATTAGTTGGTGTCATTGTGTGAACACCATAGAGTGTGCTTACACAAAGGTGACTATGACGTCAGTAGGTGACAATCTTATGAGACCATCGTCCTATATGTAGTCCCTTGTTGACTGAAAGTCATAAGTGTGTGTTTTAGATTCTGTTGCTCTGAGGAGCAGCCTTTTCTCCTAGGGAAATTAACTCTGGGGTGACTTGATAAAACTTGCCCAAAAAAGAGCTGACCCTCCACAGAAATGCGGCCCAGACAAAGAGGTTTGGATAACTCCAAGGAGAGGCACGTCCTTGTGACTCTCCCACCACACCCCCCATGCACTTTTGAAAAATGAAAAAAATATGTCCCAAGTGTGCTTGCTTGCTGGAGGGATCATTCAGGCCGGAGCTGGTTGGATTCTTCCATCCTAGGGAGGCACCATAGAGTGCAGTTATGAGCACCAGCTCCGGAGTGAGAGGACCCGACTCCCTGTCCTGAGGCCTAGGCCAAGCTCTGGAACCTCTTCATTTCCTTGTCTCTCAAATGGGGATCCTTGCAGCATCTACCTCACAGCTGGTGAGACTACATAAGTTAATACGCTTCAAACAGCACCTGGTGCGAGGCAAATTCTTTGTAGGCACTGGCTGTTGTTTTACCATTATTATTGTCGCCTTCAATGATGCTGTTGTTGGGGAGGTTAGGATGTGGGTGGCCGTGGTGTCCAGATGACCATCTGATAGCTCAGAGCCAGCAGATCTTGCTAGATAACGAGAAAAAAAAAACCAACATTGCTCTCAGCTTTCACGGCCTTGCTGTTAAGGGAACAGTCTGTAGTTCTCTGACACACTGAGCAGTCTAAGTTCCAGGACACACCAGTCTAGAGCGGTGAATAGGGTGCGTGTCACTGTCCCCAGACAGCCTCACTTCTCACCAATGGCAGGCAGTGGGGAGATGGTCGGTTCTGCCTCTGGGAAGCTAACTGCGACCCCACCTCAGCTCTAGCCTTCCAGAGCTTACTTTTTAAAATATATGTTTGGTACATCCTCTGCTAATCTTTTTTTCTTACACATAAAAATCCTAATAGAGAATGAATATAACTATTTAAAAGCCTCAAGAGTGGCAGTTATCGATGACTTTGGACTGGAAAGGAGGACCAGAGCCCCCTAGCAGACCCATATCTGTGCAAGCGAAAGCTCCGAGGACGTGACTTGCCAGAGGCCATTAGCAGCCCCAACTTTCCATCCTGTTCCACAGCTTCCAGACTGGGATCAGGGGCCTCCAGAGCACCGCACCTGTGTTTATGCCCTGCTCCCCTGCTCCTGCACCATCCACGGGCCACGTGGAAGGGAAGCTGCTACACCCAGCTTCCCCTGTGCCTTGCTGAGTTGCGGTGGAAATGAAACTGAAACATTGTGTGAAGTGTTCGAGGAGAACCGCTGCAAAGCTGTATTGTTAGAAAAGCTTACTAAAGGGCTTGGTGGGGACCCTTTTCTGTCATCCAGGGTGTTTGCTCTTCTGCGTGCCCACGGGGGTATCAGCAGGGCAGAATGAACCCCAGATGTGGACTGCGACCCCTCAGGGTTGGATTGATTCATTGAATGTGGAGGGTGGGGTAATGGGCTTTTTCTGCAAGTAGTTAAATCTGCAGAAGGTCACTGCCTGTCTTCCATGAACAGATTTTAAGATCCAAATAACAACTCAAGTTTTGACTAGAGACCTCGGATTCTATGGAAGGGTCACCAAGTCCCTGTCTGTCTCTGGAGATGCCCTTAGTCATGCCATGGGTACTCGTGGTCTACCCTGATATTCTGGATCCTGCCCTGTTGTGTCCAGAGCCAGACATGAAGTTAGGATTACAGAAAATTGGAACCAGAATTAGTTGTGTATTGAAACTGGATCCCTCTGCTAAACCATCTCAGAGAAGGTGTAGAAAAGCAGCCACAACAGTCTGGCTGCCCGGGCCTGGCAGGAGTATCACAGACAAGAAAATGTTTATGTGGAAAAGGGGAAAGATACCAGGGTGAAGGGGAATCTTGGTTTGTGGCTGTGTAGACCATGAAGAGGTAGAGCTCTGTATCAGTTGTTGATAGAGAAAGCTAAAAATGTCCATAAAAGACACATCCAGATTCAAGGTTCTCCTACTTTCCGGAAGTATTGGAGTGAGCAGTAGGGCACCATTTGTTTGTCAGGAACAAAATAATCACTGATGCATTCTCCTAAGAATGAGTAACTCCAGCCTCTGATCTTGGTATAATAGGTTACCAAATACCTCATTCTTAAGGATTCTTGTGCTTGGACACCAAGTGTTGATTCCCAGAATGAAAACCAGGGAATCGGAAAGGGCGGAAGGAGCAGGGAAGGTGAGTGAGGGCCGCTCAGATGCGCGGGCTCGAGGGTCCCTAACACCCTCCAGGCGGCAGGTGCCTTTAAGCCCGCCACAGAGAAACTCATAGTGAGACAGGGAGATGCTGTGTGACACTACCTGAGGTGTGTTGCTGTGGCAGGACATAGAGTTTGTTAACTGGACAGCCTCAGGGAAGGCAGAAGAAGGTCTGCTCTGCTCGCGACTGCTCCTTGTCTCGGGATGTGCATCCACATGTGTTTATGAATCACGCACCATGATCTGAGGGGTACCCGGCAGTCAAGGCGGTCCTTACTCTCCCTCACGCATATTCTTGTCGAGGGCAGGGCTTCATGTCAGTGTCTTAGTTCTTATATCACACAGTGAGAACTCAATTCGCACATTTGATGGAATGAGCTGCTGGTCTGCCCATTGTCCCTTTGGGTTATGGTGCTGGTAACTGTTCCTGACTGTGTGAGGCTGAGCTCCTGGCGGGTCCTTGCACAGAGAGTGACGAAAGCTTGCCACAGGGGCTGGGGATTTAGCTCGGTGGCACCCACACCTGCCTGGGAAGCACAAGGTCCTGAGTTTGGTCCCTGGTTCTGCAAAAAAAAAAAAAAAAATTGTCACGTTCATTGTCAGTTGTTTCATGTGTTGCCCAGTGAACTGTCAGCTTTATGGGGGCTCAGTGACAGTAGGTGCCACCCTGCCTACAGTGGCCTCCTGACCTGAGTGTGAGGAGGAGCCACCTTTCCTGAGAACCTCCTAGAACCAGTTCCTTCCTCCTTCAAGGTATCAGTTTGCCTGCTGGTCAACTTTTTTTTCTGGTCCTTGAGCAGGTAGTTATACAAAGTAGCATTTTAAATAAAATGATTCCCTAGTAACTGTTCATTTCATCTTTGGATTTTGTAAGGCAGGGCCTCCAAGTCCTCCTGGTACATAACCAGTTGGTCTCCACATTGCATAAGTTCTTCAGGATACTTGCTGCTTGCGAAATCACTGCCACAGGAGCAAGTTTATCTTTGCACGTTATGCTGTAATAGTCTCCTTATCCTCGTCTCATTGTAGCACATCGTGCTAATTTGTTGAAATTTCTGTTTAAAAGGTCTCAAACTTTTTGCAATACTGGATATTTATTTATATCAGGGTCTTGCTTCCATAGCTCACTATGTAGCTCAGGCTGGCGTTGAACTTACAGCAATCCTCCTGCCTCAGCCTCCCAAGTGCTAGGATTACAGGTGTGTACCACCATGCTAGGCTTCATATGGGTGATTGAACCCAGGGGTGCTCTGCCACTGAGCTTAAAGTCCCAGCCATTTGAAACTTATTTTATTTTGAGACAGGGTCTCACTAGTTTGCCCAGACTGGTTTCAAGCATGTGAACCTCCTGCCCTAGCCTCCCAAGCAGCTGGGATTACAAGTTTGTGTCACCATGGCCAGCTCAAGCCATTGCTGACTCTGCATTTTCTCTGGCTTCCAGGATAAGCAAGGCCTTGTGGGTAGCCTCGAAGAGGCATATGCAGTGGTATAAGTAGATCTCATTCTGAGATATCAAGTCTCTGGCTACCTAGTACAGCCTCTTCCGTGGCAACAGCCATAGGCAAGAGCACAGCAAGCAGTGAGGGTGGGCTGGCCCCAAAGGAGAAGGGGAAGCCACCCTGCCAGGATGTGCCAGGTGCCACAGTCCCCTAGAGAGGCAGTGTGATCTCCTTTCTGATGAGAAAACTGATGCACAGAGGCTAGGAAATGCCCGGTGAAACTCAGGCCCCAGCCCCCATGACGGGGCTCTGCGCTTTTCCCTTGCACTTCCTGCCTTGGCGCCTGGCTGTGGGCTGAACCTTACCCCATGGGTGGAATAGCCCAGTGATTGGGTCTGAGCCCGTACTTTACTAACGTAATCCTTTTGTTTAAAAAACAAATGAAACTTTCCATTTGGGAAGTCATAAGCCTGATGCCTTTGATATGACAGCTTTCAAAGGCAAAGTATACTATTAATATTTATTGGAAGCCTAAGCTTTCCAAAAGAAATGATTGTACTTGAGTACATAGCATAGCCAGGTAGTGGGAATCTGTTAATTCGCAAGTTTAAGGAAGCTGGAGATATTATAATAACATTTTGAGCCAGGCATGGTAGCACACACCTATAATTCCAGCACTCAGGTGGCTGAAGCAGGAGGATCCTCCATGAATTCAAGGCCAACCTGGCCTACATAGTCCAAAGCCAGCTTAATTACACAGAAAGACCCTGTCTCAAAACACAAAAATAATAATTATATTTTGTATTGATAGTCTTTTTATGTTGGGTTTAAATTAATATCTAACCTTTTGTCCTAATCCCTTTCTGCTGGAAGTGGTTGATGACTAAATATCTTTATTGAAGCAGATGTGCCCTTTATTTCCAGTAGTGGTATTTTGAAGAGCAAGGTAATTAGTGATTTTCAACTGCTTTAATATAAGCAGGAAATGAAATTTTTTGAGTATTACTACAGATTAAAAATAATCACAGTTGATCTGCATATCACGTAATTAAACCAGGTCATTCATGGAAAATAATTGCCTTCATTTATGGAAAAGAAAATCTTTTCAACACAAAACTAGAAATTATCCTGCCCTTGTTGAGGGATTATGCCATTAGTGCTTCTTGGGGTTAAGCAATGCTTTTATCTGAGGTGTAGACATGTAGTGGAGGGTTTATTTACTGTAAGTGCTTGAAAATGCTGCTGTGTGTACATGTTTTAGATTAATTTCCTGCTTCCTTTTAGATGTTGTCATTTGTCTTATGAGGATCTATAAAAGTTTATTAACATTTAAACAGCCACTGGAACAATCACGTTTTGATTGAAAGTCTACGAGGTATTATGGTGCTGTGAGTCTGAAAAATCATTGTAGCCTATCTGGTATTTAGTTCAGTGGTGCTGCATCTGCCTCACAAGCTCAAGGTCCTGAGTTCGATCCCTGGTACCAGAAAAAAGAAAAGAAAGAAAATCAGTGGAGCTTGTCTTTATCATAGACCCTTCCAGGAGCAGAGCGTCTCAAGGTGCTTTTGTTTGCATTTTACACACTGGTCAGTGGCCACCGCAGTGAAATTGCACAAACTTCAGATATTTTTAGATATGATCTCATTGGCAGTA
Source organism: Fukomys damarensis (assembly GCF_012274545.1). Classification (NCBI taxonomy): domain Eukaryota; kingdom Metazoa; phylum Chordata; class Mammalia; order Rodentia; family Bathyergidae; genus Fukomys; species Fukomys damarensis. The sequence continues at coordinate 50,096,232 of NW_022900935.1, read as the reverse complement.
TCTTTCTAAGAAATAGATCTTTAAACTATATATATACCTATACAGAGTGGTTACTTTACCTCGATAATCTTGGGAGTAAGGTAATCTTGTTTCCATTACTTGGAAATTTGTAGAAAGGGATTCTAACAGTTTTTGTCACTATTCTTACCGTACCAGACAAAATTTGACCCATTTTTCTGCCCCTCTTCCAAGTACTTAATTATTTCAGGAAAAACAGGGGTTCCCCATGTGTTTTTAGGGGATGGCCCAGGTTGTAGAGAAGTCCCTGTGCTCCCTTCTGCTTCTTAAGGGGCAGGCCATGGAACAGCCCGTCCTAACTGGGCTCTGGCTCAGACCTCTCCCTCCTGGGTGTGTGTTTTCCTTCTGAGTAGCAGGAAGAAGAGCTAGAAGTTGGGCCCTCTGTTGCTAAAGTGTGCTGAATTCACCATGACCATCACAGTGGACTGAATCCTGGCCATTTGCCAGATGGAGAACCATTTCATTCTGTCCTTGCGTACACTGACCTTAGAGCTCTGTTCTTATAGCCCTCCTTTTGCCTTATTGGTAATGCAAGCCGTGTGTAGACTTTTGGTATGATGCTGACTGAGGTCCTTTGTTTTCATATACATATGTCTTTGTTTTGTTTTGGTGTTTTGAGACAGGGTCTCACTACATAGTCCAGGCCAGTCTTGAACTCACTGTGTAGCCCAGGCTGGCCTCGAACTGGCAGCGGTCCTCCATCCTCAGCCTCCCGAGTGCTGGGATCCCAGGAGTGCACTGCGACACCCAGTCTAAAGTACAAGCGTTTATATTGATATTTACAGTCATGTGTTTTAAGGGGGGAGAAAACGTTTTTCACTTTTTCTCTAGGACTCTGGATCGACTTGGAAATGTCCTACAATGGATCCTTTTTGATGACTCTTGAGACCAAAATGAATTTGACCAAACTAGGTAAAGAGCCTCTTGTTGAAGCCCTGAAGGTTGGAGAAATTGGCAAAGAAGGGTAAGGGGCTATGTACGAACTTACTAATCCAACCCTGGGGGTGCACCCTCTCTCTGCAGCCTCGGATAAGCAGATGTGAGTCTGGGAAGTAGCATTCCTGTATACTCTGGACCACAGCGTGTGCATCACCCCAGGGGCCCTACTCCCTGCTCGCTGTGACAGCTGTTCTGGCCTCTGCTCTTGGGAGTGGGAGTAGTGGGAGCACCTTCTCGAGTTACTCTAAAAGCATCACTGACTCAGACAAGCAGGGCAGACCCATCTGAGCGATAAATTGCTCTGTGAATTGAATCATTGTTCCAAATACTCCATCTTCAGCTTTCAACCACTAACAGCAATATGTGAAGTAGTCTGAGGTCCTCTGGGGAGCCATTGCTTTGGTCACTGAGCTGGAATTATGTGTAATGAGATTTTGTAGCTGAGAGGATATCGCACAAGTATTCTGAGAAGCATTTTCCCAAAATAATACTGTATGGATTTGCTTGGTAAATTCTTCTCTTTGTAGAAAGTACATTATGTTGCCTAAAGTTATCTAATGTAGAAATATTCCTAAGTTTTGAGATAATTAATGGAACCCATTTTTGTTTTGTTTTGCTTTTTTTGTGGTGGTACTTCTCATTGAGCTACATCCACAACTTTTTTTCCCCCTTAAGGCAGGATCTTGTCAAGTTGCCCTGGCTGGGTTCAAACTTGTGATCTTCCTGCCCTAAGGCACCACACTGATACTGTTTTTTTTACCAAATTAAAAAATGCTGCTTGTCACATCTCTACTTTCTCCATATGGAAAGAACTGTCTAATGACAGGGAAATGTGACAAGGAGCTGCCTTTGCAGGCACTAAGTATAAGACACAGGCTCTTAGATTTTGTACTTAACAGTACTGACCTCCCACTCTTACTCACGCTCGTGGTAGTAGCAGACTGAGTGAGTTGTGAGTATATATTCAAGAATACTCAGTGCTTAGATTATCTGAGCTGCTTAATGAAATGTTCCTGTTTTAATAGTTGGGAAAAATTTCACCTGCTATATGCAATCTAACCTACCTCTGCTATTTTTTTTTTCCTGCTATTGGTTAAAATGTATTTGGATTCGGCAATCTATGGATTTGTATTTTCTGGTGAGTGGTACTTATCAACTCTGCGTGTGGCATTTCATACCCTGTGAATGCTGAGTCTTGTTTGGGTCCCACATGAAGCCATGAGGGAGCTGTCTTTTCATCATGGTCCCAGACATGAAGGCATAGTCCATGGCCGAGAGGACTGAGAGGGAGTTCAGATGACGCTTTTCTGGCAGGGAAAGTAAGTCTCAGACATCCCTAGTTAAAATTACTGGGCTCCCGGCAGGCATGGTGGCACACACCTGTAATCCAGCATTCAGGAGGCAGAGACAGGAAGATTGCCATGAGTTCAAGGCCAGGCTGAGCTACACAGTGAGCTCAAGATCAGCCTGGACTACACAGTGAGACCCTATCTCAGAAAAACTAAAACAAAACCATAACAATAAAAACCAAACCCCAACAACAACAAAAGATGGACTGGAAAACAGTTTTTGGATTACAGGTCTGCAGCACTACCTCTGGTCCAAATGCATCTTTTGGGCTCAGTTTCTGGAAGCATCAGAGTCTCTGAAAGCCCTTCCACAGTGAAGAACCTCATCTAGAAGTGATTCTAGAATCCATTTCTTCAGTTCCTCAATCATGGGTGTGTAAGTAAGAGGAAAGAAAGCAAGCACAGTGATTTTTGCTACTGACATCATCCTTAGTATTAAACCTCCCCAGTGTAGATAGTATAGAGTTGACTAGCAGCAGCCTTTCCCTTGACGATCTGCCTTCAACCTGTGGCTGCCTGTCCAGGGCACATTGAAATTCGCACTGCGGTGTCCAGCTCTGGCAGGGCCTCTACTTTGTCTCATTGCTATTATCAGCCCCTGTTCGACAGTGCAAGTGATTGTGCTCATAGGAAGTCTCTAGGAGATACTGCTCAATCTTTGAAAAGTCCCCCTTTAAAAAGTAATTTTGTTGAGCTGGGCGTGGTGGTGCACGCCTGTAATCCCGGCACTTGGGAGGCTGAGGCAGGAGGATCGCGATGAGTTCCAAGACCAGCCTGGGCTACATAGTGAGTTCCAGGTCAGTCTCAACTACATAGTGAGACCCTGTCTCAACTCCCTCCCCCCAAAAACAAAACCAAAAACAAAAATTAATTTTGTTTTTTTGTTTGTTGTTGTTGTTTTACAACAGGGTCTCATTATGTATCTCAGGCTGGCCCTGAACTCACTATGGAGCCCGGGTTGGCCTCCTGGCAGTCCTCCTGCCTCAGCTTCCCAAGTGCTGGGATTATAGGCATTTGCCACCACACCTGAATGCCCCTTTCTGATAGGAAGTTTATTCACCATAGTACCCTAAGGGTGGGATGGAGAAATTAAAATCCGTGTTGCTTTCTTGAAGTGAAGTCTCTTACCTTTGAAATGCACATTCACTGTGTATTTGTAGGCATTTTTCCTGTATGCTTTTTCTGTCCCAAAAGGTCTTGTTTCGTGCTATAGTGCTATAGTTAGCATCACTTTTGGGCAATAAGATACTTGAAATGTAATTCAACAGCTGGAGCTGGAGCTCAAATGGTGGAGCATTTGCCTAGCACAGAGGAGGCCTTAAGTTCCATCTCCAGCATCTCTCTATCACACACACACACACACACACACACACACACACACACACACGTATGTGTGCGCAATTCAAGTGGTAAGCTGAGTAGTCTGAACTTTAGGAAAGGACCTAAAGAGGACCTGAATGTCAGAAAGCCTAGCATTCTGCATGAGGAGTGGCATTAGAGCAGAGCATTTCTGTGAGGCATTTGGCCTGTGCCCACCTACCGTGGCACCCTGGGCTAGGTGTAGGTTCCCGGATGGTGGCCCCTCTGCTGTCCATATTAGCTCACTAGTTCACTGCCTTATCCCTCACTCCCCAGGACCTTGATATTCTGGGAACCAGGTGCTTACATTGTACACTGTGACTCTCGTTCATGGGTGGATGCACATGTATCTGTGACAGATGTGTAGGACACACCCTTATGAGTATGGTTCCCTCCCAGGGCTGTTGGATCTGATTATGCACTCTTTATTAAGAATGTTTCTTAGAGTTTCTTTTTTAGAATTGCCTCTGGAGTCTGATGTTTTATAACCATCTTGAGAGACAGCAGATCTTACTTGGTATAGTTTGAGAATCGCCAGAAGTTGTCAGAGGTAGTAATGATTATGAGACCAAGAATTAAAATATTTGGCCCAATGCAGAGCATCAGTAATAAAATATCTCACTTCTGGTGGTGTCGGACTCCTAACACATTTCCAAAATGATTTTCAGCAGAGGCAGCGTAACTGGAATGATCCTGCTGAGGTGGCCCTCTTGAGAGGGTAGTACTCTCACCTGGAACCCTGAGGCGCGTTTGAAGTCAGCGGGCTCATCTCATTCAGTGTCTAGAGCTTCTTTCTGTGTAGTTTCTGCTGGCACCATAAAGTCAGGATGATAAGTTGCATGTTCACTTAGAAAGTGGAAGACAGCCAGATGCCACGTTAGTACTACTGGGTGCTGTGTAAGACAGCACTTAGAATCAGAATTTCACGTCATTGGATCTGCTTTAGCTGGTGTAGGATTATCTAAATTGTTTCCATCAAGCTGCAAAATGTGTTCTGTTGTCTGTCCTGCAGAGGATTAGTTTTGGAACCAGAGAGTCACTGCAATGCTCAGCCTGGCATTGTATGCCCCGGGGTTTGGAGCTGCCAGATGACACATTCCAGTAGGGACACGAAGGGTAGTGGCTCAGCAGATATCACTGGGATTGCAGGCCCTGCGGGCAGCCCTTCATGCCTGGTGGAGGAGGAAAAGGCCATATGCTGTTGGGGTAGCTGCCACACCTGGCAGCACAAGGTGTGAACCCGTACTGCTGATGAAGTAGGACAGTTGTGGAATCCATGGGGATTTACATGTCTGACTGTCCTCATCCCGAGACCCAGTCCAGGCTTTCTGAGGAGTCATATTCTGCAGTGTACAGCTGAAAGCAAAGATTGCCGGAGGAATACTCTGAAGTGACTCTGTGAGCACAAATGCACATAAGCACTTCCTGGACAAGATGTAGTCACGTGCTGTTAGGGATGAGAGGCTTCTGCTTTGCAGAGGGAGCTTCCCTTTAGCCTGCTGGCTGGAGTAGCGCCTCTAACGTTACAGAGCCAGGGTTGAGCAGGATCCTTGCGTCCCGCCAGGGAGGACGCTCATGGGATCTTCTTACAGCCTGGCTCCTGTTTCAGGGGTGGAGACTTCGATTCCGCCCTCCTGTGTGCAGTGTGGGGCTGCTGCTGGGCTTTCATAGCTATACTCCAGGTGCCTCTGCCCTTGACTCCGGTTTGTCAGGAGATGGCTGTCCCAGTGGGCTTCTGGTGGCGCGAATGTAGCATCAGAGGAAAACCAAAGGACTGCAGCAGCAGAGAGATAAGGTCTAGCTCCGCGGCCTTCTATCTTGGCAGTTTTATGCTTGTCAAAAATATAAAATCCATGCCGGGCGTGGTGACGCACACCTGTAATCCCAGCACTCAGGAGGCCAAGGCAGGAGGATCGCTGTGAGTTTGAGACCAGCCTGGGCTACACAGTGAGTTCCAGGTCAGTCTCCACTACATAGTGAGACCCTGTCCAGATAGATAGATACATACATACATACATACATACATACATACATACATACATCGGGTAGATATATATATATGTATGTATGTATGTATAAGATTCAAGGCCAAGGATGTAGCTCAGTAGTTTTGCCACCTGCCTCACAAGCGCAAGATCCTGAGTTTGAGCCTCGGTACCAAATATATATATATATACATGTATAAGATCCAGCCTCTGCTTGGAGACCATCTGGTTCCTGTGTGGAGACTACTCATTCATTTCATCCCAGTTAAGTCCCTGAGCCGTAAGACAGCCCCACCGGTATTCTTGGACACACAGCCATAGTCCAGGGAGTGAGCTGCCTTTGGTGGATTGAGGCCCAGTCAAGAAGCCCCAGTCCCTCGGGGAACCTCAATTGCTGTCCTCTGCTGTTATGTCGGCAAGCCTCTGGAAACCTTTGGAAACCGAGTCTCCAACCTGGGGTTTTAATGAGGGACGTTACTCTCTTTAATGAAAAAGGTAGTCTTATGTCTATATTTTTAAATAAATAAGTGTTTTTCGAGTAAAATCCTGGGTTATCATGTCAGCCACTTCCTCAGATTCCTTAAGACTTTCACTCTGCTTTTTAGTTTTGTGACCCCCAGAAACTGGAGGCAGGTGTGAGGTAAGATGTGTAATTTTGCTAGGAAGGAGTCTGGAATGAAAAGTGATTTGGGGATTAACTGAGCCAGGAAGTGTCAGTTTCAGCCTCAGCCAGAGGCGAGGGACTTGCCTGCATGTCCTCATCACCGTTGAGAGGTGGTCATGACACGAACATCCGTCACCTCCCCCCTGCAGCTGTCCATTCTGTCCAGTCGCCCTCCCACTGGCTTCCCACTGCACTGCTGACAGAATCACTGCATTTTATGTGAGTGCATCACACTCCACCACCTGTCCCTTTGACGCACGCGTAAAAGTCAGTACGTCTTCAGGACCCAAGTGCTCTGCAGTGGTCAGGGAACTTGGCGCTGGAATCTCCTGAGTATCCAGTCAGATCCAAGGACTCTCGGCCTGGGCCTCCTCTTTATTGTGGGTTGAAGACAAGGAGTGTGTGTCGTAGAGGCCCCATCTAGGCTCCCTTGTGGTTGAGTGTCCATGTGCTCTTTCCAAGCAGTGAACTGGCTGCCGTGGTCACTGTTCTGTCCCCCTGTTCAGTTGCAGGCCCCGGGCGTACTGTCTCGCTGACAGTGATGAGGAATCCTCCAGTGCCGGCTCCTCTGAGGAAGACGATGCACCAGAGCCCAGTGCAGGAGACAAACAGCTGCTCCCAGGAGCTGAAGGGTAAGTGGATCAGGGGTCTCCAGGGATCAAGGCTCAGACTGAGCCCTTCCCTCTCCTCCTCTGTCGTCTTCCTTCCTCCTTCACATTGAGAGAACGTTTTTGGTATTGACATCTAGTGTCAGTGGACAGGCACCAAAGAGAAAAGATTTATAGCTTTACTTCTTTAATTGGTTCCAGATTCCATAGCTTTCGCCTGCTGTTCATGTAAATAGCAAAGAAGTTGGAGGGCTTGGTTGTACAAAGCACCCAGGTCTTCTGAGGAGCAAGAGGAGTGCCGGCTGCACACTGGCACCCTCTGGTGCCAAGGGGAAAGGAAAGCCTTGGCCACCTGAAGTGGGCATCCACATTCCGTGGAGTTGCTGGCTCCTACAAAGCTGAAAAATGGAGATGTTTTCTTTGGTGATCTTGAAATTGTGCTTAACAGCTTATATTTTTGGATCATGACATCACTTGGGGGCTCTCTTTGCGCATTAGTTGGAATGATCAGAGTGGATCTTTGAATTATTTAAAGGGAACTGGAGAAATGTAGATTTTTAAAGAAGCCAGTGATTCAGGAGCAAATAAGAAAATAACCTATTCACTTAGGAGATAATGCAGAAGAAGATAACTCAGACGTTTGAACATCTGGTGCTAATGGCTGTGTATGTTATTTTAAACTCTACTTGCTTGACCTTTTTAAGAATGGCTGAAAAAAAAAAGAACGGTTGTTTTTCGGGCTGGGAATTTAGCTCAGTGGCACCGTGCCTGCCTTACAAGGGCAAGGTCCTGAGTTCTATCTCCAGTACAAAAAAAAAAAAAGAATGATTCTTTTTGGCGAAGAATGTAGACCAGTGGTAGAACACTTGCCTAGCATGCATAAGACCATGGTTTCATCCTCAGCAATACCAGGGTAGGGTGAAGGGGCCCCGGGTATTTAGCTCAGTGGTTCCACCACCTGCCTCACAAGCACAAGGTCCAGAGTTCGATCCCTGGTACCAAAAAAGAAAAGAAAAGAAAGTTAAAAAAAAGATAGGGTGAAGGAAGAAAACAAAGAAATTACTTCCATTCCATATATAAAAAATAGAAGAATCCTGATGCCTGGAACTGCACACAATTTTCAAATCAAATATCCTGTTCTTAGGGCAGGCTTATGAATTATATAATCTGACACAAAAGTTTATTTTCTTGACCTGCTAACACATAAGCTTAAGTTGATGTAGCATTTCTCTTTAAAAGTCCTAAAAATAAGGGGAAAAAAACTCCAGGCCCTTGGAAGGTATTTGCCCCAGGGCATGGTGGCACATACTTTGTGACCCTAGCACTCTGGGTGGCTGAGGCAAGTGGATCATAAGTTCAAGCCCACCCAGGGAAATTCAGTAACTCAAACTCTGTCTCAAAATAAAAAAGAGCTGGGATTGTAGCTTAGTACAAAGGCCCTGGGTTAAATCCCCAGTAGTACACACACACGTAGAAAAGTACCTACCACTCAGAACAGGACACCACTTAAAGATAGGTAGTCATTGTTTTGTGTTTCTGTCATCCTGCATGATTTGCCATTTGCTATTGGGAGACAGAAGTTTCTCTGCTAGGACGTGGACTTACATTCAGTCTCTGAGTGATACAGGGAGGGAACCTTCCCTGCATGAGGACTTTGTCCAGCTCTCCAGGGTCAATTCAGGGGCCCTGTCTGACATTGGCACCTTCTCAAGTAGTTGTTCTCAGCTGAGCTAAGTCTCGCCTCCATACCATAACTTCAGGAAGTGCGAGTGCCATCTAGTGGAAGAGGGCAGGGAGGTTGCTAAAAACCCTACAAGGCGAGGACAGCCCCCCAACACAGAATTAGGTGATCCATGCCAATGCAGCAGTTGAAAGGGCTGTAAAGGAAGGGAAACAGAGCCACAAGGGTTTTGTCTGTGAAAGAACTAAGTTTATACTAACACCTCTTCATGTTCCCCACCTGAAGGTATGTTGGAGGTCATCGAACAAGTAAAATTATGAGGTTTGTTGATAAAATTACCAAATCAAAATATTTCCAAAAAGCAACAGAGACAGAGTTCATTAAAAAGAAGATTGAGGAAGTCTCCAATACACCCCTGCTGCTAACTGTTGAAGTACAAGAATGTCGAGGAACCCTGGCGGTCAACATCCCTCCACCTCCGACCGACCGCGTATGGTGCGTAGGGGCCTTCAGGGACAGCAAATGATTCCTCTTGTTACATGACCATAAAAGTCCCAGCGTGCTTAACCTTGAGAGTAAAGAAAGTGCCTTCTCCTGGACAGTTGAAAATCCCAGTTGTATTTTCTTCTATAAATGGTTCATTCACATTTAAGGATTCATCTTCACACACCAGGAAGTTAAGATAACTGCATGAGGTTTATGGGATAAGCTGTTTCTATTCTTGGTCTTCTTCCTCTCTCAAAACAACTCTTCCACCAGTAGTAACTTCTGCCATTTGCAGCGTGCCCTTAGTCTCTGCTTGGCCTAGGTTATGCCTGCACCACCTGCCTAGTCTTCCCAATGTTCTTGACAGATGGAGATTGATCACCTGTCCAGGGAGACTTCCCTGAGTTAGACCTTGATGTTGAGTGTGGAGGACGTGCATGTTTTTGGTGTGTGTGGTAGAAGGTCTATGCAGGGAGTTGGTTCTCAGCTCCAGCTGCATGGAATCACCTGGGAACTTGCTAAAAACACAGATGTGCCTGGCCTATCCCCTAGGAATTCAGCAGTTGGTGGAGGAGTTGTAGTGATTAAGCCAGAGTCAAGAATCACCGAAATAGCCAGGGATGTAGCTCAGTGGTGCCACTGCCTGCCTCGCAAGTGCAAGCAAGGTCCGGAGTTTGATCCCCAGTACCAAAAAAAAAAAAAAAATCACTGAAATAAATTATTTATGGACCTGACATCTCCATCTATGAATCTAAATTTAAACGGGCATTAAGCCAAGGATGTAGCTGAGTGGTAAGACACTTGGCTAGGATGTAGGAAGCCCTCCGTTCTGTCTCCAGCACTGAAAAAAAAAAAAGGAATCGGCATTGCATGTTACATAAGATACGCATAAGTGGATCGTTACTGATAAGAAACTTCACTTTATCATAAACTACACTAATACTAGAAATATACCTTTGTGATCCACCAGACTGAAATCAACATTTCCTGTAAATTTCCTTGTGTTCAGGTTTTATAGGAATTATCAGAAGGTTTTTTAACTTGCTGCTGCTAATGTTTCTCGGTAAAATTTAAAAACTTCTTTATATGCTGGGTGTAGCCCAGGCTAGCCTCCAACTCACAATGATCCTCCTAAGTACTAGGATTACAGACCTACACTACCACACCTGGCTCAGATTCAGGTTTATGCACTTAGGTTTTGGTTTTTGTAATGTGCATATCTTTTATCAAAATAGAAAAAAGATCACTACCATTTTAGGAAAAACAAAAATGCCCAAATCGTAGACCTTTCCTGTGGTGCTTCCTGGTTTTTCCAGTTTGCTAGATCTGATCTAAATCCGTCACAGCCCTAACACTGTCCAGGGAATACAGGGAGTTTACAAATTCATACTCTGCTAAATTAATTTTAGAGAAGAGTTTCAGAATAACACTTTTAAGTTATGATAAAAGCCCATGTAAATGAGAAGTACTTGTCATCAGTGCTTGTCTGCTTCCTTTCTGTGCTTCTAAATGTGGTTATTACTTTTCTTCTAAAAGGTATGGCTTCCGGAAGCCACCACATGTGGAGCTGAAAGCTCGGCCAAAACTTGGAGAGAGAGAAGTTACTTTAGTTCACGTGACAGACTGGATAGAGAAGAAACTGGAGCAAGAGTTTCAGGTAAACATGTAGTGTTAGCTCATGTTTCACACCCGAGTACAAAATGCTCAGGGGAGAGCGGAGGTCCTGAGCTTCATTTGGGTCAGGATCCTCTTTGAGAATCCAATGAAAGCCATTCATTCTCACCCCAGGAAAAGCCACATATGCTCAAATGTAGGGATAAAATGTTAGGTACAGTTTTAAAAGCCTTGAAATTACCCACAGAATATTACTAAGTCTTTAGAGGAAACCCAGATGTGGGTCAGAGAGCAAAATGATAATGCCTTATACCAGTCAGCCTGCTGGGACTCTCTGAACTTTGTTTTGTTTTTGTTTTCGGGGGGGGTGGGGTACTGGGGATTGAACTTGGAACCTTGAGCAAGGCAGTCAGTGGATCCATTGAGTAAATCCCTGGCCCTCTGGCCTTTGTTTTGTGCCATATAAAATCTGGATTGGTTTGCTGAATAGTACCCAGCCTGTGGTCAGAGAAGCTGTGTGCTGCCCTTGTATTGTTCTTGCTCCCTTTAATTCTACATTCATGGGAACCCTTCTGTACACCAGGGGCCAGATACCCTAGGACAGTGATGGTGAAGCTTTCTAGAGCTTTCAGTGATACAAACGGCCCACTGCAGCACATCAACCATAGTTCATCATCACTGCCCTAGGACTGCGACATAAATCAGACCTCCCTAAATACCTTCTAGTGGAGTCTCGGAGTTTCCTAACCCAGAATTCATTCTCCAGGCCCGTTTTGTGGTTAGTTTGTTTTTTGGTGGGACAGGGTCTTGCCATAGTTCAGGCAACTCAGCTATGTAGCCCAGGCTGGCCTTGAACTCGCAGCGATCCTCCTGCCTCAGTGTTCAGGTTTTGCCTTTTTAAAAATTGTCTTGCAGTCCTGCCAGGTGTGATGGTGGAGATCTATAATTGCAGCCTCAAGAGGCTCAGGAAGATCGCTGCAAATTTGACGCCAGCCTGGGCTACAGAGTGAGCTCAAGGCCAGCCTGAGATACATTACAAGACCTTATCTCAAAAAACAAAACAAAAAGAACTTTTTTTCCCTAAGATTCACATGGAGTATGTGTTCTGGACATAAGAATTTGAAAATACTGTCAGCAGCTGAAGGCAGTTCTCTTAAATTACTGTTCTCGAGTACTTATTACTTAGGAATAATTTTACTTTTTTTTTTTTTTGGTGCCGGGGATCAAACTCGGGTCCTTGCGCTTGCAAGGTAGGCCACTGAACTGCTGAGCTAAATCCCTGGCCCAGGAATAATTGTACATGTGTACAGGAAATCAAAGGCTTCTGCTTCAGAGCTGATACATTGTTCATATATAGATATTTTAAAAATCTAGGGTATGGTGGTGCACACCTGTATGTAATCCTCACATTTGGGAGGCTGAGGCAGGAGGATCACAAGCTCAAGGCCAGCCTGAACTACAAAGGAGACCCTGTCTCAAAAAACAAAACAAAACAAAAAACGTCTAAAGCCTGAAATTATCATTAAAACAAAAAAGGGTGACAAAGCTGTTCTTTAATATCTCCCTGCAGAAAGTTTTTGTCATGCCAAACATGGATGATGTTTATATCCCTATAATGCACTCGGCCATGGACCCTCGCTCTACTTCCTGTCTCCTGAAAGACCCACCTGTGGAGGCCACTGATCCACTGTAATGGTGAAGATGGGTGTGCCCTGCATTATGAGACCCAGCTCAATGTATGGGGTTCCTGGCCACCGTCTGTGCTGTGGCACTAGCCTTTACTTGTGCCGCTGTACCGTCTCTTCAGAATGCTTCTGCCCTCTGCCTGCTGGTGCCCATTCCACTGTGAGGTGTCATTTCCTGCATCCGGTGACAGGTGTCTGGACTGCCTGCTGCAAAGCTTAGATCGGCCAAGGAGACTGAACAATTATCATGGCGGACCCAGAAGTTACACAATTCACATTGTGGCTTTTTAAAGTTTACCAGTTTTTACGGCAGCAAACAGCACATTCAGAGCGACGCTGTACAACTGGAAGACTTCCCCTGGCCTCCTCCAAAGCTTTTCCTCAGGCAGCTGGTGCACACTGGAACATTTTTTCCGCTCTATACTTTGTACACGTGATTGCAGCCCTCCATGCTCAGATTGTCGATGTGATAACGTGTGTGGGGAGTGGGATTGTGAGCCATGTCATTGGTGGTAAAGAGACAGGCATAGCAACTTACTTTTCTTCATATTAAATTATGCATTTTGGAAGCAACTGCCATAGAACACACACAACTTTCACTGGGATTTGTGTAAACATTAGGCAAAGCCATGAGATCAAACTATCCAAAGCCTTTTAACAACGAGGTACAATCATCTTGCTTCTAACTAATCCTGATTGTTTCCCTGAGACACAAGCATGTGTGACAATGACAAATACTTCACCCAAGGACAGATTGGTCTTCCTAGTCCGGGTGGGGTGGGCCCAAAGACCCAGATTTCCTGTGTGCTCTAGGAAGCTTCAAAGAGGGAAACGCTGTTCATCTGATTTAGGAAGGTTTTGGGGGCAGTTTTCTGATGGCCAAAACTGAACTGCTCAACTACTACCTGCTTTTAAATCAAGGCTAAAGTTTGCCTCCCATCAAACACTACATATCTCAAATTACATGTGACCTTCCTTTAATATTGCCAACTTAACTTTGTGCATTTGTGTCAGAATACTTAGTTTACAAGTTTGGGGGCTCTAACTGTATAATTTACTTTGAGAAGTAAACTTAATACAATTTTTTGTTTAAAGCTGCATTCAATCATCAAAATTACCTTGGGTAACTTTTGATACCTTCCATCTGTGGACAAAGCTAAGTGATTTTTTTTAAACAGCACCTTGCCTGACTTTAAAGAAATTAATATATTAAAGATATTTGAACCCTTTAATTGCGCCATTAAAACATTTCACTTACATTTGACCATTCCAGTCGGTGTTCTGTTCTAATTTCTCATTGTGTAGGCTCATCTGCCTGTCCGGAGTCCGCATGTCTTGTTCACTGGTCTTTATAATTTTGTGCAGTAATTAAAGGCAAAGGACTAGATGCACTACTATTGTACCCTATTGCACTTAATCGAATAGTACGTTGGGGACTTACAATCGCTTGCATTGTTTCACAAAATAAATTATTTCATGTCAAATACTAGATAAGCATTTAAGTTATTTCTGAGGTCATTAGGTAAGCTCAGAATAGTGAGCAGAGCACTTGGCCCTCACCTAAGCAGGTCAGCCATTCATCTGCGGTCACAGAGCAGTCCTTTTTAAGTGTAAAAGGTCAATTACAATAAAACACCGCGTTGGTTTGTATTGGGCCACTCCAGTTGGGTACCCCCCCACCCCCCAGAGATAGACGTCAGAAGGCAACAGTACAGTGGCTGGGTGTGGTGATGCACACCTGTAATCCCAGCAGGAGGATCAGAGTTCATGGTGAGACCCAGTCTCACACACTAGAAAAAATGGAAAAATGAGGGCCAGGGATCTAGTTCAGTTCCGCTGCCTGCCACTCGAGCGCAAGGTCCGGAGTCCAATACCCGGTACCAAAGAAAAAAAACAGAAAACAGGTCAGCATCATGTTGATTTCTGGAAAGGTTAGAGGGGCCTTTGTCATTAGGTTGACTCATACTTGTCTAAAGCTAAAAAGGCCTCCCGTTAACTTAAGGATGCAAGGCAGACTCCATACCTCGAGGTAGGTGCCATTTCCCTTAGCCTGCACTTAAAGAGAACGGAGTTCTGGCGCTGGGGTTTAGCTCAGTGGTTCCACCGCCTGCTTTGGAAGCAGCAAGGACCAGAGTTCGATCCCCGGTACCAAACAAAACAAAAAAAACCCTGGATTTTTTGGTTGCGCTACTGAGCTGGAACCCACACCCTTATCTGCTTGTCAACCTTGGGGCTCAATACCTAAGCACCAAGAATTGGTCTCCCTCACTTGCACCCTCGCCACTCAACACGACCGTGGAATTTAAAATTTCACCCGTAGTTCTGCCCGTAGGTTGGGACTACATCTTAACCTGTTGGGGAACACATGCGGCTCCAGCCCCGAGCCAGTTTCTGTCAGATCCCATGGTGGTCTTGCCTCCCCTGCCCGCCACTCCAGTCATCTCACCAACGCGGCAGCTCCGGACTTAGCACGCGATTTCGGGAGGGACAATGCACTGTACACGGAAAGGCACTCGTGGCGCGGCGGAGCCTGCTGCACCCGTTTCTGCCTCGTAGGGAATAAGGCTCCTCCAGCGGCCGCAGCCGTGTTGCTCGTGGTTAAAAGGGCCGCCCGCGAGGAGCAGGCGACCCCAGTTATGCGCGAGCGCGTGCTCTGGCGCCGCAGCTTGGCCCCCGGGGCCACGGACAGACGGCGGGGGCCCAAAGGCAGCGCGTCACCGACCACAGACACCAAGCTGGGGGCCAAATCATTTTATTGGGGGGCTTTGGGGTGGGGAGAAGGCGCTGAAACACACGAGACGATGCGATCCGACATCCTCGGCAGGGCTGGGTCTGCAAGATCAACAGAGGTACGTGAGCGTGGGCCTCTCCGTCTGCTCCCTGCCGCCCCTCTGCAACCGGCTCAGATCCCAGTTCGCATCACCCTCGTCAGCAGTCTAACGCGTGCTTTCATTTGTATCATCACAGCCAGCCAACTGCACCAAGGCCCACTCCCGGGCCAGACCAACTGCACAAACCCGCAAGGAGACGCCACTCACCGATCCCGTACCGCGGTCGCCGAAAAGGCAGGTGGCCCGTGGAGATTGTACTTAAAGGAGCATAACGGAAGTAGTAGGGCGGGCTTTATCGCTATCGACCAATAGTAAGCCAAACTACTGATCACATGCTGTTAAAAAAAATCATCTAATGATTGGCGGTGCTCGCTGAATCCTCCAAGGTATAGAGTGGTCACACACGGACCATAGAGTTTATTTGTTTTGCGGTACTAGGGATCGAACTCAGGACCTTGCACTTGTCAGGCAGGTGCGGCGCCACTGAGTTCTTCCTTTTTTTTTTTGTTTTTTGTTTTTGTTTTTTTTGAGACAGGGTCTCACTATGTAGTTGAGACTGACCTGGAACTCACCATGTGTAGCCCACCAGGCTGGTCTCGAACTCACATCAATCCTCCTGTCTCAGCCTCCCGAGTGCTGGGATTACAGGTGTGCGCCACCACACCCGGCCTCATGGTTTTTAAATTTTAGAAATTCTTCCTGGATCCAAAGCAAAAATGTGATTATTTTGACGAGTGTTTAGTGTCTTTCAGAAGATTGTGTATTTTTACTGTTGTTTAAACTCATTATTTCAGGGTTGGGGATGTGGCTCAGTGGTGCTGCCCCCTGACGCCCAAGCACAAGGACCAGAGTTCAATGCCCCTACCAAGAAAAAAAACCTTGTTATTTCAACATTTTTCACATCGTGGTACAGTGGGTACTTTGGGAAATGTATTGAAGTTTTCATTGTGACCTAAACATGTAATCAATTTTTACAAATATTCCACAGATTCTTAACATGAAGATGTTCTCAGTATCATGTACAGATATGACATAAAATATTCATAGCCTTGGTTGTGTTGTAATTACATTTGAACACTCTGTAGCCCAGGCTGGCCCAGGCAATCCTCCTGCCTCAGCCTCCAGAGTTCTGGGATTTCAGGCATGCACAACTATCCCTGGCTCAAGCAGTTGGACCATTTCTTATAAAGTTAAACATTCATTTACCATGTGACCCAGCAGTCCCTGGGTACGCAAGAGAAATTCACTGCATCCTTGATACCGCTTGTTCCTTGGGCCCAGGATTTGGCTCAGTGGCACTGCGCCTGCCTGATAAATGAGAAGTCCCGAGTTCAATTTCTGATACAAAAAAAAAAAATCATGTAGATTGTTCCTGAGCATTTACGGGATCCTCACTGTGGACCTCTTCCACGTCTGATCCTGTAAGGTTATCTAATAAATCCCTCGTAAATTATACATCTATTCTATATTGATTCTATTCCTCTAGAGAAGCCTAATACAGCTGTCTTAAGGATACTCAAAGATCACATTAATACCCCCAACTCCGGACCACAACATGTGTCACCCTAAGGTATCTGCCCTGCTTCTGAGCATGTGCTTTGTTGGTTCTACCTGATAAATCTGCCTGTGCCTCACAATGATGCCTCCTGAAATTCTTTTCCTAGAGGAGAGTCACAAACCCACCCACGGCATGTCGAGGCCCACGTCTTCTCTTTAGGGAGACTTCTTGGCACCCCATCTGGTCATACATACAGCTGAGTGCTACTTGTCAATAAAAGTACAGTCAACCATGGGGAGATGACATGTTTGGAAGGTTCTCGGAGGCATTTTTGCTGAATTAAAAAGAGCCAGACTCAGAAGAACATGTGATTCCATTTATATGACAACCTGAAAGACTAAACTGTAGGAATGGGGACTAAATCAAAGGACAGGGCTTCCAGGGACAAGGGTTACAGGGAGCATTCCACCAATGGACAGCATGAGGCGTTTTTGAGGGTCGTGTAGCTGTTCTGCATTTTGACTGTGGTGGTAGTTACGTGACTTTATGCCTTTAGCAAACTCATAGATGCGAAGCCGGAGATTTAGCTCAGTGGTCCCGCCGCTTGCCTTGCAAGCACAAGGTCCTAAGTTTGATCCTGGATACCAAAACAAACCTCAGAACTGTCCACCCAAACTTTTGCTGTATAAATTCTTCTTCAGTGCTTGGGATTCAACCCAGAACCTTTGCACTGAGGTGCGCGTGCGCGCACGCACACGCACACACACACACACACACACACACACAGCTTTACCTCGTGCTTATGAGGCAGGCACAGTGCCACTGAGCTAAACCCCTGGCCCCAGTTCTGTTTTCTTTTGAAAAGACACTGAAGCCATGCTTCCTCAGGCAGGACAGAATTTCTGTCCTTTAGATTATTATGATGGTAATTCACTCCTTTATGTTGGTACATAGTAGCAGTTCATTTTACAAATATGCCCCTGTATAGGCAGTGAGCTGAAGGGAGGCCAGGTCAGGCAAGAAAAGAACACTTGGAGAGCAGACTTCGTAATGCAGGAACCAAACTTTAATTTCCAGCACAGAATTTCTAGTATAGTATAGTTTTTTGTTTTTTTACTGGGAATCAAACTCAAGACCTTGAGCTTGCGAGGCAGGCGACAGCACCACTAAGCGAAATCCCTGGCCCTTTATAGTGGTTCTTTATCAGGTTAGCTAAGACAAAATATTCTGCAATACCTTGCAGTCCAAGCCAGGCGTGGTGGTGCACGCCTGTAATCCCAACACTCGGGAGGCTGAGGCAGGAGCATCGCTGTGAGTTCGAGACCAGCCTGGGCTACATAGTGAGTTCCAGGTCAGTCTCAACTACATAGTGAGACCCTGTCTCAAAAAACAAACAAACAAAAAAAAACCCCAAACAAACAAACTTGCAGTCCATGTGGCACATGCATGACCATCTCTGCTGATTCATTATTATATAACTAAGCCCCATGGTGTGCCTGCCCTAAACAACGGGATTGTGTCCTCAGGTACCCTCAGACACCTGGGCTTTGACACATCTCACAGCAGCCTCTACAGCCACAATTTGTTTTTCATTTCACTTGTTTATGGAATTTAGGTTTAGAAACCAATATTCTGCCAGGGATGTAGCTCAGTGGCACCACGCCTGTCTGGTCAGTGCAAGTTCCTGAGTTCAAAAAAAATAAGTAAGTAGCCAGGGATTTACCTCAGTAGTGCCACCACCTGCCTGGCAAGCACAAGGTCCCGAGTTCGATCCCCAGTACCAAAAAATTAGAGAGACAGGGTCTCTCTATGTAGTTCAGGCTGGCCTTGACCTGACAGCAATCCTCCTACCTCAGCCTCCCCAGTGTGGGAATTACAGGTGTGTACCACCATGCCTGGCCCAGAAAATAATTCACAATGTATGTACTTTGAGTATACAATTTAGTGGCTTTGGAATATTAACAAGGGAGGATGCACCATCACCACACTCATTGAGACAGGGTCTCTCTATGTAGTTCAGGCTGGCCTTGACCTGACAGCAATCCTCCTACCTCAGCCTCCCCAGTGTGGGAATTACAGGTGTGTACCACCATGCCTGGCCCAGAAAATAATTCACAATGTATGTACTTTGAGTATACAATTTAGTGGCTTTGGAATATTAACAAGGGAGGATGCACCATCACCACACTCATTATTTTCATTAGCCCAAAGAGAAACTTATCCCCCTTATCATCACTACTACGGTCTCTCTATGCCCTCCCCTTGCCCTAAACAACCATTAATTAATTAATTTTATTGAAAAAAAAATTTTCGGTACACCGGGGATCTAACTTGGGTCCTTGCGCTTGTGAGGCAGGCAGTGGAACCATTGAGCTAAATCCCGGGCCCATTTTTAAAATTTTTTATCTCTATAGATTTGGATGTTGTATATAATTTAGATGGTACAAAATGTGGTTAAGACCTTTAAGACCTTTTGTGCCAGGGATTTAGCTCGTGCCTCACAAGATCAAGGTCCTGAGTTAGATCCCCAGTACCAGAAAAAAGAAAAAGACTGACTCCTTTCACTTAGCATAATGTTTTCAAAGTTCCTTCCTGTCCCAACGTATAACAACTTCATTCCTTTTTAACTGCCAAAGAATATTCCACGAAGTGGATAAACCACGTTTTCTTTAGCCATCATTTCATAGACATCTGGGTTGCTTCTGCCACTGAGCTGGGTCTGAGGGTTGTGGAGGCTGAAATAAGGAATTTAACCCACTCTTTTAAAATAAGTTTTCAGGTTCTCTGACTCCCTTCGTGGAAAAAGAATTTTCAGGATGTGTCAGCAAAAGAGACACAAGAAGGTTCATTATTGACAGAGATATGGGATGCACTCGAGAGCTCAGAGAAATGAGCCACAATACAGTTGGGAACTGGGGATCTTTTGTGTTTTGGGTGGTGGGAGCCTGTGGAGTACTATAATCTGTAATCTTAGTCTTGTGTAGTGAGTAGGAGAGGATGGCCCACCCATGAGGAGATAATGCTCTATAAATATGGGAAATCCCAAAAGGGTAGTTTCATGGGTGAAACAGGATCATTTTAAAGTAGAAAAGGAATGGACAGGCTGGTTTGTAGCTGAGAGTTGCCTAGGTTTACTATTTTGGGTAAAGAGAGAGAAAGTAAATAAACTGGGCTTGTATTCTGAAACTGCAATTCTTCACAAATGTACAATTTTTAAAAATCTCCATTTCCTTATCTACTTTCTACCTAGTTTTTTTTTTCTTTTTTTTTTTTTTTTGTGGGGGTGGTTTGAGACAGAATCTCACTAACCTGGAACTCACTATGTACCCCAGGCTGGTCTCGAACTCACAGTGATCCTCCTGCCTCAGCCTCCCAAGTGCTGGGATTATAGGCATGCACCACCATGCCCAGCTAGTTGTTTTATTTTTCTTTTCTTTTCTTTCTTTCTTTCTTTCTTTTTTTTTTTTTAGTTTTATTTCTTCCATCCTACCTCACTTCACTTTTTGGCATAATGCTACTATGAACATTTATGTACTTATTTTTATATGGACATGTTTTTATTTCTTTTTTTTTTTTTAGTAGCTGCCTTTTATTTGGAAAATTTCCTTTGCTTTTTGCAATTTACTAAGTTTTGTTTCATCTTATTAAAGATTTGCAAGCAAGCAACCTTTTTAAAATCTGAGGTTCTCCTTAGAGTTGTTAAATACCGTAAATATTTATACCATTGTAGAATGCTTTTTATTTGTTTTTGTTTTTTGGTACCAGGGATAGAAGTCTGAACGTGGTGCTTGCAAGGCAGGCAGCAGAAGCATTCACTGAGCTAAATCCCCGGCTCACAGTGCTTTTTATTATGAGGAACAGAAAACTCATCTCACATTGGTTTAAATTGTAAAAGTAACCTACAGCTCACTCAATTTAGAAGGATGCGGGGTGCAGAGGCACAGGCCTATCGCCTCCAGCACTTGAGGGGCATCTGCTGGAACACTGCTGAGCGTTCAAGGCCAGCCTGAACCACAAGGCCAAGACCCTGTCTCAAAAAACAACCGCCTCCCCGCCCATAAACAGGAGAAGGCAGGCTCGGCTAGGCTCGGCTCGAGGCCACGCCCAGCCATCCAGGCGGCGAGCTCCTCCTCCTCCTCACCCAGCAGGTGCTTTACCGCTGAAGGGAATCACGGGTTCACTCCTCCAGCCTCCTACGAGAAGGCAGGTAGAAAATACTGACTGGTTGATTTATTCTGGAGCCTTCCAGGAGCTGGGAAGTGGGGTTAATCACATACAAACAACAGGAGTGTCCAAGTGGCAGTCGGGGCTCTTAGGAAAGGAAAGAAGTGAAATGGGTGATAAGAAAATAACCCACGGGGCCGAGGACGTGACTCAGTGGCACCTGGCAGGTGCAAGGTCCTGAGTTCAATCTTCGATATGGGAGGAAAGAAAAAGAAAGGGTGGGGGGAGAGAATGCAGAGAGGGAGAGGGAGGGAGGGGAAAGAAGAAAGAAAATAACCCACAGTTTGGGGGGTTTGGTTTTGCTTTTTTGGGGAGGGTTGAGACAGGGTCTCACTATGCAGTTGAGACTGACCTGGAACTCACTATGCAGCCCAGGCTGGTCTCGAACTCACAGCATCCTCCTGCCTCAGCCTCCCGAGTGCTGGGATTACAGGCGCGCGCCACCACGCCCAGCTCATAACCCACATTTTTAAAGGTACATTTTCTATTCTTCAAAATCAAGAACAAGGCAGCAATGTTTGACAATGCAGCGGAAAGGTACTTAATCTGTTTTTCATTCCCCTACTTATTCTTTGCAACCATCACATATCTGTACACACGTTCCTGATGAACGTACTGCAGCCTTGGAGGGTACAGACTTTGCCTATTCTCTCTCTCTCTCTCTCTTTTTTTTTTGGTACCGGGGGTCAAACTCGGGACCTTGTGCTGGCAAGGCAGGTGGCAGCACCACTGAGCTAAATCCCTGGCGCCTTGCCTATTCTAAACGTGGGAAGCCCTGGAGGGGAGACTGGGGGAGAAGCCTTTTTGGGAACTGAAAACAGCTGAGTAAGGCTGGAGCTTGGAGAACAAGGGAGGGTGCGGCAGGGGGGCTCCGTGCCCCCAGGGCCCTGTGGATCTTGCTAGAAGTGGGTTTTCTAAGAGCAAAGGGATGCACTGCACACAATGTGGTCACATCCAAGCTCCCTGATAGGACCTGGCACAGTGGAGCCGTCCCATTGAGAACTGGTATTTATAGGGTGCCTGCCCCACGGAAGACATTTTGCATACTTTCTGTCAAGCGCGTCCTGAAAGGTAACGTTGGTCCTTTTTTGTAGGTGTAATTCTCAGAGCAATCAGAGAGCTAGGGCTGGAGATTAATTTATTTACATTTCCACAAGTGATACATCCTGACTAGGGCCAGAATTTGAACTCATAACTGTTTGAGTTCAAAATTATGCCTTTGATCATTGTAACATGCCGCCTCCAGAAGAGCATCTTTTCGCCACCCTTGCAGTGCTGGGATTGAACCCAGGACCACGTAGGTGTTCTACCACTCAGCTACACCGCCCGCCTGCCCTCTGTCCTGGTCAAAACTATTCTTCGTTGTCGAGAGGTTGAGTTCATCCCACATTCACTCTTGCACATCTCACTCTCGAGGGAGGGTAACTGACGCTTCACCCGGTGAACCACCCAGGAAGCCACAGGATCAGGAAGAGAGTGGGAACTCCTAACTGGGAGAGGCAGTTTTTACAGAAGCCAGAGCCCAGAGCTCTAAGAGGAGGGGCAATAGAACGTTGAGTCCGAAGGGACCCAAGGGCAAATGAAAAGCCCCACGTTGGGATGGAAGAGGGGCAAAGACAGACAACTTGGTCAGGAGCTGCTGTTCAGAGAGCAAGGTGGCGGCTTGTCCACGCGTGTGGGTGGGGCAGGTGTTGCGCAAAAGCTCACGACCAAGAATGAGAACCTTCCTGTGGTTTCCCTTCATTTCCTACTTCTCCACCTCAATGTACTGGTCTTTATCTAGCCTTCCCTCCTGCCTCAGATAAGCATAGAGCATCTCATCACTTGTTCTTTGCTGTTTTTTCACTTTTGGAGACAGGGTCTTACTTATGAAGTTCAGGCTGGCCCTAAACTCACTGTGTAGCCCAGGCTGGCCTTGAACTTGCAGCGATCCTCCTGCCTCAGCCTCCTGAGTTCACCACCATGCCTGGCTCTTTTTCTTTTGAATTGCCTTTTTTTGCACACACACACACACACACACACACACGTGTGTGTGTGTGTGTGTGTGTGTGTGTTTCTGTCCCTCTGCCTGTGTACTAGAGATTGAACCCTGGGCTTTTGCACTGAGCTACATCTCCAGAATTTTTTTTTTTTGAGTCAGGGTCTTGCTAAATTGCCCAGTTTGGGCTCAAATTTGTGATTTTCCTGCCTCAGCCTAATGCTGCAATTACAAGTGTACATAATCATGCCTTTCTTACTTTTTCTTTTTCTTTTTTCTTTTTTGTACCAGAAATCAAACTCTGGGCCTTGTGCTTGTGAGGCAGGTGCAGAACCACAGAGCTAAACCCCCAGCCCCTGAGTTGCCTTTCTTTAAAGGATGGAGGCAGCCCTTGAGCCTCATACCTCCTGGCTTTGTCCTCAGAAAGGAAATGAGTCTTTTTTTTGGCTCTAAGTGCAGTCAGATTGGGTACAACCCTACCCATGAGCCAAATAAAGGCAGCCCCATGGGTAGCTGTTTTAGTTACCCATCACCCCATAACAAATGAGGACAAGAACCATTTTATTATTATTATTCTGTGTTAACTGGGCTCAGCCTTGAGGGGCTTTTTCTGCTGCACATGGTGTCAGCTAAGGACACCTGGGGGTTGTTTGAGCTCGAGCATCCCAGAGACATCCCTCAGCTGGAGCTGTTGAGGGGAGCAACGCTATTCTCTTCTAGCTGCCCTGTGTGTGGTGTGTGGCTTGGGCTTCTGTTATGGGGGTGGGGTAGGGTGAGGGTTGCTTTTCCAGAGGGAGCCCCTCCAGACAGAGCATGCTAACAGGACGGGAGAGGAAGCTGTTCAGTCTCTTGAGACTTGAGCTGGTAAGTCCCAGAATATCACTTCTGATCAAACAGTCACAAGGCCAGTCGAGACTCAGAAGGAGGGAGAATAAGCTCTACCTTGTGATGGGCCGTATCTGCAACTAGGAGGGGAAGGATTGTTCCAGATCTTGTACAGAAAGCGGCTGTCACACTAAGGACTGACCCAGCCTACACGGATGTTCACACCACCCAGCATATCTGCCCTTCCTGCAAGGCTGACCCAAGTCCTGTTCCCTGGCTTACTTCTGTGTTCTTGGTATCAGGAACAGCGCCTTGAACAGTTCAGTAAACTTTTAATGAACTGCTGTTGAAATCCTCACTTTTCATCTTTTTTGAATCACTGCACTAGTCAAATATGTTCTACACAGCTGGGCATGGTGGTGCATGCCTATAATCCCAGCACTCGGGAGGCTGAGGCAGTAGGATCGCTGTGAGTTCGAGACCAGCCTGGGCTACATAGTGAGTTCCAGGTCAGTCTCAACTGCATAGTGAGATCCTGCCT
>NW_022900935.1:50064181-50071589 GCF_012274545.1 Fukomys damarensis | reverse complement strand
AAAAAAAAAAAAAAAAAAAAAAAAAAAAAAAGTTCTATTTCACCTTGGCGAGGTCTCTTGCATATATCCATCTCTCTCTCTCTCTCTCTCCTTTTTTTCTTTCCTTTCTTTCTCTCGCTTTCTTTCTTGTCTTTCTCTCCCCCCACCTCTTTAGCTCTCATTTTTTTCTTCCCATGCTGGGGATCTAACCCAGAGCCTTCACACTGAACTGTATCCCCAGCCCTTTACATATTTTTTTTTTCCAGTCAGGGTCTTGTTAGGTTTCTCAGGCTGGACTCAAAGTCCAGATTCTTCTGCTCAACCTCTCAGTGCTAGAATTACAGTTGTGTGCCACCGTGCCTGGCTACCGCCTTCCCTTTTTTTGCTCTAGATTAACAAGAAAATGACTGACGCTAACAGTCTCCCAATGGTCTCTCAGATGCCTGTCTCTCAAATGTCTATTCCTCTAACTCATTCTGAAGCGCACCTATAGTCCTGTCTCACTCTGCAGCCTGCTAAAGAAACCCCAGCCTGACTTTGAAGAACAGTTGTTCTTTTCTAAACTAAAACCTCAGTATTCAGGTTAATTGCAGAGTTGACCCTGCCATATATAAGTGGGTTTGGGGTTGCAGTTTGGGCACTCGGTCTCTGAAGTTTGCCATCACTGCCTTAGGCTGTCCTTTTGCCTGTAAAATCTGGCAAGAGGCGCATACCTGATACCACTTAAGCCTTCCTTGTTCTCCAACCCATTTCCTTCCAGCAGATCATCTTCCTCTTGACCACATAGTTCTGAGTTTATTCTTACTTTCTTGTACTTTTCAGTCAGCCTTGTACCGACCTCACTTCTTTCTGTACATGTCCCATTACCTTCACCAACTTGTTGGCTCAGATATTATGACATTAATTCATTTTATGTAGATGCTCTCGAGGATATTTATTGAAAGAATTAATGCATGAATGAAAGAATGGATGGTAACCGTACACACTGAGGTCAAAGCCTAAGTCATTTGCAAAATGAAGATGACTAATGTATGCGAAAGTATCTGTCTCTCCTGTCTGCTCCGAGTATAAAATAAGGTGGATGAGTTCTCCAGAGAGAAAGGAGACAGAGAATAGCTTATTCCAACATATTAAGCCATAATAAATACATCCCGTGGAAGAAAACATAAAAGCAGAGAGAGAGAGCAAGAAAGCCAGGAAATGATACTCTAAGGTGGAAAATTTCAAGAACTGTTGACCTACCTGAACTGAAGAGAGGCCCTGGGAAAAAGAGGGAGCCTGGGCGCTGGGATTTACAACGGGAAGTGTGTTTATGAGCTGTTTGAGAGAAGCTTCCGGAAAGCTCTGTGGAATTAAGCCAGACCCCGGGGAATTAGGAGGAACTGGCCAATGAGGAGGTGGAGGAATTTTGACAGGACAGCCATTTCCACAGTGGCCCAGTAGGATTATTAATATACAGTGCAGTGGTACCTCGGTTCATCACCTTAATTTGTTTTATAATGTTGGGGAAGATAGCTGCTTTTGAGTTTGTGTGGGGAAGATGGTTGCAATTTTGTTTTTGCCTGATGCTGTGACTGGCAACAAAATTTTATCAAATTTAGCTTTTGAGAACCAAATTCTTTGTGAACAGAGCCATTCATGAACGGAGGCATTACTGTATCATCAACTGATGATGTTTTGGGTACTTTACCATGGTGGAATATAGACTCGGCACAGACGGATGTGACAAACAACATTTCAGAGGAAAATGAACAAGTAACAGGTTAGTATTAGCCCATAGAGCAGTGGGAAAGCTCGTTATTCTCAGCAGATGGCTGTTACACTTTTGCATTGTTTTTGCAAAACTTCAAAATGCGATCAGGAAAGCTCATCTGTCATTTTGCTGCAGAAAAAATATGTCCTGAACGGTTAGATGCCCAATGTGCTGAGTTCATGGTCTCACGACATCGAGGAATAAAGTCAGGAACCAAAGGAGGGAGAACAGCTGCTGGATTTCCAGGATGGGGCCGGAGTGGGCAGCCACTGAGGTTCTTGGTCAGGGGTAGTTTATATGACACAATCACACTGTGGGCACAACATGGGTCAGACTGCAATCAGTATAGTCACTTAGCTAATACTGACCCGATAGGGAAACGAGTCATGCAGCAAAAGTACATGGAAAGAACAAAGGAATTTTTGGAACAGGAGGATGGAATGGGTGTAGATGTTCTCGTCCCAGACCTATGCCTGGCTGGGCCCCCTGGACAAAGTCTTGCTAATTACAGTATAATCTCAGGCTCTGTTTCCTTGCAGGCCCAGCTATTGTGCCTCCATTCTGAGGCCTGGCTCTCTTCAGCTTCATCTCCAGCCATAATTCTGATGCCTTTATTTTTTTGTGCTAACTTCCTTGAGAGACCAATCTCTCTGACTGCACATTAATATCTATCTAGGGCCCAGGATTTAGCACAGTAGTTCTGCCACCTGCTTTGCAAGCACAAGGTCTGGGGTTCTATCCCTGGTACCCCAAACAAACAAACAAACAAACATCTATCTAATTTAGCTGTCTGTAATAATTTGAGGCAAAGCCCCTAATACCACACCACACTGGGACTTATTAACAATCAGCAGTCCCTATTCACAAGCCTATACTTATGGATTTAACCAGGTATGGATCAAAAATACTTGGTGAGCTGGGGATTTAGCTCAGTGGTTCTGCTGCCTGCCTCGCAAGAACAAGGTCCCAAGTTCAATCCCTGGTACAACAAAACAAAACAAAACAAAACAAAACAAAAAAAACTTGGAGTGTCAGGGATTGAGCTCAATGGTTCTGCCACCCACCTCACAAGCACAAGGTCCTGAATACAATCCTGATACTAAAACAAAAACAAAAACACAAAAAACTTGGAGAAACATTTGAACTGTGCTGAGCATGTACAAACCTTTTTCATTCTTATTCTTTCCCAAACAATATAGTATCACAATTACCACAATTACTACAAAGCATTTACTTTGTATTATAAATTATTAGCACTCTAGAGATGATCTAAAGTATTCAGGCAGCTACGCATAGGACTATGTAAATGCTAGGGCTTTTTGTTTGTTTTGGTTTGGTTTTTTGGTACTGGGGACTGGGGATCAAACTCAGGACCTTGAGCTTGCCAGGCAGGTGCAGTGCTATTGTTTTTTGAGACAGGATCTCACTCTTTTTTTGGGGCGGGGGGTACCAGGGATTGAACTCAGGACCTTGCGCTGTGAGGCAGGCAGTGGCACCACTGAACTAAATCCCTGCCCCCCTCTTTTGGTATCAAGGATTGAACTCAGGACCTGGGTCTCACTCTAGTTCAATTGGCCTTGAACTCACTATGTAGCCCAGGCTGGACTTAAATTCACAGTGATTCTCCTGCCTCAGCCTCCCAAGTGCTGGGTTATAGGCGTGCGCCACCATGCTTGGCCATGGCATTTTATATAAGGGATTTGAGAATCGCTGTGGGATTTTGGTATCTTGGGGGAGATCCTAAAACTAACCTCTCGTGGTTATGGAGGGACAACTGTATTCCAGAAAATTCCATCTAGGATACTATCTGACTGCATTTTTAGGTCACTCAATGGTACCTTGTCATAATACTCTGCACTGGGGCAAGAATAACCTGTTAATGGTAGAACACATTATATCATTAAGAGTTAACCAGACAATCTTTGCAGTTAGATAGATCACTGGATTCTAATGCAGGTTGTGCCTCTTTCTAGCTGTAGCTTTTCAACTGTGCTGTTAACTTTTCTAAATTTTAATATAAGATAGGGCTAATGGTATTTCCTCATAGAACTGTTATGCAAGCTGACCCTACAAAGCAGATATTTGCACATTTTTAAACAACAGCAAAGAGTAAAAAAGCAGTAATCTTAGTAATATGAAATAAGTTCTTTTGCAATATAAGAAAGTGTATACAGTAGTATATATGGTTCTGTGGCAAAGAGAAGTTCTTGGAATGAGTGTCGCAATCTCTTCCAATCCAGTCATTCTAGAACAGGAAGAGCCAAAGTTCTATTTATCTAAGAACCAAACTGTTTTCAGTGACAGCAGTTTTCTGTTTGTTTGTAGTTTTTGGTACAGGGGATCAAACTGAGGACCTTGGGCTTGCAAGGCAGGTGCTATGCCACTGAGCTAAATCTCCAGGGCTGTGACAGTAATTTTTTAAAATTTCCCTTAAACATTAGGACGGAGATTTAAAAAATATACCTTGCTACCAGAAACTGGCTCATTTCATTTTTTTAAAATCCCATAACTAGCTGGGTGTGGCAGCGCACAGCTGTAATCCCAGCACTTGGGAGGCTGAGGCAGGAGGATCACTGTGAGTTCGAGACCAGCCTGGGCTACATAGTGAGTTCCAGGTCAGTCTCAACTACAGAGTGAGACCCTGTCTCAAACCCCGCCCCCCAAAATCCCATAACTATCCCACATATGCTTCAAGTTAAGCCTAGAATTAGCAGCAGCAGCAGCAGCAGCAGCAGCAGCAGGGAAGTATCAAAACCAACCTGACTTGATTTACTGTGGTAAAGATGTTGTTACCTTGAGCTTTCTGGTTTTACAAGGTATTTTTTTTCAAGACCCCTTCTTCAAAAGTGGCTATACTGTCTTACTAAATAGCTATTTGCAAGTCAACCTGACAAATCATTGTACAATGATTTTACAGTTTCCACAGGTGACAGAGGACATCCAAGATTCAGGACTCCAGCTTTGAGATAGGCATAAATTTAAAGTCTAAAACAAAAACCAACACCCCCCCCCAAATAAAAAACAAAACAAAACAAAAACCCACTTTTAAACTCTTTTAACACCTAGGTGTAGGATCTAGGTCATAATTATTCCACTAGAGGGCAACATTTACTTAAATAAACATGAAGGATTATTGGTCACAAGAATTGACATAGGACATCAGGATTGAGGTAGAATCTTGGATAGCATTCTGGGCTCTGCCTCCTGGATATTCCGAATTAGTAAGGGAATGGAACACAAAAAAGGATTTGGAAATCTGTTTTTTGTTTTTGTTTTGTTTGTTTTTATACCGGGGATTGAACTCAGGTTCTTTTTCTTGAGAGGCAGAAGGTGGAACCACTGAGCTAAATCCCCAGCCCTGTTTTCTTTGTTTTGGTTTTTTAACCCTCCAATTTTGGGAACCACTGGCTCACAGAGAAGTGAAAATAAATTTTTTTTTAAAAAAATGTACTTTCTTTCACCTCCTAGGCATATTTAGGTCCTGCTGCAGTCTTTGTTGATTCTAAAGCATATATTTTTAAAAACCTATGTGGCAAAGGAGGGCTTATTTTACATCAAGATCATGACCCTGGCTTTGCTTAGTGGATGCTATTTAATGAGTCTTTTGTATGATCCACTTCAAAAGCACCCTGCAAAATATTTCCATTTCTGGATTTATCCATGATGCCAGCTTTTGCTTTATTGTAGGAACCTGACGAGGGAGCAAAAGATTATGGGCATCACCACCATAAATAAAACCAGAGCTTATCAGTCAGAATCACCAATCTAGAGAAGTACAGTATCTGAAGCATGAGGCCTGGCTAAGCTTAAGAACTACCTCAGTGCTGCATAAGAAATCCTGAGATCATGTAACAGTGCAGTTAAGGCCTAGAGATTGGGTCCAACTGAACACAAGATAAATATACCTGCCTGGCCCAGTTTTCTTCTGTTTGCTTGTTTCCAGGATCTTTAAAGCTGATTTATGAGTCAGACTGAGGTCAGCATTCCCCTTCATCTGCTGCATTTACAGGGTCACAGTGACATTTTGAATTGTCAGAGAGCTGCCAGAGTTTCAGCACAGTGAGTTTCCCTTCCAGACTTAACATATTCAGGAAAATACACTAGAGAAAGGATTTGAAAACAGCTTTTAAATCCACTTCTTTTTTTAACTCAAGCATGTGGTCTGATAGGCTGTGTTGTCAGCTTGCAATCTGGACAGGTAATCATTAAAGAACTTCTCCTTGTGTGCCTGTAGACTCCTTCCTGGACACCTGGATACCATGCTCAGGTGTGCTGGGCTTCTGTTTCCCCACTACTCTGCCAATCCCAAACCTCTGTTTGCAATTAGACTTTTTTTTTTTTTAATACCGGGGATCGAACTCGGGCCCTTAGGCTTGTGAGGCAGATGGCAGAACCACTGAGCCAAATCCCTGGTCCTGCAATTAAGACATTTGACTAACTTTTCTAAATGTGTCTGCAGGTTTCACAGTTCCCAAGATTCCCTCATGCTTAAACTGGTGTGGTGGGATTCTCCAGCAAGGGTACGATTAGTCCCTTAGTTGTGAACCAGGTTAGGGAGTTGAGAATGAAGAATTCTATGGGATTTGGGCTTCTGTGAGCATTTCTGTCTGTAATAGTTGGGTAGGATTGACCCACTGTGCACTCTCCTGCTGCTTTATTGATTTTTTTTTTCTGGTGTTGCTTATACTTTTTCTCACGAACCCTGAACAGTTATGCTGTCATGTGAGCAAGTCAGAAAAAAATAGAAAATAACATGTACTTTTCCTCGTACTCCAAATCTCTCTCTTTCTTTTTCTCCTTTCTTTCCTTCTTTCTATATTGAGACAGAGATTCACTGTGTAGTTCAGACTGTCTTTGTATAGCCAGGCTGGCCTGGAATTCAAGGAATCCTTCTGCTTCAGCCTCCCTAGTGCTGGGAGTCTGCCACCACACCCGGCAGTTTCTTTCTTTTTTTGTAAATAATATGTCTTTCACCTTCCAATTTAGTGGAGGACAGCTTGAGATCTAGTGAGCAAACAGCTCCTGGGCCCTTTAATTCTGATTAATAGCCCTCAACCCTCAAAGAGAGCTTTTGGAGTCCTTAGCCCACACCACCCACTCCCTCCAACGAGTTGTGACACATGTCATCTCAAGCTTCACGCGGTCACATGTACAAATGTCACAAAAACACGACTCAATTAGCCCAAATAGTTTCCTTACAATTTTTGCTGGTGGATGACTTGGCAGGGAACTGACGGCCTCTGGCCGAGATCTGAGGGGAATTCTTGAGAGCAAAGAAAGGGGTCTTTCCGTTGGGTAAGTCACAGCTGCAGGGCCCTCGACTGTGAACTCTTCCACTGCCGCGCAGACTTTACCGCACTCTCGCCGTAACCCCCGCCAGCCGCGGACGCCCTTGCCCGGGAAGGCTCCTCAGTGATCCACCACCGCAAGCAGGGGCTTCAGTACTCCCGGAACCGCCCCGGTCCCGGCCTTTGTCTCGATTAAATTTGACTCCGCGGATCCCGCGGCTCGGTTAGTGGGACCGCCAGGGGGAAAGGGGTGGTCCGTCCCCGCTAACCCGCGGACGAGCTCCTCGCTCTGTCAGCCGAGATCACCCCAAACGCCGGACACTGGCGAGGCGCCCTCCTCCGCAGCGGGGCAGGGCGAAGGGCGGAAGCCTTCCCGGCCCCGCCCCGC
>NW_022900935.1:50048868-50063545 GCF_012274545.1 Fukomys damarensis | reverse complement strand
GGCTGTCACGGGCAGCGGCTCCGGGGGACGCGCGGGCGCGACTTTGTGGGGTCTCCAGAAGGCCTGGGCCCGGCGCAGGCTACCCCCCTGCCAGACCCTCCACACAGGTGGGCTTGGGCTCTGCCTGGCTGTGGCCGCGGGGGGACTGACAGGGCCTCGGTGATCGAGGGGAAGAGGGTGACGTGACTTTCGAATCCTTGTTTGAACTTTCAAAAAATGCAACTCTGGGAAGCGAATTCATCAGGGAATGGTAGGCAAGTAAGCGTTTTTTACTGAAGGATACAGATTCTGCTTACCTGTCCTGCAGGTTCCTTAGTATTCGGAGGCAAGAGGCTTCCTTTACTGCGCAACTTTCGTGAAGAAAGTTAAGCTGTGAGAATTTGACTCTTTTAAGACCCCAGACAGGCCATCGGTGAAGCCACTTGAAAACTTTAAAATGAAAAACTTATCTCCTCACCTGAGATCACTGTGGGGCCGTCAGAAATGTCTTTTTATCTTTTTTTCTGGAGGAGGGAAGAATGATAGGGTCCGCTTTACAATGTTTATTTAAGTATTTACGACCTTTGCTCGGGCTGTGGGTTTGGGCACTAAGGACATTTTGTGGGCAGACTTGACTTTTTATCTTCTAGTTGAAAGAAGTTCTTTCTTGAAAAACACGTACTGTTCAGGATGTGGGTATGGCACATTTGTGCGGGTTCTGTTTAATGACCTCTTCAAAGGTACTGTGTTCTCTTCGATATGGCATATCATGTACCAGCTGTCCAGGTGGAGAAGTGACATGTGGACCTTCAGGCCACTCTCAGCATGAACCTTGGCGAACTCTGTGAACTCGGAAGCATGTTGGCGAAATAATTGTCTGTGCTCTTGGAGTAACAAGAATTTGGAAACCAAAGTCATCTTTTTCAAATTCAGGTCTTTTGAGCGGGAGGTGGTTAAGAAGGGTTTTGCTATGTAGTTGGGGCTGGCCTTGAACTCGCTGTCGGTTTCTCCTAACTGTGCCTCCCACGTGCTGGGATTACAGACATCTGCCATCAGGCCTGGCTGAATTCAGGTCTTGTTTTCAAAAGGAAAATTTGAAAACACTTTCTTTGTGATAGAACTTAGGTAAATTAAGTCTTTTAGATAAAGGAAATCGACTTTTATAACTAGGTTCAGGCTTTGAACTTGGACAGTTTATCTGGGATTTATTAACTCCTGCCTGGCATCTGTTGACTAGTGAGAGTGTAAACAGAATAGCTAAACATTTGACATGGAAGTCAGTCATTTCATATTGTCAGGTGCCAAGGTGTATGTGCTTTTCTTAACCAAGTCTTTGTATTTGCTATTCTTTTGCTGAATTCTCATGTTTTAGTTACTGAGTAACTTAGTAGACTAAGGAGCCAAAAATAACTATTTAGCGTTGGTTAGGAGTATAGTTTAAGTCCATGTAAATATTTCTAAATTGTATTTTTTTTGTTGCTGTTGTTGTTTTCTGAGACAGGGTCTCACTATGTAGTTGAGACTGACCTGGAACTCACTATTAGCCCAGGCTGGTCTCGAACTCACAGCGATCCTCCTGTCTCATCCTCCCTAGTGCTGAAATTACAGGCATGTGCCACCACACCCGGCATCCAAATTGTATTTAGAAACCCAGACTTCTCAGAATTCTTGGTAAAATATTCCAGATCCTTATCAAAATGTTATATTTTACTGTAAATGCTTTGAGGTAAAAGGTCAAAATTTCACTTGTAGATTTTTCTCCCAGTAAAAGTTTTGAGCCACAAATGGAGCAAGAATTATTATTATTGTAAAATTCGAAGTGAAATTTATAGCAAAGTTTGAATGTATGCAGGGCAGCTAACAGGTCACTTGCTAGCTGTGCCCCCAGGCAATCTATTGTACTTTATAGGGACTCTGTTTCCTGATATGTGAAATGAGAAATGAAAGAAGGCACCTTGTACATAGTAGATAATAAATTAAAATCTCTACCTCCTGGCCAAAGTGCCATAGTTACTTTAAGTCATGGTTTTGAATGCAGTGTTTGGATGTTATTTCTTTTTGATTGATGTTGGAATTAGTGCACTGGAGGCAGTACTATGATTTTCTTTTAGTGAACAAGACTTGAGGCTACCAGATCCAAAATATAATTAACATCAGAATTGAGGAGCATTCAAGGCTATCTTTAGTTTTTTGTTGTTTTTTTAATCTTAATGAGTTTATTGGTACTTTCTAAGTATACAGTACAGTTACAGTCATCATTGGGATCTTGTACCCTTACATGACAGATCGTGGTTCTCATTTTTTCCCCCTTATCCCTGTCCTCCCTTCACCCCCTCCACCCTCCCCTATTTAGAAAGAATTTGTTTCCCTTTTTTCCTTTTCTCATTTTTTTTTTGTCCTTTTATTTCCTTTGTTTTGTTTTTTGAGACAGGGTCTTTGCAGGGCAGGCTGGCCTTGAACTCAAGGAGATCCTCCTGCCTCAGCCTCCTGAGTGCTGATTGCAGGCATGCGCCACCTTGCCTGACAAGGCTGTCTTTTGTTACTTGTCTTTTAGTCACAGTCTGTAGTTTTTCCTTTCTTCATAGACACTTATCTTGGTGTTGGTTAGTGCTATATCACCACTGTCAGTAGCCCTTATTTTATGGTGTTTATGTGCTCCTTCTCCCAATTACCAAATAGATCTGTAGCATGTGAAGTCAAATAGGTTTTTAGCTGAAATATATCAAGTTTATTTCCCCAGTATGGTTTGGTTTGGTGGGAGAAGAGGAAAGAAGTCATCTAGAACTGTAGACCTTGTGTGTATAAAAACACATCGTATCTCTGAGAGATAAATCTTAACTAAACATGTCTTTGCTTATCATTTTATTCTGCATGAGTTACCTGCACTGATACTATTTATCTTAAGCCATGAGTAGAATGTTTCATTAAATTTGTTGTCAGGTCTGCGATCATGAAATTAAACTGTTGTGCACATGTGTGTTTCATTAATTCACCTGGCCACTCAGCTTTCTGCAATAGTATTGCTTTTCAGAGCACAAGAGAAAAATGTGTATGACAGTTATTCTTGAGAAAGTTCAATGAAAGACTGAGTTCCTGAATATAAATCCAGTAAGCTACATAACTTCATATTGACTGTGTAGAATAGTACTACTACCTGTGGGTCTGGGAGATGTAGTTATTTGCTTACGGAAGGTGGGTTATTTTTGCTGTTGTTTTTGTACCGGGGATCGAACTCAGGATCTTGCGCTTGCAGGGCAGGCGAGGCACCACTGAGTTAAATC
The DNA here is from genome assembly GCF_012274545.1 of Fukomys damarensis. Lineage (NCBI taxonomy): Eukaryota > Metazoa > Chordata > Mammalia > Rodentia > Bathyergidae > Fukomys > Fukomys damarensis. The sequence continues at coordinate 50,060,285 of NW_022900935.1, read as the reverse complement.
CGTACCCTTACCAAAGATTTTTAACTCCATTTCTTAGGATGACCAGTCATTGGATAACTTTCATTTTCATTGGAAACCTCTTTGGTTTCAAGATCCAAAGTAATCTATATGTTTAATATCTTATGTATTTTATAATGAGCAAATGTTCTCCCCAAAGAGATGATACAGAGGAAAAGCTTAATGTGTTATTATAATGGATTCATTCCATCTTTATTATTTTCAAATAACTCAGGGACCTGTAACCTAGCAATATGATTAGACTATGATGTTGGCTTAAAAACTAGGGATGGTGAATCATAGTCTGTGAATAATAAACATGCTGGGTGGATATATTTTCCCAAAGTCTGAGAATTGTTTCCTATCTTTTATCTTTACCCATATTCCGTCTTTGGTTTCAGACCTCGCTGTTTCAGAGCCACACACTGGAGAGATGTTCAGTCACTATATTTTTTATTTATTTTGTTTTTGAGACGGTGTAGCTCAGGCTGGTCTCAAAGTCAGTATAATCCTCCTGCCTCAGCCTCCTGAATGCTAGGATTACAGGCGTGTACCACTATTCCTAGTTTGGAGAGATGTTCAAATGAGTGCAACAGACCAGATATAGACTTGGCAAAGTAGACTCATCATCATCATTAAACTTCTCTTGCTTTGCATGCTTGTTTTTGGTATGGGAAATCGAACTCAGGCCCTTGTGCTTGTGAGGCAGGCGCAGTGCCACTGAGCTAAATTCTCGATGCTTGCATTCTTTTTTAAAAATATAAGTTAGTTTTAGACAGTCTCCATTTTTTTCTGACTATCTTACTGTTTTTGTTGATGTACAGACATACAGAAAATACAGTGGTGTAAAAATATGTGTTGTGTATTTTTCACAGAATGTTTCCTGTAACTTGCTAGGAAACATTCTGAGTAAGTCATGCATTTATCACCATAGCAGTGCCTTAGTAAATCACCACTCCTGCAAAAAGCGTTGAGCTTTCTCTGTGTTCAGCTGCAGGCTAAGGAGTGTAACTGACCAGGGTTGACGTGGCAGTAAGCCATGCTTGGCCTAGCTAGCTGTTGTCCTGCTGGACCGCAGGGATTGTTTCTAGTTTGCTTATACTGTAGTATAAGGAAAGATGTATGTATTTTATTTTTCTTTATTCAGTTTTTTGTGTTTTGTGTTTTCTGTGTGATAACATGAGGTTTTTTTTAATCACTCAAAGTAATTATATTCTTTGTAGAAAAGTCAGGACAGATAAACCTAAATTAAAACAAACCTATAATTCTACTACCCAAACATTACCGTTTTCTACAGTTTGTGAAGGTATAATTCATTATTATAATTCACCCATTTAAAGTGTAGAATTCAGTGGTTTTTGGACTGTTCGCGCAGGAGTGTACATCATTACTCAGTGTTTGTTTTTTGCAGTACAAGAGATCAAACCCAGGGATTTACATGTGTGAGGCAAGTGCTCTACCACTGACCTACATCCACAGCCCCATAATCAGTTTTATTAAAAAATATATTTTTTCTTATAGTTAGTTTTAGAATATTTTCATCATGATCAAAAGAAACTCCCTATTTCTTGGCTGTTATTCTCCCCAAGGCTGCTGTTGGTAACTACTCAACTTTCTGTCTCTGTAAATTTATTTATTCTGGACATTTCATAGAAATGGAATCATATAATATGTGGTCTTTTGTATCTGACTTCTTTGATCTAGCATCATATTCTCAAAGCTCATTCATGTAGCAATTGTTTTTTTTTTTTTTTGAGACAGAGTCTTTCTTTGTAGTTCAGGTCTTGAACTCACTATGTTTTTTTGTGTGTGTGTATGTGGTACAGGGGATGGAGTGTAGGACCTCGCGCTTGCCAGGGAGGTACAGTGCCACTGAGCTACATCCTCCACCCTTGAACTCACTGTATAGCCAGGCTTGCCTTGAACGTGAGGCAGTCCTCCTGCTTCAGCCTCCCAAGTGCTGGGATTACAAGTGTGTGCCACCATGCCCAGCCGTTTTGTAGCAATTGTCAGTACTTCTTTCCATTTTATTACTGAGCAAATGCCCAAGCCATTCCTGGCTTTTTGTTTTGTTTTGTTTTTGTACCAGGGATCGAACTCGGGTCCTTATGCTTGTGAGGCAGGCAGGCACCAGAACCACTGAGCTAAATCCCTGGCCCCTCCATTTTATTACTTAACACTATTCCATTTGGTTTTTTGAGACAGGGTGGTCTCATTATGTAGTTGGGGTTGACCTGGAACTCACTATGTAGCTCAGACTAGTCTCCCAACTCACAGCAATCCTCCTGCCAGCCTCCCCCTCATTATGTAGTTGGGGTTGACCTGGAACTCACTATGTAGCTCAGACTAGTCTCCCAACTCACAGCAATCCTCCTGCCTCAGCCTCCCCGAGTGCTGGGATTAAAAGTGTGCACCACTATGTCCACCCCCCCCTTAATATAGGGACTCATTATATAGTCCAGGCTGGCCTCAAACTCAAGATGTTCCTCCTACCTCAGCCTCCTGAGTGCTGGGATTACAGGAGTGCACCATCATGCCCAGCATATACAACATTTTGTTATCATTTTACCAGATAATGGATATTTGGGTTATTTGTACTTTTTGGATATTATAAATAATGCCACTATAAATGTTTATGCATAAAAACATTTTTTTTTCTTTTTTTGGTGGTACTGGGGATTGAACTCAGGACCTTGTGCTTGCAAGGCAGGTGCAGTGCCGCTTACCTGAATCTCTGGCCCTATGCATAAATTTTTGTTGTTTTGGTACTGGGGATTGAACTTGGGACCTCGTGTTTGCAAGGCAAGCAGCAGAACCACTAAGCTAAATCCCCAACCCTATACATTTTTGAATGGACATGCGAGAGTGATAGTGCTGGGTCCGTTCCTAGGAATAGGATTTCTGGGTCATATGGTAACTCATGTTAGACCTTTTGAAGAACTGCTACAGTTTTCCAAAAGCTGGTGTTCCGTTTTACATTCTGTCCTGTGACATGAGAGGGTTCCAATTTCTCCATATCTGCACTCATACTTGTTATTATCCTCTTTTTTACTGTGGCCACCCTAGCAGTTATTTATTGGTAACTCACAGTTTTGATTTGCATTTCCATAAAGGTTAATTGATGTATATCTTTACAGAAGTTTTTTCTCTGCATATATTTACATAAGTAATACTTTTCTACCCTAAAGTAAAACACATAGATCTTTCTGTGTTAATAAATTTAGTCCTTCAATATCATTCTTACTGACCATACATAATTTTACCACTCAAGCATTTAGAGACTAAAGCTGTTTATAATTTTCGTTGTTACAAACAATGTGATGAACTAACTTCCTTGTTGTTGACTCTTAAATGTATATTAACTGTTTGAGTATTTGGAATTTGCTGATTTTGTATACCTTTTTTTTGTACTGGGAATCAAATTCAGGGCCTTGTGATCATAGACATGCATCACCATGCCTGGCTATGATAGCCATTTTAAAGTAAACTTTTTTTTTTTTTTTTTAAGCAGTGTGGATTTTAAACTGGGTAAAAAAGGGAATGTTTAGGTATATATTTATTCATTTTTGTGGTACTGGGGATTGAATCCAGGACTTTCACACTGACGTATATCCCCAGCCCTTCTTCTTTTTCTTCTTTTTTTTTTTATTTTGAGAAAGGATCTTGCTAAGTTGCTAAATTGCCCAGGCCAGGCTTGAATTCACAATCCTCCTGCCTCAGCCTCCCAGAGTGCTAGCATTACAGATGTGTGCCACCACACTGATTTTATATTACAGATGTGTGCCACCACATAGATTTTTATATTTTAAAAGTTGTAAATAACCACAGCAGTATTTCACTGACATCCTATATACCTAAGAGTTATTGAGAAAATGTTTTATTTTGATTTGGAAAATAACTCTTTTGCAGTATCATTTGATCTGCAATGGTTTCAGATCAGCTTTTTAGCAGATGTGGTCGCCATAAATACCCTGAAATACCTTGGGGCAATTCTGTGACTTTGGTGTTGAGGGTAGCTTATCTATTAGAGAAAAGATTCTTCTATGGTGGGTGGTGAGGCCATTTAAAGTTGTTGTTTTAAACTTAAAGTTTTCCCTCAAGATTGTTCATAAATCAAGAGTTGATGCCCTTGTCCCATTTAGAGGCTACAGTTCATAAAATATGATGCTAAAGTAATGCATTTGATGGTTTTGTTTTGTTTTGTTTTGTTGGTACTGGAGATCCAACTCAGGACCTTGTGCTTGCGAGGCAGGCGGCAGAACAGCTGAGCTAAGTCCCCAGCCCAATACTTGGACTTATTAATCAAAAGCAATATATCACTTTCAAAATAACCACCCTTTCAATTTACATTATACAAATTGATCTTTTTTAAACTTTTCATTTATATCATGTAATAGCATATCTAACCCATTTAGTAATTCAACTTTAACATAGAAAGGAACCTTTAAAAACAGCATATATTTATTCTGTTTTGGTACTGGGAATTGAACTGAGGAATTTTTGCTTGCCAGGCAGGCACTACGCCACTGAGCTACATCCTTGGCCCTTTATTCGTACGTGATCTAAAACATTTCCCAGTTCCTTCCAGCTTTCACTTAATATAACTAACATGAGCTACAATACAGTTTTGATCACTGTTACTCAGTTTGACCTTACAGTTTATTAAGGATCTTAGAGTTGAGTTTTTCCTTGGTTAAAATGAAATCCATACCAGATAAACACCCATTTAGGAGACTGAAAAAGTATATTCTTTGAAGGGAGTTTCCAAAATATTTCAGAAATAGGTTGAACTATAGAAGCATATGTGAGCAGACGCGTAGCTTCCCAGGCACTGTTTAGTCCAATAAGTCTGTTTTCCCCACCCAGCTGTACAGAAGGAATATAACACAAGTCCCTCAGCAACAGTGGGAGCACATTAGAGCCTGGAAAGTGGAGTTTGGGGGATATAACACCCCATCAGGCTAGACCCTCTCCTAAGTTGAAGCCCCAACCTTTTGGGGTCTAGAGCAAAGAAATGAAGCCAAGGCCGGAGGGCGGATGAGCTGCCCAAGGTCACGTGTGAGCGGCAGGATGGAAATTTGGACTAATCCTCCTGCTTGCCTCTGGAGAGCAGGCCGGTGTCAGTGCTTAGATTCTGGTACGTTTGTTAGAAAAAGTCAGTTGTACCCGGAGGAGCAGACCAAGACGATTGCCACAATGCCTGGGGTCTAGAGAAGGAACGTTGCTTGTAAGCATCTGGAAAATTCTCAGATAATGCTTATTCCTTCAACAAGAGTCATTGGCTGCAATAGTGCACAGATATGGTTTGAGATGGAAAGACCACCTTTACCTGAGATGCTCCATCAAGAGAATGGGCCATTTTCAATTTTAAGGAGCCAGCTCTGGAGCGGGTGGAGAATAAGGTTTGTTTCTTTGTTTTTGTTTTGAGTCAGGATCTTGCTCACCTCCTGTAGTCCCAGGTGGCCTTGAACTCATTATGTAGCCAAGGCTGGCCTCAAATTTGCAGCAGTCCTCCTGTCTCAGCCTCCGGAGTGCATGCACCACCATGCTCAGCTTTTGCTTTGTTTGCTTTTTAAAGATAGGCCCTTATTATATAGTTCAGGCTGGTCTTGAACTCAAAGTCCTGTTCCTGCCTCAGCCTGCCAAGTGCTGGTGGAGATTAAGAAAGAGGCAGGGGGCCTGGATAGCTCAGTCAGAGGAGCATCAGACTTTGGGTGGGGATTTAGCTCAGTGGCACCACACTACCCACCTTGCAAGCGCAAGGTCCTGAGTTCAATCCCCAGTACCAAGAAAAAAAAAAAAAAAAAAAAAAAAAAGAAAAAGAGGCCATTAAACCTAATCCACAGTTTAAGTTCATTTCTTTGCTTTGCTTGTGGTCTAATAATATCCAAGCAGGTGCATGTTTTTCAGTAATATCTCACCCAGTGATTTGTCTGAAATAGCAAAACTGAAAGTTCATGTCTTACAAGCTTTGAATCAAAGTTGTTCTTTCCTTGTTTGATTAGTCTTCACCAAGAAATCCTGAAGAGATGCAACTGTTGGATCATCAGGCTAGTTCTGGGTGTGTGCTTTTGTAGAGGTTCCCACCTCCCAAGCAGTTCTGGCATCAGGGAATAAATCTGTGATGACAGGTGACTGTGGCCCCAGGGTTGTTAGGCCAAGATGGAGAGACTCAAGTTAGCTTGGGTGGGTCTCAGGAGAGTGGAACAAAGGAGGGAGGAGCAGCCAGGAAGTCCTCCCTGGGTGAGAGAGAGAGAGAGGGAGGGGGATATATTTGGTATGGGGGATTGAACTCAGGACCTGGCTCTTTCTTGCAAGGCCGGTGCAGTACCACTGAGCTAAATTCCCCAGCCCTGGGAGATAATTTTCTGCTGGCTTGTGTTAGAGAGCAGAGGGACTCTGCCTTGCTTAACTTCATTCACATCCTATGGCGTTTAGCATGTGGGCAAATTCTGATTGAATTTCTGTTTGGGGCTTGTTGAGACTAAATAAAGCTGTTTTACCATCAAGAAAATGGGTGGTGAATTTAGGGGGATGCAGTGGCAGGAGATGTTGCTTTATCTGTCTGTATTGCTTTTTTTTTTTGTACTGGAGATTGAACTCAGGACCTTGAGCTTGCAAGGCAGGCAGTGCAACCACTGAGCTACCTCCCCGGCCCTGTATTGCATATTCATTTTTGAGATCGCACTGGTAATATGTTTTCATAGAATTAGAGGGGCTTCCAGGATACTTGCTTGGGTAGTCAGGGTCCAAATATGTGGTGTCATCTTGATGGCTCCTCGTATCAGTTATGAGGTTAATTTTTCTATTGCCAAACCCCCTGAGATAAATGGCTTGTGATTATTCCATGTCTTTTATTTTTCACTCAGCATGATGTTTCACTGTTTAAAAAAATGAACTTTCATCCAGTGTTGTCCGCTTATGTATTAAACATGATTTCTAGTTTATTATAATTCAAAACCATCTCATTCTTCAGTGGATCACACCCCCTCCCCATTTCAGATGAAGGAATAATTGTTTGTCTAGGCTGCAGGAGTGTTTGTCATGTAAACTGAATTTTTTCATACATTCTCTGAACAAATAGTGCTGTCAAATCCCTAGAGCCTGACATTGCCATTGGTCTCGGGTTGAGTCAGAGGTGTCTGTCCACTAAGGTAAATTGGATCTCTTTTCTCTTAAAGCAGACGAACCATGCTGGGGGAGGGGTAGGAGTGAGAGAAACATCTGTGTGTGGGCACAGCTGTAGCAAGGAAGTGTACTGAGGCAATGCTTCCAGCCCTGACTTAAATTAGTCACCTGTAGTCACTTGGGGAGCTTTTAAAAACTCCATGCCCAGGCATCATGCTGGGTGAAGGAGATAGAATCACTGGGAGTGAAGTCTAGCACCATTTAAAAAAAAAAGTTTTAGCCGGGAGTGGGTGGCACATGCCTGTAATCCCAGCACTCGGGAGGCTGAGGCAGGAGGATCACTGTGAGTTCGAGACCAGCCTGGGCTTCATAGTGAGTTCCAGGACATTCTCAACTACACACTGAGACCCTGTCTCAAAAAACCAACCCCCCCAAAAAAAGTTTTAAGCTGCAGGTGAGTCTAATGTGCAGCCAGGTTGAGGCCTTCATGTCATTCACATACTTTAATCCTGGACACACCAAGTGAATTTACATGTGGCCAGTAATGTCACAGAGCATTGAATCAGACCAGAGACAGCCGGGGACTCATTTTATAGAGAGGTTAGGACTTCTAGAGTCTATTATTTAGTGGGAGAATTAGAAATAATACAGAACCCAATATTGTTTTTATTTTTCTATTATATTGTTCAGCTTTAAAGAGTAGATATTTCAAGACCCATGGATATTTTTTCTTTGAGCAGAAACTATTGAAATTGCTTTTATAGCTGGGCGTGGTGGCGCACACCTGTAATCACAGCACTCAGGAGGCTGAGGTAGGAGGATCGCTGTGAATTCGAGACCAGCCTGGGCTACATAGTGAGTTCCAGGTCAGTCTCAACTACATAGTGAGACCCTGTCTCAAAAAACCCTCCCCCAAAAAAGGAGATTCACTCCTCTGTACCATGTTGGATGGGCAGGACCAAATCTAAAGCTCTGGTGGAACCAGACTGACAAATATTTAGAGTTGGAGATTGTTCTTTGAAGACGTACTCGGGATGGGGCTGGGTTACTCCACCGAGGGACTCCAGCATCATGGCTGTTTCTAGTTGACCTTCTTGCTGAAAGGAAACCCTTACTGGCAGCTGCTCTAGTTTTGCATTCCTAGAGATGGCGTACTTGATCATCTTAGCAGCCTGAAAATGTAATGTATAGGCGCAGTCTCTTGCTTCCATACACGTTTTGACCTATATTTGGGAGTGTATTCTTCCTGTGACTGGCGAGTTGAAGAGGAGGGTTTGGTACCAGCTAGCTGTGAGGCTGGAAAGATGAGTTATCCCCTACACCATTTCTTTATTTGTAAAGCAAATCAGTGGAACTAGGAAAATCTGCTGCTCAGCAGGCCAATTTCCAAATGTCGGCATAAGTTAGGAACACCATAAGTTAAAGTAGTCAGTTCCTTAGCCATGTGCTTTCCAGTCCAGTGTCACATCTCACCTGGGAAGGTGGAAGACAGGAGGCCTCTTCTGCTTTGAGCCTCTGGCTTCCTAGCTCCTGGATATAGTGAAATCTGTCTCTTTATTTCATCTGTTTGTCTATTTTTTCACTCACCAGTTTTTTTAAACATACATGTTGTACTGTATGCCAAGCACTGGTATACATTAATGAACTAAACAGTGACTGCCTTCTCCAAATGGAACTTACATCTGTGTACATGGGAGAGATAGGCAGGAAACAGTGGCACAATGAATGCTGTACGTAAATTATGTAGAAAGTGAGAAAATTCCAAATAAAAGGAAAGGAGAACAGAACAAAGAGAGACAGGACCTGGCGAGTTGCCTGGACAATGGCTGTGCTTTCATCAAGTGTGGCTCAGGGGGCCTAGTGGAGGTGTGGAGCCTTCCTCAACTCCCCCCACCGCAAGCAGCATCATGCTGCCTAGTGTTGGGGTTAACGTAGAAGTCTGTACTTCACTGTTTCTCATCTAATCTTTGGAGTCCTGGTGTCAACAACTCTCAGGTGTGTCTGAAACTCCTGAGCAAATAGGAGGCATTGAATGTGACCCTTGTTGATTTTTAGTGATAATTTGACGAGAAAATATTTAAAGGCCATCAAGAAAGCCTCAGACCACTTTGTTTTTGGTACTGGGGATTGAACTCGGGTCCGTGCACTTTCAAGGCAGGCAGTGGAACCACTGAGCTAAATCCCCAGCCCTAGGATAGCTCAGAAATCCCCACAACTCAGGAAACAGAGCCAGCTATTCCTTGATTTATGTGATGGCTCTGCTCCCAATGTACATGGGAGTGGGTGTGTGTGTGTGTGTGTTTTAAACAAAATTAAATGGTTTTATCAACTGTAGAACTATTTGTAATCTCCAGATAAAATTGGAATACTGTAAGAAAGTTGTAGAACCAGATTTAGGGATTCTCTGGTCTCAAGGGCACTACAGTTTTTTCTCTGAACAATAGAGTGATCTTATCTTGTCATTCTGTCAGGATTCTTTCCTACTTACTGTGGTCTGGTTTTGCATCCCCCTTCCACAATGAGATTCAATTTATCTGTATTTTTGGTACTCAACTGAGTGGGACCCAAGCCACAGTTGCTTCTTCTTCTTCTTTTTTTTCCATAGTTGCTTCTAAAACCACCGCTGTGTCATGCTGATCTGATAGTTCAGTACTTGGAAATCTCTGGGTTCTGGTGCCTAGTAGAGTTCAGACCTTTATCTGGCCTGTGGTTTGCAGAATAGGGATCTCCCTTCGGTTTAGGCACTGGTTGGTTTTAGTCTACAGCATGTATATGTACTGGGCAGTCAGCCCTCCAGTCGCACATAACATTGGTTGACTTCTGTCATGTTTCTTTTCCTTACCCTGAACCCTAAAGTGAAGGTTGTTACTAATATAAAATGTTGCAATACTCTGAGTTAAATGAAACTTCTGGGATGTTGCAACATGAGGATTAGGAATGACTGTGTTCAAAGGCATCAAGATTTATGTGTCTGTCAGACATGTTTTGATTGGTTGGGGCTAGAAGACTCTACAGAAAGTGGAAGGAGAGATGAAGGCCAGGTAAGTCATGGACGGTGGTGCTTCAAAGCTAAGAGATTTCATCCAACTCGGTCTTCTTTCTTCCTAGAATCAGAAGCTGATTCCTGGAGAAATTTAAGGAGCTCACACCGGAACACACACCTGTGTGCTGTACTTCACCTTCTTTCATCTTTATTCATCACCCAGCAAATCTATTGAACACAACCCGGTTCATGGGAGTGTCCAAAGAACATGGGTTTCTTTCTAGTTGGTGTTTCAAGAGGACAAGCATCAGGTTGGGGAGTGATGCACTCAGAGGCTAGGCTGGAGAGGGAGAAGACTTAAGATCTCTGAAGGCAGACCTGTGAGTTGTTGCTGAGCCAGGTGTCAGGAGGCACAGTCATGGAATGTGGAGTCTTACACTGTTCCTCGCTAGATGGTCCCTTGAAAGTAAGTTTTATAGGTCTTGGAACTTCAGGTCCTTCTGTGTAATAAGGCCCTTCTTTCTGTAACTTTGTAGCATAGAGGAGAGAGTCCTGGGGTGGGGTTAAAAGAAGTGAGCTCCCAAGTAAGAGTCAAAGAGTCAGCCAACAGGCGGACAAGTAAAGCAGGGAACTTAGCCCCAGAGCAGTGGTGGTGGACCTTTCAGAGCTTTCAGTGATACAAACAGCCCCCTGCAGCCCTCATGCAGGCTGTAGCTTTGCTGTCCCTGCCCTAGAGTGGCTGCAGGTATGATGGAGTTGTTGCATCTGGGAGATAGATGGAGAGGAGAGACAGATTTAACATTTTGGCCTTCAGATGAAACCTTCTAATCCCCTCGTTGACCAGAGGAAACCTTAACATGAGGGGCTTTGGAAAGCAAGAGACTTTGCACCGGTGTTTGTCCTAAAGGCCACATTTAGGGTTTTTCAAGAAATTTTGGTGTGTTATCCTTGTATTCAGCTGTAAATCAGCCAAGCACCAGTCTGTTGTTAGTGTAAATTAAAACATTAGGGGCCTCTGCTGGGGTTACATACACACAGGTGTCTATGGTTGGTATATTGAGCACTTTTCTTAGAAGAGTGAGGGGTTTTCTTTCTGGATCTGTTTGGCAGTGTTTGAACAGCACACCTTCCTGCTCTTTTTGTGGGCCATACAGGTAACGACGTCCAGTATGTAAAGAAGTTTATGGTTTTTCCTACTTCTTTAGTCCCTCCTAGTCCCACTCTTCCCTCTTCTTTCTCTCTCCAGCCACACTGACCCTGCAGGTCCTCAAACACAGTAAAGTATCCTGTCTCAGGACCTTTGCATGGG
>NW_022900935.1:50030803-50048676 GCF_012274545.1 Fukomys damarensis | reverse complement strand
GAGTTGTTGCTGAGCCAGGTGTCAGGAGGCACAGTCATGGAATGTGGAGTCTTACACTGTTCCTCGCTAGATGGTCCCTTGAAAGTAAGTTTTATAGGTCTTGGAACTTCAGGTCCTTCTGTGTAATAAGGCCCTTCTTTCTGTAACTTTGTAGCATAGAGGAGAGAGTCCTGGGGTGGGGTTAAAAGAAGTGAGCTCCCAAGTAAGAGTCAAAGAGTCAGCCAACAGGCGGACAAGTAAAGCAGGGAACTTAGCCCCAGAGCAGTGGTGGTGGACCTTTCAGAGCTTTCAGTGATACAAACAGCCCCCTGCAGCCCTCATGCAGGCTGTAGCTTTGCTGCTGTCCCTGCCCTAGAGTGGCTGCAGGTATGATGGAGTTGTTGCATCTGGGAGGTTAGATGGAGAGGAGAGACGTCTTTCAGAGCTTTCAGTGATACAAACAGCCCCCTGCAGCCCTCATGCAGGCTGTAGCTTTGCTGTCCCTGCCCTAGAGTGGCTGCAGGTATGATGGAGTTGTTGCATCTGGGAGATAGATGGAGAGGAGAGACAGATTTAACATTTTGGCCTTCAGATGAAACCTTCTAATCCCCTCGTTGACCAGAGGAAACCTTAACATGAGGGGCTTTGGAAAGCAAGAGACTTTGCACCGGTGTTTGTCCTAAAGGCCACATTTAGGGTTTTTCAAGAAATTTTGGTGTGTTATCCTTGTATTCAGCTGTAAATCAGCCAAGCACCAGTCTGTTGTTAGTGTAAATTAAAACATTAGGGGCCTCTGCTGGGGTTACATACACACAGGTGTCTATGGTTGGTATATTGAGCACTTTTCTTAGAAGAGTGAGGGGTTTTCTTTCTGGATCTGTTTGGCAGTGTTTGAACAGCACACCTTCCTGCTCTTTTTGTGGGCCATACAGGTAACGACGTCCAGTATGTAAAGAAGTTTATGGTTTTTCCTACTTCTTTAGTCCCTCCTAGTCCCACTCTTCCCTCTTCTTTCTCTCTCCAGCCACACTGACCCTGCAGGTCCTCAAACACAGTAAAGTATCCTGTCTCAGGACCTTTGCATGGGCTCTTCCTTCTCCTGGGAAATTCTTCCTTTCCTCTCCCTCTGGAGATCTGAACTCAAATGTTACTCCTTCAGGAAAGTTGTCTTCGATTCTGTACACCCCTTTCTGCCCTCCAGCCCAGAAGATCAGTTCAAGTTATCTTCTCCAGTTCTCATAGTTCTCTCCAGGGCAGTTTGTCCTTCTCTGTGTGCCTATTTGACTGCCTTAGTTGTCAGATGATAAGCTCTATGAGGACAGGAACTGATTTCTTTTGTCTTGCTTAGACGATGATGTCTGCTAGTTCTTTTTTTTTTAAAGAATTGCAAAAACTTTTTTTTTTTTTTGAGGCAAGGTCTCATTGTGTAGTTCAGGCTGGCCTCAAACTCACAATGTAGCACCGGCTAGCGTCAAACTCATGGCAATCCTGCCTCAGCCTCCCAAGTGCTGGGATTACAGGTGTGCACCACCATGCCCAGCAAAACTTTATTTCTTTATTTTATTTGAGACAAAGTCTGACTATGTAGTTCAGGTTAGCGTCAAACTCACGGCAGTCCTCCTGCCTCAGCCTCCCAAGTGCTGGGGTTACAGGCGTGCGCCACCACGCCCGGCTAGAAACTGTTTTTGAATGTAGCATGTTACAGGGAGATGGACATTAAAATCTAAATGTACCAAATTATATGTGATCAAAGTTTCAGTGAAAGTACTTAATTGTTTGTGAACTCTGATGCCACAGAATGTTAGATGATAAATGAAGTCAAAGAAATCAGGCTCCACAATGGAGACGGACCAGCAGTGGCCCATGGTAAGCTCGTTGCGCAGGAGTCACAGGTTATTCTCCAGAGGCAATTGATTCATTCTGACCAGGAGCCACGTTGTGGAAGTTCACCATCAGATCAGCATGAACGTGATGAGTCAGCTTGTAAAAGTGCGAGGAGCCCTTGCAGCGTGCCTAGGATCTTCATCATGGCTTCAGACCTCAGCCCAAGGAGCCACCAGAAGCAGGAAATCTTCATGGAGTTCTTTCTTTTTTTTTTTTTTGGTACCGGGGATTGAACTTGGGTCCTTGCACTTGCAAGGCAGGCCACCAAACCACTGAGCTAAATCCCCAGCCCCATGGAGTTCTTGATTAATAGTAATAACTGACACTGATCTGGGGCATTCTGTATATAAATAAGATCTTTTCGTGTGTGTGTGTGTGTGTGTATACTTTCTTTTTTTTTTTTGTACCAGGACCTGGCGCTTGTGAGGCAGATGTGGTGTCACTGAGCTAAGTCCGTGGTCCACTTTTCATATATTGACTTGTTAAAATTGCCCAACAGCCCTTTAAGTAGATTTTATTATTATCCCCATTTCATGGATGAGAAAAACAAGGCACATATTGGTTAGTGACTGCCCAAGGTGGTCTGGCCCCAGAAGCAGGCCTTTAACAACCATGTCTTACTTCCTAGTCACCACATTGGACTTAACCAGTATTTGTTGAATTTTTCAGTATCATCAGAAATTGATGTACTACATAAGTTTCTAGATGATTGAAATACAATCCCAGAATTTAAAATGTGGTAACATTTTGATGAAAATCTTTTCAGCAATTATATACTCCTCTTTCTTCTCTTCTTTTTTCTTTTTTTTTTTTTTTTGGTACCAGCGATCAAACTCAGGACCTTGCACTTGTGAGGCAGGTGACAGCACCACTGAGCTAAATCCCTGGCCCCTTTTCTTTCTTTTTTGAGACAGGATCTCCCTATACAGCCCAAGCTGGCCTGGCCTCGGATTCTTCTGCATCAGTCTCACAAGTGCTGGCATTACAGGCATACGCCTCCGTGCCTAGCCTCTCTTCTTTGTTCTTAAATACTGGAAGCCAAACATATTTAAACTGTTCCTTAATCATTCCAGCTTGTCTTTGCCAGCACCAGCTGTTGTACTATTTTCTAGCTGCACAGTACCTGCTCTCACTCCAGAGCTGAGTACACTATAGTGGACAGGGAAGGGAGGATCAGGGTTGGGAAGCAATGGAGAGTTGAGACAGAATGGATAATCAGGTTTTTGAGTTTTGTTTACTTTTTGATGATATCCTTGGCTACCACCAATTTCTTTTCTTAAATGATCCTTACTATTTATATAACGCTTGCTTTTGAAATTCTTAGAACTGTATTTATTTTGTGCCCTTAACATTTAGAGAGTTGTTGCTGTTCCTTAGTTTTCGAAAGATAAAACCAAGTTTTGGAAGCTTAGCCATGGTCCAAATGCATGTGTAATCTGCTCTGTGGACCCAGAGAAATTGGCAGTGAGATTGGATGACCTCCAGAGTACACGGAGCCTGACCGGATGGTGACATTAAGAGGAGAGGTTCCTGGGGAGATACAAGTGGTTGACAGCAGAGTATGTCTATAAAAACATGTCTCTTGCCTATCCTGGCCCTGGTTAGCCATTTTTCCTTTTTCAGGAGTGGGTTCTGTTCTTTGATGTTCTTCCTTGGACCTGAAGGCTTGATATCTCATCACTGGTAATTCTCTCTCTCTTTCCTTTTTTTTTTTCTGGTACCAGGGATCAGACTCAGGACCTTGTGTTTGAGAGGCAAGCATGGTGCCACTGAGCTAAATCCCTCGGCATCACTGGTAATTCTGTCCTGCTTCTGTTTCCTGCTGCAGAGAGCTGTGGTGGGTGCAGAGTTGGCCAGTCCCCCTTGGTTTGCATCTCCTTCTCAGAACCCTCCATTTGCAAGCCACAACTCTAGGTTTGGTTGTACCAATACAGTCTTCCAAGTAATTTTGTATGCTTTCCTGTATCTGTCCAAGTACGTGAGAATTGCAAAAAGATTACCTCTTAGATTAGTTTAGAAAGTAGAAATAGCTGGGCATGGTGGCACATGAACTTGGAAGGCTGAGACAGGAGAATCACTGCAAATTCAAGGCCAGTTTGGGCCACTAGTGAGTTCAAGATCAGCTTGAACTAATCATCCCTTACTTCATGAGGCTCCTCAGCTGATACTTGGTCATTAAAATGGTCCCTCCTGTTCAAAGGACTTGTGTCATGCTAATCAGCAATGTGTGTTTCCTTGGCACTGACGTTAAAAGAGTGACTGGCTTCATCACAGCAGTTGGCAGTGGCTGCATCATCATCATCCTTCATGAAAGAGTATCTTTTTATTTTGTTTTTGTTTTTGGTATATGGGGGATTGAACTTGGGACCTTGCGCCTGCAAGGCAGGTGGCAGAACCACTGAGCTAACCAGGCATGATGGCGCACGCCTGTAATCCCAGCATTCGGGAGGCTGAGGTAGGAGGATCACTGTGAGTTCGAGACCAGCCTGGGCTACCTAGTGAGTTGCAGGTCAGTCTCAACTACACAGTGAGACCCTGTCTCAAACAAACAAACAACAACAACAACAACAAAACCAAAACAGAACCACTGAGTTAAATCCCTGGCCCAAGAGCAATTTTTTTTAGACCATTGGTTGTTGGGGAGCTGCATTGTACAACCTGGTGATTTTAGTTAGTAACAATGTATTGTATACTTGAAAATAGCCACAAGAACAAATTTTAAATGTTTTCACCATACAGAAAAATATGTATGTAGGTAATAGATTTGTTAGTTTGATTTAGCCACTCCTCAGTGCAGAACTTATCCTGTAAGTACATGCAATTTTTATATGTCAGTTAAAATAAATATTCAAAATCTGGGCTGGGAGCATTTGTGTGGTGGGAACTTTTATGGCGGTTAACATTTTTGCCTTTTTGTAGTGTTATTCTGATCAGATCCCAGTAGTGTTCATCCAGAGCATCTTGAAAGACCCTACCCTGTATACTTTGCAGTGCTGTTTGGTGTATTGGGTGAGCTTAGAGAATCTGCAAATTACATTTTGGTCTCATTCACAAGGTGCAACCCTCATATCAGAGCAGAGGGCTGATCCTCATCTATTCCAGCAGGATTCAAAGGGAAGCGCCAGGCCTGAAATAATTTAAGCTTATGGCTCTCAGAGAACCGTGATTTAAAGTGGTGAAATTACAGTGAGGTGAGACGAGCACAGGACCAGAGTGGGAGGGAGAGACCTGGAACCAGCCCTGTGTCTATGGTTAGCTGCCTGTGGTGCCTTGGACAAGTCGCTTCACCTCTCTGGGCCTTGATTTTCTCCGCTGTGAAATGAAAGGGTTGGGTAAGGTACTCTCTCCAGCCTTTTTCATCTTGAAAATTACACATCCCAAGAGCAGTAAACGGTCCCTGCTGTTTGATCTGTGTTGTGTGGAGCCACATGGGTTTAAATGACTATTTGGCTAATTGGAGAGAGGAGGGTGGCGTGGTGGACTCGGTTAGTGAAGTGGGTAATCCTCTGGGGTGCTTCAGACAGCGAGGGTTCTGACTGGGGAGTCAGTCTGGGCAGCTATCTCAGCCAGAGCTGTATTTTTTTTTTTTTTTTTTTTTTTTTTTTGGTACTGGGATCAAACTCAGTACCTGGTGCTTGCGAGGCAGGTGAGGTGCTACTGAGCTAAATCCCTGGCCTTCCAGAGCTATATTTCATGTTTAATTTTTATTGTAAAACTCAGCAACATCTGGTAAGTGTAGATGGCAATTATGTCATAAATACAGTTGTTTGTAGATAATTTTAATTTAACTAGAGTACTTAATCCATTTTCTACTTGGTGCTTTCCCTGTCCACTTACCCCTTCTTCTCTTCCTAAAGAAATCTCTAACCTAAAGAGCAAAACCAACAGTTTCAGATTAGTTGCTGTTATCGGGACTGAAAAGTTTTGTATTTCTGAGATTTCTTTTTCTTTTCTTTTTTTTTTGAGACAGGGTCTCACTATGTAGTTGAGACTGACCTGGAACTCACTATGTAGCCCAGGCTGGTCTCAACCTCACAGTGATCCTCCTGCCTCAGCCTCCCGAGTACTGGGATTACAGGCGTGAGCCACCATGCTGGGCTGAGACTTATTTTCTTTTCTTTTGGGGTTTCCATATAAGGATATCTTCACAATAGATGGAACTACACATGAGTATCCATACTCAAATGGATGTAGGGGCTGGAGTTTAGCTCAGTGATTCCCTTGCCTGCCTTGCAAGTGCGGGGTACCGAGTTTGATCCCCAGTACCAAAAAAAAAAAACAACCCTTCACACTCGAGTGGATGAAGTTTGGCTTTTTGTAAGGCTGGTGAACAGTTGAAGTCAGACCTTTCTTAGGTTAGTTTATTTCCCCATGAAGATGAATGAGACTAATAGTTTTTTTGATTGTCGCTAGATTTTGTTTTTTGTTTGTTTTGTTTTGTTTTTGGTCCTGTGGATTGTACCCAGGGCCTTCACACTGAGCTACATCCCAGCCCTTTATATATTTTTTATTTTGAGACAGGGGCTCAGTAAGTTGCCTAGGCAGGATTTGAACTTGCCATCACTTCTGCCTCAGCCTCCCAGAATGCTGGGATTATAGGTGTGGGCTCCCATGCCTGGTTTAATTGTCACTAAATCTAAATTGTGGCTATTTCCCATTAGCAAAGACAACAAAAAATATTGGTAGTTGGGCCGGGATTTTAGCTCAGTGGTTCGTTGGCCTGCCTTGCAAGTGCAAGGACCCACGTTCAATCCCTGGTACCAAAAACAAAAAAAACAACAACAAAATATTGGCAGTATCTGCATTCTGAAGCTCAGCCTCATCTTGGATTTTAGTTTTCATAGCTAGAATATGCAGGATTTGACCATCTCCCCAAGGATCCCGTAGAGACTTGATACCACCCTAGGGCTTTTTTGTTTGTTTGTTTTATTTTGTTTTTCCCTGAGATAGAGTTTTATCTCAAAAGCAGTTCAAACTGGCCTTGAACTCTCTGTGTAGCCCAGGCTGGCCTTGAACTCACAGAGGTCCTTCTGCCTCAACCTCTCGATTGCTGGAATTACAGGTGTGCACCACCACATTCAGCCAGGGCTTATTCTTGACTATGGTGTGGTAAAGGGCTTCTCAGAGTACCTTTCATGTCCAGCTGTATTTCTTCCTCCCATGGTGGCAGAGAGTCCATGAAGATAAACAGAAGTAGAACTGATGAATAGACTTTTAGCCTAGGGCCAAAACCAGTTTTTGGGGAAATACATTCACCTCTTATGAAATTAGCATGCCTTTGTGCTCAGGAATAAAGCGGGCTTATGAAGTATCTTTTGTCAGATCATTAAAGAGGAGGAATAGCCTGAACTGAAGAATTCTAACTGTCCTGGGTGGTGGTTAAATTACACCATACCCCAGAATTGCCACAGTAGTATTTAACTCTCAGCAACCTAGTTTGGAAACCGCATGGCACCGTTCAGTTAGGCCTTGCCCTTTACTGCAACTAGATACTTGACTCCCCTCCAAAGCAAATTTCATGGTTACTTTTATTGATGCATTATCAGGAAACGTTAACTGATAGGCTGGGGAGAAGGAACTGTACGCTTGATGGATTATTGTTGACCTGCACATAGGTAAATGAAGTAGAACAGAGTTTGGAACAATTTAGGCTAGTCTTCAATCCATAAAACTAGACACAATTAAACTATGAAAGTCTTACTATCACCAGTATTCTAATTCTGTCCTTAAATCTTCATTCCAATTCAGTATTCCGGAGACAAAAACAGTCAGATTTCAATGTCATTGCATACGTGTAATTTTATGGAAGTCTCCATATTTGTATGAATATTTTGCAGTTGGATCAGATGTATAAATGAGGTGGGGGTTGGATCAGAATTTTATTGGAATAAAAATCTTTTTTAGTTTAATTGGGCTGTTACTTAAGATGCTTTTTATCTGGGCACAGTGGCACATGCCTGCAGTCCCAGCTACTTGAGAGACTGAGACAGGAGAATCACAAGTTCAAGGACAACTTAGCAAGACTCCATCTTAAAATAAAAATTAAAAGGGTTTGGGATGTAGCTCAGTGGTAGAGCATTTGCCTCGCATATGTGAAGCTCTGTGTTCAAAGCCCAGTAGCACAAACACATGCACAAAAAATACTTAAAGGCAGGCTTTTGGTCACTGAGAGTTTAGCCCACGGTCCTGGTCAGGGTGAGGATTTTCCTCCTGTGGGCTGTGTGAGTTTTCTTTACCATCGTGAGAGCAGCATGTAATGGGTCTAAGAGTGCCAATTTCAGTTTGGTGCTGCCTTGGTGAATTCTCGGTCGTTTTTTTGGCCCTCATTTGGCACAGTGTCTGCCTGTGTGACCGAATGACATTAGAATGGTGGTACTGTGCTGCACACTTTTATAAAGTGACCAGAACCACCAGTAGCCAGGTGTTGTTTGAATTCATAGTCTGAAGCAGGTAATATTATTGCAGATAGAATTGGTGACATAGGGGCTACCTACGTCTTTGTTATAGAGTGAGTCTCCAGCTTATGAACACGTTCCATTCTACGAGAATTGTTTGTAAGTTGGATTTATTCATCAGCAGACAAAGTGACTCATATACAATATATGTTGTTGGGGTTTTTGTTGTTGTTGTTTGTTTTTTGGTTTTTTAAGACAGGGTCTCACTATGTAATTGAGACTGCCCTGGAACTCACTATGTAGCACAGGCTGGTCTCGAACTCACAGCAATCCTCCTGCCTCGGCTTCCTGAGTGCTGGGATTACAGGCATGCACCACCATGCCCGGTTCTCATATACAATATAGCTGTGAAAATTTGCAACTCAAATGTTCATAAGTCAGAACTTACTGTACTATTTTCAGGTACTTCCTGCTGGCTTGACGTTACTGCACATGTTGTAGTTTAGGCTGTCCTTAAACATAGTATGTAGTCTGTCCTGGGCTTGAACTCATGGAGATCTCCCTGCCTCAGCTTCCCAAGGGGCTGGGATTACAGGTGTGTACTACCATGCCTGAAAGACTAGTATCTTGTTTGGCATACCAGGAAGCGTCTTTCTGATATTTCTTAAAATCAGCTGATGTATCCTGTGAGTTATGGCCAGTTAGCATCAGCAGAACAACCCAGTCTGCCCGCCATTGTCTGTTGCTTTGTTAATCATCAGACACCATCCCCTCACCACGTCCTAACGTGTGTACACTCAGCCTCATGTCACCGTCTTTTAGGTCCTTCGGCATAGACGTCTCTCTCTGTGAGGAGCACCCTCCCATCTCCAAGCATTATTTCTGTGGGCAATAATTATAAGCTCTGATTCTTCAGCACGTCCTTACCCACTTGAAATGTATTATTTTTTTTGAAATGTATTATTTTGCACTTGGTGATGTGCAGCTTTAATTACTCTCAAGATTTCCTATCTTCTAACTGGGTAGTGAGACAAAATGCCTTGGAAATCTTCCTTATGGAACCCTACCCTCACGTGGCTACCTGTTTCAAGTCTTACCTGTAATGTTGTAAGGTGTGTTCCTTAGCCAGCTGAAATGAACACGTAAGTAAGTTTGCCTTTGCTGTGCCCCTTGTGCCAGCCTTTGGTGGATTTGCACCCTGGCAGGAACCCCTTCACTTTAAGATATAGCCTGGTTGGTGACAAGCTGTGGGGTCCAGTGGTCTAAGTACACATATTACTGTATAGTGGAATTCTTTTGGAAACTATTATGTTTTTAATTTGAAGGGATGGTGATTTTTGTTTTGTTTTGTTTTGTTTTTGGTACCCAGGATTGAACTCGGTCCTTGTGCTTGTGAGGCAGGCAGCAGAACCACTGAGCTAAATTCCCGGCCCGAAGGAACGTTTTTTTTAACCTTGAATAAAATTTCTTTTCTTTTTTTTTGAGACAGGGTCTCACTAGATTGTTGAGACTGACCTGCAACTAACTCACTATGTAGCCGAGGCTGGTCTCGAACTCAGAGCAATCCTCCTGCCTCAGCCTCCCAAGTGCTGGGATTACAGGCATGTGCCACCACGCCCGGCTTTGAATAAAATTTCTTAATCTGAAATAAAATAAAAGTTAAGGTTATACAGTGTAACAGTAATTTGGTGAGCATAAAAGAATATTAGTTAAAACAGTGAGACAACAACACACACACAAAAAAAACCTGAACAAACCCTCAAAATTGATGCCCTAAAAGAAAAGAAAATGTTATGAATCAGATTATTGTATTCTAATATTATAAATACTATAGTCTGAGCTGGGCATGATGGCGCATGCCTGTAATCCCAGCGCTTGGGAGGCTAAGGCAGGAGGATTCCTGCATGTTTTTAGGCCAGCCTGAACTACGTACTTAGACCTCATCTCAAAAAACTAGGAAAAAAAAATACTATAGTCTGTGGGGTGGAAATGGGAAGGGGAGAAGAATCATAGACACAATTCTTAACTCTTCATTTATCTTACTAAAGTAGCATTATTGTTGCCATATGAATTTAACTTTTAGAGACATTGGACTTGGTCAGTTTGCATGCCACCTGAGAAGTTTAGGGCTCTCTTGTTCACGATAGTGGTTATTCTGTGTGACGTTTTTTTGAGAGGGTTTTGTAGGTGGAACAGAGATTATAGTGCTCATAAAGTGTAGATCGGGGCAACCCACTTTCTGGTCCCCCTTCTATTTCTCTTAGCCAGAAGCTTTCTTTCCCTGAATAAATTTTTCCTACTCTTTTTTTTTTTGGTACTGGGGATCGAACTTGGGCCCCCATTGAGCTTGCAAGGCAAGTGACGAAACCACTGAGCTAAATCCCCAGTCCTTTTTTTCGTTTTTTTTGAGACAGGGTCTCACTGTGTAGTTGAGACTGACCTGGAACTCACTATGTAGCCCAGGCTGGTCTCGAACTCACAGCAATCCTCCTGCCTCAGCCTCCCGAGTGCTGGGATTACAGGTGCGTGCCACCACACCCGGCGGATTTTTCCTACTTGAAAGAAAAGAAAGAAAGAAAGAAAGAAAGAAAGAAATCTCACAGCAATCCTCCTGCCTCAGCCTCCCGAGTGCTGGGATTACAGGTGCGTGCCACCACACCTGGCGGATTTTTCCTACTTGAAAGAAAAGAAAAGAAAGAAAGAAAGAAAGAAAGAAAGAAAGAAAGAAAGAAAGAAAGTAAGTAAGTGTGGATCACTCTGCAAAACTGTGAGAGGGTCGGGTGTGGTGGTGTACATGTGTAATCCCAGCACTCAGGAGGCTGAGGCAGGTAGATTGCCATGAGTTCAAGGCCAGCCTGAACTACACACTGAGATCCTATCTCAAAATCAAACCAAAACAACCTGTGTGAGGGATTTGTGTGCATGGTACCGCTTTGTCCTACTGCCTTAGAGATGAAAGGTGTGTGCTAGTTTCATTAACCTTGTTCCTTCTGACCTTTGTTATTAGGTAATCAGTTAACCTGGGAACTCAGGTTTCTCACACCAGAGAAACAATTCAGTATTAAAACGCGTCCGACTTATTTCACTTCAGAGTATGGTCTCAAGGTCCATCCATTCAGCTATAAATGTCTGAAGCTCATCCTTCTTTATGGGAGAGTAGTACTCCGTTGTATAAAAACCCACATCTTCTTTATCCACTTGTCAGTAGAGACTCCAGTAGTTTTGAGCATGAGTCACATTTTAGATAGTCAGCATGGAGCAGATCTGTAGGATTGGCTTTTTCTTTCCATTTTCATACTTTCTGGAAACTAATGTGTGTAGCCGGAGGCCCTGTTGCTAGTTCATCTGTTGTAGAGAAAAGTGAGTGCCGAAGACTGAAATGACTGGACGAAGATAATGAACAAATTCATTATTGTGAAGCAGTGTTTTTTGATGTTCAGGAACAAATGGTTCTTCGCTGTGCTCCGTATCATAAAAGTCATCGAGAAGCATATTTGATTCACGTCAGTTACAGCAGCTGTATGTGAAGGCAGCCGTGTTTGCTTCAAAAGTCCCTGATGGAAAAGCTAGGAAATGTGTAATATTCATGTGCTTTGTGAGATGTTCAGAGCAGCTTCCCAGGCATCCTGATTTGAAAGAGCCAGGAACCTTCAAAGAGAAGAACTGGCCTGTTATGAGAGGTTCTGGGAGGTACTGCGGACATTGTGACTAACTGTCAGAGCTCTCAGTTGCTAAATTCAACTTCTTTCTAACCCTTATGCTTTTGAGATTTCTAGAAGACTACATTAGTCATGTTATTAGTATTTTATTTCAATTCACCAGCCAACCGTAGACAATTGCTCTTCCTGTGGTTTGCCGGATGCTTTGTCAAAGCAGGTGGCTTTCGTCTCCATACTAGCAGTGAAGTAGGACTGAAATGTTTTAGTGAGTTATGGCCATTTTATTTTATTATTTTTTGGTACTGGGGATCACATGACCGTTTTAAATATTAATACTCTGATAAGATGTATGGAGGGGCACTTAGTTTGCTATTGTTGCATTGTAGGCTTTAGTAACAACAGATTCTTTAATTCTTGGATGCACACAATCTGGTTGGAAGATGTCTGAGTCTCTAAACTTTTGTCTGTCTCACTGAGTATTAGTGATCAGAGGCGGTTGAGTTGTCTAATGCCCTGGAATGGGAAGCGCTTCACCCAAACTCAGGTGTTCACTGAGACTTGTGTAAATTCCAGCGTCTCTCTCACCTGCTAACTTACACATCTCCGTCCTAGTTTATGAAGGATTCCTTGCAGATTACATGATCGTGTTATTAAAAATTCAGAGAAGTAGAAGAGAGAAAAGCTGTTAGTATAGTTTTGCAATATCTTCATCTTTTTTCTCTCTGCATTTAAAAACATGAGTGTGGAGGTGTGAACCATTTCGGTTGTAAGTGACAGACAGAAACCAGATTCCGAGAAGCTTAAGCCAAGAGGGCAGTTTAGGGACTGAGGGGGCTCTGAGCTAGAGGGAAGGGCGTGCAGAGGCTTGAGGAGCAATGGCAGCCAGTTTATTCTCTCCACATCTTCTCAGGCTTCCTTTCCTTGTCTCTCTTTGTCCTTCTCTTACTCAGCTTGTTCTCCTATGTTTTATTTCCTTCTACTTCAGCCTCCCAGAGTCCAGTTCAGTTCCAGTGTGGATCCTAAGAGCTGTCAAACAGAATAATTATACCTGTGGTAACTGACAGGTGGAGGGGCTTTCCACTTCCTGGGCCCCCCGTTTGCATACATCTACTGTTCTCATTTATTCAGCCTCCGAGCTGCTTACCTTAACATCCAGCCATCTCATCGCAAGCAGCAAACTCATCCCTCTATGGGACATAGCTGTTTCCCACTGCAGCTCCGGTGATCTTATCTTAGGGCCAGGCGAGCAGGTCTAGATGTGACTTATCATCGTGGAGCTTGTGGGCTAAAATGATTTTAATGATTTCCCAGATGGTGACTTTTGGATCCTCACATAGGCCAGGCACCACCCTTGAGGGGTCTGTTCTCTGGTTCCTTCTCTGAGACTAGTTTGCTAATCACTGGTAAAATGAAAAGCAGACTCTTCCTCATCAGGCTCCAGGCTTACACAGAGAATTGGCCCAGCAGGCTTTGGTCAAGTTTTCTGTCTCTCCCCTTCTGGTGAGTGGGCCTGGCCACGAGGCAGAGCTAAGGGCTGAACTTCTCCCCCTGCAGATCTTACTACCAAGGGAGGGATGAGCAGGGTTCTGGCAGTGGCATTAACACCCCCCTCCTTCTGGTGGGGGTCCTATGGAAAAAGAATGCAGGCACCAGCCCCCTCAGGCTGCCCTGGAGAGAGCCACGGGGCCTTCCCTTTTAAGGGTCTAACTGGCTTCATCCTGCTTCTTTACAAGAGTGACCATTCATTCTGGGGTCAGGCTCCCGTGCACAAGTAACCCCCCACAATCTTTTTGTGTTTGATATTAAAAGCCAGCCATGCTTCTATATTTTAAAAATAGTATTTATACCTAAATTCAAACTGTTGCAGTAAAAGCTGACTGTATTGACCTGCGTCTAATCTAAGGCCCCACACAAGAGCGAGCTCATTTGCTGGACAGTATGGTGGCAGGGGAAGAGAAAATCTTAGAGGGTGGCTTTGCTGAATAGGCTCTATCTCAATAGAGAAGGCTTAGCTAGGAAACCTTACCAGCTGTGCACACTGCTGTTCCATGTGAGGAAACCATGTGAGGATGAGGGCAGCGCCAGAAGACAGGCAGACAAAAATCTGTCCAGCATAACCTTAACTATGGTGCATAGCAGCCATAATTCTACAATCCAAAGTTTAAAATTCTGTATTTTCACCAGATAATGTATATAAGCATTTTTCTTTATTGCAGATTTTTCTAAGTTCTGCATCAATGTGTATGTAATATTTCATCAAGCACAGTATCTTAACTGATTTTAACCTTTTGGCTATTATTGGGAATTGGTTCTTTCTGGGTTGTTTTTAAACAGGATGGAATAAGTATTATTTCCCAGAGCCGTTTCTGTATCTGGGATTATTTCTCTAGGGGATAGAAAGGGAATTACAGGATCTAAAAGTATAAGCATTTTTTTTAAAAAAGTACAGGAGATTGAACCCTAGGAGCCCTGAGTTATATCCACAGCCCTTTTGAACTAGTGACCTTCCTGCCTCAGCTTCCTGAGAAGCCGGAATTGTAGGCATTCTGTACCAGTTAGTAATGTATAATTTTGAATGCAACCAGCAATGAAAGAGAAAGATAATTTTATAGTCTTTGGCTATTTTCATAAAATGTTTTTTTTGTAATTTGAACAAAAAAGTGTTTTAATTTAAATTATACAATTTTCATTTGTATATAGAGGGGTGGGTGTTAGCGTCCTTTTTTTTTAAATCATGGAGTCTTGTGAGATGAGTAGGTTTTAGAGATTAAATTAGACCTGCAAGAAGGAAGTCAGGAGACTGAGAATGTAACCCTTGGTGTCAGTGGAAGCTGTGCATGGATTGTTTCAGTACCCCCTCCTTGTTGTGGGCCTCCCTGTCCGCAGATAGGATCACTGCTTAGACAGAATAAGAGGGCCTGGTCCTAGTCCTGACTCAGCTGCTGTCCAGACACATGCCTTCGGTGAGACTATAGATCCCTCCACACTGTTTCTTCATCTGTCAGGGGGCGTTTATGCAGGATTACTTTGGGGATCACTGGCCGTGGTTGTTCATGTCCAAAGTAGAAAAGCGTTTTGACGTCAGACTCATATGTCCCATTGCAGATTTTTGCAAGTACCAGCACAGTGACACTGCCTGAAACCTTGCTGTTTGTGTCAACCTTGGATGGAAGTTTGCATGCTGTCAGCAAGAGGACAGGTTCAATCAAATGGACTTTAAAAGAAGGTAATTTGGATTTGGGCCTTAGGTGGTGTGGGCATTTGTCTGGATGCTTCCAAGTAAACATATTCCAGAGAAAGAAAAATGGTTACATGTCATTTAATAGGAGGGGAGAATGGAATAAAGAAAGGGAGAGGAATTCTACTCAGAGTGTGTGTCTGCAGCCTGAATTGTGGTGGCCACTAAGAACATCAGTTGAAGAGCCGTTGCTTCTTTCTGTCCAGAGTTCATGTTTAAATAGCTCTGGATTTCTCTATGAATACCTTGTACTGGTTAGTCTTCATGAAGACTTGCCACATTAGATTTAAGTTCTCTTGATTAGAATCTTGTAATGGTAATTACAAGAAGATGCCTTCTTAATTCCTCAAATTACTCATTTGTTTTAATAGAGGGCTGTAAAATTTGACACCCATCCAGGTTAACCACTTTATTGCGTTATTATGTTGAGGGGAGTAAAACACTGAGCTTGTTTCTCATTTAATTTCGCACATGTCCATCTTCTCATCTTTTTTCCTTGTAGCAGTTGCAGAGGGAAGCCCTGGTCTGGGAAATTAATTGTATTTGATTTTCAAAATAATCTTATGCGATAAAGCCATACATCTCAGGATTTGGGACTTTCAGTGTCATTTCTATTATGGTGTCAGTAATAATTCTCATTAGATCCAAGTTCGGGTCTGACCTGCATGTTCTCTTTTGTAACTGCTCTGCGGCTCATTTATTTTTATGAACACAGAAAGTAGTTTTCCTTTGTTAAGAAAGCATTCCCAAACAGTACTCTAATGGAAAAATATTAGTCACACTTCATTTTGTCACTTCGACAACAAACCTGGTTCCCATCCATAGGTGAGAACAGCCAGGACCCTGTAGGCATCGTGCCTGGGGCCTGCTTGGACCGACAAGAAGTCAAGCTGTCAGATGGCTGGCCTTCTCAGTAGGAAGGTTTACCCTGCAGGCTCTCAGAACATCATCTGTATTGTCTTTCATGCTTAAACCATTCAGTATTTTAAAGAGAAAGCAGAATCCTTTAAATTTCAGAGTTTCCTGTTTTGTGCAAAGATGAGAATCAACAAGTCTCTCTTGGATTGAGAAACATTTTGGCTATTGAGTTTTAGGACCTAGCCCTCACTTTCAGTGTTCCTAGTCAGGCCGTGTTTGCTGTGAGCTACTTCATTCTGTTCTGCTTTTCCCTGCACATCTAGTTTTAAGTTGATCTTCTCTGGGTCTTCACGTAGCCTTGGCTATACCCAGCTGTGTCCAGTCTGGTCTGTTACTTGGTCATACAAACCGGTTTGTCCTCTCCTCTTAATTTAGAGCTAAAAGAATTTGTCTTTTTTTTTTTTTTCTTTCTTTCTCTTCCATTTAATGTGTATTCAGAGAATCTAGACAGGGAAAGATACTATGTGGGATACAAAGAAGAAATAGGGAGACCTTGTCTCCAAGGTGTCTGTGGTCTGGTGGGGAGAAAACACAAGTATACAGATCCTCAGAGCAGAGCAGGCTCCGTAACCACTCCGGAGAGGTACTGGTGATATGCTGTGAGCCCGCATCCATGCAGGGGCGGGAGAGGCTGCGCTGTGTCGGAGGTGAGCTAAGGAGGGTGAGTCCAGGTTCAGTCACAAGGGAGGTCTGGAAAAGAGCAGGGGAGGCTGCAGGTTTCAGGTACAGGGTCATTCCATTCTGTGAAAGAAAGGAGCTTGAAGATGCTTTGGCATGAGACAGTGGGAGGGCCACAGGGTAGATGAAGCCTTACTCATTGAGTAGGAAGCCGAGAACCATTCATGTGCCAGAGTAGGTGAGTGACTCAACCAGTGCTTTCTTTGGAGTGTGTGTGTGTGTGTGTGTGTGTGTGTGTTGAGGGGAATGACAGACAGGAAGGTGACCTGAAAAGGGGTGACGGGAGCTGGTGGGAAGGGTGAGAGGTGTGCCAAAGTTAGAAGGAGCAGAATCCACTGACTTAATAGGGAGAAGCAGGGAGGAGGAGTCACCACACTTAAAGGAGAAATTAGAAAATCTGATTAAGGCCTAATAACTTCAAGTAATAGTCATTATGTTCTAGATTTTACTGCTTTGCTAAGAATAAACTGGCTTTTTATTATTATTATTTTTTTTGTACCGGGGATTGAACTCGGGTCCTTGTGCTTGCAAGGCAGGCCATCAAACCGCTGAGCTAAATCCCCAGCTAAACTGGCTTTTAAAAGTTAATTGATAATTCAGCCCTGAATGAATCAATTAGCTTCAATTTATATTTCTATACAAAGATTAGTGATGGCAAGTTGGGCGAGGCAGTGCACAGGCAGAAGAATCACATGTCCCAAGCAGGACATTTTAGTGAATTCCTGTCTAAAAATTTAAAAAACAAGCCAAATGTCGTGGCGCACGCCTGTAATCTCAACACTCAGGAGGCTGAGGCAGGAGAACTGCCATGAGTTCAAGGCCAGCCTGAACTACATAATGAGACCTTGTCTCAAGAAAAAAAAAATTAAGCTGTGAAAGAAAGGGTGAGAAAGAGAGATAAGGAGAAATGTATTGATTATAAGTTGTCAATTTGAATTTTTTTTTTTTTTCTACTGGAGATCGAACTCAGGACCTTGTGCTTGCTAGGCAGGTGGCAGCACCACTGAGCTAAGTCCCCGGCCCTGGCAATTTGATTTCAAAATTGGTATTCTAGGGCCAGGGATTTAGTTGAAGTGGTCCTGAGTTTGATTCCCGGTACTCCCCTCAAAAAAAAAAAAAAAA
>NW_022900935.1:49951095-50029750 GCF_012274545.1 Fukomys damarensis | reverse complement strand
AGAAAAAAAAAAAAAAAAAAAAAAAAAAAGGTGTTCTAAAGCATTAATATGTAGCTGGATTATAAAGATATTCCAGGCCCCGAGAATACAGCAAGGGAACAAAACGAGCAAACTCTCTTGCCCTTGTAGAGTTCTCATTCTAGAGGTGGAAACACAAAAATTTATGGTAGCTCAAATTTTATTTGAGGAGGAAAAATGGAGCGGGGAAAAGGAACGGAGAGCGCCACATTGGGTGGGAGTGTGGGCTGCAGTTTTCAACAGGGAAGGTCCCTTTGAGGAAGAGCTCACAGAGGCAAGGGTATCTTTTAGGGAGAAGCATATTGGGCCAAAGACGGGATACCTTCAACACATCAGACTGGAGCTTTTCAAAACACAGTCTGTGACTCCATTTCATGGTTCCCTGGCTGTTTGCCTTCCTTTTTCAGGAGCTAACAGACTGTGAGTGCCAACCCCTCCTACCCCCCAGGGGTTTTGGCAGGTGCTTTTGTTCCTCAACCAAACATGTGCTGCTGTTCCCAGAAGGGGGGATTTCTTGGACCATAATGGCAAATTCTACATAGTGCGGAAAGAGTCTTCTTTTTGCTTTCTGGAACTAATATGAATTCTGACATCTACTGTAGGTAAAAATTTTCTAAACCTAGTTTTGTCACAGTAGCAATCATCTGAAATTTCTCCAGTGGACAGGGTTAAGTATGTTTCATTTCTGCAATTTCAGACCAAATGCAAACTGAAAATGGTGCACTCATGGTTTTGTTTTTTTAGACTGGCTTCATCAAGCTCACTTTGGCCTGGTGGAGTTGAAAGGACTTTTGTGAGTAATTTGTAGGAAGGCCTGGGGCTTCTTGTACTCACCATAAAATATTAGTTATTTCTGGAGTTTAACACTCAAATCTTCATCAAATTATCAGTTATTCTTTAGTAACCCTATTCCATGCCCTTCTATATCCTTTCCAATAACGGTAGGCATTTAGGACTGTGTCTAATTTAGAAGCATTCTTTACTAATCGTAAAAATATGCTAAATACGTAATGTGGCTACTCTCCCAACCTGACTCCTAAGTGTTCTGTGCGTGGTTAATGCTTGACATTTTTCAGCAGGAAAGGCTGAGGACAAAACTGGTTGTTTGATTTGAAGACAGTCTCATTCCTGTGTGAATTTCCCTTTCTAAATGTGTGTGCTGCTCACCTCACTTCCTCCCCATGCCTGCCAGTCTAGAACACAGTGGTGCTCTGCTACTTTCCCCTCTGATCACTTGTTCACCACATATTACGGTGGAGATTCAGGAAGTACCTCCTGAATCTAAATCAGACTCCTCAGTCCCCCGTGCCAGGCTCGTGGTATCAACATGGCGGACTGCTGATTGCCATCAATGCTTCCCACTGCCTCTGCCCTCCTCCGTCCTCCATTCACCCACTGAACTGCCAGACACACCCTCCACAAAGGCCCACTGGACTGCACTGCACCTGCCCCGACACACTCTTGGTGTTGTATACAGTCGTACTTCCCCCACTGTGGCCTGCTGCCTGTGCCAGTGTGGTCACTGAGTTACCTTTGTACAAGGAGAGGAAGACAGAAGGGGAGAGTGAGCGTCCCATGTGATGGTGGACATGTCAACACCTGCCCCTTTGCCACAGCTCAGGTCTGAGCTCCTCAGCCTGCAGTGAGACCCTTCGTCGTCCACCCTCACCCACCCCTCCAGCCTAAGTTTCCTTGGCTACCCACTCTCCCACCACAAGGCTCCTTCTCAGACTCAAAGACCGTGTGCCTTTGCTTACAGTGCTGGGCAAAGACCCCCCCTCAGGCCCTTCCTCATCTGGGCTCTTCTAGAGGTGCTTTGTTGTGCAGCTCTTGTTGCTTTTGTCTTCACTGGTCTTCCTCCTAGATTCCTGCTTCCTTGATGGGGCCTTCCAGGCAGCCAGGTGCTCTGTACTTGGCGCCCTTACCCTTGTGATTGGGCGTCTTTTTTGATTTCTAAGAAGCAGGTGGAACTTGACTTTGCCTTCTTGGGATGTGTTGTGTATTGCTCGAACCATCATGGTGGTGGTTTCCAATTCCAGTTTCTAATCTTGAGTTTCAGGTAGCCTTTCCCGATGTTTTACAGGTGGTTTTCTCACCCGCTCTCTTGGCACTGTGGGTGCTCCTCTGGAAGAGTCAGAGATCTGTTTTCAGAGGGGTGATGGGTACATGAAATGGGGGAATTGTGAAAAATGATGCTAATTCTTTAGTAGTTCTCACCTGTTTAGGATATGCATCATTTACCTTTCTACCTCTCTGCTCAACAATAAGAAAAGTATTTCTTTTCTCTCCATTGCTGGATTGAAATTGTCTTAGAAGAAGGGATGTGACAAAGGTCTGTTTTTGCTTTTGAGTATCTTGAAAATGTGTTGGGTCCTTTCTCTTTTGTGTTATATTTTTCAAGTAAGATTTATTTTTATTTTTACTTTTAGATTTTCCTTTTTTTTTTTGAACTGGGGATTGAACTCTGGATCTTGCACTTGCAAGGCAGATGGTGGCACCAGTGAGCTAAGTCCCCAGCCCTAGATTTTACTTTTAAATGTTTCCCAACATGGAGATATTATTTGGTGTACCCCATGGGGCTATCCCTCAGCATTGTCAGAAAAAAGCACATGTCCAGTCTTGTTCACCTGCACCCTGACGGCTTCCCTCCTGTGCGGCTGCAATGGTCACATCTTGCATCTCAGGGGGCTCCTCTTAGAGCTGCAGTCCCCACTTGCAATAGCAGAGATTTAGCTCTAAAGGGTATTCTCAGCAGCACTGTTGGGATGGATCGGAAGGAACACAGCTGTGACGGTGGAGGTACATGGATAAAGTGCCTTTTTGAGTATGACTTACATACTTTCCCATTTATGCACCGTGGTGGGCTGTGTGGTTTGATGAAACGCCATTGCTCAAGAATGAATTCTGTGAAGTTATATCCCAAGTTATATGTCCAAGACCCTTGGACAGGTGATCTTTTGGTCTTTAATTCCTTTATGATTGATTATAACATTCAGTGTGTGTATTTTGGCATAAGTTACCACTGCTGAGGTAAAGCAAATGATTGAGTACATGGGTAGGTATGGGTAGTTTTCTGATTATTCTCGTGTTGCCGTCTTACGACCTTTGTCAAATGCGGCATCGCGTGACTTGCTGAGGTTATCCTTAAAGAAAACTTGTTACGCGTTTTCGCACTTCTGATGAGATGTAGAATTTGAGGAGCTTTTCATTAGCTGTCATTTCTAAAGTGCTTTCCTCATGACAGCTGGGCTTTGAGGAACACTTCAGACTTTCTGCCCTTGCTGCCTTTGCTACCGTGTGGGCGCCGTGTTGTTTGTCCTCTGCAATGCCTGTTTGCCATCCCTGTCTTGTAGCCAGCCAGGTATGGACGGAAACCTCTGTGCACCATGAGCTAAATGCACCTTTTCACCTTAAGGGAAAAAAAACGACTTTCTACCTTACAATTTGAACATAACAACCTGAACGGTATTTAAGGCTTAGATTAACCAGGGGCTTTTTCTCTGGAGGCAAGGAATGAGCTGCCACTGGGGGGAAGTGTTCTCTAGTTGGGTCACTTGAATGCATGAAGTATATTTGGAAGACTTAAGTTTTAAGTTAAGTAAGGGTGAATGACTTTGTTTTTGCCAGTTCTTTTTTTTTTTTTTGGATACTGGGGATTGAATTTGGGACCTTGCGCTTGCGAGGCAGGCAGCGACACCACTGAGCTAAATCCCCCACCCTCTGCCAATTATTCTTTATCAGAAAATAGTATTAGAACATTAAACACATTCTTGAGGAAATGATTTTTTTTTAACCATATTCTGGCTGTGCCTTTCTAGTCTCCCTGCTGTCAGCCAGGATTAAAACCTCCCTGTCAGTTTTCACTCATGCCTTTCACTTTATCTGGTCAGACTGAGTTTTGCTGGTCCCTCTCCATCCCACACTGGTTCAGGCCTGGTTGACCTGGGTTTTTGTTTGTTTTTTGGTACCGGGGATCAAACTCAGGCCCTTGCCATTGCGAGGCAGGCGCCGGAACCACTGAGCTACATCCCCGGCGCTGGCCTGGTTGACTTGGAGGGTTGTGTTTCCTTTCTCTCTGCTTTGTGATTCTTTCTTTCCCCTTCTCCATTCATCCGTGATGCCCTCCTGTCCACACCACGTTCAGGTGTCTGTATCACACTTCTCTTTTTCTCAGGAGCCTCTGTTTTTTGAGTTTTGTGTTTTTTTGTTCGTTTATTTTGTGTTTTTTGGCACCAGGGATCAAACTCAGGACCTTGCACCTGTGAGGCAGGCGGCAGAACCACTGAGCCAAATTACAGACACGCGCCACCACACTCAGCTCTTTTAATAAGTTTTGAAAAGGAGCAAATGAGAGCATTTCAAATCACTGCTCGAGGCACACTTAAAGGGGCCAGTTGGGAGAATTTCTCTGTGCACCGTGATATTTCAGTCATGCTGGAGGAGTCTCTAGTCGAAGAGAAAGCTGGCATGTGAGGTCGGATGGGGGGTCGGAAGGAAGGGCCATAGTGCAGGAGGACAGAACAACCAGTGCTTATCTAGAGGCCGCCAGAGAAGTAGGTGTTCCAGAAATATCGCTGCTCATCTGGGGAAGAGAAGAGAATGATCTTTCAAGGTTCCCTGAGCTGCAGCCAAGTGAGCAACCTGTTCTCATAGCTTCTGTAATCAAAAGGTTCTTATTTCTTCCCACATGGAAGAAGTCTCCTGAGCTACCTCCAGAGAGAGAGAGGCCCCTCCTAAACTCCAGTTTGAGAGTTACTTAAATTTTGGTTGACAAAAGGAATTGAGGTGTATTATGTACAGGTACCAACTTCCCACAAGGATTGTAAACATTATGTACTACACACATGTACTAATAAACTAAAATAAATTCTAAAAAAGAAAATGCATTTTGGTTGACCTAATTGAAGATGTTTTCTGTTTAGCTATCTTGTCACCACACGTCCCCCGCACCTACACCCATTCTGGCTGGCCTGTGTGAGGGACACCTGCAGGGGTGCTCCTGGGGCCTTCAGTGAGTGGTGTGGACTTCCCTTTACCTTGTATACCCTGGGGAGGTGGAGGACAGCCCTCTTGAGGCTGCAGCGGGGGAGCAGTAAGGACAGGCCTCTCCTTTTTTTGAAGGTACTGACTTTATTTAAAAACTTCTTATTAGTGCATGTTTGCCGTAATGATTGCCTGCCCTGTGGCGAGTTCGTACATGAACATCACACATCGCGATGCTTTTTCTACCCCTTTGCTTCTGCTTCTTCCTTTCCCACTCTCTCCATCTTGTGTTTCCCATCCTTTGCAAAATTTCTTTTTCTTAGGTTCTTATTTTCCTGGTTTCCCATTGTCTGTTTTTTATTTTGCTCCTTAATGAAGTAAGTTTTTTTCCTACACACACAAAAGTAGAGACTCGCATCATGAAAGCCTTATCCCCCAGCACATGTAATGATCAGCACGTGGCAGTTCCCCCACTCCCCTCCTTCAGTTCCAAACAAGTACCACGTTTTTTAAAAATGTGAACAAACAGTAATATGCCTGGGCATATGTTTTTAGCTTTTATCATAAAAGTTTCTGTGTGGAAATTCCTTTTCGTTATGAAAAACTTATTTGAGTGACTGTATCGTACGCAGTGTTGACTGTCTTAAATCACTGATTTCCTTTCATTCTCCGGGCTGTGCCACCCACTGTATGTGAGAAGGCAAAAGCCTGCGTAACAGGACCTAGGAGTTCACTCTTCGATTATTCACTAAGTTTTACCTGCGCTTTCTGTGTTTTCTTACATATATTTCACAATAAACGAAAGGATGGGCTTTGCCCCCAGAGTGCTTGAAATTCCATCCAGCCCTCAGATATTTGAGAACCAGTGTGGCCATATGCAAGAAAGGACCTGTCTCCTGGGAAACGTGATAAGAACGTCATCAGTACATACCAAGCACAGTGGACAGTGTATTCACGTTTCCTGGAGAAAGGGATATTTGGAGCCTGAAGAACAAGCAAGTTCTTTTGTTTTGTTTTGTTTTGTTTTTCAGACAGGGCATCTCTATGTAGTTCAGCCTGGCCTTGAACACACTATGTAGCCCAAGCCGGCCTCAACTCTCCTCAGTACTTTTGCCTCCCAAGTGCTGGGGTTACAGGCCTGTACCACCACGACGGTACAAGCAAGATTTAGATGGAGATAGAGCCTGTTAGGGTGAGTTTGGGGAAGAAGTGTCCGTGGAAGACAATTGTGGAGAAAAATTAGGCCCAAGTTTTAGGGAGCTTGAATGCAAGGTCTGCAAACCATGTGCTGAGAGGCCCTGGGGTGGCACCACGAGATCCCTGGGACACTGCAGCTTACGTACTGTGTGGGGAGAAACAGTGCTCCTTCACAGGTGTCAAACACTGCGCTTGTGAGTGTGAGCATGGGATGGTGCTACGTTCCTTTCAGTGATGTCACATGCTAAAACTGAGTTTTTAGCAGTTGCTATGACAAAATTCAAATACCCAGTGCATTCTGGTTTGTTTTTCTTTTTCTTTTTTCTTTTTTGGGTACCGGGGATTGAACTCGGGACCTTGCACTTGTGAGGCAGGCAGCGGAACCAGAGCTAAACCCCCAGCCCCCAGTGCATTCTGTGTAGGAGATGAAAGGGTGGCAATGTCCAGGCTATTATAAGGCTTGGAAGTTGTGCAGCACCCAACAGCTGCACATATGCCATTAGCAAGTAATTGCGTTGTTGTGGCTTCGCTCTAAAGTGCCCCCAAAGCCTCACATGTGGGAGGTGATTGAACTGTGTCAGCTTGCTGTTGGGAGGCAAGGTTTGGTCAGAAGAGATGGGTCACTGGGGTGTGGCTTAGAGGGCTTTATCGCACTCCTCCGCTCCTCCCCTCTTGCTGTCTGCCTCCTGTCTGCCCTGGCATGAGCAGCTGCCTTCATCACACCCCTCTGCCATGTGGCCCTCCCTTGGAGCCAGCTGACTATGGTCTGAGATCTCTGCATACTGTGAGCTAACTAAGCCTCCTCTCCTAAGCTGTGGGTGCTGTGGTGTCAGGTATTACATTGTGTTAGCAGCAAGAAGGTGACTAAGATATATCGTTAAGGATGAAATAACCTTTTTTCTTTCAATTTTCATGAATTTTTTCCCCATATGCGTCTTAGCTGCTAAGCCTCAAATACTTGTTTAGCTCAAGTTAACTACTTCATAAATAAGACTGTTAGGTATTTCTTCCTTTATTCACAAAAAAATACAACCAGATAAACACCCAGAAACAACACAAGCGTCCATCAACAGGTAAATAGATAAGCAAATTTTGGCATTTTTTTAGGGTGGAATACTATTCAGAAATAAAAGAGCAAGGGTCAGGGATTTAGCTCAGTGATTCCAGCGCCTGCCTTGCAAGCACGAGGACATGAGTTTGATCCCTAGAACCTAAATAAATAAATAAATAAATAAATAAATAAAAAACAAAAAAAAACCCAAGAAAAAAGAAAGAAAGAAAAGAGTGAACCATTACAGGGATAAATTTACAAAACATGCAGAGAGAAAGAAGCCAAACACAAAAGAGTACCCACTGAAGCAGGGCATGGTGGTGAACACCTGTAATCCCAGCACTCGGGAGGCTGAGGCAGGAGGATCGCTGTGAGTTCAAGACCAGCCTGGGCCACATAGTGAGTTCTAGGTCAGTCTCAGTTACATAGTGAGACCCTGTCAAAAAAAAAAAAAAAATGTACCCACTGTATAATCATCATTTTTCAGATTCTAGAACCAACAAAAGGAATGTCTTAGTGGTTGTCAGGGTGGAAGTTGGGAGCACTGAGTCCAAAGGGGTATGAGAAGGTGTCTGGGATGATAGAAAAGTGCTGTGTCTTAGCAGTGAGGACAGTTAGTTACATGGGTGTTTATGTTTTTCAAGACTATTCAAACTGTGCATTTAAAATCAATGCATTTAGAAGAAATACGATCATATACAGAAGAGAAGAACCAGAGATTTATAGGCAGAGGGAAGGAGCTAGCCAGCCAGAGGGAAGAGCTAGAAGTCCTCAGAGCCCTGGAACTTCCCAGGGACTCCAGATGAGAGAGTGAAATACCTGAGAACTAAGGTGAAAGTGTTTGTGTTTTATAAAGAGCTGAAGGGAAGGACAGAGCTGGGCAAACTCAGATGAAAAGAAGTCTCAGAGAGTTCATGCCAGCCCCCCTGCATTCCTCTGCTTGGACATAGAAGGCCTGAGGCAAGGAATGAAAGCTTGACCCAGGAGCTAGGAGGGATGGGAACAGAGGCCAACCAGGAAGTAGATAAATAAATTTTCTAATGAGGCAGTGCCAGCTGACCATAGCAGTACTGTGGTATCCTCACTGATGATTGCAGCGTTTTCTCCAGCAGTGCTTGGAGGCCTGGGTGAGGAAAGGGGATTGCTAGGTTGATCTGGGTTGAGGGTTGATAGTGTTCTGCTGATGATTAGAAGTGATCAGTGATGTCCACGCAGGCTGAACAGGAAGTAGGTTGGAAACTAACATTTATGAATTGCTCCATTCAACAAATACATTGAGTACCTCCTGTGTGCTAGGCATTGTTTTGTTTTATTTGATTTGATTTTTGAGACAGGGCCTTGCTGTGTAGTTCAGGCTGGGCATGAACTCTCAGCAATCCTCCTGTCTCAGCTTCCTGAGTGCTGGGATCACAGGCATGTGCCACCATGCCTGGCACAATTTTAGATGCTGGGAATATAGTACACAACAGACGATAAATGAGCTCTCATGGAGCTTACAGAGGCTAGAGTCAGACAGTAAACAGGTCAGTAATAACAGAACTTCAGAAGTGGTGAGTGTCATGCAGAAAGATTAAGCAGAGGAGCAGAGAGTCCTGGGGATAGGTGGCCATGAAACATCTCTCTTGAGATGGTGACATTTGGTCAAAGACCTTCCTAGGCAGAAAAACAGCAAATGCAAAGACCCTGAGGCAGAGTCAGGCTTGAGAGGATTTGAGGACTACAAAGAAATCAGCCTGAGGAGGAAATAGGAGGAGGTTATTTGAAGGTGACAATGTGGGAGGAATTGTGTGGGACTTATAGGCCACTGTGTGAACAGTGGCTTTTTGTGAGCGAGACAGGGAACCAGCAAAGGATTTTGAATGACAGAAACATAATCTGATTTATGTCTTTAAAAGCATCATTCTTCTCTTGTATCAGGGCACTGACTTAAAGTCCTGACAAACATTGAATCCTCATATAATCCACAGAGTTGTCCCATGAAAGTGACATTGGTTTTCCCCTTTCTGATGAGCAGATTGAGGTTCAGAGAGGTTAAGTAACTCTGCTGAAGTCATTCCGATGATCACTGGCAGACTCACGACTTTAGCCTAGGTTTGTCTGATTCCCAAGATCATATAAATGAGGGGGGAAGTGGAGGGCTTGAAAGAGCCACTGTTGGTATTGAAGGGACACTGGGAGTAGAAAACAGAATGATGATCATTTTGGAAACAGACCAGACATGTGTTAGAATTAGGCATCAGCAATATATTTGAGCCTTGGCTGTCTTCTGGGCGATTGTTGGTTCTGTTAATAGAGCAGGGTAGTCAAGAGCAGAAGCCAGTTTGCGATGAAAGATGGGGTAGTGGCTTGGATTGTGGACGCTAAGATGCTGGTAGGAAATAGTGAAATGCCCAGTTGATCCAGAGAGAAGAGCTTGAGGTGAAGACCTAGAATCCCCTCTTGTGGTTGGACTTCATATGCTCCCCAACAGAGAAAAGAGAAGCTGCAGGGGAAAACCTGGAAATGTTCCTTCAGGTATGGGAGTAGGGAGTGGAGGGAAAAACTCAACTTCTTGCCAGGTGCGGTAGTGCACACCTGTTTTCTCAACACTCAGGAGGTTGAAGCTGGAGGATCACTGCAAGCTCAAGGCCAGCCTG
This sequence comes from Fukomys damarensis, assembly GCF_012274545.1. Classification (NCBI taxonomy): domain Eukaryota; kingdom Metazoa; phylum Chordata; class Mammalia; order Rodentia; family Bathyergidae; genus Fukomys; species Fukomys damarensis. The sequence goes on along the minus strand of NW_022900935.1, from coordinate 50,019,865 downwards.
ATCTGCATAGCAAGACCTTGTGTCAAAAAACAAAATAAAATTAAATAAAAACTCATGTCTTAGAGATAAAATGTTCAAGGGCCAGGGATTTCGCTTAGTGGCACAGCACCTGTCTCACAAGCACAAAGTCCTGAGATTGATCCCGGGTACCAGAAAATAAAATTTAAAAAAAAGAAAAGAAAAAAATGTTCAAATTTTAACTGGAGCATGGTGACACATGCCTATAATCCCAGCACCCAGGAGGCTGAGGCAGGAGGTATCACCTCAAGTTCAAGGCCAGCCTGGGCTACATAGTGAGACCCTCTCTCTAAATATATATATATTTAGAGAGAGGGTCTCACTATGTAGTTGAGACTGCCCTGGAACTCACTGTGTAGCCCAGGCTGGTCTCGAACTCACAGCGATCCTCTTGCCTCAGCCTCCCGAGTGCTGGGATTACAGGCATGCGCCACCACGCCCAGCTATTATATATATATTTAAACCCTCATAAACCGACAAAGGAAAAAATGTGAACATCTGTCTTATCATTTCAGTCTCAGGTTAACAAGGAAGATTAGGTTAGCATAACACAGTAGCAGTGTCACCTGATCTCATCTGGGAAGTTGTTTTCTTTGAGTGGAAAGGTTGTGCTTCCTGGATACCAGGGGGTTGGATTTGAGGCCAGGGGCTGCTCCTCCCAGGGAAGCAGTGAGCACATTGGGTTTTTTTTTCCTGAGCTAATCCTGGGAAATCAAACATTGATTACTGCAGTATTTTCTCATATCTTTACCTGATAACCTCACGTTTATCTTGAATAACACCCATTTTTACACTTGTGAAGGAAACCCTCCCCGCTTCTTTTTCCTGAAACTAAAACAGCTTGGTGAGGTTGGCTTACATCTTAATCAGGCTCCATATTAGAAAGAATGGCTTATTTTGTAGGAGTATTTGTTTACATTCTTACAGTTTACCAGTGCTTCTTTTCATATGGCTGAAAACTTTTTTTTTTTGGTACCAGGGGTACCAGGGTTCAAACTCAGGACCTTCCTCTTGCAAGGCAGGCAGCGGCACCCCTGAGCTAAATCCCCAGCTCCTGAAAACTTTTTTTAGTTTTTGTTTTATAATTTTTTTGGTGCTAGGGATCGAACTCCTCAGGTCCTTGTGGTTGTGAACCACTGAGCTAAATCCCTGGCTTGGTTGGGTTTTTCCCAGGCCCACACCTTTGCCCATCTAGGTATGTGGTTTTGCTCAGTAGATGGTGAATGCCAAGGTGATCCTCACATTCCCTCCTACTGGAGTTCATCTTCTCCTAAGACCAACTGGTTCTTACACACCAATATATTTGTACCAGAAAGCCTTCCCTGTTTCCACGGATGTCCTGTGTCTTATGGTGCAGGGCATATCCTGGGGCCTGAGGGCTCAGCATCGGGTGACCAGTGCATAACTAGAAATCCAGGAAGATCTGCATCTGAGGCTGAGCAAACACTGCACAGCAAGGATCAGGTTATGAACAGGAGTTCAAGTCATGTCAGTTACTGTTTAGCTCCTGGTGAATTCCTAGGCTTTGGCAGTATCCTTTTTAATCTGTGATACCTTGAGGGGCTGAAATAAACTAAAAAGACACCCCCCCCTTTAATTTCCCTGCTTTCTCTGGAATAGGATATTCTTGCTTTTCCTACCTTACATGGCTTCAGGGCCACATTTTAGTACCTGGGTTCTACCTGCATCTTGACTAGTTTGTTTCAGTCAGTGAATGTCCTGTGCTTTTGTTTCCTGTCTCTTGCATCAGTCTGTTTATGAGAGTGTACCAAGAGGTGATTAATGGGAAAGATAAACATACGCTTACTGACTGAAAGTTCATCCTGTTTCCTAAGGTGTTTTTGGTTTAGCGAGTTGTTTGCTGCCCACAGACCACATCTGGTGTGTGTAATTCTGTCTTTGTGAGCACCGTATGTCTTTATGTAGGACCAGGGCTATTAAACTAGTGTCAGTATATGATAAGGCTGGAAAGATTTTCCTTCACCCGAGAATCCCAAGTGATAAAGGAGGATTGGACAGCTGTCGGTTACCGTAAGCAGAGCCACTGGAACTCTGCATACAAAATCCTTGTAGAATGTTTGCTGCCTTCCTCAGCCCTGAAGTTGTGTATGTGACTGGAGCTGTGAGTTTTGATAGTTAGCAACACCTCCTTCGTGTGCAGTCTCTTCTCTGAGGATTTTGGATGTTACAGCACGGTGAGGCCACTCATGCCCTTTCACCTCACCCCCATCTACCCAGCCAATCAGGAGCCTCCTGGTAGTGTTGCCCAGGAGAATCTAGGGCGGGGAAATTCAGCCATTTTTAACTACTATGAATATGAAATTGACTTAGAGAAAAAAGCTTTTTTCTAATTTAAAAAGCAATGCCCGTACAAATTTTGAGAGATATAGAAAAGGTGTGTGCCAACAAAAGTAATGCACAATGAGCATTTTTGAATTCATCTAGTTTTTTTCTTCTATGTTTATAGAAGATCCCCCCCACAGTTGGATTAATAGTGTCTGGACCATGTTATATTTTCTCCTGGACCTAACAGCATAACACTTTTATGTGTTTTAAAACTTTATTAGCCCTTTTAGAAACCTTTTTTTTAAACCAAGCTGATATTCCGTATTTTAACCATATTATTGAATAGTCACATTTGTAATGGTACATTTGAACATCTATATATAAAATCATTTTTACATTTATATTATTTAAAACTAGGTTTTATAAAACTCCAGTTAATGGATCAAAGGGAATCAAGGATTGCTATTATAGGCTGCTCCAAAGGGCTGTATCTCCATTTACCATCCAGTGAGAAATCTGTACTTTAAGCCACAGTTTGACATTTCTGAACAGGAATATCTAGTACTCCTCCAGGTACCTGACAAGGTAATGATTTGGATTTTAGAAGTCCTTGATGTTCCCGATAGTGATCCTGTCGCTTCGTGTCCACTGTGGCTTATGACTGATTCTTCCTTCTGTGTTCACCCTCCAAGTTATATGGCAGTTTCTTGGTAGCAGTTCTCATGCTGACCCCAGTGACAATCGTAAGAGCTTGTATTTGTGTCTTTGTGTGTGTTTCCTGGAGTATGCTCACGTACAGTATCTCACGTCAGTCAGCCTCCATTGTTGGTATAACTTGGGACTAGGGCCCGGGATGTTTTCAAGCATGTATGATGATGCCTTTGTTCTTTTGCACAGATCCGGTCCTTCAGGTCCCAACACACGTGGAAGAGTAAGTTTTCTGATTTGCTCAGCACTTCTCTTTAACTTACTATTTCATTTATTCAGTCATTTGGCATTTAGGAGACGAGTAGCTGGGAAACACACGTGCATAACAAAAGTGAGTGAGAGCTGAGCATGTAGCCCAGTGGTAGAGAGCTGGCCTAGAATGTGCAGGACCCTGGGCCTGATCCCCACCAGCCCCAAAAGAAAGAAAAGAGAAAAGAGTAAGACACATGAAGTCTCACAGGTACTCTACTGGGAGCCTGTGCCAGGGAGGGGGTCGTCCATTCCTTCAGGGAGGATGACAGTGTTGTTTAAAAGGCTTTTTGGGTGGAATTTAAGCTGAGTTTTATTTTATTTTACTTTTTTACGGTACTAGGGATTGAACTCAGGACCTTGTGCTTACCAGGCAGGCACGGTGTCACTGAGCTAAATCCTCCACCCTGATGAGTTTTAAATTTAAACTTCATGGTGTGGATCTCTCCTTCTGCTGGAGAGGGAGGATGATCATGGCCTGCTCCGAGCGTACATGTGTTAGATGAAAAATTGGGTTGTCATCTGTAGGAGCTTCGAGTGATAGCGAAAAGAGATTTAGCAAGGGGTTTCTGAGCAACTCAAATTGCAGTCGAGTCTTCAGCAGATTAACCTTACAGATAACCCACCCCTTCCTGTCTGCTTCGTGTTTGTCCCCGTGGCAGATTCTCTGACATCAGTTTTCACAGCTGTTTTTTCTTTTGCTTGCAATCAAAAAATAAGTGTTTGTTGAAAACTAAAGGTAGGTTTGTTCCTCCCGTTCATGTATCATTGCCATACTATTAATTTAAATATTAATTATTGGATGTTCTATGTGGAATTGAAGAGTGGACTTGTTGGGTCCTTTCCACTTATTTTACCTTCATCCAGACTGCTTTGGCCAAATGATAATTTACTCTGCAGTGGTTTCTTATGACTTCCTCCGCAGGTTGCTTTACTGCACACCATAGGGGTATTTTATGCATTGGTGGCAGTGAGGGAGCAGTGGGTGGAATTGTTTTACATCCACACCACACCACACACACACACATACACACACTCTAATCCCCACTACTCCTGTGTTATGGCTTTGCATGGCTTTGAAAGTTTGTTCTGTGCCCTAGGGTATCCTTTATCATTCATACTTACTATTTAATCTCTAGGCCTGCCTTTCTCCCAGATCCCAATGATGGAAGCCTGTATACACTTGGGGGCAAGAATAATGAAGGCCTGACGGTGAGAATATCTAGCTTCTTCGCATACTCTCGGGGTTCTTACCTCTGTCCTTAACTGTGTTGGCACATCAAGTTCACCTGGGATATTTAAACAGACTTCTGGGGATTCTGATTCACGTGGTCTGGAGTGGATACTGGGCATCAATATCTTTTTAGAGCTTCTTAAATGAGCTTTTAAATGTATAGCCAGAGTTCAGCCAGCACACTGGAAGGATAGGAGTCTCCCTGTTGTAACTCGGTTTGCTCTAACGTGGGACCTTCCACTTGGGAGGAAGAGGTATAGCTTGAAGCACTGTCTGCACTCCACCCCTGCCAGATAGCATGCCGTGTTCTATCCCAAGCTCCTTTGGGAATGTAGATTAGTGGTTTTCACATTTCTTGACCAGAGGCACTCTAGAAAAATACTGAGCCTAGGTCTTTGTTCCAGAAAGTCCTCATTTAATTGATCCAAGTCATCAAGGTTTTTTAAAAGCTCCCCAGATAAGAGAATTTAGAAGCTCACCTGTGATACCAGCACTTGGGATGCTGAGGCAGAAGGATGGCCGGTGAGTGTAAGACCAGCCTCAGTTACATAGAGTTCAAGGCCAGTCTGAGCTACATAGTGAGACTCTTGTCTCAAAACAAAACAAAAGGAAACAGATCCACCCAAAGGGCCCCTTGACTGATGACCGAGGAATCCCTATAGTGTGGTGGTGCAGGATAGTGTTTTCAATAAATGGAATAGACCACTGGGGACACCATACAGAAAACAGTCTATACTTCTTTCCCCACCACCTATCCAAATGACAACCAGTTCCAAATAGATCAGAAATCTAAATGCAAAATGCAAAAAAAATAACACTTTAAGAAAAAAAAATACTGGAACATCTTCCTGACCTTAGAGTAGATAAATATTTATTGAATATGATGTTAAAAAATATAGTAACCATAAATATAAAAATTGATATGTAGATTATTTTAAAATTAAGAGATTTTTCTTCCTGAAGAAGGGAGGCAATAAAGTAGCTGTAGTCCACATACCTAATGAAGGATTCATATTCCGAATATATAATTACTCACCAATAAAAAAAAGAATTACTATAGCTCATTAGAAAAAGACAACCAAATAGAAAAGTAGAATATAGTGAAATGGTGAATATACACAAAAGTTCTCCGCTAAAAAAATAAATATATAAAAATAATTTTTAAAAAAGGTACTCAGCTTTATTAGTTAGTGGGGAAACACCAATTAAAACCACAGTGCCATGCTGCGGCCCAGTGTGCATCGATGGGTTCACCAGAATGGTTAATAGGAGCAAAAGAAAGAGGAGATGTGTTGGTGGAACGTGGATCAGCGAGAGCGCCTCTGCTGCTGGTGGAGGCACATGGCGGTACAACCGGTTTGGCAGACTGTGTGGGAGCTTGTACCAAAGTCCCTGTGCCCTGAGATAATGCCCTTCCAGAGTGTATACCAAATAGCCATGCATACGTATCCTGCAGAGGGTGTGTGTCCAAATGACTGCAGCTATTTGTATTTCTTTATTCATTTAATTTTTGGTTAATTTAGGTCAGGCTAGCTTTTTTGGGGGTGTTTCCTTTTTCTTTCTTTTTTTTTTTTTTTTTTTTTTTTTTTTTTTGTTTTTTGTTTTTTGTTTTTTGCTTTGTAGCTGAGACTGACCTGGAACTCACTATGTAACCCAGGCTGGTCTCGAACTCAGAGAGATCCTCCTGCCTCAGCCTCCTGAGTGCTGGGATTATAGGTGTGCACCACCTTGGCCACCTGTAGCTCAGGCTAGCTTTGAACTCACTGTCTGTCCTAGACTAGCCTCAGACTGACAGAGATCTTTCTGCCTCAGCCTCTCAAGTGCTGGGATCACAGGAGTGCACCACCTTGCCTGGCTTACAGTACTATTTATAATTAGCACATGGTGGAAACTATCCAAATAGCATCAACAGTAGAATGGAAAAATAATTATGTATTACTCCACAGCAGTGAGAACTAACACCCCACAACTGCACACAGCAAAAACTTATATCCATCCTACAAGCATAACATTGGGCAAAACGTGACATAAAAGACTACACAACAAATGATTCATTTATATAAAGCTCAAAAAGACGAAAAACTAGTGTATGCTGCTTTGGAGTTAGGATAACATTTATCCTGGAGAGTTAGTCAGGGATTAGAAAAGGATACAAAAGGGGGTTCCAGAGTGCTGGATGTTCTGTCCTCCATCTAGATGCTGTTGGTATCCACTTATAACGATGTCTGAGCTGTGTGAGTACCAGTGCTTTACATTTGTATATGATGCTTCAGTAGAAAGTTTTCAAAAAATCTTCATGAGATTCTAATGTGCAGCCAAGGGTGAGAACTCCTGTCTAGACTGTAACTGGATTGTGGGGAATAATATGGGTATTTAAAAGAATTTCTTTTTTCGATACCAGGGGTCAAACTCAGGACCTTGTTCTTGAGAGGCAGGCATGGCGCCACCGAGCTAAATCCCTGGCCCTAATTTTTTTTTTTTTTTTTTTTGAGGTAAGTCTCACTCTGCATTTCGGGCTAGTCTTGAACACTATGTAGCTCAGGTTGACTTTGAACTCATGGCACTCTTCTGGCCTCTATCTTCCAGAGTGCTGGGATTAAGGCTTGCACCACCACGCCTGTCCCATTTTTTTTTTTTTTTTTCATCTCTGGGACTGAAACAGGTGAGTGAAGGGCAGCTTGTATAGAGCTGTGTGTACTTCACCTTCTGCATTTCTTGCCATTGGTTTATCTCCACATTACTGTGCTCTCTGTTTCTTAAGCATTTGTTTGCCAGAAACACTGACTGATTTGTTTAAGTCCTCTCATTTGAGCCTCTCAGCAGCCTAGAGATGTTATCCCCATATTAGAGGTGGGAACTGAGTGGGGAGAGGTCACAGAACGTGCCCAAGGCTGAAGCTTGGGACTCCAGAGGACGCTCTTACCCCCTGGTGTGCCTTCCTGTAGTTTAACAAGTCCCGAGACTGCGTTTCCCGGCCTGCCCTGGACACAGGAGAGCTGTGGCCATGCTCACCCTAGGGCACAGCATTCCAGACTGGGAAACTGGCAGGGACTTTCTGGTTCTCTAAAACATCTGGCAAAGTACAGGCTACACTGCCTCTTGGTGCCACTTTTACTTTTTTTGTTTTGTTTTTTGAGGCAAGATCTTGCTGTGTAGTCCAGACTGGCCTTGAACTCTGCGTAGTCCAGGCTGGCTTTGAATTTGTACTCCTCCTGCCCCAGCCTCCCAAGTGCTGGGATTATGGGCATGCACCCCCATACTCGGCACATTTTTCCTTTTCTAAGGCTTGAATGTTTTCTAAGGCTTTGAATGTTGGGATGATGGGAAAATCCAAATTATTGATTAGTGTTTGCACTTTTATTTTTAATGCTACAGAAAAATCTTGTCTTTCTTAGAGAAAAAGGTGACAGTGTTATAGAATCCTGAGTTTCTATAATAGCAGGTACCTGTAGAGCAGTTTCAAGAACACCAGAATGTTCCAAAAATAAAGTACACTAAAATAAGCACTAACCAAAAGTGTCAGATGTCAGCTGTAGACTCAGAAGAATCAGTTGTATGATGAAATATGTTGAAACATTTGGATTCCTTTGAGTTTCTTTTCCCGACACCTACCATAGCTTCCTTTTCATAACCAAGGTTCAGTTTTCTTCTGGTTTTTAAAAATTATTTGCTGAAGAGAACACCAAAACTTCTCTTTTCTACCTTAGACTCTTGTGTTGTCTTCTTCCCTCAAAGCTTAGACTGAGTCCCAAGAGTCCTTCTGCTTAGGATTAATGTAAGCTTTGTCATTCTAGCTAATCAGTATCTCTGGATCAGTATTCCAAGACAGGAATTAAAAAATATGCAAGACAGGACAATCCTTTCTCCTACTTTTAAATGTGCAACTCTTAAGTTTGTGTAGCTCTTTTCACAAAATGTTTATGTCACTTAGGGTAAGTGCCCTGGGGGGAGACCTGAGGGCCCCCTGCATCGTGTGTCAAGTGAAGGAATTAGTGTTTCAGGCCTCTTGGAAGTGTGCAGGGAAGCCCAGGGCACCTCCTTTTCCTTGGTTCCAGTTAGGAAAACTCAGGTCTGCTAAGTGCCTCTCCTTTTAGCGGAACTGGGTAACAGAAATATACTGCCCAGTAAAATTGTAATAATTGCACAAGACTTGGTTAACTTAATTTTTTTCCTCTCTTTTTTTTTAAGAAACTTCCCTTTACCATCCCAGAGTTGGTACAGGCATCCCCATGCCGAAGCTCAGATGGAATACTGTACATGGGTAAGAGTTCCTGCTTTCAATACTAAAACTTGGATCTCTGATATCGAGTCTCAGAAGTCAAGAGAGAGGGATCCTGTCACCCTCTTGCCCGTCCTGGTGTGAGAGGCCTTTCTGCCTTGATTGTGTTATGGTACTATTTGTGCCAGGATCAGGTGACTAATTAAGAAAAGGTTCCCCTACCTGGAATAAAAATTGATGCCATTAATACAGTTACTCATTTAACAAGCTTTTAGCTGCCGTGTTGGCCTATTTCTGTGATTTCAAGATTGCAACACATCTAGCTGCAACTGGATGAAATTTAAAGTGAATATAATAGTCAGAGCCAAGGAAGAGAAGCCAGATCTTGCCCATTAGTTATAGGACTTTCTTAGTATTTTCTGCTATCAGCATATTGGGTAGAAATAGCACTTAACAGCTTGTCTGGATAAGCTGCCTTCGGGCCTCAGGGGTCACAGCTTTCAAAGCATCAACTCACCTGCTTTTTTTTTTTTTTTTACCACTTTTCTGCCAAAATGTCAATAAAAATAAATTTGTAACACAAAGGAGAACTGTATTATCTTGAAATCATTGTAGTAATAATAGCTTGTGTTTATATAGGAGCTTGTGTTTTGAGGAACTGAAAGTGCTTATTGCTTATTCATGCCTCAGGAGCTTATGTTTGTTTCTGGGTTTCAGATGAGGGCCAGTTTTTAAGTTTTTGTTAGTGACACTAGGACTCTTGCTTTCTTCCAGCCCTTCAAACTAGGGAACGCCCAGCCTAGGGATTCAAAGAAAGTAATCCACGAGGCTCTCTCTGTCCTGTGGGCCATTCCCCAGGCCCATCTGACCCTCTTCTGACCTTCTCTGTCACTGCTGTCTGGATTTCCAGCTCTTGCCAGCAATTCCTTACTTCTTTAGAATGTGAGGTGTTGTGTTTCTGTCGTCTTTGTGTGGTGCTCCTTCTTTTTTTGGTACCAGGGATTGAACTTGTGTGTCCTCTTAATTGACTTAAACATATTTAAGAGTGTGGTAGTTGCCCAACTGTAATGGTTCTTGAAGTAAGCAGATGTGTATCATGCCAGATGGAAGGGATTTATGGTAAGAGCTGCTTGGTGATAATTTCATTTTGTCTTCATTTAAAAAAAATTAAGATCTTATCACCGAGATGATCCATGGGCAAGTTGCACGCACATGGAACTGGCATGGATGCTACATCTGTTAGAATGAAGTATAGCTTTAGCAAATTTTAGTGCCCCATGATCTGCCTCAGTATCACACTATTCTGCTTTTAGGAGTCTTGGTTATAGGATATTTTTCTAGTAAGTTAGCATGATACAAATAACCAGGGGCCATGCCTCACGAAACAGAAATGCACACATCACAGTGACTGAGTTGACCTTCAGATCAGAGGCCCATGCTACTGTCTCAGTCTTGGCCCAGATGTCCTGGTGTATATTCCATGGTCACATATGCTGTGGGTTTTCTTATAGTATGGTTCAACTTTTCTTGTCTACCTGTCTATATCTTTTAATCAGCTGCCTAAAACAAGGGTTATGATCTATTGCTTGGGAATCACTTACAGACTGGGTATAGAGGCTGAGATAACTTCGGCTTCATTAACATCAGGGTACAACCAACTCCACTGACCCAGCACAGGTACTAGCTAATTATAGTTATCAGTGGTAACTATAGGTTCCCATCACATGTGGGCTAATTAATAAGGACATTGGGAAATAAGAATTGTGGTTACCAGGGAGATGAACCCCTGGGTATATTTTTGTATTTACATAGCTCCTAGTCTGTGGGAAAAAGGACTGCCCTTTATATAAGTCAAGATTTTTCATATTTAAGGCCACTCATCAAAGCAATGAAATCAACTTTGAAAGTTAGGAGGCTTTTAGTAAGCTATAATTTATTATGTTTGGAGAAATTTTATATCATCATTAAATTATACAATATAAGGTCTAGTGGCCCAAGATGTTGTTTCAACATTACAATTTATTTTGTCACTTCAGAGAATCATAGAATGTCTTCAGCAGCCTACCTATTTTAGGCCTCTCAGCGCAGAGAATGTCTTGAACAGCTAGAAATGCTACTTTGGCAGCACTATGTTTTCCCATGAGGATAGGTGTAAATGTCGATGTTCTGTGACCTTTCAGGTAAAAAGCAGGATATTTGGTACGTCATTGACCTCCTGACGGGTGAGAAGCAGCAGACTTTGTCATCAGCCTTTGCAGATAGTCTCTGCCCATCAACCTCCCTTCTGTATCTTGGGCGAACAGGTAAGAAATGAACCTCATGTACAGCCTGCTTGAAAGGCTGCAAAGAGGATGGAACAAAGCTCCTCTATTATTCGCCTCTGTTTCTGGCATTATTCTCCAGAAGGTTGCCAGGACTGTCTTCTCCAAACAGGATGAAACTCCCTTTCTAAGACCCGTCTGTGACCCCGATTGCCCAAGGGATGCAGTTCAAACCGCCCCATAGTCTACAGAGCCCCTGGGTGCAGCTGCTACTTTTCTCTTTCTCATCCTTCCCTGTTTCCCTCACTAACTTTTTCCAGCTGGGGTGGGATACCTGCTGTGCTCCCTTTACAGACTTGTAGGTTGTTCATCTATACAAGGTATCTCTGGTTTTGCCTGTCTAGAAAATATCCTCTCTTCTTTCACAACTCTGCTAAAAAAAATGTCCTTCTCTGTGGAGTCCCTTCCTAGCTTCAAAGCCCCTTCCCTGCCCAGGGATGCTTGGTTCAGCTTTTCCATCCCTGGGGCACCTGTAGCAGCTGGTAAGCCTGTTGTGGTGCCATCTCAGTGCCCGTCGCTGTCCCTGTACAGGCATGAATAGCATGCCATTTTCTGTTGCCTCTCTTTTCAGCCACCTTCTTCTTAACACTTGTCACTACGCATTTATAAATTTGATGTGCCTGTTTTCTGCCTCCTCTACTCACATATGCATTCCCCTAGGGAAGTCTTTGTTTTCTACGCTGGACATATTACCTGACATACAGGAGGTGCTCAGATGTTTGAACAAGTGAATGGGTGTGCCTCTTTGCTGTGGAAATATGCCTTACCCATTTGTGTGTGTCGGGTTTGCCATAAAAATTGTAAAATACAAATTAAAGCTAAAAGCGGAAGCCAGAAAATATTTAGAAGAAGAAAATTATACCAAAAGACCCAGGCTCCTATAAATATGTAGGATGATCATACGTCAGTAAGATTTATATGTACATAAAGCCAAACCTAGTTTTAAAAAAACATAGGATTAAATTCGTCACAATTAAGTCCTAAATTTGGTCTAACCATTCAGGTAGCCACAGCTGTACAGAGACAGAACTTTCCTTCAGATGCAGTGGACAACTGCCTTTCTGCAGATTAGAAAGGCCCCGTCCTCTCCTGCTCCTGGAAGGAAGGTCTTACACTGCAGAACTCTCCATCTTCCCCTGGAAAAATCAGCTGTTGTGATTGCTTAGGGTTTGTGTCTCTCTCTCTCTCTCTCTCTCTCTCTCTCTCTCTCTCTCTCTCTCTCTCTCTGTGTGTTCTCTCTCTTCCTCTCTCTCCCCCTCTCCTCTCTCGTGATTGCTTAGGATTTGTGTGTTCTCTCTCTCTCTCTCTCTCTCTGATAACATACTGCATTGCAGTTTAGCAGGCTGGCCTTGAACTCACTCTGTAGCCCATGCTGGCCTCAAGTTCATGGTGAACCTCCTCCCTTGGCCTCTTGAGTGCTGGGATTGCAGGCACATGCCACTATGCCCAGCTTTGTTTACCTTTTCCATTGAATAAAATCTTAACAGTGGTTCCAGCTTCAACTGGATATAAAAATTGTTTGGTTCTCAGGTAGAATTGGGGCATTAGGTGGGATCTGTGTGCATAGGTGCACAAACTATTGTTTCCTTATCTATTACTGCATAAAAAACCACTTAACATAGTGCTTTAATACCGCAGCCATTTAATTGTTCTTGATTCTGTGGGGAAGGAATTCAGCAAGGACAGATCATCTCTATGCTGCATGCTGGGCACACTCCTATCTGGGACCTTGGTTCACCTCCACGTGACCTTTTCCCTCACAGATGATCTGGACTTCTTAACATGACAGCTGGGTACCCTGTTAGTGACGTGGATGTTAGAATGCCTCAGAAGTCTTGAGCTCAGAAGTCCCAGATCCTTGCTTCCACTGAAGTTCTGAGGCTGGCCCAGAGCCAAGGGTAGAGAAACCAACTCGGCCTCCAGATGGAAAGGCTGACTTAGGGAGGAGTTGTTGTTGGTGATCTTTTTAGACGGTGCCACAGCCTTACCTCTGGCTGTAGTAGCTTTCAGCTGTTTCGCATACAGACATATTCACCTCCTCCCAAGACTCCCCGGGTCCGGCCATGACATAGTCTCCAAGTCCAGCTCCTCGGGATCTGTATCAGGCTGGAGGGGAGACATGAGAATGAAAGATGAGTCACCCCTGTCCCCATCAGACGTGCAGTGGTGAGACTGGAGCTGGAGTCAGCGGTTCCGTTCAAACAGGGAAGGGAAGAGCAGCGCGTATCAGATACTGGACCTTAGTAATTCTGAAAGCTGTCCAGGCACATATTTTTAGGTTCCCCTCCCCGGGGGACAGGAATATTCTTTGATTAAGGCCCAGTTTTACCCTCCAGGATTTGTCCCCTGATATATTGTTTTTGGTGGCTCTTGGTTTTGTCCTCTGAGAAATCCTCTTTACCATAAGAAATGGCAATTTTGTAGTTTTCTCAGTCCTCTGTTTATTGAAAGTAGAGGATTTAGTCTTTTTTGTTTCCATTTTTACTATCTCTGGTCATTGTAGCCCATATTGATACTACACCTTTAAAATTTTTGTGGGTTCCCACATATTGAATTACTGTCTATGCCATTAGATAAAAGCTCTACCCACACAAGTCTGCTTTAGAATGTGAAAGTGCTGTGGGCCAGCGCTCTTATGGTTCTTTTTGTTTGGTACCGGAGATCAAACTCAGGACCTTGTGATTGCAAAGCAGGCGGCGGAAACACTGAGCTAAATCCCCGGCCTCTAATGGTTCCTCTTACCTAGCACAGGTTCTGGGACAGGGGTAGCAAACCTAAGGTATGCCTGCCATTGAGAGCTCTAGGAGGTACTATACTATTGTCTTTCTGAGGTCTCAAAGAAGGGTCTGATACAGTCTCACCCTGGGTGATCTTGACCCTGACCTGAGGCCAGTTTTTCACTCCTAGTGCTCTGGATTTTATCTTTGTTCTAAAGCAATGTTCTATATGGAGAATCTTGCTTAGCTGGAGAATCAGTCTTGGACCCTCTGTAGTTCCTCTGTATTCTGCTTGAAAGCTGAGTGATTTCTTCATTGGCTTTGGCATTTTCTGCTTTCTGCCTGGGAAGCTCCTTAGCCGGATCCTCTAGTCATTACTTTTCCTGTATTCCAGGTTAATAGAAGCACTACATGACCTCAAGCTGTGTCACCCTGTTTCAGCTTCTAATGGTAATTTCCTCCTGCTCTTTCAGACCTCCACTCACAGCCTCCTTGTCACCTTTCCAGTTTCTTTCTGGTCACAGAGTGCTACAGTTCTTAGGTTTTTGTTACGGCACCATCCCACTTCTAGGTACTGAGTTTTAATGTCACCCTTCTACTGCCATATAATAAACCACTCCCCAAATTAGTGGCTAAGACAGGGGTTACACTGCCGTGATTCTGTGAGCTGTGAGTTCCGGGTGCAGGAAGAGGGTGACTCGTCTCTGCTCCACATGCTGCTGGCCAGGTTCACTCACGTCTGGGCTTGCAGTTCTCGGTGGCCTTTCACATCTGATGTGGATAGCCTGGACTTTTAACATGCAATTTAGGGAGAACTTGTTTGTTGTAACTAGGGAAGTTCAGCAGGTGCCATGGCCCCTCTGTGGTAATGGGCTCGTCTGTATCCTTCAGAATACACTATCACCATGTATGACACCAAAACCCGAGAGCTCCGCTGGAATGCCACCTACTTTGACTACGCAGCCTCACTGCCTGAGGATGATGGGGACTACAGTAAGTGCTCACAGTGGGCTCACAAGGCCGGCGTGGCCCCTTCCATCTGTGGGAAACAGTTATTGCAGAGCAGGATTTTCTTTGAAGACACCTTCATCATGTGGACTTTCCACAGGCGAAAGTAAATACTTCCGATAGTCAGTGTGCCAGAATCCTGGGTGAGAATTTCAAGGGAAACTGAAGTAAAATCGTGGTGCATTTGAGGGGGATACCGTACTGAGTCCTGCGTGTCACAGAAGAAATTTAGTGTAAACCTGCATGTGACGGAGAAGTCCACTCTGAAGGTGGCTCCTTAGTTATTTCTAGTTATTTCTTTAGTCAGCATTTCCCCAGCTCAAATGATAACTGAGAAAGCCAATTTTGTCATCTTAACATTGGTATCTGAAAGTCCAATTCTGCCTTGTCTAGTCCAGTACCTGGAATATTTTCATCGATTTCTGATTGCTCCTTTGTGAGTCACATGAACAAAGATGTGACTTTTTTGAGTCATTAACATTTCTTTTATTAGTACATGTTTTCAGTACGTAATGATTACAATTCATTGTGGGGAGTTGGTATGTGTACATAACACATCATAATCTTTTTACTTCTCCTCCTGTCCTCCCTTCTCTTCAGTGACTTGATATTGGGGACCCGGGACAAGTTCAGTGGAACTGGTGAAATAATCCTGAGAACATTCTGGAAATCTTGTCCCCTCTAGGCAGGTTAATACAGCTTGCTAAGAGTAGAGGATGTGGTTGCAGGATGTGGCGAGTATTGACGTGCTTTGTTGTTTGATGCTTAGAGATGTCCCACTTCGTGTCCAATGGTGATGGGCTGGTGGTGACTGTGGACAGTGAGTCTGGGGACGTCCTGTGGATTCAAAACTATGCCTCCCCGGTAGTGGCCTTCTATGTCTGGCAGAGGGAGGGTCTGAGGAAGGTGATGCACATCAACGTTGCTGTGGAGACCCTACGCTACCTGACCTTCATGCCTGGGGAGGTGGGCCGCATCACCAAGTGGAAGTACCCATTTCCCAAGGAGACCGAGGCCAAGAGCAAGCTGACGTGAGTTGGGAAACTCGAGGTGGAAGAGGGCAGCTAGGGGTAGCGGGGACACTGTCATTCTGCCTCTGCTGCAGCATAGCATGCCCTGCCCTGGTGGAGGCCAGGGGTCAGGCAGACAACTCTGAGGACAGGAGTATAACAGCGTAAGAACTGGGGGTGCCCTTTGATGCTTCAGAGTTCTTGAGAATCAAATAAAAATTATGGGATAGGAAAGAGACTGCTAGTATAACTACAGTATAATTTGGGTGTATCTCTTATAGAGATTTATCTTTTTCACTTTATGTGTTTTCTAAATTTTTATGAATGTTCATATCCAACACTCAACAGGCTTGTATTCTCAGTCCCTACCTACTAACAGTCTGTCACTAAGACACTTAGCTATGTCAAGCCTCAGTTTCCTACTTTATAGGGAAGGTCAAGTAAGATAATGTATATGAAAATGTTGCTGAATCGTAAGCCAGCACTTAGTTGGAAGGTGTTTGTTGAGAGTGGTTTAGGTAGCTTAGTGGAAGACCTACCTGATAAGGGCTTTTGACAATAGTAACCGGAGGGTCTGGAGGTGCAGCTCCCCCTGTTCTCCTGCTGGCAGCATAGCATGACCCGCACCCATACCCCGAGAGAGGTCTTAGGCAGGGACAGACCACAGGCTGTGGGATGGGAATTTCCGGGTTTATAATTTCCTTTGCATCCCTTTTGTGATTGAATGTTCCTTGGGGCCTTTACAGAGCCTCTAGTCCTTGAAAGCACAAGGCACAGTGATAGTGATCTGGGTGTAGGTGTTCAATGTGCTGGTCACGGCCATTATGAGGCTTTGGCAGTGGGTGTTAAGCGTTCGTCTTCTGGCTAGTCATTGGATATAATCCTTTCCATAGGCCAGTCTGGCCCTGGCATTCTGCAGACAAGAAAACTGAGGCTTGCCCTTAGGTGGTTGGTCCAAATTTCCCTAAGTGGTGAGTGGAGCTGAGGCCCACAGTCCTGGCGTCCTGTTTCCCAGCAGTGCCCTGTCTCACACCCTACTATTTTGCTCCGTGCCTGGGCTAATAAGGCGGCTGCTGGGGCTGGTATCTGGGGCTCTGATTTTATTCTCCCAAAGGCCCCCTTTATGGGATCTGGACATGAAATGACAGGAACATGGGTGTCTCCTCTCTCCAGGCCTACTCTGTATGTCGGGAAGTACTCCACCAGCCTCTACGCCTCCCCCTCCATGGTGCACGAGGGGGTCGTCGTTGTGGTGAGTGAGTTCACTGTGGGGCCACAGCTGTCTCTATTTTAGTGAAGAGTGACCTGAGCTGGGTGTGGTGGCACAGGCCTGGAATCATAGCACTCGGGAGGCTGAGGCAGGACTGCTGCGAGGTCGAGGCCAGCCTGAACTGCTTGGTGAGACCTCAGAAAAACAAAAACAAAGGACCCAGAGCTATCTGTGAATATCCCTCTGGTTAAGAATTCGAAACAGAGCTGCAAGTCTCAGGAATGGCCTCTGCACATGCTGGATTCTTTAGAAACCACATTCTAAACCCAGGAAGCCCCAGTTGGCTCTGTTACTTTTGTGTTCAGTCTAAACTTCCCAAGTGGTGTCCAGGCCTCGTCAAGACAGCCTACACGGTGTCCTCCCACAACGCTGTCAGTTTGTGTGTGACAGCCCCACAGCCTAGCCAAGCACATCTTCCTGATTCCCAAAGGTTCCCTGTTGTGCTTTCTTCTGAGCCTCAGTTGGGACTGGTTTCACACTTGGAATGCCCTTCCTTCTTCCTTTCCCTCTTCAGATTCCCTTCCAGGCTTTGTGCCTTCCCAACCCCCACCTGGTCCTGGCCAGCCTTTCTTGAGCACCACTGTCTCTGTGTCTGAGCCTTCTGACCCTGGCCACTCATCCTGGCCCTCCAGTATGATTGGGCTCTGAGGTTATCTCAGGTCTCCTCAGGGAGCTGCCTGGCCGCCCTTCTGCAGCAGCAGCAGCAGGCCATGTCTGCCTCTGTCAGCTCCTGCTGTGGGCCCCTAGCTGGAGTTTGTCTCACCCTGCTGATTGCCTCCTTTGTGTCTGAGAGGTATGCACCTATTCTCCTTCACTTAGATCTGCTTCTCCTAAGGGCTGTTTTTCTCGGAGTCCCTCCCAAGTTCCTAGTATCCACATGTAAGAACCTGAAAAGATGTCAGTGGAGCATTGTCAGGTCCTAAGGGCAGAGTTTTCCCAGACCTGGAGCCTTGGTATCTTGCTCTGACTGGCATGGCCTGGCCCCACACTAAAATCCACTCAGCTGAAGCCATGGGGCTCCTTCTGGGCTCAGGGTGGTGGCTGGGGGGGCGCTGCAAGACCTGGGGAATCTGAGGGCTCCAGGCTCACCTCGCCCTGTCTCCACAGCCCCGAGGCAGCACTCTTCCTTTGCTGGAAGGCCCCCAGACGGATGGTGTCACCATTGGGGACAAAGGAGAGTGTGTGATCACACCCAGCACAGACCTCAAGTTTGACCCTGGACTCAAAGGGAAGAGCAAATTCAATTACTTGAGGAATTACTGGCTCCTGATAGGTAAGCGCTGATCTCTTGTGGTGGCTTGCTGCCTCCTGGTGGGCGAAAGAGGCCTTGCTGGTTTACTGCTGCTGTTGATTCCAAGTGTAGTGCTCCGTTCACTTCGAGGTGGTTGTTTAGATCTTGGAACATTTCTATCCCCCTGCCCCCAAAAACAAAAACAAACAAACAGAAAAACAGGGTAGCTGGGTTGTGAGTCAGTTCTCAAAAATTGTTTAATGTTCTCGGTTACACAGTGACAAAGTGTAATTTTCTGACTTGAGAATGTCTGCCCATTCTTCAGAGTGACTGTGTGAGGTAGATACCCTTGTTACTTTGATTTTATAACTAGGAAAACTGAGGCAGTTCTTGTGGAAGATTGGCTTAGGGTTCACGTGGGTGAGAGGCTAAGGAAGGGAGAGGGTTGAGTGATGGAGTCAGGGGCTACTCTGGGTTCAGGCAGCGTGGTCCTCGGTGTATATGGTGTGAGAGAGGAGGGCTCTCCTCCTCCCCCTTTCCCTCCCCGCCCCTCCTTCCTTTTGCCTTTTTTCGTGTTAAGCACATGCTCCACCCTTGAGCTCACCCTTCCTCCCCTTTCCCTTTCTCTTCCCATTGTTGCTACCGTCATTGTTGGCCCTGAGGTTGAATTGGACATTCTTTCAGCTGTGTCAGAGCACTGAGAGGTTGAGACGACCCAAAGGCAGTAAGCGTGACAAATGAAGGCAGAGGTGAGAGGTACTGTGTCCCTGGCCAGTGTCCCAATTAGAGCAGCAGGGAGTTTTCTTGAATCTAATGTGCCCTTTATCTGCCCTGTCCCAAAGGGCACATGAGTGTGTACACACACACACACACACACACACACACTGATTCTACTACCTCCCCACCAAGAGTTGGGGAGAGGTGGAGATGAGTCCTAGGGGTAGGGGCAGGGGAGGTTGGCAGGGTCGCCAGAGGGCTCTGAGGCTAATAAGGCTTCTTCTCATTCTCTTCCTCTGGGTGCCTGCAGAAAGATGTCACAGCTGGGGATGCAGTGAGCTGGACTGTGAGGGCCCAGGAAGCAGCAGGACCTGCCAGGCAGTGGGTCTGGGTGGGGATGTGTGTACTCAGGAGCCGCAGAGGGAAACCTGGTATGCTTGGGTTCTGATCAATCCTCTTGTAGTTGTCCAGAGCCTGTTCTTTGTTCTGATGATTCCCTGTAGCCATTTTTATCATGGTTATTATTTTTACTAAATAATAAGTAAAGGAGATGACAAAAGAATTTTCTTTGTTTGTTTTTGTTTTTGTTTTTTTTACAGGGGTAGTTTAGGAAGCATGCACCAATGGGCCTATGGTGAGGAAAACATAGCTAATTGAGCAGAGGCCATTAAATTTACAAGGTCACTCAGTTTTATGTGCCAGTTAAGGGATATATAAACTACACGCCCATGAGGTGTGACACTAAGGACATGTGGAAGAGAATAAAAAGATACAGGGGAGAAATCTCCACAGATAATTTGTAAACTGAGATCTCTTTAAAAAAACAGACAAGTTGTCCAAATAAAAGAATTGGGAAACCTAACGAAGTATGAAGTAGCTAAGTAAGGATCCCACGATTGTGAGGTGCTTTGAGGAACTCCATAGTGAGTCATTTTTGAATACTTGACAATCTTCTTATAGACTAGAACTGCAGGTTATGCCCACATGCCTATTTATGTCCAAATGTGTTCTTTGATTTTGGGGGTGGGGATGCTGGGAATTGAACTCAGAGCCTTACATCTACCAGGCAGGTGCTGTACCGCTGAGATACATTTCCAGCTCTTTGATTTTTTTGATGGAATATATTAAAGATATCCCACATTCACATTCATCTGTAGGATAAATTGGGTCCCGTGAGCCCGAGGGGTATGTCTATAGTTGCCCACAACCAGTGACCCTTACTTGGGATGCTCTCAGCATCACCCAGAGCTTTGTCAAGAAAACACTCACTGCCCCTGGAAGACCTGATGCAGGAGGTCCAGGGCAAGACCTGGCTCTGTGATTTTTGCTCTGGAGTCTGACTCCATTGATGCTGATAAGTAAATCACAAAGACCAGGTACTGTTTGTACAAAAACATCAGGGACTTCATGATTCAATTTATAGGGTGGTTGGTCAGGTGAGGAGTGAAATACTACTGAAGACCAGCTGCAGGAAAAGACTGTTTATACAGAACTACAGGAGGGCAGGGAGGTTTAGGTTGTGACCAGCATAACAGTCTCTTTCTTGGTATGTGCCCTGCAGACAAGCAGGACACAGGGCCTACTAAGAGTTGGCATTTGGGAGAAGGGCAGGAGGGAAACGCAGCACAGGGTGGCATGTAGAAGGACCACCTCACTTCTCCTAGGGTGGGTCTCTTGTCTCCTGAGGTTGTTCATGTTTTACCTTCTGATCCACCAGCAAGTCTCAGTCAGGCGTCTGAAGTGGCCACCACACGGGAACCCTGCTCCTGCGCACAGTGTATCTTGGGGCTCCTTGGTGGGCAAGGGAAAACTTGAGGAAGTTTAAAACAAAAAGTGGGATTCCCTCCAAGGATGATGATGTTCTGCTGTAGGTAGAGAATCGACCTAAAGATGGGGGATGAAAGGGCTTTCCAGACTAAGAAATTACCTTGGACTAGTTACTGTTGGTTTTTATCTTTGCACAGCACCATGCAGTCTGATAGGTTTGGGAGAACAAGGGGAGGATCCTAAGGAGAGCAAGACCTGAATTGGAGTGAGGTCTGATCCCAGGGAGAGAACAGAAAGGAAAGCCTGCCCAGCTGCCGACAGTCTTGGGTGGAACGGTGACCTGACTCTTTGGGCTGCATTTGGAGTCACTTGATTTTTTTTTAAATTTGTTTGTTTCTAGAAAGGCTCTCACTGTGGAGTTCAGGCTGGCCTTGAATTCATTGTATAGCCCAGGCTGGCCTCAAACTCACAATCCTCTTGCCTCAGCCTCTGAGTGCTGGGATTGTAGGCCATGATGTCTGGTTGGAGTGACTTAATTTTAGAGCTAAACAGATTATCAACACATGTGAAATCCCAGATCCTGATTTTAATCACCTTTCTGTTTCTTATGGTAATTTGCGCCCGATGAATGCTCCATCTGTGTGTAACAAATACCAGATACTCATAAAGTAGTTATGTAGAGAGCAGTGAGTAAAGACTTAAGAGCCAGCCACAGGCTTCTCCCCTTCCCCCCTGTTCATCTAGCAGATACTTCTCTTGTTTCTTATGAGTAATTCACCACTTCATCAGGTAGAAGCTTACATGTAGATAAAAGGAGGACTAGAGTGCACCTGAGTAACTGAGACGCTAAGGGAGTCCGGGAGCCTTGGCAGTGGTACGTCTGGGAAAAGCACTGAAAGGACAACATTGGACTTGGACGGACAGAATGCCTCACCGATGAGTGGAACACAGGCACCCACATGGGCCTTGCTTTGAATGCACCCCAAATATCCTGATCCCCCTTGTGATAAGAACATTTCTCTGTCCGCACTGTGAGTCTTCTGCCACTGAGTAATCTGATTTTTGCTTTGATGGCATCTTCTAGTACCCATCTCTCGTTTCCTCTAACTTCATCGCTGTGAGATTTTGCCTGTGGACCCCCACTAGCTAGCGAGTAGTTTAGTGTTGAGCGTTATCACTGCTCAGGAAACCGTTCTCACTAAAGATTTGTTTCCTCTTATAGGACACCATGAAACCCCACTGTCTGCATCTACCAAGATGCTGGAGAGATTTCCCAACAATCTGCCCAAACATCGGGGAAATGTGATTCCTGCTGACTCGGAGAAAAAGAGCTTTGAGGAAGTGAGTTAGGACGCGAACTCACCGGCTGCTGGCTCATTCAGGGGTGTTGGGGTTATAGTAGTAGACTTTGCCCTCGCAGTAGAGAACTACACCAAAATGCGTAGCAGCCGAGATAAGTGACCGCGGGCAGATAGAGAGTGCAGGAAAGGCAGCAGGACAAGCTAGACCTGGAGGAATAGGTGGGTTTTGGCTTGGTGAGCTGGGAGCCAAAGGCGAGGCCATGGTGAGATGGGGTGTGGATGACGCTGGGATGTGTAGTGGTGGGCGGTGAGGAAGGAATAGTGGGCACACATGAGCTCACATGGGCACAGGGGAACCATGGTGACAGGTTGGACGGGAGAGTAAAGTCCAATGAAGAAGAGAGGACACCTAAGTGTAAGAAGCTAAGAGCAGCCTGTGGAGAGTGACCTTCTAACCAGATGTGGTGGTGCAGCCTGTAATCCCAGCCCTGAAGAGGCTGAGGCAGGAGGATTGCTGCAAGTTGGAGGCCTGCATGGGCTGCATAGTGAGACTGTGTCTTAAAAAAACAACAAAGTGGCCTTCTTTGACTGCTTGATATGGCAAAGGCTTGGTCTGTCAGGGCCTTGGGGCTCCCAGAGAATGGAGCCTTTGTTTAGCGGGGAGGCCATGCCATGAGATTCTCGTGTAGGCTATAGGAGACAGGATGTACCATCAGGGTTTCTGTTGAGACAGATGGCTCACCTAAATCAGAGGGGAATTTAGTAGGGAGATTTTTCACACGGATGTAGATAGTACCAGGGTTCTCACAGCATCTCTTGGCCTGAAGGCAGAGGGGAGAGAGTGGAAAGTGCTCAAGGCCAGACTCTGAGCATTTGGGTAGATGAATCCAGCAGCCGCACCGAACTCAGCCACTCTCTCCTTCCTTGGTCTCCTCTGCTGGTGCTTCCCGTTACCTTCTCCCAGTCAGAGACCAAAGGGTCAGAGAGGTAATTGTCCAGGTCCGCACAAGCCAGCTCTGGGGCACAGAGAAGGCACTCTGTGGCAGAGGACCTGACATGCCCAGCAGAGGGGCTAGAGGGTATCCAGAGGCCTTGGTGAGCCATCTGACCTGGCAGTTCCTGCAGCCCCAGCATAGGGGCTGGGGCTAGGGTGGAGGAAAGGACAGCTGCTGATGTGGGGACCACAGGAACAACACACTCTCACTCGAGAGACAGGTTTTATCTGGAGGCAAAGAGAAACCGTGGCCTTTCCAGAGTCCGGGGCACAGTGTCTAATGTCTGTCACCTCTGGAGTGACCCTGGCTGGAGAAATGCATTGATTCGTAAAATAGCAATCTTGAATAGCATTGCCCTAAAATCTTATTTAAGTGATGCATATGCATTATTGAACACTTAGAAAATAAAATTATAAAGAATAAAATAAGACAAGTAGTACCCTTAATCTGGACTTGAACTCAGGACCTTGTGCTTGCAAGACAGGTGCACTGCTACTGAGCTAACTCCCTGGCCAAAGTACCCTTAATCTAACATACACAGCTAGCTAGGCACAGCAGTGCAGATTATTTTTTCTTTTCTTTCCTTCTTTCTTTCTTTTTCTTTAAGAGATTGAATCCAGGGCCTTTCAATCTGAACTACGTCCCCAGCCCTTTAAAAAAAATGTTTTTGGGTGGGGGAGACAGGGTCTCTCTATGTAGCCCAGGCTGGCCTCAAACTCGTGGTGATCCTCCTGCCTCAGCCTCACAAGTGTTGGGATTACAGGAGTGCACAAACTATGTCTGGCTCTTAATTTTCTGAGACAAGGACTCGCTAATTTGCTGAATTGCCCAGGCTGGGTTTGAATTGCGGTCTTCCTGCCTCAGCCTCCCAGATTGCTAGGATTATAGACATGAACCACCATACCCAGCTTATAGTCCAGATTTGGATATTTAACCATCTGATCTTTTAAAAAACCCATCAAGATATTCTTGGATATAACTTGAAGGTTTTATTTATTTATTTATTGGAGGGGCCAGAGATCAAACTCAAGCCCTTACACTTGCAAGGCAGATGGTGGAACCACTGAGCCAAATCCCTGGCCCCGAGACTGACTTTTTAAACAAACACCTTTGAGCAGGTATATCTAAAGGAGTATTGTCCCTGTCATATACTCAGCAAACACTCCTCAGCTTGCTGTGCCCCAGGCAGGCCACACCTCCCAAACCTGTGAGAGATACTGAGGGAGGCAGGAACCGAGAGAGACGTGCCTGGAAGGGCTCAGAGTAGCGGGAAGGGGAGAGAATGGCTTCAGAGGCAGGCATCTGGTGTGGTGAAATGCCACAGCATGTGGTAAATCACTGCACACTGCCAAGAGGCTGTGTTAATTTCTTTGTGCAAACACATCGTACCTGGAACACTAGGTTTTTGAGAAGAGATCAATAACATTTTTCTAAAAAGTTACAGAAACCAGGCATGGTGGCACATGCCTATAATCCTATCCCGGGCTACATAGTGAGTTTGAGGCCAGCCTGAACTACAGTATAGTGAGAGCCTATCTTTCTCAATAAATCTCTCTAAATATATTCTGTGAAGTTCCAGAGACTGGGGCGGGGGGCTCCCTTTTTATTTGATTAATTTGGGGCTTCTAAATAAAATTTTCTGTAACAAAGGCTAAATGCTTTCTGATACTTTTTGAAAACTCTGGATAAAATAGAATTCTTGAATAGTTTATTTTAGTTTTGGAGTTGCACTGAAAGTATACAGGCTGAGACAGGGACTTCCTTACTTACAGGCACGTGGGCTTTCTTTTTCAGTGTGAAAAGGTATTATCAAAACAACTACCAGCTTTTCACCAGACTTTGTTACAGATGATTTCAAAGTGTCCCCAAACACTAAGTCTACCATCAAAGGAGGAAATTTTTTCTGCCTTAGTTGAGGATTTTCTTTTTTTTTTCTTTTTTCTTTTTTTTTGGTACCAGGGATTGAACTCGGGTCCTTGCATTTGTGAGGCAGGCCGCCGAACCGCTGAGCTAAATCCCCAGCCCTCGTTGGGGATTTTCTGAAGAATGTCAAAGTCTGAGGCCATTTCCAAAAATACTGCTCTGAAGTTGGTTTTTGAGCACTAGTAACCACTATAAAACGTGTGGCCTCTCAGAGTGATTGCTGGGAGAGGCAATAATTACTTGGCTAAGTAATTTTGATGCACTAAAAAAAAATCTATTACAATGTATCATGACGTTATAAATGGGAGTAACTTTTCCTGATCATTCACTTCACATGTATCTGGCTAGAAGCTCTGCAGTAATGTAGCCACTTTCTCCCAAACTAGGTTATCAACCTGGTTGACCAGACCTCAGAAAACGCACCCACTGTGGTGTCTCAGGATGTGGAAGAGAAGTTGGCTCGTGCCCCCACCAAGCCTGAGGCCCCTGTGGACTCCATGCTCAAGGACATGGCCACCATCATCCTGAGCACCTTCCTACTGGTTGGCTGGATGGCCTTCGTCATCTCCTACCCGCTGGTAAAGCTCAGCCCCACCCCTCAACCTTTCTGCTTCTTCCTGGGCTCCTCTGCCGGTCTCCTGCTATCAGTGAGATCTGGACAACACAGCCAACACATTTTTCTCACATTAGAAGTCAATATTCGCTTATCTTTAAAAACATTATAGTTGAAGAGATACCAGCTTCTCAGAAAAGGGCAGTTTTAAACCTAAATTTAGTATTTTTCAATGAGCAGGCTGGAAACGGTAATGTATAAACCTACCCACAGATCAGTTTGAATAGTTACTTCTTTTTTTTTTTTAATAGTAAGGATAATAGATGAAAATGCCTGTTAGATTAGCTGGCGTAAAGAAGGCAGCCGGGTGATCCCTTTGACTTTCTAGTCAGAAATAAGCAAGCAAGCATTATGTGGTCAAGTAGGCGGTGAGTGAGAGGACACATTGGTCCCTTTAGCAAGTTGCTCAAGCACCTTGGTGTTACGTCCTCAGGACAGCAGCACTCAGACACAGCGGTCCCTGTGGGACTGAGATGACAAAACCTTTATGAGCTGTGCTTTCTGCGGGCAATGTATGCTCACCTAAGCATTCTGTGTTTTAACTGTGAGGCCATTATAGTTTATCTGCTGTCCACAATACAAGAACGCAGGTTCTGAGAAGCTAAGTGCCTTCCTAGTGTACGGTGTTTCCAGGATTTAACAGAGAGCACACAAGCTAAAAGACTCCCCAGTGGCTTGTTGGCCATGCCCCAGTCTGTTTAGTCAGCCTCCCAGGCCTGGGTGGAATAGTCACAAACTGGTGCCACTTCTAATGGTGACAGCAGATCTTTCAGAGTATGTGTGAGGAGTATGGGTCAGGGAGGCAGGTGATGGATTCAGGGGCCAGGATCTCACCCAAGCCTCTTGTGGTTTAGCTCTCACCAACTCCTCCTGGCCCTGTGACTGTGGGTGGATGACCACAGCCCTCCACCCTCTGGACTGCCGGGCACCTGTGTGCTCACTCCATCAAATGCTCTGGCTACTCCTACCCAGCATACTCCCACCCACCTGGTGACTGACCGTTCTTTCCATTTGGTTTCACTTTTATACCACCTCTCAGATGTCCATAAAAGTTACAGAATTCTAGATTATCTATAGCCCCCTTCATCTGGCCCGGCCTTCTACCTGGGCCAGAATTCTCTGGCACTCCTGTCATTTATCTCCTACCAGGCCCATCCAGGCTTGGACCTGGGCTGTACTGGGAAGGGCCTGATGGGCAGAAAGACCTCCAGGCAGCCAGCTGACTTGCCCTCCCTGGTCTTGTGATGTCTGAAGGCATCTGCCGCCTCTGCCGTGGGAAGCCTCTCTTTCCTGTGGCTGTTTCCCAGAGGGAAAACCACACGAGTCTGGATGGAGGTGTCTCTTTGCAGAGCATGCACCAGCAGCAGCGGCTCCAGCACCAGAAGTTCCAGAAGGAGCTGGAGAAAATGCAGCTCCTGCAGCAGCAGCAGCTGCCCTTCCACCAGCCTGGAGAGTTGACGCAGGACACCGAGCTCTTGGACACATCCAGCCCTTACTCCGAGAGCTCAGGGACCAGCAGCCCCAGCCCATCCCCCAGAGCTTCCAACCACTCACTCCATTCCAACAGCTCTGCTTCCAAGGCTGGTACCAGCGCCTCCCTGGAGCAGGATGATGAGGGTAAAGCCTCTTGCCGTTTCCGTGCTGTTTTCTCTCTCCTCTGACCACTGCATGACAATCATAGAGCACCACGTCTTCCGTGACGTTTTCACAAGATTTTACAGGGCTGTTCCCATGGACTCATTGCCCTCCCTGACTTCCTCCCACCCTGTGGGTCTCTGTGGGATGAACTTCTACCCCATGCTGTGGCCTGCGCCTCAGAGCCCTGACTTTGCAGGGTCTTGTTGGCGCTCATTCCATCCTTCCCCACAGTGCTGGGAACCATTGCCGACCAAAGGGAGAGCTACCTATCAGGCTTGCAAAACTGCCAGGGCCAGCTAGTGGCCAAGTAGAGAAGTGCAGCTGTGACCTACTTGACCAGTTGGCCGAGGCTGGAGGTCAGGGCTCATATTCTAGGGGACCGACACAGACTGCGTAAGGACTTCACAGCCCAAAATGTCTCTCTATTTCACATGCCCACTGTCTCCACTAGAATGTCTCAGGTGCAGAACTTCAAGGTGAATTCTCTTGCTTTTTGTTAATCATTAAATAGTGCTAAGTGACTGTATGGAGACCCTATCTTTGGAAGGTTTGAAGCTATGCACTCATGTACCATAACGTAAAATCAGAAACAGAATTCAGGGACAGGGACAAAACACAGGGAAGGAGGCAGTGGTCTTGGACATAAATGCAGTGAGCCCATCCCACTGTCGTGTACCTGATGCCTAGGACATGGAACCTCTCAAATCCTAGCTTCCCAACTCTTAACTGGAAGTCAGGAAGCTGATAGCCATTTTAGTCCTGGAGGGTCTCACTATCTAGTCCAAGCTGGCCTCAAACTCATGGTGATCCTCCTGCCTCAGCCTCCTGAGTTCTGGGATCATAGGCATGCGTCACCATGCCTGACCTGACCCTGAAGTTCAAGCTCTTCAGGTGATAGCTGTTTAAAATGATCTCTTCTGTCTTGGGTTTTTGTTTGTTTGTTTGTTTTGTTTTTTGGTAGTAGGGACCAAACTCAGGACCTTGCATTTGTGAGGCAGGTAGTGGCGTCACTGAGCTAAATCCTTGGCCCTTCGTCTTGTGTTTTGTCCCAGATGAGGAAACCAGCATGGTGATGGTTGGGAAAATTTCATTCTACCCAAAAGATGTGCTGGGCCATGGAGCTGAGGGCACCATTGTGTACCGGTGAGTGGAACAGCCGGTCCTATCCCCTCCCACCAGGTATGTCAGGGTTTGTTGGGTTTCAGACCAGTGCCAGGCTCCAATGGCACAGGAGCGCCAAAGCAGTGACCGAGACAAGTGAGTCCTGATTCCTGGGAGCTCACGCGCTGAGAAAGAAGGGATGACCGTGGGCTGCTGCAGATGTGCAGGTCAGGGCCCCTGGGCTGTGAGGCTACGAGGTGGCCCCTGTGTCGCAGGAGAGGTACTGCGGATCCATGGTCCCACGTTGTCTCCATAGCCCAACTTGCACACACCACATACAACTGCCACCCCTTGTCCTGCAGGGGCATGTTTGACAGCCGTGACGTGGCCGTGAAGAGGATCCTTCCTGAGTGTTTTAGCTTTGCAGACCGTGAGGTCCAGCTGCTGCGAGAATCGGACGAGCACCCCAATGTGATCCGTTATTTCTGCACCGAGAGGGACCGGCAGTTCCAGTACATTGCCATTGAGCTGTGTGCGGCCACCCTGCAGGAGGTGGGCCTGGCTGGCCTTGGGATGCCCACAGTTTTCCCACAACCACTGCAGCCTCCCTTCCTCTACTAACTGGGGTGTTGATTTAGGGGCTGCAGATTTATTACCATTATTTTGTTGAAATTTAGTGTAGTGGAGTGTACTCGTTCTAAATGTGCAGTTTGCTGTACATTGACAAATGCGTATATCTGTTAAAGTACAAATACCAAGTGCAGCGTATGGAGTAGCCCACTCGGTAGGCCTGGCAGCCTTGGGTTGCAGTTGGCACATCTCTGCTCCCTTTGCCTCCAGGGAGCTTTTTCTTTCTTTTTTTCTTTTTTTTTTTTTTTTTTTACCAAGGGTCTTATGTAGTTGAGACTGACCTGGAACTCACTATGTAGCCCGGGCTGGTCTCGAACTCACAGCGATCCTCCTGCCTCAGCCTCCCAAGTGCTGGGATTACAGCACTACCACGCCTGGCCTCTTTTGTTTTTTTCCCTCATTGAGTTTATTGGTTCCTTTTAGGTATACAGTATAGTTTCATTCATTATTGGGATCTTGTACCTTTACATGACAGGTCTTGATTCTCATTTTTTCATCCAGCAAACTCTTCAGTTTCCAGGCTCAAGCCATCGATTTGAGTGTCTTGCCTTCTCTCTTTCTCACTGTAAATTAGTAATTTGGAGCTTTGTTTATTTGTTTAAGTCAGCTCATTCTTCCAGGAAGTCTGTTGGAAATTACAGATTGTGACAGAACGTTGTCAGTAAAGTGGGATCAGAGGAAAGGAGCTCAGGGGCCAAGAAATGTGAGGGCCGTGTACCCTGACCTGGTCATTGTGTCTCTTGCAGTATGTGGAGCAGAAGGACTTTGCCCACCTCGGCCTGGAGCCCATCACCTTGCTGCAGCAGACCACCTCAGGCCTGGCACATCTCCATTCCCTCAACATCGGTGAGAGGCCTTGGCGGGAGTGGCTGCAGCCTCCTGGTTCTTGTGTCTGTTTAAGTGCTTTGGTACAGGACAGGAAGGGAGCTCAATGGTTTCTTGACAAGTTGTATAAGAGTTTAAGACCGAATCTTACATAGCTGAAAATCAGAGCTTTGGAGATGACAGCAAGTACATCAGGGGTCTGACAAGGACCCTTTCCACCTTGTAGGAGGCTAGGGTTGCTGTGGTAAGCATTGTACCAGCGATGGCGAACCTTTTAGAGACCAAGTGGCCAAACTGCAACCCAAAACCCACTTATTTATCGCAAAGTACCAACACTGCAGTTAGACCTGGATATGGAGGTTTTAGTTCGGCAAAACCAACTGTTTTCCATTGCTTGGCTGCTGGGATGACGTGGCTCACATGCTGACGAGAGAGGGATCTTTTTGCCCGCTATAGCACGCATGCTGTAAGTTCACCACCACTGCCTTATATGAAACTGGACTTCTCTCTTAGTTCACAGAGACCTGAAGCCCCACAATATTCTCCTCTCCATGCCCAATGCACACGGCAGGATCAAGGCCATGATTTCTGACTTTGGCCTGTGCAAGAAGTTAGCAGTGGGCAGGCACAGTTTTAGCCGCCGTTCTGGGGTACCTGGCACTGAAGGCTGGATTGCCCCAGAGATGCTGAGTGAAGACTGCAAGGAGAACCCTGTGAGTAATGGGCAGAGTGTCCTGAAGAACCATAGAACTGGCCCGTTATATAGCTCCACATTCCAGGTCGGGGGCTGGGGCACATGTTGCTGGAAAAAGTCCTTCCTTTAATAACAAAGAGCTGCTGTGTGGATTGTCCATGCTGTCCAGGGTTCAGGCATAAGATGGGATAAATATGAGAAGCTGTCTATTTCTTTTCCTACTCTTCCAATCATTTTTCTTCTTGTAGCCCTGATGATTGAAACTAGGGCCTCATACATGCTAGGCAAGTACTCTACCACCGAGCTACTTCTCTAGCTTTTGTATTTCGGAGATAGGCTCCCTGAATTGCCCCCATTTGGGGCAGTCCTTCTTCCTTTGTTTCCCAAGTAGCTAGGATTATGGGTGTGTACCACTAGGCTCAGCTCTTCCAATCACTTTGAACCCCCCTTCCTTATTTTGGGAAACTGGGACAATCAGGACTTGCATAAGATGATTAAACCTCCAGTTCAGTTCATTGTTTTTGTTTTTCCAGCTTTTTTTTTGAGACAGGGTCTCACTATGTGGTTGAAACTGACCTATGTAGCCCAGGCTGGTCTTGAACTCACAGCGATCTTCCTGCCTCAGCCTCCCAGGTGCTGGGATTACAGGCGTGTGCCACCACGCCCTGCTCACAGCTTTTTATTTTGAGAATTTTTAGACATACAGAAAATTGAAAGAACATTGGTATGATTTGGGCACCTCTGTTCACCCTCAACCTTTGTGGACACTTTTGCTTCATTTGCTTTATCTTTGTCTATTTATATGTCACTGAAGCCTTTGAATAAATAACAGGCATTCTTGCCCTTCGCCCCTCAATACTGCAGCATGTGTTTCTAAGAACAAATCCTTCTGCTCCTCACCACCAGACTGTCATCATACCTGGGCAGTTAATACTCTCTGCTCTCATCTGATAGTCACTCCACATTCGCATTTCCCCTCAGTCCCTAAAAGTCTTTCATACAGCTGGGTTTTGTGAGTATCTTGTGTTGCCTTTGACTGTCTCTCTCAGATTCACAGCAGTCTTCCATCTGTTTTGTTTCCCAGGGCTGACATTTCGGGGCCCAGGTAGTAGTTTGTAGAATGCCCTGTTCTGGGTTTGTGTGTTTGTCTCCCATGATAATGCTTGACATTTCTCTCTATTTGTATTTCTTGTGAACTAGAAGTTACATCTTTTGGTTTCATTAGATCTAAGTGAAATGTTTGGGCCAGAGCAGACCCGCATCAGGAGGTGCATGACGGCAGACTGTGCCATCATTATGTCTGCAGTGATGCTAGCATGGGCCGCCTGGATCCGCTGAGCTCTCCTCCGGGGAAGTTTGTCTCCCCTTGGTTTCTAGCAAGTCGTGTGCGAGGTGACCCCTTGGCACGGTGTACAGCCGTCACTGACCCACTGGCTCTCATTCTTGCCTGAGGCATTCAGCACAGTGACATTCTTCTACATTTATTTGCTGACCTTTTTAGGCAGAGTAGCTTTATTTTTACTGTTTCTCCTCTTGCTCCTCCTCCTCTTCCTTCTCTTCCTCCTCTTCTTTTACTTAATCACTGGACTCAGGATTTTTAAATAGTTCATAATCAATTCTTTTTCTCTTTGCTTTTTCTCCTCATACTCAAATTGTCCCAGATTTAGCCAACAAGTGCCCCTACAAGCTGGTTTTGGCATCCATTTGCCACAGACACACTTATGGGCAAGAATCTTAACTCATTGGCACAAGAAGTCATTTAAAGGCTCACCTTACCGGGCGTGGTGGTGCACGCCTGTAGTCCCAGCACACAGGAGGCTGAGACAGGAGGATTGCCATGGGTTCAATCAAGGCCAGCCCGGTGACTTCGAGGCTAGCTTGAACTACATAGCAAGACTTTTTTAAAAAGGCTCACCTTGTCCTTCCTGAGCCAGACCTGGGCGGGATCAGCCATCCTGACAGATTATACACAGTAGGAGCTCTTTTACCCACTTTCAACACTGTATTTTAACTTAACGCAAGTAGTGTAGTTCTTGAAGCAATAGGAATCTTTGGCTGTAGGTCAGGATCTTTTCTTTGGATTTGGGTCTGATTGGAGTTATTCATTACTCTTCAATTAAGCACATTCACAGGCCACTTCTATGACTGGAGTGAAGCGCAGACATTTCAAATGCGTCCTAAGTGATTTTAGAGCTGAGTCATAGTTTTTAACTCTTTACAGCCCTGGTCCTTACTATACTATCTTACCTAATTCCCAATTGTATTGGTTCTTTCCATTGATTCAGCTTACTGCAAACTTAGCGGTACTTAGGCCGGGGATTTAGCTCAATGGTGCTGCACCTGCCTCGCAAGCACCAGGTCCTGAGTTCGATCTCTGGTACCGGAAAACAAAACAAAACAAAACACTTAGTGGAACTAGTGTTTTATCAGCTTCTAGAGTATTTAAACGACAAGAGAAGCAGCAGTACTGTGTTGGGGAAGAACAGAACTGGGACCCTGGTGGCAGGAAAGGTGCCTCCTTAGCCCCATCAGGGAAGCAGGGAGGCTTCGGGAGCATGGGCAGCATGGCGTGGTACTGTGAGAAAGTGAGGTAGGGTCAGTGAAGCACTCTAGCTGTGAGGGCTGTGTTCTTCCTGTCCATATCTGTCACCTGCCCAGAGAAAATTCCGGTGAGGTAGAATAAAGATTTCCAGGTTTGAAACTGGAGGACCTGTGCTCGTTTCAGCAGCACATATACCAACATTTGAATCCCGAGTCTTGCCCTGGTTCGTTGCTATCCAGCAGGCCCGTAGCTGGTCCTTGAACCCTTCTGTTCATATCCATATCTGGGGGCTGGTGACATTTGCTGTGCCCGCCCCACAAAGCTGTTGTGAGGCTGAGTGTGCCATGTTGCTAAAGGTTTGTTTTCTCCAGTGTGATGGTAGTGAGTCACTAGGTTTCTCTGCAGGTTGTCTGGTAGTGAATCTAAGGGGCAGAACCTGACAGTCCGGACCTTAGCCATGCTTGGGACCCCTCATCATACCCTAAGTAGCATGAGCTGGAAGTCACGCGCGTGTTTCCTTACAAAGCTCATCTGTACACTCTGAATGATTTTTCAGGATAAGGCTGAGACATCAGATAAAGTCAAAACCACCTCCTTGGGTATTTCTCCAGTGGTTTCTTTGCAGATAAGTTTTTGAACTGAAAACTACTTACTAACCCTCTAGACCTTAGGGGTATCATAGGGGAGCAAACACACAGAGGTCCCTGCCAATGAAGACTTTCTTGATGCTTGGGTAAAGAACATGTGACAGCCAGGAGAGCTTTCTGGGGGCCAAGTGCTGCTGTACATGGCCATTTTCACATATTAATGCATCAGATCTTCATGCAATCTGTAGTGTTGAAGAGCAAACCAGCGCTGTCCTCTTTTCACACGTGAGGGAGTCGAAGAATGGAGTGGTCAGGGGCTTCCCCAGAGATGGCATCCCAGGTGCTTGGCCCCTGGTCCCTCGTCCTCCACTGTGACCACAACACCAGCACAGTGCTGAAAGGTGCCTTCGCTGCTCTGGGCATCTCATGTCCATTAGCTGATTCCCAGGACACCTTCCAGGGCTGATGTAGCCGCAGTACTTTTTCCCTCCCTGACCACAAGTGAGGTGAGAACTCTTCCCCAGGATCTCACATGCCCTGCATTTCTTTGCAGACCTACACAGTGGACATCTTCTCTGCAGGCTGTGTCTTTTACTATGTCATCTCTGAGGGCAGCCACCCTTTTGGCAAGTCCCTGCAGCGGCAGGCCAACATCCTCCTGGGTGCCTGCAATCTCGATTGCTTCCACCCAGAGAAGCACGGTGAGTAGCTGGGACTGGGCTGGTGGGGCCTTTGCACTCCCAGAGGTCCTGCCACCCAGCCGCTCCCCCTGGGCCTCAGGGACGGCTGCCCAGGGTAATCCTGGGAGCACCAACTGCCGTGTGATCTGAGTAAGGTACCCTGTTTTCCAACTTGCCACGTGAGGGTTGAATAATGAGGTCCTTCCTGTACTGGCATTTGGTAAACAGCTTGGCTGTGCTTCATAAACTGGACTCTGTGAGGGGCCCTGGTCAGCAGACACAGTCTGCGCTGGGCAGGGGACAGACAGGCTCTGTCCACACTCTCCTGGCTCAGGTATAAAAAGTCTTCCTTCCTGAATTCAGGAATTGCTGAGTTATAATTTTTTTTTTAAGCTGGGTTATAATTGTCCCATGATATTCCAGTGCTGCCTTTTGAAAAATTAAAACTGAACTATTGTTTTGTTTGTAGGTTAATTTTTATTATTCACTGTAGGAAAACAAAGGTCTATAATTCCATTATGCAGGGATGAATGCTATTAAGGCCTTGGTATATGTTATTCCTCTCAGTGATCTAGACATTTACACATACTTTCACGAAGAGATTAAACCGCACATACTACTTTAAAACAGATTCATTTTTCAACTTCATCTTGAATATCTGTCTGTGAGTCCATGTTTAGCTGCAGAATAATTTTGATGGCTCATAGTACCTGGGGCACAGCAAGCAGCGTCTCCCAGACCTCTCCTATTGGGTGCTCGCAGTCAGCCCTTTCCACACAGCACATAGTGAGGCCCCCCTGCTTGGCTGAAGTGTGATCTGAGTTCTTATTTCATTAGAATCACTTGTAAATGGAATCCCGCATGAAAGGCCGTGAAGATTGCCGACTTTGGGGATTTCACTGTGGCTTTGCATTTGAAATAATGGGTTGCCTGCTGATTTTTCTCTCTTACAGAAGACATCGTTGCCCGTGAGCTGATAGAGAAAATGATCGCAATGGATCCCCAGCAGCGGCCCTCGGCAAAGCACGTGCTGAAACATCCCTTCTTCTGGAGCGTGGAAAAGCAGCTCCAGTTCTTTCAGGTCTGTTTCTCCATCCAAAGTCTTCAGTGTCTTCCAGATTTTGAAATACAGAAGAAAAGGACAAAGAATAAAATAACTGGCTGGGTGTGGTGGCACGTGTCTATAATCCCAGCACTGGGGAGGCTGAGGCAGGAGGATCACTGTGAGTTGAGACCAGCCTGGGCTACATAGTGAGTTCCAGGTCAGTCTCAACTACATAGTAAGACCCTGTCTCAAAAAGCAAACAAAAAAAAAAATCGACCCATAATCCCATAACCAAGGAATAACTCCGTATATATAGTTTTTTATCCTGCCTTTACTGTACATAATATTTCAAAGATTTCTTAAAATTTTATTTTAAGCATTTTTCATGTTAGAGTTATACAATTTTAATGACTGTAATATATCATGTGAACATGCCACAATCTTTAAATTTTATATTATGGGATTTCCAAATATACACAAAAGCAGACCACATACTTCTCATACCCCTCCCCCAGCTTAGAAAGTACTAATTTTTGCCCTGTCTTTACTTCAGATTATTTCCAGCCAATCTCAGACATCATATAATTTCATTCAAGTGTCATAATTTAAATATTTCCTGTATGGAATTTTCCCCCCATCATCTTCAATTCAATCTTTACCCAGATTATGTTTTGCTTATGATAGATTCTGTAGAGTTACGGTGTGAGCTCAATGACCGTGGGTTCCTTGGGCTTTGGACAGTTGTGGCTCGGCGACCTTGCCAGGTGGCTTTGTGGAGACTGTTTCTCTGATTTGCCTGGTGCGAGTTGGGCATAACTCGCCCCCGTGCCTCCCGCCAGCACATGGCATTAGCTCCCATCCCTGTCAACTAGTTGTAACTGCCTCTTAGCCCAGAAACATGTCCTCAACAAGCCCTGGGTGGCAGTGTAACCTCTTCAGAGTTCTCTCTAGAATTGCAGATTGGTTCTGCCAGTCTGGCTTCGCCCTTTTCAGAGAAAGACAGGACTATGACTCCCCTAAGACTGGTTAGCATTAACGAGGGGGGGCTCATCACTTCCTGCTCCTTCGGCTAGTGACCTGTCTTACTGCCGGTGGCTCGGGGGCTGCTCTGTCCTTCTTGCCAGAGCCAAACATGGAGAAGAGTCTGAATTCTGGGCGAAGGGGGTGTCTTCAGAGTCCAAGTTTACACGCTACTAAATTTCCTCTTCAAAAAGCTCAGGGGGCCGGGGATTTAGCTCAGTGGTTCCACCACCTGCCTCGCAAGCACAAGGGCCCAAGTTCGATCCCTAGTAACAACAAAAACAACAACAAAAAACAGAAAAGAAACAAAGCTCAGCTTCATGTCCATCTGTCTTCCTTTTTTCCTCCCCACACCATTCCTCCTTTCTTTCTACACTGGGAATTGAACCCAGGACCTTCACACTGAGCTACATTCCCAGTGCTTTTCTTTACTTTTTATTGTGATCTTCCTGCCTCCTGCCTCAGCCTCCAAGAGAGTTGGAATTGCAGGCTTTGCCACTATGCCCGGCTCGCTTCTTGTCTTTTCTGATGTTCAGGATGAGGAGTGGGGACCTCTGCTAGTTAGGACTGGAACAGGTCCTATCTCAACGAGTAGGTGGCACACAATATGCAAATCAGTTTGAGCTTTTTCTTTCCTCTCGTTCTGGTTCATGCACATCTGGCCCTGTGCAGGCGTGGTGCCCGTGTCTGGAGGCAGACTTCACGGTCTGCACAGGTGTGCCTCTGTGGCACCTCTCTGCTGTGCAGAGGGTCTCTAGGCCTGTCCCCATGAGCGACAGCCGTGGCTGTCCACGAGCAGAAGTCATGGGTTAGGGTGGCGGAGTGCAGCGTGCTCATGCCCAGCTCTGAGGTGGGCTGCGGCCCGGGCTTGGGGAACATCAGTCTTTCCAAGCGCACGGCAGTGGCCATTCGTGCCGCAGCGTGTCCAGCCACCTCCTGCGCTCAGCGTCCCTCACTCTGACCAACACCTGTTGCCTCGCTTCCCGCCCAGGACGTGAGTGACCGAATAGAAAAGGAGTCCCTGGATGGCCCAATCGTGAGGCAGTTAGAGAGAGGCGGGCGAGCCGTGGTGAAGATGGACTGGCGGGAGAATATCACTGTGCCCCTCCAGACAGGTGAGCATGCTGACGCCCATGAAGAAGTTTGAAAAGCAGAAGCCGTGTCTAAGGAATTAG
The DNA here is from genome assembly GCF_012274545.1 of Fukomys damarensis. Lineage (NCBI taxonomy): Eukaryota > Metazoa > Chordata > Mammalia > Rodentia > Bathyergidae > Fukomys > Fukomys damarensis. Next base: position 49,982,341 of record NW_022900935.1, on the reverse strand, counting down.
CGTGGACAAAGCAGGTCCAACTGTGTGGGCTCCACGTCCCGTTTCTCCACTTTGAGATTTTCTCGGCTGTGTCCTCCGGGGCATGGTTACACTCGTGGGTGTCTGGTGCTCGTTTCTTTGGGTGACAGGTTAACACCAGTGCTGTGCTGTAGGGCTGTTTCTGGTCTAAGTGAGATGCACACCACCCTCCAGTCTGAGGTGGGGCATTGGTACTGGGGATCGAACTTGGGTCCTTGTGCTTGCGAGGCAGGTGGCGGAACCACTGAGCTAAATCCCTGGCCCAGAATGGTTCTCTTTTGAAGATGTATTTGTTATTTGCTCAACCATTGCATCCCTTAATGTTTTTCTAGATTTGCGTAAATTTAGAACCTACAAGGGTGGCTCTGTGAGAGATCTCCTGCGAGCCATGAGAAATAAGGTAAAGGACTTGTGGTTTCTGGGAGGGCCGGTGGCTGCCACACAGACACCTAAGAAAGCTTTTCTTCCTCCTGATTCCACCCCTGAGGCTCTGTGGCCTTGGACCTGATGAGTTAAAGGCTGTTTCTCCCCTCATGTGGGTTTTCTCTTGGGGTGTCGGGATGCAGGGTGAATCACTGGGGAACAGTGGCTCTAAGTCCGTGACCTCCTGTCCCTCATGGGCTCCCTGTGCTTCACGATGCCCTGCAGCTGTTTGATGACCACCATACAAACCCACCAGTGGGGATCCTCTGGGCACCTTGTCACACAGGGCCTGGCCTTCAGGTATTCAGGGAGGGTTTCCTGCTTGTGATCATGTTCTGTGCTGTCACCTGCCCGAGGCACAGAAGTGATCTCCAAGCTCATGGGTCGCACACTTCAGTTCCACGTGATGTGGCTACGTGATGGCCCTCTCTGGCCTGTGCACTCCTGCTGGACGTGCTGCTCTGAGAGTGGAGCTCTGCCTCTGCTCAGGCTGGGCCTCGCTTGCTGTGAGGCACCTTCCTAGGAGCGGAGATGCAGGCAGCCCGATTGGGGCAGATTGTGGGGCGCATAGACCTCTTTTCTTTAAACAGAAGCAGCTGGCACTCTGTCTCCCAACTGCTAACTCTGTTTCTGTCTGTTTGCAGAAGCACCACTACCGGGAGCTCCCCGTGGAGGTGCAGGAGACCCTGGGCTCCCTCCCCGATGACTTTGTGCGCTACTTCACATCACGGTTCCCCCACCTCCTCTCACACACCTACCGGGCCATGGAGTTGTGCAGCCACGAGAGACTCTTCCAGCCCTACTACTTCCATGAACCCCCCGAGCCCCAGCCCCCAGTGACTCCAGATGCCCTCTGAGCCTGGGTGACTCTGTTCTGGTGGCCCCAGCTGTGACAGCGGGCCTGGTCTGTAGTCCAGAGCCTGACACCACCCGGCTTGGCAGGGAGACCAGGCTTCCCAAACCAAGTGCCTTGAGCTGCCCCCTCTGCAGCCAGCAGAGGATGATGCTGACCCCAGGAAGGGGGAGAAGCAGCCTTTGAGACCTCCAGGGAGTGGAGGAGAAGCTGCCCTTTCCTGGTACAGAGGTGTCTGCAGAGGCGAGCTCATCACAGAGGCCGTAGAAGGGACCCTGCTGACCTGCTGGATGAGCTCCTCTCGCTTACCTCTCTGTAAATTCCTGTTTCGTGTCAGTCTGCGGGACTTTCAGGAAGAGAGTGGAAGAATCCTAGGTTTTGCCTGCACGCTGGGATGTAGGAAGTGCAGCCTCTGCTAGAAGTGGGCTCAAGAGGTGAGGAGCACTGAGGAGGAGGACGTTCAGAGGGGTTGTTCCGGGGACAGGCGGTACCTCGACGATCACAGATGTGCCCAGCAGTGTTTTCTTAGGTAGTGAAGCCATTGGCATAAGGCATGAAGTTAGAGACTGGCCGCTGACGCCTGTGGGCAGTTGAGACAGATCTTCAGGGCCCTGGGAGATGAAGAGGATGCTGTGTTCACGATGCAGTGCTACCTGCATGGTAACCCTGGTGGCCTGAACGGTCGCCTGTGGCGGGTCACGTCCTGGGCCGTAGGGGCAGGAGATGAAGAGTTCCCTGGCCATCAGTGAGAGCAGCTAAGACGACATACGGACAAATCTTCTCGACAAGAAGGGAGCAACGGAGTGGGAGTCTCCCAGCCACCTAGAGAAAGCCCTGAACCAGCTTGTGAGGATAAGGCTGCTCCGTCTCTGAGGCCAGCTCATCAGGGCACATGTGCTGGGTCAGGGCCTGGGGGTGGGAGCCGAGGCCAAGTGACTGGGGTTTGTGGGCCAGCTTTTATGTTTCTCCTGGCAAATTTTAATGGCTACATTTCAACCATACTGTAGAATGCTACATGAGCTTAAGTGAGCTGAATTTAACATGAACTTACTTGTGAAAAAGAAATGCAAGATATATCTTCTATTTCATGTGGTACCAAAAAATCTCCATGCCTTTAAGAGTGTTCCATTTAGAACATTCTCTAATGCTGAAGGATAAAACATTCTGGCAACACTGTATAAATGTATTAATGTCAGAGTAATGTACCCTAAGTTATGTCACTACCCTTTTTTCTCAAATTAATATAATTTTTTTACTTTAGTTTCAGTCAGAACTTCCTCTGTCCCCTCCGGAGAGCCTTGGAAGTTAAGATGCAATCAGGGGCCATAGGAGGAAGCGCTGTGTGTCCTCTTCCTCCATTTGATCAGGGTCACTGCCCCGGCCCTGGCAAGCTGAGTCTTAGTTCCGATGTCCCTGGCTAAGAGTGGCATCGCCAGCTTTGAGCCCCAACGGGAGTCACTCCTGCTTCCTCCTGTGAGAAGTTTTCTGATTGTGTTTGTGTCAGTGCCACTCACCCAAATCTCATTCTGCCTCTGGAGATTTCAGCCTTGCTTTTAGAAAGGCCAGAGTGACTCTCTGTCTTCATATTAACATGATCTCACATCTTTGAGCCTCATGAATGACCCTGCTTACGTAAGCCTTGGAACCTCAGCCTCTCGCTTGGCTTCCTCACCATCTTCCATCACATGGTTGGTCTTCCAGGAGCGTGGCCAGACGGTTGCCTCTTGCTCTGACTGCTTTCTGCAGTTTCCCCGCACGTGGCTGCAGTTGCTTTGCCTGGGGTCTGAGGGGTGACGGCCCAGGGGGTGTGAAGAGGTGAAGCAGGTGCCAGGTGTTACCTGACAGGACTGCTCTGTGGACCGCTGCTCCCCTTGTTCTTGGTGGCTGTTTTCCATCCAGGAAGTGCCCAGGTGATTTCTAGTGGCTCAGTTTGTTGTCATCTCCCTGTTTCTAGCTGCCTGGAGACAGCTTTTTCAGGTTCCTTTTCTGCTCATCAGAGAGATTCATTTCTAACCATCCAAATTTCTCAGACTCCTGTATTTGGCATATTTTATTAGAGGACATACTGTACTGACGTGGGTCGGCCACAGGGTGCTATGGAAACCAAAGAGCCAGACAGGCCAAGCTCTGCCTTTGTAAAGCTTTTGTGAGAGAGCCAACAGCAAATAAGTATAATACTACAGAGAATGCAAGCAGGTGGGGAAGGCTGCGTGTGTGGGGTTTGCACACCTTCTGCCTTAAAATCCCCGTCCCAGAAATACCAGCTGTGGTCAGGTCACCTGTCTGTCTTCTCTGCTCACCTTTAGGGATTCAGACTCGTCAGTCCTCCAGGTTTGCCTGAAGAGTTCTTGTGGAGACATTGGTTTGGGAAACATCCCGAGTGTACCTGCTGTATCCAGTTTGAGCCAAGAATTCCAGTTTCCCATTGTCCTCACCGAGGGGAAGCTGTCTTTCCGAGGCCAGAACAGCTGTGTGACATCGTGCCTCCTTAGTTCAAGCTACGCGGGCCTTCTAACTAGTCTTGGAAGGCTATTTAATTTTTCTCCATCTTTCAGACAATATTCAGTTATGCCTCTTAGGAATCAGAAGACTTAAGGACTTGTATTGCGCTCGTGATGAACCCCTCTGACACGCTTCTCTCATCGCTCCTTGATTCTTTAATTTCAGTTTTTGAAAGAAGCTGCACGTCACTAAGCACCAAAGCATTTGCACTTTCGAGAACACTGCTATCACCTGACCAGTCACGACATCATCGGGTGGCTGGAGGTGAATTCTGGGCACAGGGGGTCCCTGTTCTTGGTGCAGCAGTTGTTGCAAGCTTTTCTGTGATACAGCACCGGTCAGTTGCAGACTAACACTGAACAGCGGGGTCCAGCAAAACGCTGTCTTCCCAGCTCTATGGCAGTTCTTTCTCGCTACAGTAAGATTGCAATTAGTTGGCTGCTGAGAAAAGCTTCCACAGAAGCAGTCTGGGGGTTGCAGGGCTCTCTCTCCCCTCCTGGCCACTTTCTGTTTAGCAGCTGACCTTTGGCTGAGGGTAGCTCTCCCCATGTTTCCGCTCTCCGTCTGTTCACTGGACCCTTGTTCTTCGTTCTCATCATCCATTGGCCGGAAGTTATCAGGAGAGCTGGAAGGAAGAGGAAGTGCAGCGGCCTCTTTAAATTTCACTTCCGCCCCTCTCTGCTCTTTGCTTTTGGAAATTGCATCCACGTTTCCCTTTGTGTCCCCCTTTGCCCCAGGTGCAGGGGTGTTAGTTGACTGTGACCTGGCCTTGGCATTTCCCAGAAGGAGTCATCTTATGTAGGGAGCCCAGATTCCCCCTTCCAGGGTTGGATCGTTAATCTTTTAAGCCAAAGTATCTGCTCTCTTCTTGTTCTTTGTTGTCTTTATGAAGCAGTGGTTTTCCATAAGTGACTCCGGCTGTGATTTTTATTTCACTACCTCAGTCCTGTCCGTATTCATTGGAAGACCACAAAGGATGCATCTGCCGCGAGCCTCCCTCAGGAGCAGCCTTCACCATGCTGCCAGCCAAAGTCCCTACTGCCAGGCCTCTGCCATCCGCCTGCCCTGAGGGTGCAGTGTTCCCAGTGTCTGCAGAGCCGTGATGGAGAAGTCCCCACTCCCCTAGCATTACCGGTCAGCTGTGTGGCATTCTCTCTCGTGAACCTTGTGTAGGGTTCTTTTTTGCAATGACCTATTTATTGAACCTATTTATATTTATTTAATTTTTACTCTGAAGCGTATCCAGTTACATTTGCACTTGCTTAAAAGCACATTAGATCTGTTTTGGACAATATCCCTGCCCATTTTAAAACTGGAAAGGAAGAGTTATACTGTATCCTCTTATGGGATGGATGCCTTGTCTTTAAAGGGTTAATAATCAGGTTGGGGTAAAATGCTGATTTTTAAGTGATTTTTTTTTTTTAATCACGTGCCATGTGTCTTCTCTGTGGATGATTGTTTTAAATGGTTTGTGTTAATTGTGTGATACAATCCTCTGTGGAGCCTAAAATTCTCTTTTTAGCTTTATATTTTATAAACTGCCAGATTGTACAGTTTTTATGTGTATTTTTAAAGCTTGATGATATGAGGGTCATTATGTAAAGTTAAAAGCCTATTTTTGTACCTCCTGTACAGTTTTATAATTCTGATTAATGATGGCACCTTACATTGAGCCAGCCACAAATAAAGGTAGTTTAGATTCAGGGGTCGTTTTATCTTCGTAAAGACTCACGCGCCACTCACAGGCAAGGGCCTGGTTCTGCCGTCTCCGGGAGAGGGAGGCAGGGTCTGTGAGGCCTGAGCAGCCTGCCCAGCGGGTAGGAGGACGGCATCCTGGTGAGCACAGTGGGCCCAGGGGTTGGAACATCCTCCTCGAGGGCTGTTTATGGGGAAAGCTTCCCTCAAACATTGCAGGAAGGTCCCAAAAATATCGCTTGGGCTGAGTTCCAAGAGGGTGGCCAGTTAGAATGGACAGGCCCTGTGGTGAGACTTAGACTCCTAAATGGAGGGTGAGGAGTGTGTATGTAGTCAGGAGGATTCTGGGCTAAGAAACCTGAGGGAAGAACCACTGAGGTAACTTGGCCAAGACCTGCAGCACACAAGACAACCACGCACAGGCCAAGGCACGTGTGTCACTCTGCTCATCAGTAAGGGACCTCCCCGGGTGCCCCCCTCTTGTCCGGAGAAGCCGGGGGCGGCTCTGCATGCTCTTGCACCAGGCTGGGGGTCACCCACAGAGGAAGGACTTGAAGGGCCTGCCGGACCTGGGACAGCTCGGTAGGAGCTGCACGGGCACAAACTGTCCTCTCCTGGTCTCGCCCCAGGAGTGACGGAGGTCCATGGACAGGCTCTCCCTCTGAAATGCCGGGTCTTGGACACAGCCATAGCCTCAGGAGAAAGAGAATTGCCTTGTCTCACTTCGGGGAGCAGTGGGGACAACTCTTAGATTCCCGTTGGGCTGCTAAACAGGGCTGGGACCCAGCCCTCTAGCTTCCTCTGCTGCCTCTGCAAACAGAGGTACAGGTCCTCTGGGGAGACCAGCAGAGGAGACTCCTCCCTGCGCCCTGCAGTGGCACAGTCAAGAGTTCATTATCCAGAGGAGCCCTGCGGTGAAATAGCAGCTTTGTATGCTGGGTCAATGTCTACCTGTGATACATTTAATTAAACATACCTAGCCCAAAATGCATGCATGCATGCACATCTGTCTTCCAACAGTAAATGTATCCTCTTACATTTTGTTCTTATATTTGTTCCGAGACATTGGTGCAAGGTGTGACCTGTAGTCTCTGCCAGGCATGGTGGCACACGCTTACAACCCCAGCACTCGGGCAGGTTGAGGCAGGAGGCTTTCAAGTTCAAGCCTCACCTGGGCAGTTTAGCAGCTTAGCAAGATCATGTTTCAAATTAAAAGTGGCTGAAGGGCCGGGAATTTGGCTTAGTGGTTCCGCTGTCTGCTTCACAAATTAAAAATGGCTGAGGATATATCTCAGTGCGAAGGCCCTGGCTTCAATCTCCAGTACCACAAAACAAAACAAAAACAGAATGAGGGGGTGGGAGTGGAGAGCTGTGGCATTTATGTATTTATTTATTTGAGGCAGGGTCTCACTATGTAGTTGAGACTGCCCTGGAACTCACTATGTAGCTCAGGCTGGTCTCGTACTCACAGCGATCCTCCTGCCTCAGCCTCCCGAGTGCTGGGATTACAGGCATGTGCCACCATGCCTGGCACAGATCTTTTTAAAAAAATGTATTAGTACACGGTTGCAGTATGTAATGATTGCATTCACCAGGGGGAGTTGGCACGTATACGTAATACATTTCATCCCCTTCCCTACTCTCCATTTTTTGGTGCCCTTCCCTTTTGAAAAACATCTTATCTCCCTGTTTCATGTTACCTGTTATTTTGCCCTTTATTTATATTTCGGGCTTCTCATATAAGTAGAGATAGAATACAATAATCAAGCCTGTGTATCAGATTTATTTTACCTAACATTATGGTCCAGATCATGAGCCTGTCTCTAGGACAGACGTGGAAGGAGAGCAGCGGGGCTGGAAAGAACGTGGCAGCCCCTGGGGAAGTCATACCGAAGGAGCGGAGAGGAGGGCCCGGCCTCTAGACAGCCCGGCAAGTGCTGCCTCTGTCGTGTTCCTCCCTTTCCTTTTATCCTTCTGCCCTCTTTAATCCACCTTCCCCTCCCTAGCTGGGCCTCATGATTTGGATGAAGACACGGGCATTCTCAGAATTTGCTGGCAGGAGACACAAAGCTGGCAAGAGTAACCCCCACCACGGTCAGGAGTCCAGACTGTAAGAAGCTGGGTCAAAACACAGGCAGATAGGCAACCTGCCTTCACGGGAAAGAGGAAGTGGGGCCAGTGAGGGAACCTTTCGCCACCCGACAAAAGCCAGGCCAGGCTGGTCGGTGGGCAGGCTGTGGCACAGGTGCTCTGGCCTGTGCTCCAAGTCCCACACTGTGCTGGCCTTCGTATCCTTGAATGGGGCTGAAGGCGGAGGACAGGGCTGTGAGGGGCTGGGACCATCACAGTAAGCCAGGCCAGGCTGGTCGGTGGGCAGGCTGTGGCACAGGTGCTCTGGCCTGTGCTCCAAGTCCCACACTGTGCTGGCCTTCGTATCCTTGAATGGGGCTGAAGGCGGAGGACAGGGCTGTGAGGGGCTGGGAGACCATCACAGACGTTCAAAGAAGTGAGAAGTTCGGGCCAGAGAGATGGGAGAGCTGTGTGTCCTTGGCATCTGTCACACGATGAACTTCGCTCTTTTACGTCAGAGAGTTGAAGCTAGACTACTGGACAGCTGGATCTGGGAGGCAGGACTGGCTACAGTGAAAGGAGGTTGGAAAGCCAGCAGGCTCTGGGTCTCTGGAGAATCCTGCAGCAGTGTAGGTCTCCTCCTGAACGGGCCTGGAAACATTCTTCCTTGGGTGTGAGAGGTTGGGCTCTGATCCCTTCCAAGTAAACACCTGGGCCTGAAGCCAACCACTCCTGTGACAAGTTGTAGAACAGGGCTGCCTGACCAAGTTTGAGTTACGGGCAGGGAGGACAAAGAAAGGTACCACAAAAGCTACCCAGCTGGTCATACGGGCCGGAATGGTGGTCGCCAGGATCATGCCAGGAGCACGTGGTGTGCTGGGAGAACCAGGACCCACAGGCCCATCTCTGATTTCTGGCATTTTTCTGCCTCAAGGTTGAGAAAGAAAAGCAAAGTGGCAGCCCGGTGTGAGGGAACGGTGGCTGGATTCAGATTCAAGAGACAGATGCGGATAACTGGTGACAGTGACCTAGGGAAAGTCACTGTGCCCTTCGCGGGAGTTTTTCCTCGAGGCTCAGAATTTCAAGATGGCAGGCTGCGTTCACTCAGTAGCTCTTTCTCCCCCACCCAAGCCCCATACGGGAGAGAAGAGATAGAAAACTGCCTCAGAAATGGGTGGCACAAAAGTGGGGAGCTACTGAGTCTCAGGGGAGAATAGACAAGAGGGAAACCAGCCACAGAGTGGATAAAGGAGGTGGTGGTCAGGTGCCCGAGGAAGGAACCGCTGGAGAGTTGATGTACTCCGATGGGGTCAGGCTTTCCTGAGACACTGTCCTGCCCCCTGTCAGAAACTCAGGGGTTCGTGAGCGCCCACGAGTATCCTCCACACAGCAGGAGCAAAGCAGCAGACACCACGTCCTCATCATGCAGCGCGTCCCCCACACTAGCTCTCTTCCCAGAGCAGCACCCCAGGGCAGCTCCTGCCCTGCACCCAGAGGCAGCAGCCAGAATCCCCCACCTCAGGGACCCCAGCTGCAAAACGGGGTACAGCCCTTCTCCACCCATTTGAGAAGAGGCCACGCTGAGATGGACCTTACTGAGGAGCGACATCTGAGGACATAGACTAGGGCTCTAGAGGAATCAGAGTCACAGTGTCCTTAGAGGGGAGGGTGTCACGTCTGTTCACCCTGAAAAAAAGCAGAAACAAATAGATAAAGTTGTTGAAGTCAACAGGAGTGGCTGGACACAGAGAGGAGCACCTGAGGGGCGAAGAGGAGGGTGTAAGATCGCCCCCAAGATGGATGCCACCGAAGTACAGCGGCGGAGGGAGCCTCAGGCTTGGGATGAGGCTCACTGGCAACAGCAGGAGAGGAAGAGGACGAAAAGAAATGAGAAATTGCAAAGATGGAAGGCAGTGGAATAAGGCAAAGTGAAAAATAATGCAAGCCCCCAAAGGATGTATAATAAAAGAAGTATCAAGGATTTACACACAGAAAACTATACAATAAGGAATCTCTAGAGAATATAAGAGATAGAACAGAAGACTATAGAACACCCCTACCAAGACAGTTTCAAATCAGTTCTCTTGAGGCAAAGGACATCCAATTTCATTTTGTTTTCCCAGTAAAGATTTCCCAGTCAGTCTTAAAAACAAACAAACAAACAAACTAACAAAAAAGATTCCTTTCAGAACGCAACATACATACATAAAATAAAATGAAGAAAAGTTATAGGACAGATTGACAACCCCCCAAAAAATGTCCCAGTCCTAACTGCGACACCTGAGCACCTGACCTTCCCTGGTATGCTGGTTAATCTTGTCACTTTGACAGGAGTTAGAAAGTCCTGGGTGGGACCGGGGATTTAGCTCAGTGGTTCCACCGCCTGCCTCACAAGCACAAGGACCTGAGATCGATCCCCGGTACCAAAAAAAGGAAAGAAACTCCTGGGGTAGATGAGGGCAGTAACCTCATCAGTGGGTCAACCCATCCCTGAGTTTATTGCTGACCGGGCTAGTGGAGGAAGTGGGTCATGACCTTGGGGAACTGTACTTGGTCCCTCCCTGGTCCCTTCCACAGATTCTTCTCTTTGCTTCCTGGATGCCATGAGGTGAACAGCTTTCTTCAGCTGTCCCCCTTCACCATCTGCCTTGGAGCCAGATGACCATGGTCTGAAACTGGGCCAAAAATAAAATTACAGATGTCAAGTATTTTGCCCCAGCAATAAAAAGCCAGTATACTCAACAAAAGCACTGCATAGGTGGGGAGATCATCCAGATGATCTCAGTGTAGTCACCAGGGTCCCTATAAACAAGGTAGGAGGGTCAGAGCAAGAGAAAGGTTTGATGATGGAAGCAGAGAATTTTATTGTGTTTTGAAGCTGGAGAAAGAGGCCAGAAAGCGGAAAAACCAAGGACGTGGCTTATTCCCAAGATCTGGCCAACACCACGAGAAAGGACTTCTGACAGCTGAACTATAAAGACTTGGTTGTTGTTGTTTTGGTACCAGGGATCAAACTCAGGACCTTGCACTTTCAAGGCAGGAGGTGGAAACACTGGGCTAAATCCCCGGCCCAGAAACGTGTTTTAAACCATCAAATCGTAATGCTTTGTTGTGCAATCACAGGAAACTGACAAATACGTAGAACTTTCAGCATCCATCTAAACTTGAGTCCTCAAAGAAAGTACAGAAGGGTTGTCATATGCCTCAGCAAAACATGATTTCTCACAATTGAAAAATATTCTTCAGGTCGCAAGCACTGGCTTAATCCAAAGTACTGAAATTACATCATCCAGGACAAGGAGCCAACCCTAAATTTTACCATGGGATGTGGGAGCGGGAGGTAGATTTTCTGCAAAAGGATGAGAAAACTGGCATCAAACTTGATGTCAACAAGAAAACAGGACAACAAAAGCTCTAACTGCAGGGGAAGATTTTTAAAGTTCTAAATCTGGTTTCACTCTCCTCTACAGATGACAAAATAATGGCCTTTTCAAATATAAAAGAACTCAAAAGTGTTTACCACCCACAGATCCACAACAAAGGAATTAAATTTCTTCCCCCTTCTGAGTCTAAAAATCCCCAAATGTGTGGAAGAAGGGGTACAGCTTAGGGTAGGAATGGAGAGACATGGGATGCATGTTAATGTTCTCAACCTGCTTGGTGGGAGAGTATAGATGATGGACAATTTTAGACACGACAAGAGAATGAGTTTAAGTAGGCAGGTTAACTTTGAGTGACTGCCAGAAAGATGGGAACTTTCAAATCACTCGGGCTGGGTGGGGAAAGGGACAACAAAATTCATCCCCAACAACTGTGCCAATCACCGCTGCATTACTGTTCACAAAATACCTAAGAGAGGAAAAGATTTATTTTGGCTCATGGTTCAGAGAATTCAGTCCATGGTCGCCAGGCACTGTTGCCCTGGCCCTGCGGCAGCACAGTGCTTTACGGTCGGCGCACGCGCAGAAGCGGCCTGTTCACGACAGCAGGGAATCCGGGAGGAAGAGGTTAAGGCCCCCCTGTCCTCTCCAACGTCCTGCCTCCCTGATCCAACTTTTTCCACGGAGCCCTGTCTGCTAAAGGTTGCACCGCTCCCCAGTAGCACCGTGGCTGGAGACCGAGCCCTTCACACATGGAGCTGTGGGAGACACTGCTCCGCACTGTAGCAAAGACTTTGTGAAAGAGAAAATGAACCGTGTAAACAAAAAGTGCAAAATTAGGACACATAACGCTTTTCACTCAGAGGTGAATGTCACAGACTCACCCGTTAACATGCAGAGATTTCCCAGGTTGAGATCATTTTTTAAATTAAAAGCAAAATGTTTCAAATAAGTAATATGTACACACGATTCTCCTCCTCTCCTTGGCCACCGTCAAGTCCTGACACCCGTCAATAATCTTTCGATTCTTTGGTAACCTTATAGAATTTATTTAAGCTAGTTTCTCTGGTATGAAAAACAATAATAGAACGTAAGATCTTAATGAGATAATTGACAATGTGAAATAGGAAGAAAAGGGCTAAAGGTGTAGGGGAAGTGGGAAGGGTGGGGGAAAGGGAATAAGGGAAAAGAAAAAGATATGAGAAAATGAAAAAATGGAAATAAAGTGTTTGTAAAAGGGAGGGGGAGGAGGGGGTGAAGGGAGGGCAGGGACAAGGGGAAAAAATGAGAACCAAGACCTGTCATGTAAAGGTACAGGATCCCAATGATGAATGTAACTGTACTGTATACCTAAAATGTACCAATAAACTCAGTTTAAATAAAAGAATTTATTTAAGTAAAAAAATTAATTTGTGCTTTTCCCTACTTCCTCGGCACATATAATGCACACTGTCGTGAATCTTTATCCCTTTAGTATTATGCCTTTAAAACAGTTAAAGTGTAATATACATACAACAGAAACAGATATTGTCAACCCAACACTTTGCTTCATTACTTTATAGTTATTTACTTTTATGATATTAGACGGTGAACTTAGAGTAGACTGAGCTATATCCTCAGTTCTTTTTATTTTTCTTTTCTTTTGGAGACAAGGCTTAAATTCCCCAGGCTAGCCTTGAACTTGCAATCTTCCTGCCTCAGCCTCCCAGTAGCTAGGATTATGGGCATGTGCCTACGTGACCAGCTAAAATCATAAATCTGAAATGTGCAATTTTTACATATATCCAGACCTACGCAGTCCCCTCCCAGATGTAGACCTGGAGCTCTCCCGCCACCCTAGAAGGTACCCTCTTGCCCCTTTCAATCCCTACCCAGGGCTCTAGTTTGAATTTTGAATGTTTCCCGAAGGTCGGTGTGTTTAAAGGCTTGGTCCCCAGGATGACAGCTGGGGTGTTATGAGCAGTCTTTAGGTCCCTGGGGCCTGCATTTGGAGGAGAAGGAGGGACCTTGGGCCTGTCTGTCTCTTTGGCCATGCAATAAACTGTTCTGTGGATTGGCCTCAGGACTTCTAGAAAGCCCGCCCACAGCACATGGTGAGGGTGAGGGGCCAGGGCTAGAGGCCAGGTTCGTGCTCCGGAGTTTTAAGGCCCTGTCATTGTTGGGCCAAAACCCTAAAAATATGACTTCTGCCCCTCCACACAGCTGCAAAGGCCATCATGACCTGCCGTTTGTATTGTGCCTTCCCTGAGTCACAGTCAAGTATCCGGGAGGAGGAAAGGAGGCTGAGGAAGAGGCGTCCAGATTTGTTCACTTCTGCGCGAGGGGGTCGCTTCCCTGACAGGCTTCCCAAGCTGGAGGATTCTCCAAACACAGGAAGGGCTCAGACGCCAGCTTGCTGGAGCTGCCAGGTGTCCTCCACAGACTCCAACGGCTACACTTGTGGAAGAATATGCAGTGAGAGACTTTTAAAAACCATAGCAAAAGTTAAAGGAAGAATAGGGCACCCTGAACGCCCACGGTCTCCAGAGAGAAGGCATCTCTCTCTGTACTGACCCTCCCAGCCTCTCCCTCAGCTCTTTGGCTGGTGGATGTTAATGGATAAATGTGTACATCTATTTAGGTCACTCTCCTTTAAAAAGTCTCTCAAGATCATAACTGTTTTCAGAGCTACTGCTTGTGATTGGAAAGAAATGTGGTTCGCTGCCCAGGAATAACCGTCCTGCCTTTAAGACTACGGGGCCAGGGATTTAGCTCAGCGGTTCGGTAGCCTGCCTTGCAAGCGCCAAGACCGGAGTTCAATCCCCAGTACCCGCCCCCCCAAAAAAAGACTAGATGGCAGGACATTTGCTTACTTTGGACACTAGACGGCGCCATTGCGCCGCCCCGTTTAATCCTGGGCTCCAAGTGTTCGTGGTCTGCCCTGTTGAACAGCAAACCCTGCTCTCCACTCCGCGGAAGGACACAAATGACAGGAGTCTGAGGTCCGCACTAAAGACCAAGGAGCCTGGTTTCCTAAACTCAACTCTAATTAAGCTGGTAGTTTCCTAAGTTTTTTCATTCAAGGATCAACATCAAATATGTTCAACCTCTTTTCCTCCTTGTACGGGGTGGATGATCCCAGAACGCCGCATTATGTGGGCCCTTGCCATAATCAATATAATATCAGAGAGTCCTTGGGCACAACCTACAAGGACACAGGCGCATGCCTAGGCACCAGCAGTGACAAATAACCATAAACTTTGTTGACAGCTTACTGTGCACCAGGCCGTGAGTCAATGTTTTACAAACAATCCTCAACTCCACCCTGTGGAACTGCCCCCACATCCTATTATTTAGTCTGTATGAAACATTAGCTCTCCTAGGCCCTGGTTAGCATTCTGCTCCATACCTCTGGTCTCTCTTTGTGGTTGGGATTAGCTAGGCATTAGTAAATTTGAGAATGCGGGATTCCCCTTGCCTTAAAATGGCAGCCACATGGACTGGCAGCCTCCATGTTAAAATGTGACTTCTCCCAACAAAGCACAGGCTACTTCCAGCGCAGAACATTTTCTCATTCTGCTAAAACAGCGTGCTCCTCAGATGGGCCACATGAGTGTCACTGGGAACTTGTTGGCAATGCAGTTTTTGGCCTCAGCCCATACCCACTGAATCAGAACCTCGGGATGGCCCAGTGGTCTGGGTTTAGCAAACCTTCTAGTGATGAAGACGCATGCTCAGGATAGAGACCCCTTGCTGTAAAATACATATGTCAGAAAGGCAACCTACTCACTTCAGTTCAATAACCATTTCCTCAGCATGGCTTTGGTACTTTAAAGTGCAATGTGTCAGGAACTCAACCGAGAAGGGAAGGGAGTAAATAAACAGACGTGGTATGCAGTCTGCCCAAGGAAATGCGGGAGAAATCCTCAGCTCTGGTTACACAACAGAAGAGTGTGTGTAGCCTCCGAAGTAGGCACACAGGTTATAATCTGGCTGTTGCGGTGGCCCTCTGGTGCTCAAAGCTGCCTTGCCGTTAGGAAAGGAGCCATGCCCAGTGGGGGACAGGCTTCAGTCCAGCTTCGGATTCATGTGGAGCACAATACCGACGGTAATCTAAAACAAGGACCCATCCCTTCTGAACACTCTCCGCCTTTTCCTCTCACTGACTGTTGAGTGGTTGTGATCAGCTTTGCAGTTCTGTTCTCTGTTCTCTACCCACAGCAGGTCCCTTCTGACCCCAAATGCGTCAAAGCTTTTCTACTTCCCCACCTCATGGGCGGGTTTTTGACACTATACTGGAATTATCTGGAGAGGGTAAAAAAGTATATCCAGCCTTGCATGGTGGTGCACGCCTGTAATCCCAGCACACGGGAGGCTGAGGCAGGAGGATCACTGTGAGTTCGAGACCAGCCTGGGCTACATAGTGAGTTCCAGGGCAGTCTCAACTATGTAGTGAGACCCTGTCTCAAAAAACCAAAAAAAAAAAAAAAGTATAGCCATATGTCCACCCTTCCATATATATTAACATACAAAACTATGCAATATGCAATATTTGAGACTTACTAAAAATTTATCTGAAATTCAGTCTTAATTGGCTCCCCTGGACTTCGAGAGAGAAAATAGTATTGGTTGGTGGCCAGTGTAGACCCAGGGACAAGGCACCGCTCAATATGGGGAAAAAGGAAACTGTCTACATTGTTGGTAGAAATATAAACTAGGACAACCATTTAACCACTTAGGAAATTAGTATGGTGATTCCCCAAAAAGCTAAAACTAAAAATCCCATATGGCCTAGCTATACCTCACCCGAGTCTCTTCCTGAAAGAGCTAAAGACATCATATTACAGAGATATGTGGGTGCCCATATTTATAACAGCACAACTCACAATAACTAAATCATGGAAGCAGGCTATATGCTGACCAACGGATGGATGGATAAAGAAAATGTGTTAATATGCATCACGGCGTACTACTAAGCCCTAAAGAAGAAAAATTGGTAATTTGTAGGAAAAAGGCTGGATCTTGAGACCATAATACTAAATGAAAAGAAGTCAGGAACAAAAGGTCACGATTAGTCTGATCCCCGTTCACCTCGGCTTCCCGACGCAGTTCCTGGAGTGGCTGCTCCCAACCACTGAGCTCCAGGAACAATCACAGCCCAACTCCCACACCCCCACTCTGCTAGAACCCAGCGTACCTGAGTAGGACGGTGTCACGACAAAACCTCAGCCACTGCCAAGTCACTCACCTGCTGCCGTTTACCCATTGTTTAGCGATTCTTGCTTCTCCAGTCTCCTCCCTCTCACCTCACCTCACTTAAACCCATCCCACTAACCCTCCACAAAAACCCAGTTTGGTAAACTTCTGAGAGATCCTCCCTTGGAGTTACTCCCGGAGGGCCCACGCAGAACACTAAATCCAGGCTGACTGCATTTTTACTGGGTCAACACCATATATACTCTATGGTTTCTCTTAATTGAAAGACCCAACATAGAAATAATTTCAAGAGCAAAATAAAAGAGCCACGCTAAGAAACAGGAAGGTAGACTCAACCGAGGTGGGAACGGAGTCTGGGGAAGGTAGAGGGGAAGATGGGGGAGTGTCGGGGGACTAAAAAGGATCAAGATGTGATGTGTGTATGTATTAAACCCCCGAGCTGAATGCAATCGCTATGTACTGCAAACATATACTAATAAGAATAAAAAACAAACAAATAAAAAGAAGCCAAGTACTTCGCATCAGGACAGTAGGAAAGATACACAGAGGGCATCTCAGGAATCAACAAGATCCCACCCTTCTCAAGACTCAAGAGTGTAGAAAGAGGGTCCGGGGATTTAGCTCAGCGGTTCGGTGGCCTGCCTTGCAAGGGCAAGGACCCGAGTTCAATCCCTGGTACAAAAAAAAAAAAAAAAAGAGTGTAGGAAGGTAAAGGCAGATTGCTTTAAAAGACTTTACTTTGAGAGAGAGCTACAGGGTGCTCTGTACCAAAACAGCTGCCTAGGGAGCTTGTTTTCCAGGACACACAGTACTCAGCCATCCAGGCACTCAGAGGTCTCTGCAACCATGATCCAACCATGTCTGCTTGAGCAGACAGCAGATCTTGGTATCATCCACAAGGTACTGGTTTCTCAGGTATGCAGAATGCAAGTTACGGGGGTCATGGAGGCTTTCACCTCAATTTCAGAAGAAAGCCTGGGAAGCCAAGCAGTGCGTCCCTCCTTGTTAGTGCATAAAGTGTGAGAGTGAAGCCAAAAGAGTAGTGGAGACCTCAAGAAGTTGGAAATGCCAGGAATACGACTGTCTGCTGAGGGAAGTCACAGGCAGAGAAGAGAGCCACCTCAAGAGAGAAGCCACGAGGGCTACAGCCAGCAATGCTGTAGGAGAAGGGCCCCCCAAACCTTTAGAAGACCACATCTCACCATAACTTGCCCTGGGTGCAAGACACAAAGACATAGGATTTCATGTTAGCCCTGCAAGGTCTTGTTCTTCCTCTCTATCCTATTTTTTCTCTTTGGAATGGGAATGTTTGTCCTGTGCCATCATATGTTGGCAATATCTAACTTTCTTTTTTATTTTTACAGGAGCTCACAGCTAGGAGTTTGCCTGGAGTCTCAGAGAAGGCTTTGGACTTGGACTTCTCAGCCATGTTGAAACTCTTAAAACTTTGGCAATACGTAGACATGGACTAAATACATTTTGTGTAGAAAGGGATATGAGTCTTTTGGGGCCAGGGACAGAATGTTATGGTTTAGGTCGAAAATTTCCCGCAGAAGCCTCCTGCGTTCAGAGGTGAGGCTTTCAGAAAGTGATTGGATCACAGGGCACTTACTGTTAGCAGGCAGGGGCTGGCTGGAGGTGGGTCACTGGAGGTGTGGCCTGCAGGGTTGTAACTCCCCTCCTCAGGCCTCCCTTGTGTTTCTGCTTACTGGCTATCATGACGTGAGCCTCTTTCCTCTGCCGTGAGCCTCTTTCCTCTGCTGGCCCCTTCAGCCATGTGCTTCTTCCTTGGAGCTGGTCAAACATGGACCGAGACCTCTGAAACAGGAAATTCAGAAACAGGCAGGAGATGAAGAAAGAAAGAAAGAAAGGAGAGATGGAGAGAGGAAAGAAGAAAGGATTTCTCTAAAGAAACAGAGACACAAAAGTACAAATAGAAATTGCTCCACAATTAGGCAAGAAAAAGAGATAGAAGGGACGTGTACAGGAAAAGAAGTCAAATTATCATTATTTGCAGGTAACGTGATCCTCTGCCTCGGAGATTTAAAAAACCCACCAAAAGACACTTAGAATTAATAACCAAATTCAGTAGTATCGCAGGATATAAAATCAACGCATAAAAATCAATAGTGTTCCTGTATATCCATAATAAACTCACTGAGAAAGAAATTAGAATATACCATTCACAGTAGCACCAAGAAAAATTAAATACTTAGGAATTAACCTAACCAAAGAACTGAAAAAATTCTACAAGGAAAACTACAGTACTCTGAAAAAGGAGATTGAAGAGGACATCAGAAAAGGGAAAGATGTCCCCTGTTCCTGGATAGACAGAAACAATATTGTCGGAATGGACACACTTCCAACATTGATTCACAGATCTAACACAATCCAAATCAGAATTTCAACAGCATTTTTCATAGAACTGTACAAAACAATCCTAAAATTCGTATGGAACCAGACGAAACCCAGAATAGCAAAAGCAATCCTGTGTAACAAGAGCAAAGCAGGAGGCATCACAACCCAGGATTTGAAGTTATATTACAAAGCTACAGATAGTGACTAAAAAACAAACAAACAAAAAAACCAGACATATGGGTCAATGGAACAGGACAGAGGAAGTGAAACCAACCCAAGGTACACTGAGCTATATGATCTTTGACAAGGGGTCCAAAAGTGTAACACTGGAGGAAAGATAGCCTCTTCAATAGATGCTGTTGAGAAAACTGGCTCTCCACATGCAGAAGATTGTCTAGACCCATACCTCTCATCAAGTACTAAACTAAAATCAAAATGGATCAAAGAACTAACTGTTATACCAGAACAACCTGCTGGAAGACAAGATAGGCAAACTCTTAAAGTTCTAGGCATAGGTAAGGACTTTCCATACAGAACCCCAGGTGCACAGAAAATCATTCTGAGAGTCATTGGATGGGATCACATCAACTTAAAAAGCTTGTACACGGCAAAAGAAATAACCAACAGTAAGGGGACAACCTATAGAATGGGAAAAACATTTGCCAGCAATTTCTCAGACAGAGGACTCATCTAGAATATAAAAAGAACTAAAGAAAAAAAAATAGACCCTTCCAAATAAAAGATTCAATCAAAAAGTGAGCAAGTAAAGCAAATATATACTTCACAAAAGGAGTACAAATGGCCCATAAATGTGTGAAGAAATGTTCACCATCTCTGGCTATTAGAGAAAGGCAAATTAAAACACTGAGGTTCCATCTTACCTCAGGAAGAATGGCCATCATCCAGAAATTAAATAACAATAAATGCTGGAGAGGCTGCAGGAAAAAAAAGAAACACTCCTGCACTGTGGGTGAGAATGTAAGCTGGTATAACCGCTAGGGACATCAGTATGGAGATTCCTCAAAAAACGGAAACTAGAAGTCCCTGTTGACCCAGCTATTCCCTGACCAGACGTCTTCCCGAAAGACTTAGAGACTTCATGCTACAGTGTCACGTGCACACCCTTGTTTATAGCAACACAGTTCATAGGAGCTAATCTTGGAGACCATATGTGTGCATCAACCAATGAATGCATAAAGAAAGTGTGATGCTTACACACGGCGGAGCACTACTCTGCCATAAAGTTACATTTGAGGCCTTTGTAGGAAAATGGATGTGCGCTGAGACCATAACCGCAAGTGAAGTGCATCAGACACACAAGTTGAAATATATTTCTCTTATATGGGAAACCCAGAGAAAAATTAAGAGCAAAATAAAAGGTAAATAAAAGGAAGTAGGAGATAGATCATTCTCTAAGGGGAAGGGGGATCAAGAGATGGAAGAAAGGAGGAGGGCGTGAAGGGAAAGGGAATGAAAAAAGAAATTAAGGTATGCACACGTGCTGACTTCCCACAAAGCGTCTAAATATTACATATGTACAACACACATGTACTAATGATCTAACATTTAGAGAAAAAGTTGCTCCAGAGCTGGCAGACCCATGGCCTCATGGTCTGCACTGTTCTGTGGTCACTGTCATCATTGATCTGTGACTTTCCTAGCCGGAAGTTCAAGCAGTATGTGTCCTGCTGTGTGTCCTGCTGTGTATCTTGCTGTGTGTCCTGCTGTGTGTCCTGCTGTGAGGCCGGCCCAGGGAAGCAAGAGCCTCTGCTCGTGACTGAGCCTGGCTGTCTGCCCAGCACCCAACTTTCTGCTTCTTTGTACAAAATCACTCTCTGAGAGTAATTTATTTTTTAACTGCTGTGTGAGGTGGCAGATATGCAGAGGCCTGAGAGGCTCGTGGTTCTTGGTCACTAACAGAAGTGAAGTCAGGACACAGCCCGGGACCCTGCCACTCTGAAAACTGGACAGACAACAGGGGCAGGACAGGTGGCTCATCCCGGAACTGCCTCGTCCACTGAGGGTCCCAAATAGCTCAGAAACTGCTCATCAAAAGAGGGGGCCAGGGATGTAGCTCAGGGGTGCCGCCGCCTGCCTCACAAGCATCAAGTCCCAAGTCCCATTCCCAGTACCAAAAAATACATAAATAAATAAATAAAATAAGAAATAAAGAGGACACAGAGGAAAACAAGGTGGCAGATCCTATGAAAAATCAAACACAGAATTACCATATGAAGCAGCAATTCCACTTGGAGATGCACATCCAAAAGAATCGAAAGCATGGTCTCCAACAGGTAATTGTACACCGCGTTCATAGCAGCAATACTTACAGCAGCCAAAAATGTGGAAGCAACCCAGACACCTGTGGACAGGTGACTGGATAGGCAAAATGAGGTGCATAACAACACACGTGGGAGTAGTCAGGGTTCAGCTCTGAAAGGAAGGGCACTGGGAGGACGGGGTTTAGATCCGTGGTTCCACTGCCTGCCTCGCAAGAGCAAGGTCCCTAGTTTGATCTCCGGTACAAAAACAAAAGGGCATTCGGACACATGCTCCCACAAGGACGAACTTCGAAGATGTCACGCTAAGTGAAATAAGCCAGCCACAAAAGGACAAATACCACATAGCTTCACGCATCTGAGGTCCCTAACCTAGCCTGACTCAGATGAAAAACAGATTGGGGCTGGGTGTGGTGGTGCACACCTGTAATCCCAGCACTCGGGAGGCTGAGGCAGGAGGATTGCTGTGAGTTCGAGACCAGCCTGGGCCACACAGTGAGTTCCAGGGCAGTCTAAACTACATAGTGAGACCCTGTCTCAAAAAATAAAAATAAAAATAAACCAAAGCCAAAACAAAAACAGATTGGGGATTGCCAGGGACTGGGGTGAGGGAGTTACTGTTTTGTGGACATAGAGATTTCATTTGGGAAGTTGAACAAGCTCTAGACATGGATGGTACTGCTGTCTGAAGAACAAAGCGGATCTGCTCAGTGCCACAGAACTGTCCGTTTAAAGTGGTCCACGTGGAGGCAGGTGTGATGGCACAGGCCTGTGATCCCAGCACCCAGGAAGGCTGAAGCAGGAGGACCACAAGTGCAAGCCCCATCTGGGGACCGAAGCAACTTAGTAAGACCCTGTCTCAAAATGAAAAATAAAAAAGGGTGAGAGATGTAGTTCAGTGTGAAGGCCCTGGGCGCAATCCCCAGTACTAAAACACAAAACAATTGCCACAGTGAAAAAGAAAAAAGAGAAAAACGGGTAGTGAATTTCTGTTTTGGGGTGGAGCCGGGTCACATGAAGCACGTGGCCCTGGGGGACTGGAGGGAGACAGACGCTTGCATTAAATGCCGAGCTGGGGGCAGGGCCGCCACACAGGCAGCTGGTCGTGCTTTTCCTGCCCAGACCTGGCTGGACCGGAGCCCACAGGGGTAAGTTACAGCCTCTCACTTTGCCTCAGACTAAGTATGGCCATGGGGAAAGAGTTGTGGACAGTATGAAGGCCCGAGTTCGAGTTTCTCCCCCTCTAGGAGCCTCAGTTTCCCTCAGTAAGCATAATAGTTGGGGATCCCAGTTTCTCAAGCTCCAGATCCCCTCTTCAAGTTCCCTTCTGCCTGGTCTCCAGCCCGCCTCTGCCTTGGTTTGTTTCTTTTTTTTTTTTTGGTACTGGGGATCAAACTCGGGTCTTGTGCTTGCGAGGCAGGCAGCGGAACCACTGAGCTAAATCCCCAGCCCCTTGTTTCTTGTTTTTTACCTTCTTCTTCCCCTTCCTCTTGTGCTCTGGCCTCTGGTAACCTGGGTGCAAATCTAGAAATGTAGGGCTGTGTCCCTACCCCAGGGCCGCAGGCGTCTGACAGGGCCAGCCCCTTCCTCCCCGCCACATCGAGGCTAAGTGGTCAATCTCACCCACAGGAACCCTACCTGCCTCGCTTAGAGCGCACTTTCCAGCTTGTGGCTGTCATTCCCACCTACGGGGCCTCTTCTTGACGGACGTGTAAGAATTTCATTTTCTTCTAATTTCATTTTCTTCTCTCCTCTGTCTGCCGAGCTGCCTTGCTTTGGAGCCAGCTGATTATGGACAGAATCCTCTAGAAACTGTGAGCTAAATACACCTTTCACCCTTAAAAAAGTATTTACTCATTCACTGATTTATTTTCAGTACTGAGGATTGAATCCAGAGGCCTTTGCACTATACTACATCCAGCCCTTTCTTTATTTTTTATTTGGGGACAGAGTTATGCTAAGTTGCCCAGACTGGGCTCCAAATCGTGACCTTCCTGCCTCAGCCTTCCAGATTGCAACGGCACATAAAAGACCATATGTGACATACATAGCATTGTACTGCACAGTAATGTAAGGAACGCTTCTGAGCAGCAGGCCCCGCAGGGATGGGATGTCACTGAGGGTTCATTGTTTACCTGCTCATTTGCTGCTTGCCTCCCACCTATAGGTGACCACTTTCCAGAAGTTTGTGTTTATTATTCTCTTTTTTTCCTCTTAAAGTGCCTTATAGCATAGGCATGCTTATTTATTTTTATTTTATGAAACAAATCTATGATATTTACTTTGTTGTTGTTGTTGTCTTGGTACCGGGGATCGAACTCAGGACCTTGCCCTTGTGAGGCAGGCGGCGGCACCACTGAGCTAAATCCCCGGCCCTATGATATTTACTTTGCGTTGAGTACTGTACTAAATGCTTTAAAATATTAACTAATTTAATTCATACAACAACCCTATGAGGGAAATATCATCATTCCCATTTTACAGGGGTGGAGATCGAGGCATAAAGAGATTAAGTGATCTGCCCATGGTCACACAGTAGTTAGAAGTAAACACAGAATACGTCTCCTTGTTCCCAGTACAAAAGAGTTTGAAGGCACACATGTAAGAGTGAAATTGTAGATTTTAAGGTGTAAGAATATTCAGCTTGACAAGATAATATTTTATTGGGCGAGGGATTTAGCTCAGTGGTGTTGCCACCTGCCTTGCAAGCGCAAGGTCCCAAGTTTAATTTGGTCTCCTACTCCAGCTAAATTATTTTCCCTAAATGATGGCTTCCCTTATTGACCTCATGGGTTGCTGGTTAATTATGATCGTGGGGCCCGGTT
Source organism: Fukomys damarensis (assembly GCF_012274545.1). NCBI lineage: Eukaryota > Metazoa > Chordata > Mammalia > Rodentia > Bathyergidae > Fukomys > Fukomys damarensis. The sequence continues at coordinate 49,958,742 of NW_022900935.1, read as the reverse complement.
GCTCTCTCTTGCAAGATAAGCAGATAAGCAGTGCCTCTTTTTTTTACAGCCCTGCTTGTGATGACCTCTATCTCCAGATGCCTGTGTTCTGTCACCAGATGTCTCAAGCATACCCAGCTCTCCTTTTCCTATGAGTATAAATCAATAAATACAGGATATACTCAGTGCCTTTAGTCTTTGCTGCCCAGAGCATCTTAGACTAACCAAGACCCAGCTTTCTCTTTGAATCTCTGTTTCTGTGTCTTTTGTTTATTGCATCTTATCACCTTCAGGAGATTGAGACCCATGGCCAGGGCTCTTGATAGATAACAAACTCACAGAGAAAGAAATTAGAAAAAAATGCCATTCACAATTGTATCAAGAAATATTAAATACTTAGGAACCAAGGAAGCAAAAAGCCTCTACGATGAAAACTATAATGCTCTGAAAAAGGAAATTGAAGAGGACATCAGAAAATGAATTACCTATTCTTGGGTAAGCATGGCCATACTTTTTTTTTGTTTTTGTTTTTGTTTTTGTTTTTGTTTTTTGAGACAGGGTCTCACTAGGTAGTTGAGACTGACCTGGAACTCACTATGTAGCCCAGGCTGGTCTCAAACTCACAGTGATCCTCCTGCCTCAGCCTCCCAAGTGTTGGGATTACAGGCGTGCCCTGCTAGCGTGGCCATACTTCTAATAGATTTCACACAATCTTAATAGAAATACCAACAGCATTCCCCAGAGAACTGGAAAAAACAATCCTAAAATTCATATGGAACCAGAAGAGACCCAGAATAACAAGAGCAATCCTGGCTAGTAAGGCATCACAGTCTATTTCATTATATGTGAATAAAAACTTTACAAGAAAATATAGAAGGGCATTTTTTATGTCACTCTGGTAAGGCCTCAGAATTGTCAATCAAAAGATGCAACAGTAGCCAGGAAAATTAAAATCATAACTGGGCTAGCAAAAGTTAAGAAATCTGACAAGGACAACTTTTGGAGAGGTTGAAGATCAACAAGAACTCTTACAAGGCTGTGTATTGGTTCCCTGAGAAATAATGTGTTATCTTTTTTTTTTTTGGATTAAACTTGGGACCTTGCGCTTGCAAGGCAGGTGGCAACACCACTGAGCTAAATCCCTCGCCCAATAAAATATTATCTTGTCAAGCTGAATATTCTTACACCTTAAAATCTACAATTTCACTCTTACATGTGTGCCTTCAAACTCTTTTGTACTGGGAACAAGGAGACGTATTCTGAGGTCTCAGCTGGAAGTTGGCTCAATAGGTCTCTGCCACTTCACAGACCAGGACTTAGATCTCTGTGGCAGCCGCTGGCAGAGGAGCTCTGCCTGCCCACCTCTGCCATCTGACGTGACCATACAAGTCCTATGGTGGTTTTGGCCGGACTCCTAATACAACACAGCCGAATTATGGAGAAGCAAGAGACGTGTGCCACTTATAGCTTACTAGTACTGGGCAGGGATGTCTGCTGCAATTACTGGTGTAAGGAATGTAGACAGAGTGCAGCAAATCATTGTGATTTGTGTGTGTTGATTTTGTATCCCTGCTACATTGCTGAAAATGGCTATTCATCATAAGAATCTTTGGGTGAAATTTCTTGGGTCTTCTGTGTAGAAGATCATATCGTCTGTATATCATGATACTTTGACTTTTTCCTGTCCTATATGTATATCCTTTTTATTTCTTCCCCTTGTTTGATTGCTGCAATGTTTTGAGGTGTACCCTGAACAGGAGCGGTGATAATGCACTTCCTTTTCTTGTTCCTGATATTTGAGGGACAGCTTTCGGGTCCCCCCCCCACTTAATATGATGTTGGCAGTATGTTTGTCACAAATGGCTTTCATCTGATTGAGATAAGGTCCTTCTAAACCTACTTTCTTCCGGAGGCTTTGTTTTGAATATTATGAATGGATGCTGGATTTTGTCAGGGGCTTTTTCTGCATCTATTGAGATGAGCCTGTGATATTTTTCCCTTGCTTATGTTTATGTGGTATATTTCACTTACTGATTTGTGTATGTTCAACCATCCTTACATCCCTGGGATGAATCCTGCTTGGTCATGGTGTATGATCCTTTTGATGATTCATTGCATTCTCCCCCTTGCTTATGTTTATGTGGTATATTTCACTTACTGATTTGTGTATGTTCAACCATCCTTACCTCCCTGGGATGAATCCTGCTTGGTCATGGTGTATGATCCTTTTGATGATTCATTGCATTCTCATGGCCAGTATTTTGTTGGGGTTTTTTCCATCTATGCCCATTGAAGAGATTGGCCTGTAGTTCACTTTTTTGGTTGGATCCTTGTCTGGTTTTGGAATCATGGTAATGCTAACTTCCAGGTATGACTTCATGGGGTCCTCCTTCCCTTTCAGTTTCTTAAAGAGTTTGAGGAGTACTGGCATCAGATCTTCCTTGAAGTTCTTATAGGTTTTGGCAGTGAATCCTTCAGGACCAGGGTTTTTCTTAGTTGATAGGTTTTTTTTTTAATTACTACTTCAATTTTATTGCCTGTTATTGCATTACTCAAAGTCTTTAAATCTTCTCGGTTCACTTTTGGTAATTCATATGTATCTAGAAATCTATCCCTTTCTTCTGAATTCGCCAATGTATTGGCGTACAGGTTGGCAAAGTGGTTGCTGGATATCTTCTCTAACTCTAGCCTGCCGTGAAGCAGTCACTCTCGGACTAAAATCCCACACTGTGTTTGCAGTTTACAATAGCCGTGGGCTTTTCTTAGGGCTAGCACCGCTAGACAATCCATTATTTCTCCCTGAAGGTGCCGATTCTCCAGGGCTTACCTTCTCTGCTAGAACAGTGGCCTCATCCACGATCGAGTTGGTTGGTTGGTCTGTGTCTCCGCAGCCCTGTGCTGAGGGGAAAATGCTAGAAGTTGGCAGGTGGACACGGAGACCTCTTCAGTTAGTGTCTGCTTTTCAGGGAAGCAATCTGAGTGTGTCTCTCTATAGGTCTTGGTCGCTGTCGAAGAGTCCCCACCTCCGTTCATTTGGGAGGGGAGGCTGCAAGTATTCAGCTCAGCACCCAGTTCTCCGGGAATGGGCTGCAGGATTTTTTGGTACCAGGGATTGAACTCAGGACCTTGAGCTTGCAAGGCAGGTGGCAAAACCACTGAGCCAAACCCCCAGCCCAATGGGCTGCAGTATTATTAATGACACCAAGGCAATCCAGACACTGGCAAACCCAGAAAACCAACTGGTAGTAACAACTATGCCACGTTGATTATAGAATAAAATCAGCAACACTAATAGCATCAAAGTCAAACTGGATATTGACATACTCTAAGAATCAACAATGTGGACCTGGGATTTAGCTCAGCGGTTCGGTGCCCTGCCTTGCAAGCGCAAGGACCTGAGTTCAATCCCCGGTACCAAACAAACAAACAAAAAAAAAATCAACAATGTAACCCTTAACCATAGAAAAGAGATCTATAACTATAGTATAAATACTAAGACAAACCAAATATTGACCTACAGTAAATATCTACTAAATAGAACATCTTTATCTCCACTAACAATAGAATAGTATGCAATTGTAAAAGCCTAGTTAACTACCTAAAGATTCATAAAGCTTATTTGCTATACTAAACCAGAGAGGGTGGAGAACAGGAGCATGAAAAAAAGTAAACTGTGAAAAATTAAGCAATGGAAGATGAGAAGGAGGCGAGAAAAGTGAAGTAAAGGATTCTATTAAGGAGTATAAGGAAATTGATAGTGTCAAATGAAAGTAACAGAAAAGAATAAGCAAGAAAAAAGAAAAACTAGGACAAGGCATGGTGGTGATGCCTATAATCCCAGCACTTGGGAGACTGAGGCAGGAGGATCGCTGTGAGTTTGAGACCAGCCTGGGCTACACAGTGAGTTCCAGGTCAGTCTCAACTACATAGTGAGACCCTGTCTCAAAAAACCAAAAAAGAAAAACTAGGGAGCAAAATGAAAGAAAAAGGGAAAAATAAGAAAAAAAGATTAAAAGAGGGAAAAATAGAAGGAAAAAAACCCAAAAAGACAAAGAAGGAGGAAAGAACTCTAAACACCCCCCCACACACAAAAGAAATACCAACAACAACAACAATAACAAAGAGTCCAAAAAACATTCCTCTGTATTTCCCAATAAATGGTTTCCTTCCAGGATCTGCAGTCTTAGAATCCAGCAGGTCATGACCCTCTCCACCCGGCTTTACAGGCTGTGGGTCTGTGAGGTGACTCCTACCATCCCCCGACCTTAGCGACCACCCAAGCTGGGAAGCATCCCGTTCACACACAAACAGGAAAGCAGTCAGACCAGCGATCTCTGAGATCCCTGCTCGGTGGAGGCAGCGGAGTGCGGGCTCAAGCCGACCACTTGGACCCAGTGCTAGCAGTTTCAGATCCACCGGCCTCTGAAAGCCACACTTGCCAGGCCTGGACTCCTACAGAGTGCAGGGCCTGTACTCTTCCTGGCCGAAGCTTGAATTCTCTCTCCACGCCGTCTCCTGTGGCTCTCACCCAGGCACAGTGATGTGGCAGCACTGGGAATCTCGCGCTCTTCTGTGGCTCAGTTCCACGCAATCAACCCCTTCCGAAAATGACGCTGGTTAATCGCTCTCTGAAAACGCAGTGGGTGCTGCTCTGGGTTTCTTCTCCAACTGTACCCCACAGTGAATCGGTCCCTCTTGGAGTAAAGCTCCATGTGGCTTTTGCAGTTTACAACAGCCCTGGGCTTTTCTTGGGGCCAGCACTCCTGGTTCATCCGTTGTTTCTCCTGAAACTGCAGACTCTCCAGTGCTCACCTTCTCTCCTGGGGCACTGATTTCTTTTTTCTTTTTCTTTTTTTTTTGGTGAGATAGGATCTCACTATGTAGTTGAGACTGACCTAGAACTCATCATGTAGCCCAGGCTGCTCTGGAACTCACAGCGATCCTCCTGCCTCAGCCTCCCGAGGGCTGGGATTACAGGCGTGCGCCCCCATGCCTGGTTCTGGGGCACTGATTTCATCCACGATCAGATTAGTCAGTCAGTCGGTGCCCCCGTAGCCCTGTGCTGAGGGGAACCACAATGCAGAACCAGCTGGGAGTTGGCAGGTAGACACAGCCAAGGAGCTCAGTCCACAGGGCATCACAGGGCTGATCTTCCCATGGTGTGGCATGGCCTGACTGCAACTGGGGAAGTATTTACACCTTTATAATACTGTGTCTCCTGTCCATAAGCACAGTTATCTCTTCATTTATTTAGATTCTTTTAAAAGTCTTCCAATAAAGTTTTATAATTTTTTAATTACAGGTCTTCTAGGTGTAAGTTTTACAACATTTATTCCTATCTTTATTGGCTATTATAAATGCAGTATTTAAAATCTCATTCTATATGCTACTGATAGGCTACAAAAGCAATGTATTTTTTTGAATATTGATCATACAGCTAGCTACTCTGCTAAAATTTTTTATTTTGAATCATTTGTCTAATGACTTTTTGGATGTTCTGCTAGGTCATACCACATACAAATACTGGTGGTTTTGTTGTTCGCTAATCCTTAGGTTTACACTAATTAATTAGTTAATGAATTAATTTAGTTCTACTTCACTGTTTAGGACCTTTGGGGAAATGTTAAAAGGAGGCAGAGAGTAGCCAGGCATGGTGGTGCACACCTGTAATCCCAGCATTCAGGAGGCTGAGGCAGGAGGATCTCTGCAAGTTAGAGGCAAATTGGAACTCACAAATAGTGAGTTCAAGGCCAGCCTGAACTACATAGCAAGATCTTGTCTCAAAAACAAAACAAAACAATGGAGTTGGGGATTTAGCTCAGTGGTGCCATGCCTGCCTCACAAGTACAAGGTCCTGGGGGAAAAAAAGTTTTCCAAAAACAAGACAAAACAAAACAAAATGAAAAACCAAAAACAACAACAAAAAAAGCAGTGATCATAATTTTGAAGGAAATTCTAAATTTTATTCATTAAAAATAAATGCTTTTTGGGGCCAGGGATTTAGCTCAGTGGTTTTGCCACCTGCCTCACAAGCACAAGATTGTGAGTTTGATCCCCAGTACCCCCCCAAAAAAGAAGTGCTTTTCTTATCACATTAAATAATTTCCTTCTAGCCAGGCATGGAGGTGCACACCTGTAATCCCAGCACTCGGGAGGCTGAGGCAGGAGGATCACTGTGAGTTCGAGGCCAGCCTGGGCTACATAGTGAGTTCCAGGTCAGTCTCAACTACATAGTGAGGCCCTGTCTCAACCCCCCCCCAAATTTCCTTCTAATTTTTTAGGTATTTATTAGAAAATCTACTGAACACTGTCAACACGTACTTTTGGGTTTTGTTTTTAGAATCTGTTAAGATATTTTTTTTTTTCTTCTTAAATCTACTAATGTAAGTTTTTAGTTTGGACTCCTTCAAAAGCAAAGCTGGAGCAAGGACGTAGGTTCAGGCAAGTTCTGTGAGAGATGATTCCAGGGAGTAAAGCATGTGCAGGGTTGGGAAAGGGAGGCGGAAAGGAGGGAAAGCGAATTTCAAGGAGTTGGGTCACGGTGCAGCGGGAGGCAGAGGGAGTCCGTGGTGCCGAGACCTCAGAGCAGACAGAGCCAGCAGGAGGGAGGGGCTGGAGCGCATCCCAGGCTCCCGTCACCCTTTAGGGTTACGGTGCATATTAAGGACCTTAACTCTCCCTCACTCCGAGAGCATTAAAGATGTCCCCGAGGACAAAAACAAAGGTGAGGGGACACAGCTTGCGCAAAGCAATCCACTGTCTGAAGGTGAAGTGAGGAGAGTCGCCGTGATGAGACTCGAACCACCACATCTGAGTTTCCGACGTAGCAGCTAACGTTTGTTAGGCGTTCCTTCTACGGTTATGAACGCAACGCAAATGTAATGTCTTACATTTTTCATACGCCGCAGGTTTGATTTACTAATATTTTTTACTTATAATTGTTGAGTTTATAAGTGCTATCGGATTTTAATATTCCTTTCTTGTGCTTTGCTTGTCTTGTGAAGAAAAAGTAGCAATACAGAAAGAGTTCAGAGTGTTCCTCCACCTACCATTCTCCAAAAGTTTTTATAAAAGTAGATTTACCTTAGCTAGCCATAGTGGTATAACCCCAGCTGCTCAGCAGACTGAGGCAGGAGGATCACAAGTTCAACCCCAGCCTGAGCAATTTAATAAGACTCTGTCCCAAAATTTCAAAAATTTTTAAAAGCCTGGGGCTGTAGCTTGGTGGTGGAATACCCCCACTACCACAGATTTCCAGTACCACAGAGAAAGAGGAAGAAAAAAGAAAGAAAGAAAGAAAAAGAAAATTAGATTACCTCAATTTGAACATCTATAAAACTATGCTGAACTGCCATTTTCTTTATGGAACAATGTTAATTTTAAAAAGTTTCTTTGAGGGACTGGGGATTTAGCTCAGTGGTTCTGCTGCCTGCCTTGAAAGAGCGAGGTCCCGAGTTCAATCCCTGGTACAAAAAAAAAAAAGTCTTTGAGACAGGGTCTTTCTCTGTCTCTGGCTGGCCTTAAGCTCACTGTGTACCCCAGGCTGTCCTTAAACTCTCAGTGACCCTCCTGCCTCAGCCTCCCAAGTTTCTAGACATATGCCACCATACCTGGGTATGGGAATGGGAAAATTTAAAGTTGCTGATTCAACTTCTTAAATATTATAGA
>NW_022900935.1:49929720-49950945 GCF_012274545.1 Fukomys damarensis | reverse complement strand
ACCCCGGGGATCGAACTCAGGTCCTTGCACTTGCGAGGCAGGTGGTAGAACCACTGAGCTAAATCCCCAGCCCCTCCCAGAACCAATCTTAACTCAAGTAAAGCTGCCATTAGATGACAACTCCCATTTCCCCTCCCCCCAGCCCTTGGACACCACCATTCCCCTTTCTGTTTCTATGAATTTGTACAGTCCGCTTTTTCATATTGTACATCGAACTCAGGTCCTTGCACTTGCGAGGCAGGTGGTAGAACCACTGAGCTAAATCCCCAGCCCCTCCCAGAACCAATCTTAACTCAAGTAAAGCTGCCATTAGATGACAACTCCCATTTCCCCTCCCCCCAGCCCTTGGACACCACCATTCCCCTTTCTGTTTCTATGAATTTGTACAGTCCGCTTTTTCATATTGTACTTAGGCTCCCATTCTAATTCCTAACAGCATTCATTCGTCTTCCTTTTGCTTGGATACTTTCACTGGCCTTCTGCTGTCTGGTGTTTCCCTCCACTGGGTTTGGGTGGGTACGCTGTGACATTCACCCAGCCATGAGCTGCCAAGAATGAATTTCCTGATACTTATCCCTTTGTAAGTGAGGTCTGACTGGATCCATTGCTATTGCACTCTTGCTGTATTATTGTTCTGAGCGAGGGGAGAGGCGCTGTGGCCGGCCTCCCTCCCCTGCCCCGCTGTCCAAGCCTCTGCGCTCACCTGCTCAGACTCGTGCTTGGGCTGGAAGAGTGTCTTCAGCCCTTTCTGGGATCGGATCCTTCCTGGCTGGGGCTCCAGGACCCCACGATCCCCTCCTGCCTCTTTTCTCTACTGACCCCAGGCCCTGCCCCTTCCTCCTGGTATGGGCACCATTCCAAAGTCCAATATCCCGGCCCGGGGACTTCCCTGGACCCAGGCTGACAAAGGCAGCACTAAATGACTGTGCCTAGCAGGAACTGCCTTTGGCCTCAGCAGTGAGTGCAGGACCTACTCGTGTTTTCTCAAGCAGGAATGGAGCTGGGCCCCAGTACCCGCAAAACTCTGGGGCCACCCTTTGCAAAGGCTCCGCCTAGGGTGTCCCTCAGACCTGCTTTTTCACTGTCTGGTCCCACAGGATCTCGGAAGAAGCGGAAGAGTAAGAGTTAGGTGTGTGGTGAGCCCATCAGAATCCTTCCCGTACCACACAGCATACTGCTTCTTGGGATTCCTGGACAGGTAAGGAAGCCTCCCTAGAAACAGCTGCTACCCGGATGGATCCCAGACCAAGGGCCCTGCCTAGAGGAGAGAGGACACCAGCAGGCAGGCTCCTCAAATGGAGACTGGGGTTCAGGGTTGGCTGCTGTGGACTGACTCCTGCTTTCCTTGGCCTGGGCCTGGCCACTGGAAGCTGCTGTGGGCCGCACTTGCTGAGGCTCTGGGCCTCACTTGGGCCTTTGGTCCGCTGAGTCAGGGACAGGTTTGATTTGGAAACTGACAGAGACATCAAAGTTTGTGCAGACTATATGCTGTGCATTAGCAGGATAACTTCAAATTCCTGCCTGGATTTCCTTCGGAAAGTTTAGCTCTCTGCCCGCTTTGCCATTGCATGTCCTGACTTTAGATACTCTTTTCCGAGTCTCCAGCAGGATTCCCGCAGGATTTGGGATTCTCCAGATCTGCACCCTGTAGGCCTCACTGTGCCCTGCGCATGCATAGCACACAGGAATCTCGTGTGTGCACAAGAGCACACACACATGCATCCCGCACACTGCGGCTGTCCCTTGCCCTGCCCCTTATACCGGGGTGGGGAAGCACTACGTACGTTGTGCTCCTGCTTATCAGCTGCTCCTTAGCTTCCTGTGCCTGGAGCGGCAGGAGCCTGGGACCTGACAATGAGCACACGGCTTCCTGACTGCAGCTAATGAGAGGAAATTCCGTCATCAGCACACAGAAATCTGGGGATTTCAGGCTGCGGCCTCAGCCGCCACTCCCTGAGCGGGGACACTACACCATCTGTGTCCATCTAGGCAGCCCTCTGGCCCCAGGCAGTCCGTGGACCCTGCCAGAGATGTCTTCTTTTGGCTGCTGGGGCCTGCTCACAGCCCTTCTCGTCCTGCTCTGCTGTTCAGGTGAGCTGGGACCCAGGCTCCTGGCGTGGGGCAGCCCAGGTCGGGGGTATTGGCCTTGCACCTTGGGCTTCAAGTAAAGAAGGAACTTGCTGACCCTTTGAACCATGGTTCTGGGAAATGGGTGGGGTCCTGGCCTTTTGGACCCCAGGCGGAACAGGCCCCACCGCAGCAGGGTAGTGGGTGTGGCAGGCTGTGGACGGGGGTTGCTCAGGAGGTGAAGGGGTGCTAAAGAAGATGAGGGTGTACGCCCAGCACCTGTCTTCTAAAATAGCCGAAGGGTCAGCTGGGAGACAGGGCCGTCACCTCTGGTTGTGGTGAGAGCAAAGGTGAAGCTTTTCTCATTTGGCAGATGGGTGACCCTTTCCCGTGGGGTGGTTGGGAGCAGTGAGTGAGACAGTGCTTTGAGGAGACCTGTTACCTCTCCAGTTCCGGTCACCAGGGTCTCCCCATTGCTCCCCAAACACTAAGCACACTCCCAAGTGAGCCTTTGCTCCAGCGATTCCCCTTGTCCAGGACACCCACTAACATCTGCAGGGCTCACCACCGCCTTTTACGTCACTGTCCTCGAGAGGCCTTTGTGACCACACACTCCATGCTCCCTTTCCCCTGAACTTGATTGTTCTTTGCTGTTGTCTGGGCCTCCTCACTGGTGAGCTTTGGTCACTGCTGCATCCCCAGAGGCTACTACAGTGCTTAAAGCATAATAGGTGTTCAAAAGCATTTATAGAAGACACGGAAAGGGAGGTTAAACCCAGGACCACAGGTCAGGGGACACAGCTCAGAGCTCTCCTCCGTTCTCAGAGAAGCCTTCATGGAGGAGGGGACATGGGGCTGGACCTTGACAGAGATGAACTAGGAACTTGGGGAATGCTAACTGGAGCTGACCGGCAGAGGCACTGAAGAACAGACAGCCCAGAGGCAGGGAGAGAGAGGCGGGGAGGCTGAGTCTTTGGCCAAGCCAGGAATAGGACCGAGGGATCACCCATGGCCTTGATCCCCACTGCCAGTTGGCAGACAACGCCACTGGCAGGGCAGCGGGGATGTCTACTGCCCAGTGCGTCTGGTCTTCTAGGGTCCGCTGAGGAGACATTCGAGGTTTCCATATGGCCCGAGAGGTTGGCGGTTGAGGCCACAGGGTCCAGGAAAGTCAACTGCAGCACCAGCTGTATCCAGCCTGAATGGGGCGGCCTGGAGACCTTCCTCACTAAGCATCTGGTGGACCAACAGCCTCAGTGGCAGCAGTACTTGGTCTCGAACATTTCTCGGGATGCGGAACTCATTTGCTACTTTTCCTGTGCTGGGAAGACGCTGACAAAGAGGCTGAATATCAGCGTGTACCGTGAGTGGTGACGCGTGTGTGTTGGGCGTATCTCTCCCGGGCAGACCTGTGCCTACTGAATGGGCTGGAATCTGCTCTATCGCAGTGCGGAGTCCTCATCACAGACAAGGAGCGGGGCGGGCCGGTGGGCTCAGGATTCGCTCACACCCTTGATGGTCCCTGAGCAAGCCAACCCAGTTCTGAATCTCGCTCCAAGGAGAACAGTCTACCTAAGGTTTACCCAGACCCAAAAGTCATTTAGCTGCACGGTGTTCTTAAGTCTCCCCCTAGCTCAGACACCTTACATCTCATGCACAGTTCATGGGTGTATGGCGGGGGTGTTGAGTGCGTTGATGTAATTATCCAGTTGTTTAATCTTTGAAATCTGTATTTAATATATCTGTAGAGGAGGGAGACACACAGGCCCAACTTCTATATCTTCAAAGGTGGCTGTGCAAGTTCTGGACCTTTTCTTTATCCCCACCTTGTCTATTCTCGAAATCATGTCCACAGAACTACCACCAAGTACATCTTCACACTGAAAGGCTTCCTTTTTCCTCTCTACACTAGAGCAGGCCAGGCCCTCGTTCATCGCCCCCTCACAGGTCCCCGGAGGGAGCTGGAACGCCACGGTGTCAGGAGATGGCCCCGGCCGCTAACGAGACCTCTCACCTTCACCCCCTCAGAGCCTCCGAAGCAGGTCACACTGACGCTGCAGCCCACACGGGTGGCCTTGGGCACATCCTTCACCATTGAGTGCAGGGTGGCTGCCGTGGAGCCCCTCGAGAGCCTCACCCTCATCCTGCTCCGGGGCCAGGAGACTCTGCACAACCAGACCTTCGTGGGGGCCGCACCTGCCTCCCAAGAAGCCGCCACCACATTCATCAGCATGGCTCAGAGAGAAGGCGGCCCCCTCAACTTTTCCTGCCAGGCTGAGCTGGACCTGCGGTCTAGAGGCGGGGACGTCATTCGCAGGGTCTCGGAGCCCCAGGTCCTCCAAGTCTATGGTAATGAAGCTCCACAATGACAGGGTGGGGCCCTTCGGCCTTTTAGCCTCCAGTGTGGAGGAAAAAATGGAGCACTACTCACAGGCTGATTGGGGTGCACACTTAATCCTGAAGTTTCCTGTCTTCTTTCTAAGTCCCCAGCCTGGATCCTGACTGTTCTAGAAGTCAGGAGAGTTCAACTAGTTGCTTGGCCATTATCTAGCTGCGTGGCCATGGCCAAGGAAGGCAACCTGCTCTCTCTGACCTTGACTCCTCTCCATGATGAGAGGGTCGGCCTGCTCATCTGAGGTCTCCAAGGCCTGCTGTTCCATGGCCGAGTGGCCAGTGCTCCCTGTCTGTGGGGAGTTTGCCTGAAGCTCACGGCGCTGCCTGAGGAGGGCCATGGTGTCGCTCACCAGGACATGCTGCTCCCAGGGGCTGCTGGCAGGGGGACATCTGCCCTAACCATCTCACAGAGGTCTGGCCAGGGACTGGAGCCTGGGCCACTCTTCTTCTAGATGCCGCTCCGAAGGCAGACACCACACTTCACTCCTCTCGGCAATCAGGGTGACTGGAGGATCAGGGAGTGGCTGATGGGTGGTGGGTAGACATCTGATCCCTGCCACACCCTGGCACCCGAGTCTTCTCAAACGTCTGTTCCCTCCCCAGAGCCCGTGCAGGACAGCCAGATGGTCATCATCGTCACGGTCGTGTCAGTGCTGCTGTTTTTATTTGTGACATCCATCCTGCTCTGCTTTATCATCAGCCAGCACCAGCGCCAGAGGCGGACAGGCACCTATGGGGTACTGGCTGCCTGGCGGAGGCTGCCCCGCGCCTTCCGGGTACAGCCTGCATGAGCCACGTGGCCACCACCATGTGGCTGCTGGAACCTCACACGGCTCCTCAGGATGGTGGTCCAGCCTGGCTGAGGGACTGACGGCAGCATGGGACTCTGGGGAGACTTTCTTTTCTAGCCTGAATACAAACACCTGGACTTAACCTGGTGTCCTCCACATCTGCTCCTGGGATAACAGTCAGCGGCTGGGAAAGGGGAAGAACTGGCCCGGCCTTCTCTCTCCAGAGGTGTCCTCCTTCCTGCCCTCTCCTTCTCAGGGGCCTTCCAGGGACGCAGCCAGACCAGAACCCAAAAGCCCATCGCTGGGCAGCCCAGGCACCAGATGACCTCTCTCATCTGGCCTGGGTGACTAACTCCTACTGAGAAAACAAGGAAAACAAGGCAAGGAAACACCCTGGCCTGGGGGCAAAGGACACTCAGTTCCCACCTGGCCCCGTGGGACCTTAGGGTACTCCCGGGAGAGGAGTAGGACATGGCCAGTACTCTTCTGGCGGCCAAGGTTAATTTCCTGGGCTGATGGTGGATCCTAAGGGCACTGCCTCAGCTCCAGGCTGTCCTCCAGATAGGAGGAGCTTCAAGGAGCTTGGGAAACAGCAGCAGTCTTTTCCTCTCAGCTTCTGCCCCATTCTTAACTGAGCCGGTGACCCTATAGCCTTTGTTATCCAAGGAGACAGGGGGACAGAGGTGGGCTGGGGCAATGCTCCGGTCCAGGCAGGAAACCATGGGCCAGAGTTGGGCTCATGTGGCTTCTGGGCCTGGGCTCGAAGGCTGTCTTCTAGGCCAGTTGAGGATGGCAGTAGAGTGGACAGGGGTGGATCTCCCAGCCCCAGAGGAGAGGGCTGCCGGGATGGCTGCAGTCAGCGGACAATAGTGAGCAAGTGGAGACCACAGGGCTGTTCTTAGCCCTGCACCGAAGCTGGCGAGGACCCTTGCAAGCGTCCATTCTCAGAGCAGGCTCTCAACATCATAGTAGTCTGGGGAGAGAATACCTCCATCTTGCATCCCTCCCACCCCAGTGGACTCCAGGTGGAACAGAGAAGAGACAGGCCAGTGCCCACTGCCCCCATTCCCCGCCCCGGCACATAACCTTCCTGGCCAAGGCCCCACTGCTCACCATCCAGACCCCTACCTGAAGCTGGAGGTACATCTGCACCCACAGTCTCTGTAGCACTGGGGGGTGGGGGTGGGGGCACAGCCCTCCTGAGGTGGGGCACAGAGAAGAAAGACCCCTTCAGAAGCCCACAGGCCCCTGGCTAGCTCTTCCAGCCCAGCCCTCAAGCAGAAACTTGGCAGTAACCAGACCCCCAGCCTACTTACACCTCCCTTTTCCCAGAGGCAGGAGGCTGGTGCTGGGTCCTGGGCGTGGCCTGTGAGTAGGGTTGGCTCAAGGGAGAGGGAAAGAAAGGGGCTGGCCAGAGGGGCCAGGGGCCCAGAGAGGGCACCGGGTAAGGCAGGTAGTGGTGATGGAACACTAAAGGCACATCCTCCCGGATGTACATCTTCTCTGGCTCTTCCTGTTGCCCCTCCAGGTAGACCTGGGGATTGTGAAACAGCGATGGGGAGACAATAACTCAGTGTCAGGCTCTCCCTGCTCCCACAACTCTCTTTCCCTACATCATTTTCTCTAGATGGCCACCATGCTAATGGCTACCATTTAGTCAGCATTTACTGTATATGAGCCAGGCACTGTGCGGACGTTTATTCCTTATTTGCAGATGGGAGAACTGAGTCTCCAAGAGGTGGAACAACTTGTCTAAGATCCCCCAACCGATAACTGGCAGAGGGGAGATGGAAGAACCCAGGTGTGAACTCAGACCTGGGGCTCAGAGTACTCCAAGCTACTCTGAGCCTTGTCTCCAGCTCCTGGCCCCTCTGTGTCACTCAGCGTGGTGGGGTGCTCATCCCCAGGGCCCTTGAGAGGATGAGAGACCACAGCAACTCCTAATGCTCCTTCTGCCTGGATTCCACTGACCTCTCCCTTCAGTGCCTCTTGGCCTCTTGTGGCTCCCTCCCATTGCTGGCAAAAGAGGCTCAGCTTTAGCCTGTCCCCCTTGTGCCCCTCAATGCCTTCCTCCATCCTGCCTCCTGCCTCCACCCCTGCTGGCTGGGAGGGTGCACACACCAGGGTCCAATGGTGCCTGCCCTCCTGGGGCCTGATGTCCAAGAGGATGTCCTTGAACGAGACTGGGAGGCCTAGGTTTGGGGACCTGCCCTCCATGCATAGATTCTGACTCCCACCAGCCCCGGCGCCTGAAAGATGCCAAAGGGACCCAGCTGGAGAGGAGGGGATGGCTCCCTGCTTCTCTGGGTCCAATCCCCTGACACCCACTCCAGAACACAGGTGAGCGGCCCGGGGCCCCACCCCTACTCACCTGCACACCCGGAGGGTCGTTCTCAGGGTTCAGGGCCCTGGCCACCAGACCACTCAGCAGCAACTGGTGCATCTGCGCGTTCTGCAGTGACATCAACTCCAGCAGGTCTGGAGGTTCAGCAGGGGTCAGCAGGCCCACTCCGCCATCCCGCGACCCCCCGCCCGGTCCCTTGTCACGTAGCCCGACTTCAGAGCCTTCATCCAGAAGTAGCCTATAGGGGCGCAGAAGCTGGACGGACAGAGAGTACGGGGCAGAAAGAGCATGGGAGGGCGACGCCGAGTCTCACCTTCCTTCACCCGGCCTGGCTGCGGGGCTGGGGCAGAGACGGCCCATGGGAGCGGCTGCAGGATGGTCACCGAGGGCTGGAGACGTGGGCGAGGACACTCAGCCAGGCCAGGGGCAGAAGGGAAGGGGCACGTCGGATCCCAACACCGCTCCCCTGTGCCGATGAGTTTCCTCCCTAACTCCGCGGGCACTGAGTTCTCGCCTTTCCGCCCCCATGGCCTCCCCTCTCCCTGTCCAGTATCTTTTTCTCGGTTTGGGATCTGGGGTCTCATCCCCCCACCTCCCGAATCCAGCCACCCCGTGGAAGGCAGGTTCTGCTCTCCGGTTCAACCCTCACCGTCGGGGCTGCACTCTGTGGGGGCACAAAACCCCAGCTTCCGCTAGCCCCGGAGGCCATGGCCGGCGTTCGCAGGTTTGGGTTACCTCGGCAACGGCAACGCCAAGGCACTGCTGCCTCTACGCATGCGCAGGCCTGCCCCGGGCTCCGGGGGGTGGGGGTGGGGTGGGATCATTATTTAAATTGCTGCCTTTTGCGCTTCTATTTCCTCTGGAATTTACTCCTCCTCCCTTGTGCTAGGCTCTTGGAGTATTGTGTGTTGCTCCTCCCCGTTGCTCACCCGCAGTATTGGGCCATGTTTGTTGAATAAATGAGTGAGTTGCTAGGTAGGCTTGGTTTCCAGGTTCAGATCCCTAGCTCATTTGAAGGGTTCAGCAGGTGTACAGACTTTTGTTGGGGCCGACTTGGGTGTTAGGGGCACGTGAGTGAGAAGGGGTCTCAGATTTGCTCCCCGCCACTCCGCCAGTCAGGAAAAGGACGTTATGTGGGCAGAGTATAGTTACTGAAGAAGACCAGAAAGGAAACACTGGCCTAATTCACAAAAGAAGATGGTATTCTGGCCAAAATCCATGTCCAGTTTTTTAGATTAGCTCTTTGTTCCCCGATTCCTGGCTAAAGTGGGCCTCTGTCCCTCAGAGATGGAGAATGGTGGCAGTCCTCAATCCTGTTCCCTATATTGGAAAAGTTACCAAAACGTGCATTCTTCTGACAGGAAGTTTGCAAGGTCTCCATTGCTTAAGAACAGGTGAGGGGGGAGATCTATTTCGGCAGCTGTGACCATCCTAAGATAGGCCCTGAGCAGCAGTCAAGGAAAATCTGGACAGGAAGCTGGGATTAGCACCAGCTTGGAGTTGCCCTTCCCCCACCTTCCACTTTGGTTTACTCCTTCTCCTGGCAGTCCTGGAGTTTGGCACCAGAAGGCCACCCCCCACCTCCACCACCACCCCCTGCCACTGGCTTTGCTTCTTTGTCCTGTCACCCAGAGAGGAGGCTGTGCATTGGCTGTCTCTGTTGGTTCAGTAGCCTTCAACAAGCTGAGATCCAGTGGCCACAGACCCCCAGTGAGTGTAACACTCCTCCGCCCTCATTCCAGGACAAAATCAGTCATTACGGTCATCATCAACAGACATTGAACAAGATTCTGGCTGTGCATGTAGGTGCCCATCTGAACATTGGTCCAGCCTTGTAGGAAAGTGGAAAACCCATGAAAAGAGAGCAGAAACACACGATCATGGAGAATCCCCAGTGCAAGAGGCACACAGAAAATATAATGAGAAAGGGAGTCCACGATCACTGGAGGGTGGAGATCTGAGGAAGGCAGCATTTGGACAGGGCCAAGGGGCCTGGAGAGAAGGGGCCATCCAGGCACAGATGCAGTGATGCACAGGGCCTGAAATGACCCGATGGGTCTAGCTGTCTGGGTGGCAGAGGAGCAGACACAGGTTATTCATGGGTCAGACTCAAATGCCAAGTTGTAGAATGCAGGCATCAGCACAAGGATAACGGAGCTGTGGATGGGTTTTGAGCAGGAGAGAAAGAAGAGGTGATATGCACAGCCATGTTCTAGGAAGATTCGTCATGTTCCTCACATCTTCGTTTTATTTCAGCCAAAGTTTAGAATCACAAATGTCCTCGGGGTATGTAGCCTCCCGGTGGAATGCTCTTCAGCTGTTGACAGTCTTGGTGTAGGATATCTTTATTGATGTGGAAAGACGTCCAAGAGTTCAATGAAAAAACCAGCAGGCACAGTAAGGTCTTATTTTTGTCTTATAAATAATATGTCTGGAGCTGGGTCGCAGCTTATCAGAAAAGCATGTGCTTAGGAAATGAAAGGTCCTGAGTTCAAATCCCAATACCCTTCCCCATGTGTATATGGCTAGAGAGATGGGCTTGCACTCTGGTGTTCCCCAGGGTAGACTGCTCCTAAACAAACACCTGACTCACTTTTCTCCTTTTCCTGTGCATTCTCTGCTCCATTACACTGCTTCCTGATGTCTCCTTCCAAATAAGCTACTTGCTCCCAGATCCTTGCCTCACACTCTGCTTTGAGGAAATCCCACCTAAGACGCCAGCCCTGGTTTCTCCACATTTCCCCACCTACCCCACCCCAGCTGCTGAAAACTTCTGGGAAAAGCCACTGTACTTGCTCTACAGGACATTCAGTTCAGAGACATTAAATACCAAAATAGACACTGAAGAGAAGTCTTATGGGTATAAAATGGCTGAAAGGTTCAACTGAGGTCAAACTGGATATGGGGAGGGTGGCCAGGAGGCCACCACTTTTATCCCTCAGAAAGGAACCAGGTGCAGGCTGGAGGTGGCTGTCAAAAACAGGTGGGGAGAGGTCCCAGGTCCTCAGTCATAACACTGCATGTTAACCTTGTGCAAAACTTGTGTTTTTGGAAAAGGAGGCTGAGGCAAAAAACTCTGCGTTGTGGTATTCAATTTCTTTGTCAAAGGAAACCAAAACATTTGCTATTTGGAAGGTGCAAGAACTGTGTATCTGCTCTTTATAGATAGGGAGAGCTTACATCAGTCCAGCAGAGCGGAGGAGGTAACCTGCCTGCAACTTTCCTGCTTACTATTGTTTTCTTTCAAGCATTGGACACCCTGCCTACTTCCTTTCTTTCCCCCCTTAAAGAGAACTCTTGTTTGCATCTTTGGACTTTTTTTGGTTTTGGGGGTGTGGGTTTGTGTGTGACCTAAGACAATTTATACCTAAATTTAGTGCCCTAAGACACCCTGTCCTGTCTGTTGCCTTATTTGTAGGAATAAACCACACAGGGACAAAGATTTATACTCAAACGTGTTCATCACAGTGTTATATTTAAGATTTTAAAATTTAACATTACTCAATGTCCACTAATAGGAGAGTAGTTGAGTAAATGCAGGTAACTTACCAAGAGTAATGTGTGGTTGTTAAAAGCCATGGACCTAAAAAATGAGCTATCCCTTCTCTTTAGATGGAAATGGAGAGAAAAGGTCATTTCCCAGGATTCTAGTAGAGATTTCAATGCTTATTTCTGGTACAGGTGAGAAGGCATCGATGAGACAGCAACAACCAAGTAAGGGGTTCTTTCCTTGAGCCCAGTTCCTAAGGGAACCAAAGTATGGAGGTTGAAAGAAAGGGATTAAATATGGCTGCTGAATACATAACTACGTGGCTGAGAAATGGTATGTGGGAAAGCAGGCGCCTCAGAAGCACAACAGTGGAAGAATTTCACTTTTCTGCTTAAAAGCTCTGACTGCACTATTTCTGCAAACTATGGTTGTCCTCGTGAGAGATTTGTGTGTGGTTTTGTTCAGCAGACACCTGGAGGTACTACTTTAAGGATTTATAAATAGACAGACTATGGGATGCTCTGGGGCCTGCTCTCAAGGCCCCACCCCACTGGAATTGCACTATAGCACGGAGTTCCAGAGCCTTCCCCTCCCAGGACTCCTGGAACTGGGGGACACCAACCTTGAGGTGGTGTCCTGCCAACGCCTCCAGCAAATCACACTGAGCAAATGACTCAGATGGGTGATGATGGGTGTGGAGAGGCCGTCGCTGTGGGTCAGGGTTTTCAGGGAGGTAGTTGTGGGATTATGTTGTTAAGGGTGAGTATAACTCAACTAAACTAGTTTAAGGAACAAGTGGCTTAGGATAGGACAGTAATAGAAAGTTGGTCTGTAGTCTAACTGGCTCAGGGACTCTAAAATGTGTCTTCAGGTCCCTGCCTGCCTCCTCCTTTCCTCAGTCTCCTGTACACCTCCTCCGTTAGGTGTTCTCCTTCCTCCTGCAGACAAATTTCCCTACTTCAGGCATCTTCAGGTTTACTTCAGTTACTTGTGACAGATTTAGAGACTTCTGAGAGAATCTTTCTTTATCTGGGCACCTAGAAATCCCAGGGAAGGGCTATGATTGATCCAGACTTTGGACCAAGCCCTGTGGCCAAAAGGACTGGTCAGACAATGGCGACATCACCATCCCTGTGGTAGGGGTCGGGGTGGCCATCATGAAATCAGCAGCCCCACAGAACCATATGCTCAGGATAGAGGAGCTCGCTAGGAGGACGAACACTGTTTCCAAGAGCAGGAAGAACGCATTCCCCTCAGGCTATGGAACAAAGTCATATTTAAAACAGCTCTCGTTTTCTGGTCAGCCCCATCCTGCGAGGCAGATGATACTTGGTGCAAATTAGAAAAATTCACTCCTTCTCCTCGACATTTTGCTACTGTTGCCATAAAATTATGTTAAATATATTAATCTACAGTGACTTCAAATGTGATTGGTGCCCAGAATTGTGCTGTATACAACCCAAAAACTGAACGTGGCAGCTCTGCCCCCTGGTAATGTGGAAGTTCCTTCTGATTACTTTAATCTCTCATTAAAGAACATTTTGCCCCATAGAGTTTCTTGTTTTTGGTTTTTGTACTGGGGATCAAACCCAGGACTTCAAGCTTGCCAGGCAGCCTCTGTGCTGCTGAGCTAAGGCCAGGCCCAGCCCATAGAGATTTTAGAAGGGGATTAAGGTGCCAAGACAGAGACCAAAGGGGGCAGAGCTATAAGTGAAGATGACAGCTGGTTCCCATCACCTCCCACCTCACCTGCAGTGCCACAGAGAGCAGGGTCCCACGGGGTTGGGGGAGTTACAGACAGTAACCAGCGGCAAAGTGAACTGGCATCATAGCAGGCTGGGAGTGAGGATGAAAGGGACTCTAAGGAAGTTTCCAGGAGGCAGCTTGGGAGGGATATGAGAAGAAATGTATGTTCCCTCTGAACGTTAGAAAAAGCGGACCCTTGCATAGAAGAGGCCTGGAGGGCAAAACCTGGATTCCATTAGCAGTAAAACCCATTGAGAGCCAGGTATGATGGTGCACGCCTATAATCCCAGCACTCGGGAGGCAAGTTGGAGACCAGCCTAAACTACATAGTGAGTTCAAGTCCAGGCTGAACTACACAGCAAGGCTCTGCCTCAAAAAACAAGTGAGAACTGCTCCTCAGAGAAGTCAGTGAGCAAGGCAAGATAAAGACTTGGGTACAGGGGACACCAACACTCACACCTAGATTTGGCAAACAAATCATCTCTCAGGGGGAAGGTAGGCAACCTGGGCAGTGACCAGGCTGTGGGAAGTCTCAGGCCCAGCGAGAATTACTCCAGCAGTAGCTGGGCCTGGCCCCAAAGGAGGGGCTCGGAGTAACTGAGGATGTGCCCACAGTCTGGGCGGGGTGGCTAGGGGGACAGAGCTGGAGCTGAAGGTCACAACTCACCAGCCTCCCTGAGGACACTCAGGGACACTCTGTCCAGGGCTAAGGTTGTGGGGCCACCAGGCAGCCAGAACTCTGAACTGCCAGAAAAAGATGGTGGCAGGAATGGGTTTAGGACGGACAGGCTGACTGTTGTGGAATAATGGGGAGAGAACAGAGGACAGGACTCTAGATTGACACCTCTGGGCTTCAGTGGAGCAAGCTCGGAGATGAAGCATTTCACAACAGCTCCGCTAGGGGTCACCACACCCCCAGAGTGGAGCATGGGGGAGGGGAGGTAGCTAAAACAGGGGCGCGCGCCCGCACACACTGCCCAAGCTCTGAGAGGCGGATGAATAGCCAGTGGATGGGGTGGAGGGGCTGGAGGAGGTAGAAAATTGTCCCCTGAGACAGCTGTGTGGTGTAGCTAAACAGCTGGGAGTATGTGTGTGTGTGTGTGTGTGTGTGTGCGCGTGTGCCGTGAGAGTACGGGTGTACAGGTAGGCTTACACTTGATACAAATCTAGTGATCAGGATGGTGGCCCCGTGTGCGTGTGAGTAGGATGTGTGTGGGGGGTACAGGTGACCACATAGGTAAATCACATTTGTGAGAACAGAGCCGAATGAGCATGGCTGTAGGGTGTGTACCCAAGGAATACAATTAATAAACAGCTTGTGTGGACACGTGGCATTAGTGTTTATCTGGACATGAGTGTGCGCGTGAGAGCACATGCGTAAGTGTATATAAGCCACGAACACGTGTACAAGCCTGATGTGAGCCTGGGGGCGGTGACGGGGATAACTGCTGTGGAGACGTCTGTGGATGTAGAAAGAGAGATTCTTGTGCGTGGCTGAGCATGGGGGAGTGCAGCATTTGTTCCTGGAGGGGCACAGCTGTGTGCCTGAGTAACCGCGTGTGCCTATGAGCCGGGCTGTGCCAGGGAGCATTTCTGGTAGTGAGCGTGAAAGGGGATCATGTGAGAGAATGAACCTACGTACACTTGTCAAGGCCGGGGAGGACCTGTGGTGGAGGGGGCTCACATGTGTGTCCCGATATGTGCGTGTGTGCTTGCACACACGTGTGTGTGAACAGATGAGTGTGTGTGAACAGATGAGTGTGTCACGGCCTGACACCCCGAGAGCTGCGTGCCCCAGGCTGAGCCCTGCGCACTCAGTGAGGGCAGTGCAGCGGAGGCTCCCACCTGAAGACTGGCTCAGTCCTCAGGTTTCACTCATGACCCTGTGACATCAGAGGCAGCAGCTGTCCCCGCCGGCCCGGCCCCCCGGCCAAGTCCCCCAGAGTTCCAGCTCCAGCCCGAGGTGGGCACGACACTCCAGGCTTGTCAGCTACCGCTCCGCTCCCGTCTAACAGTGAGTACTGCGCTCCTTCACGCCAGCCAAGCGGCACCCCCAGGGGCAGGTTACCCCACGGGACAGGCCACCCTGGACCCAACCCCAGCCTGGCTCCAAGGAAGCCACCACTTTGCTGTGGCACCGCTGACTCCTGCCCACACGGGCTCTGTTGCCCGTGCCCGGGCTCAGCTCTGCCTGGTCGCCCTGCCGAACCTCTGTGCCTGGACTCTTTTTCTGTCCCCAAACTTGCCTCTGTCGGCGTCTGATCATCTGTTTTCTCTGCCTCTGCCTGGCTGGCTGTCCTTGCCCTCAGCAAGAGTCTTCACTTTGGTAACAAATGGCCCCCGTGACTAAAGCTTGGCTCCAGACGGGCACAGGGTGACCCAAGGGACAGGGACCGACAGGGGCTCCAGGCTGTAGTTTCTTCAGAAGAGGGAGGGAGCCAAAACAGTGGTTGGCTGGGCCCGCTGCAGCTTCTCGGCTGGAGGCAGACTTGGGGGAGAGCCGCAAGAGGCCGGTGGGGTGGTGTCTCCTTTGCTGTGCCGAAACGGGAATTTGCAAGATGCCAGCAGAGGACACATCCCAGACAGCCCGGGCTCTACCCACTGTCTGCTCTCCTCCAGCCCACGCCCGCTCCCCTTCTCCCGGACAGGCTGAGCCTTGGAAAGGCAGGGGCTCAGGGGAGGGTCCCCACGTGGGAAGGAGAATGTGAGGACCCACAGCCCGAGGGCGCTGCTTGAGGGGAATAAGATGGGACTACAGCACTGAGAGACTCAGAGAGGCTGAGAGGGCTCTGGAGGGACTCAGGAGGACCTGTAGGGCAGGACTGGCAGACCCCGGCCTCCTCCTCTCCCCCTGCCAGCAGAGCTGGGCGCCAGGACTCAGGGAGGGGTGGGTAGTGGCTGGTGGAGAAGGCAGAGTGATCTGAACAGAGCTCAGGGCCGCAGTTTAGAGGTGCGTGGAGCTAAATGTCGGTGGGGTACAGGGTTGCTCCTTATCAGTGGGACCGCTTGTCTAAAGGGTTGGGAAATCCCAGGCTAGAGAGCAGTGTGGGTGGGAGCTACAAGGGTGTCTGAGGGAAGACTGTGAGCAGAGTCCCGAGTTTCCGTCCCACTCCATCCACCCAGGAAGGTCTGTGTCCAGAGCAGGGGGCCAGGCCAGCCTGAGGCCTCACACGGCACCCTGCTGTGGGGAGGTGGCCTCCAGGTGGGGGCATCTAGGGTCACGTCCGTCCCTCTCCACCCATAACTCGGCAGGGGTCTGCACAAAAACAAATCACCCAGCACAGCCTGGGAAGGGGAGACGCAGAAGGAGCCTGGGAGCATTTCACCCAGCCCTACTGATGACCGGGTTGGGATGGCATCTGGCCTGGACACAGGGAAGGGGCTGGAATAGGGTCACTATCAGTCGACTATGACAAGGCTGTGGCTGCATGCTGGGGCCTGAGCTGGGCCAAGGAGACCCCAGCAGTGGCCCAGGCTGGACGTGTGTAGAGTGGAGTGAGGCAGGGAGGACTGGTTCTCCTAGGACCCTCCAGATTCTCTGGCTTCACCTCCCAGTCCCTGCCTGTGGCTGGCATCTTCCCTCCGTGGGGCAGGGTATGCACTGCTGTGGTCACTGCACTAGGGTTTGGAGCTACATCACCTGTCTGGGATAATATAGAGGGCTAGACACACCCATATATCAGACCTATAATGTCAGGCAAAGAGGCGAAAGTGAGCCAGCCCGAGGGTCCACACAGCCCCCAGCCACATGTGCCACCAGTCCCCTGGTCTACCTCCGGAGTTTCAGCAGCCTACCCCATCCTCTCCACCCCCGGCATCCCTCAAGAATCTGTGCTGGAACTTCAGGGAGTTTGGGGAAGGTGATGAGGGTTCTCCCCGGGCTAGCCTGGACCTGCTTGTCATTTCTGGTTGGAAACCTTGCGTGGGGTCAGGGCTCGAAGCTGGCCAGATGTGAGGGCTGCTCTGTGCCCCACCTCCAGGCCAGTCCAGGGCAGACCTGCACCAGATGCTGAAGTTCTGGTTTGGTCGGCTGTTGGGTTGTCTGCTAAAGCACCTGCCTTTGAGGGCAACTCTGGCCATCAGAAGAGAAAGTATGGACCTGAGAGAGGAGGTCAGGAATAATGCAGTGAGGGGAGGGTGACAGCATTCAGAGAAGGCTCCAGGAAGAGTGGTCACTTAGAAGAGGGGAGGGACAGGTACCCAGAGGACTGGGAGGCCTTGCCTAGAGGCCTCAGAGAGCAGGCAGTGAGGTGGGGATGGAGGAGAACGACCATCAGTGCTTTACAGGTTACATAAACTCAGCTTCTTGACCCCTGACGGGGGCACTCGGGCTCAGACAGAGCCTGTCACTCACCTGGGCATACAGCCAAGGCCCCTGCTCCCTGGGGAGGAGACTAACTCTAGAGCAGGGCTGTGAGGGGCAGAGCCCAAGACCAGCAGGTTGCCACGGACACCCTGGGACTGGGCCTCTGGACAGTTGTGGTGACTCCTGCAGGGGAGCACGGGTCAGCAATGGCAGGGACAGGCCAACTATCCCTCCAAAGGTGCTAATGGGGATTGCGAGCCCTGTTTCCTTTCACCTCCACTGCCACTGCCCCTGCCTTTGGTGTGTGCTGCCCTGTTCCGCCACATCAGCAATGGCTATTTATATTCCCTGCCGTTTTCCGTCAACAGCCTGTGTTGGGGGGGCGGGGTGCAAGAGGAGTGAGGGGCTCCAGGGGCCAAAGGGCAGCGGAGTGGGGGGGAAGGGAGCCACTGTCCCTTTGAAGGACCTCTGCCCTAGAATAGTAAAAAAAGGGCAAAACCCCAGTAGTCAGTAGACGCCACTCCAGTTTTTAGCTGATTTGTGAGGCAAGTCACCCTCACCCACCTACAGGTACTAGAAGGTTATGGTCCACTTTAGACCTAGGCAGCTGTGTGGTCCAGTGGTGAAGAGCTACCCACCACCTTTCTGAGAGTCCTCGGAAACAGCCAGCAAGTTACTTACCTTCTCCATGCCTCGGTTTCCTCATTCACCAGATGGGGTGATAACAGGATCGTGGGGCGATGAAATGAGCTCACACACACTGAGGTGCCCAGAACAGTGCCTGGCACATAGTCAGCTCTACCTAAGTGCTCACCCGTGGCATTGTGGCTATCAAGGGGCTATGTTTGTGTTTTCTTCCCATTTGATCTCCTGGAGGTGAGGGTCCTTTATAAAAGGGCTACAAAGCCCATCCTACACAGCCTGAGGCCCGCGGAGGCTGGCAAGGTTGTTGCAACCTTAGACATCAAGGCAGAGCCGTGCTAGTTCACCTCTCAGTAAGATCTGCCTTTTGAATCTTGTGTGTGTGTGTGAGTGTGTGTGTGTGTGTTTTACTGGGAATTGAACCTGGGGCCTTTGCACTGCTCTACATTTCCAGCCCTTTTTTATTTGTTTTTATTTTGAGACAGGGCCTCACCAAGTCACTAAGTTGCCCAGGCTGGGCTCAAACCTGTGATCCTCCTGCATCAGCCTCCCAGATACATGACAGTATCATCTTAAATGGCTAACCCTTATCTTTTTTGAGGTTTGCAAATTCTTGGTCAATCTAATTTTGGAGACAAATTTTCAAAGAAGAATGTGGAGAAAACCTCCCTAGAGCAGTTTCTGGGAAGGACCGAGTTCTGGAGTAGCTGGCTGAAGGGCAGGAGCTACATGTTAGAGCAGAGAGAGCAGAGGGAGCTGATGTCAGGCTAGCTGGAGGGCTGGTGCCCGTGACCCCAGGCCTAGTGTCTCGGCAGGGAGGACTCTCAGGCCCCCTCCCTGGATGATGGGGGTTAGGGGTGAGGAGGCCAGTTGGCCCTGGCATTCTCCTGGTACTGGGAGATCTGGAGGGGCCTGGAATGGGATAGAGGGGCTGTAAGGGAAAATAGGAAGGACATTCCCAAGGTGAGACTGAGGAGGAGCAGGAGGAGTACAGGGTGGCAGCTCTGCCAACCGTGAGGAGCTGTCCTAGGGCAGGAGAGGTGGGCTCAGCCTGTCTGCAGAGGGCATTCAGGCACACCTCAGTGCGGGGAGCAGAGAGTGGGTGATGTCAAGGTCACCAGGCATCTGGGTCCTTGGAGAGATCTAAACCAACAGCCCCAGGCCTGGGTGGAACAAACCAGCCTCATCATCCCCTCCAACAGCTAGGAAATGACCCCCAGAGTTGACTCTGTGTGTGTGTGTGAGTGTGTGAGTGTGAGTGTGTGTGTGAGTGTGTGTGTGAGTGTGTGAGGTGGGTGGGCCATGGTGGAGGTTGGGAGCCATATGATGGCCCACTGGTGTCAATAAAAACCAAATCTGGAAGAAGGTTCTTGATCTATGTGTCCCGCCTCTCTCACCCCAGCCCAAAGCACAGCCCTGCCAGCAACTGCTAGACTTACTTTGCAGCCCAAACCTTTCAGGGGGCCTGCCCTGTGAAGAGGACAGATGGGTGAGGACCAGGCTAGCCCAGGGGCCACCTGTGCTGGAGGAGGACAGCTATGCCCAGCCCAGTTCCCCAAAGGGCTGGAGGGAGGCCATGTTTATAGTAGTTGGCATGAGGATCTGGCATGCGAGAGAGCTGCATTCAAATCCTTGCTCTACCACTTATTAACAGAAAATGAATGCATCCATAAATCACTTCTTTTGGGGAGATGTTTCTTTAAACTTCTGCCTTGTGGGCCTGTCATAAATGTGGGTGAGTGCACTGCTTGGAGCCAGACGAACCAACCCTCCTACTACGAAGAGATTTCCCCAAGCAGGCTGAAGCTGAGCACAGCAGAGAAATGCACTCCTCTGACCTAGGGCTGAGACCTTCAAACCCACCCACAGGCTTTGCTCCTGCAGAGAAAGGCTTCCAGGACCCACAGGAGAGCTGGGAGGAGATTAGCCAGAAGTGGGCACAGCACACAAAATCTAAACACAGCCCATTTGTAAGTTTTTATTTCATGGGTCCCCGAGTATTCAATAGCACTCTGGGTAGACTGAAAGGGCCAGGCTGAGGAGAAGAGACCAAAGTTTGGGGGGAAAACGCCTGATGTTCTTAGAGAGCCCTTTGGAACTAGCAGAAAACAGGACTGATTGTAGAGGGAGGAGTTGCCCGTATATCCTGAACTGGAAACCAAACTAGCATACAGTAAATGCAAAATAAATGTGGTCACCACTGCCATTCGTACTTTGGGCTGAACAAATTATCATGCGGCTCAAATAAGGCGCCTGAGGAGGGGAGGGTGTCCGGGTCCCAACCTGGAAACGCAATGAGCACCAGCCCCTGTGTCCGCAGCTGGGTTCCAGAATTCATGGGGCCTGGAGTGTCCAGGGGTTTCTTCTTCATGCTCCCTGCTCTAGGCCACCCTCCAAGGCCCCTTGGAGCAGATTTCCTCTGCAGTGAGTGTCAGGCCAGAAGAGGAAAGCCACCGGGGATGACGTCCTCCAGGCCTTGGTCTGCCAAGGCTGAGGCCACTTTGCCCTCCTTCCTCTCCAAGCCCTAAGTGCTGGCAGAAATAACAGCTACTCCCTTCGAATCCCCGCCCTGGCCTGCTGCAGCTAAGAAAAAGCTGTGACTTGAGGCTTATAGCTAGCAGGACGTGGGGATCATTTTTCGCTCTTGGAGCTGGGACACAGTAGGGTCCCATGAATGTGGGTTGTAGTCCACCCGGGTGTCCAGTGCTGTCTTTGGCCAACAGAAGTTTGATCCAATTCAGTCTCCCAGAAGTTCTGAAGTTAAAGCCCCCAGCACATGCAAAACCTAAAGCATGTATGTGCCGGGTGTCTTCACCGGTCACATATAGCTCCGGGTAATTTTGCTCCCAAAGAAACTGCAGACGCTGATGGGTGATCAGCACCTTTGCTGGAGACGAAACGCACACCTGGTTGGCAAAAGGAGCAGTGGCTGGGTACCTAGCATCTCTCTATCTGCAGGGATGTGCCCTAGACCAAATGAGGAAGGCTGTGAGGAGCGGGTCACAGGAGAGTGAGTACCTCACCACTGGGCTGGCAAGGGCGTGGCTGAAATGTGGGGTCTTTCAGGCTGATGCAGTGTAGTTGGGTGAGTTTCTGGATATTTGAAGAAGACTCTCTAAAAGCATAGGTTTTGCAGGAGGGAAGTTTTTTAGAAGTGCACAGGGGTGAGGATTGTTCTGAGCTTTGAATTTGGGACTATTAAGATTATAGATAACCCTGTTGTGAAGGATGAACTTGAACTGAGGATAAATCAAGATCTAGTAAGCCTTCATGAAAGACTGGAGGTATAGAAGCACAAAAAACAGGAGAATTTAGGCTGGGCGTGGTGGCACATGCCTGTAATCCCAGCATTCAGGAGGCTGAGGCAGGAGGATCACTGTGAGTTTGAGACCATCCTGCTCTACGTAGTGATTTCCAGGTCAGTCTCAACTACACAGTGAGACCC
>NW_022900935.1:49923184-49929673 GCF_012274545.1 Fukomys damarensis | reverse complement strand
AAAAAAAAAGACAAGGAGAACTTAAGTAGAGATAAAGTCCTACACTTAGATATTTACTTTGTATCCTGCAACTTTGCTGTAATCATTATTGGTTCCAAGAGATGTTTTTGTCAATTCTGATTTTGTATATAAACAACCATGGCATCTATAAACCAAGATTTATTTCTTCCTTCCCAAGCAGTATCATCTTTTATTTCCTTTTCTTGTCTTATTGCATTACCTAAGGCTTCTAGTACAATGATGAGAGGGGACACCCTTGCCTTGTTCCTGGTATTAGTGGGAAAGCTTCTGGCTGTGGGTTATGGTAAATTTTCTTTATTAACTGGAGGACGTTTCCTTCAATTCCTAGTTTGCCGAGTGTCTTTATCATAAGTGGTTATTAGAATGTTTTGAAATACAGTTTCTGCATCTGCTAATTGGTCCCGTGATATTCCACCTTTGGCCTGTTGGTATGATGGATTACATTGGAGGACTTTCAAATGTTGAGCCTGCTGCGCATACCTGAGATAAATCCCATTTGGCTATGGTGTACAATTCTCTTAATACATAGTTGGATTTAATTTGCTAGCATTTTATTGATCTATGTGTGGATTAAAAAGAGAAAAATCAATGACACAGTTTATAAATTGGGGTAAGATCTAATTAGATCACAGCTCAGGAGGGAAACACAGAGGTGATAGTAAAACTCCATCCACACAGTGATTGGGCTGCTGAAAAAACAATGCCATCTTGGAATGAATGGACACAAAAAGTATCCAGACCCAGGAAAAAAGAACTCTGTGGTCAGACTATAAGTGGGATTGGGTGTTCTGAGCTGGCTTCCCCACAGAGAGAGACAATGCTGGCTGGACTTGCTCCAGGGAGCCTCGCCCTCCAGCGTCACCCTCGGCTCTGTGCCTACAGACAGCTGTTCTCAGCCTGGCTGGCTACTCCTGACCCTTCCTCCCCCACCTCCGTCCCTGTCTGCTCACAGCCTCCAGGCCCCCAGGACTGCCTGATTTTACCCACCACTTCCGCCCAAACTTCCGTCTGGAGGGAAGTTCCGATGGGACTTTTCACTTGCTAGATGGGCTCTGGTCCTGGCTCCCAGGGAGCTGGGTTTTAGTTTTGGCTCAGACTCTCACTTACCACTCTCTAAAATTATCTTATTTGCTTCCCTATTTACTGGCTGCCTCCTCCCTCTGGAATCCAAGCTCAGTGAGGACGGGGACTTTGCCACCACTGTGGTCAGCCCTGGCACCCCGACCAGAGCCCAGCACACAGCAGATGGTCAGAAAGTGTTTGTTGAATGAATGAATAATTATGTAGTGTGTTTCTCCCTGGCCTTCAGTTCTCTATAGTGAAATGAGGGAGTTGGACTCACTGCTCTCTCGGTCCTTGCAACTCCAACATTCTCAAAGGCACCAGGAAGAGGTTGCCTGGAACCCCCCGACTCTTAACTGTCACATCTGGGGACTAGGCTGGGCAGAGACAGGTGGCAGGAGAGTTGGAGCTGCCCTCTTGGCCCCGTTCACTCCTCACGACGGCCCAAGGAGCCACATGGAGATCTGTCAGCCCTTCACCTGCTTTGCGTTAGAGTGTGGTCACCGCTTCGTCCCCTCCAGGAAGTCACGTCCAGACATCCCGGATGTCCTGTGCCTCCACAGTGCCCACTGAAAACAACACAGCTTGCTGTTCTGGGCCCATGGAAAGGTGGGCAGAACACACAACGGTGGACTCACTTCAGCCCAGGCCGCGCGGGGGGCTCTCCAAGGCTACAAGATGAATCCAGACCACCCAGGCCGAGCATCAAGTTCTGGGCCCAAGTTCCATTCTTCACCCCACAACCTGTTTCCCACCCCCTAGACAGCTTCAGGGCCTGAAGAGAGTCCCCTGCATCTCACCTCTGCCTCTGGCCTGGCTGTTTCCTCTCCCTGGGAAGTCCTTCCCTGTCTCCCACGCTCCTAACTTACTCATCCTTTGAGACCCACAAGAAAAATCACATCTTTCCTCTCCTTCTTGGAATAACCACTCACCCCGCTGAACTTCAGTATCAGCATCACCTTCCCCCCGAGGGCAGGCACCACCTCCCTCCCATCTCACACCCGTGTGCACCCACTTTCCCCAAGGCTGCCGGCCCTCTGTGGGCAGGGCCCCACCTGTACCTTTGGGCCCTATGTGTGCCCTGGTACACACACAGGACGTATGGACGGATGCACAAATGAAGCACAAAAATTCCACGGGACCCCTGGACAGGTCTACATCCAAGGCCTCATCCTTCTGTTCACTCATTCAACAAACACTTATTGAACGCCTACTGTATGCCCGGTGCTGGGAGCAGGTGGAGCCTAGGCAGACAAATAAGTAATTATAAATCATGACGAATGATCTCAAGAAAATACCTGGGGCTGTGGCAGAGAGTAAGAGGAGGAAGAAAGTCCCTCGGAGAAGGGGACATTTGGATTTAGACCAGGGGGATAAGAAGGAACCACCAAGTGGTGGCAGGGGCTGAAAATCCCAGGAACAGCAAGGGGCTAGGTAAAGGCGCAAAGGCAGGAACAAGCCCGGTGATGAGGAGCTGAAGGAGGCCCGCAGGACTGAAGCAATGGCCGGGGGCAGAGAACAGGAGACGAAGATGGAAAGGTAGGCGGGGCCTGGGGGCCCCCTCAGGACGTCTAAGTTGTGTGACGGGAAGTTCTTTGAAGAGCAGAAGCAATGTGATTTGGTTTTGGTTTTTAAAAGATCAATGGCTAGTTTATTGATTTATTGGCTACTTTGGGAGGGAAACGACAAGAATGGGCTGTAGGAAACTGACTATTCCGAGAGATTATAGTGGTCTGGGCCGGGGGAGTGGGAAAAGGTGGATGTTAGATACCTTTCGGAGATGTTATTGATGGAACTTGGGACTAACTGGACGTAAATAGTGAAGGAATAGGAGAATTCAGAGGGATGCACTGTTTTCTTAAAATTAATTTTATTGGTACATTTTAGGTATACCGTGTAATGACATTCATCATTGGAAATCTGTACCTTTACAGAATCTATCTTGGTTCTTATTTTCCCCTGCCCTCCCTTCAACCCCTCCCTCCCTCCCTCCCTATCTACAAAGACTTTGTTTCCATTTTTTAAAATTTTCTCATATTAATTCCATTCCTTTCTTTCCTTTCCCCAATCCCTAATACTTTCCCTTCCCCTTTGGACCTTTTCTTCCTGTTTCACATTATCTATTGTGCCTTTTGATTCTTATTTACACTTTCAGTTCCTCACACCAGAAAACTATCTGGTATTTACACATCCGTTCTATTTATTTCACTTAAGCTATCACCTCCATGTGCATCCATTTAGCTATAAATGTCTCTAATTTCTCATTCTTTATGGCTGAGTAGTACTCCACTCTGTTTTTAGAAACTTGTATTTTCTTCATCCAGTCTCCAAGTGATAGGCAATTGGCTGTTCCCAAGTTTTATCTATTACAAACTGTGCCACGGTGAACACGGGTGCACATATATCACTGTGGTATGATTCTTTTAGTTCTTTTGGGAAGACACCCAGTAGGGAAATAGCTGGGTCAAATGGGACCTTCAATCCTAGTTCTTTGAGGTATCTCCATATTGATTTCCATAGTGGTTGCACCAGCCTGCACTCCCACCAACAGTGAAGATGAGCTTCTTTTTTCCCCACAGCTCCACCAGCACTTGTTATTGGTTGATTTCATGATAGCAGCCATTCTTTCTGGGGTGAGGTGGAATCTCAGCCTTGTTTTCATTTGCGTCTCTCCAATGACCATTGATGTGGAACATTTTTTCATATGTTTATTGCTTGTATTTCTTTGAGAAATGTCTGTTCATTTCAGATGCCCATTTTTGGATTGGGTCTTTAAATTTGGGAGGTCTGATTTTTTTTTTAAGAGGGATTGAACTCGGGTCCTTCAGTTTATGAGGTAGGCAGTGGAACCTCTGAGCTAAATCCCTGGTCTGATTTCTTTTTATTAAGTTTTTATATATTCTAGGTAGTAGACCTTTGTCTGAGGAACAGCTGGTAAAATTTTTTCCCCTTTTAACTTGAGTAGCTAGATGGGGCTGGCGCCATTTTCTGGCTTGAGAAAGAGAGTAGGTAGGGTTTGGAAGGGACACAAGCATTTTGCTCCAGGTGGGGTGTCTCTTAGATATCCCCATACAACCTTCCAGGAGGCAATGGAACATACCAGTGCGGAGTTCAAAGGAGACACTTACCTTGTTCCCGTGACTTATTTACAGCCACAGGTAGGACACCACCCTGTGGAAAGTGAGCCCTGAGAAATTTTAAGGATTTGGTAGAGAAAAGGACAAGTAGAGGAAATTGATAAGGAACAGGCAGGCAGGTAGAAGAGAAACTGTGAGTGTGATTCCAAGGAGGCTGAGAGGATAGAATGTTCCAGATGGGGGCTGTGGCCAACTGGGTTGAATGCTTGTGAGAGACTGAAGGAAGTGAAGACAGAAACCTATGTGTGGTCTTGGCAGCAGGGTAGGTGTTAGTGACTCGACAAAAGCTGTTTCAGTTGAGTAGGATAAATGGAAGCCAGGTTGGAATGGGTTGAGGAGTGAACGAAAGGTAAGGAAGTAGACACAGCTGGTATAGACCCTTTCCAAGAAGGTTCTCGATGAACCCGGATGGAAAAATAGGACAACAGATGAGGAGAGGTGTGAAGCTGGGGAAGTTGCTTTGCTGTAGCTGCTATCACTTTTAAGGTAGGAGACACCAAGTTTTGCTCATGAATGGGAAGAAGTCATTGAGTTGTAGAGAGGAGGTAAGGCAGGCATGGTGCTGCGGAGCTAAACTGCTGGCCCAGAAGAGAGGAAAAATAACTCGAGAATGAAATCCTGAGGAAGCAAGAGGGTTCAGGATCCTGAGCTCCAGTGGAAGACTTGAACTTTGATTATGATTACCTCTCCATTCTGATAGAACGGAGGAAAAGCGGATACACTGGAGGTGGTACTGTAGACTTTACAGTAGACAATGGTCCCTTTCTTTTTAAATTAATTTTATTGGTATATTCAATGTATACAATATAATGACTTCATTGCTGGAAATTTTGTACCTTTCCATAATCCATCTTGGTTCTTATTTTTTCCCCATTCCCCTGCCCTCCCTTCAACCCCTCCCTCCCTCCCTATCTACAACGCCTTTGTTTCCATTATTTTTCATTTTCTCATTCTAATTCCATTCCCTTCTTTCCTTTCCCCCTACCCCTCCCATTTCCCCTTCCCCTTTGTCCCTTTTCTTCCTACTTCACATTATCTATTATACTCTTTACAGTGGAGGAGGAGGAAGTAAGGTCATCAGGTAGGAAAATATGAAATGTTTGTTCTCAAAAAAGTGGGAAAATTGGGCTACTAGAAAATTCCGTATTCACAGGGCTGGAAGGATTGAGGGCAAAGTCAGTTTGTAGCTGCAAATTTTACGTGAATCCAGCCCAGTGGTGTCTTTGTCTGGCAACATCCAGCTGGTCAGGGATGACTTAGAAAAGGCCCACCTGGGAGATCCCTGCTGGGGCACCTGAGCAGAGCAGGTGAGAGGTGCCTGTGAGCAGCTATGTCCCCTGAGAGGACAGTGATGCTGGGAAGGGATCCGAAGGGCACAGAAACTGACCAGATCTAACGCCGTGAGTGTGTCAGAGGGAGAGCGCAGGCCAGATTTGAGGGTATCTGTGACTAAAGAATTAGACCTTGGATCCTGCTAGACCCTGGATCATGAAACGGAGACTGGATGAGGTGGAAAGTGAAGCCAGAAGGGGTCAGAGGTGAAGAGAGAGGGCAGGGCCAACAGAACCGAAGGTGTGAGGAAGCCTGAAGATCATGGTCCTCGGCCCCTGAGCCGAGTGCTGAGAAGACAGGCAGGAGAGGAGAGAGCTTGATCTGGTGATGTCAGAGGAAATCATGGTTTCTGGTTGTGATTTAAGTTCAGAGTGCTCTTAAAGGATAAGAGGGCTGAGGCTAATTCACTGATTCCCTGTAATTCACTCATTCCTTTGTTCATTTGATGAACAATCGGCGCACTAGTGACACAAACAAGGGGAGAGACCCACCCAGCAAGGTCCGCAGGGAGGGCTTCCTGGAGAAGGTGGTTCTCATATAGAGCAGGTCAGAGGTGCATGTGAGCAGCTGTAGCCCTGGAGAAGTGGGGGGACACTGATGACGGGGAGGGGTCTGGCCGGATCTAACACAATGATACTTTTGGCTGCCATCAACCCAAAGTGGGCTTTGACTGGCCCAGCCAGTGAAGATACTTCTCCCTTCACATAATAAAACATTCAGACAAGGAGGGTGAAAGGGCAGGGGAAGAGGATGTGAGGATGAAACACAGGTTTCGAAGGGAGAGACGTGTGCTGCATAAGAAAGCACTTTCCAGGGCCAGGGATTCAGCTCAGTGGTGCCGCACCTGCCTCGCAAGTCAAGTGAAAGGTCCTGAGTTCTATTCCCCATACAGAGGAAAAGAAGGAGGAGGAGGAGGAGGAAGGGGAGGGGAAGGGGG
>NW_022900935.1:49921673-49923084 GCF_012274545.1 Fukomys damarensis | reverse complement strand
AGGAGGAGGAGGAGGAAGAAGCACCTTCCAGTCATGGGGGAGAGAAAGTCCCAGAGCAGAGACCACCAGTGGCCACAGAATTGGGCCACATCTACTCTCAAGAAAGAAGGCAGGAGTTCTGTGGGATGCTCAGAGGCTCTGCTGAGAAGAAACTCTGGGACTTTTTCCTGGGGTCTTGGGACTCAAGCGAGAAGGGTTTCTTCAAGGGCTATGTTAAAGATAGACTTTGGCTGTGGATTTTGATCCCTCTGGGTTCCTGTGAAAGAAAGCGGGATCGGGATCAAGAGACTGTTGCCAGGTGGGGACTGTGAACTGGACAGGTCCCTCCAAGGCCATCTGGCAGGCCAGTGTCCTCACATGGTGACGAGCAGATGCGCACATGTGAGGGCTGGGTTATGCCGAGGAAAGTGGCCAGGTGTGTGACAGGGTTGTGAGGGCCTGTGTGAGGGGCTCCAAGTGCACAGTGTGTGTGTGTGTGTGTGTGTGAGTGCATGCATGTGTGCTCACAACCCTGCGCACAATGGCGTCAGTGAGCAGCTGAGGAACTGAGGGGAGGGGTGGGAAGGAATGAGCAGAGTCATTCCCTGGAAACAGGACTCCCTGGAGGCTGGCAGGGAGCAGCTGGGGAGGCAGGCACAGGCGGGGCCAGCTCTGCCAGTGGCACCTTCCTCATGTGTTGGTCAAGCCTGAGGAGGACGCCCGCTGGCCAGGGGAGGGGCACGGCTCAGAGTCCGGACGAACCTGCTGTGACAGGAGCGCTGTCAGTGCAGCTCTGGGGTCCCTTTGTTAGGGGAGGTGGCTCTAGGGAGCGTGTGGGACTGTGATGGCTGTGACTGGGCTTTCGTGGTCCCCTGTGCCTGTCTGCTAATGTGGCCATTTTCCCAGAGCCGTTTTCAATAAGTGACTCAGCACTGCCTTTCCATGGGGAACAGGCTCAGGAGGCTGGGTAGAAGTCGGCCAGGGGCCAGGGGCCAGGGGAGGGATCAGGAACTGAGCCAGGAGACATTCCGCACAATGCTCACAGGCGCCGAGTCTCCTGGAGAGTGGCCCTTTTCCCTCCCAGTTCTTATGGGGATGACCAGCCTAACAGGCCCTGGAAGCTCTCACCTATTGGAATTATCCTTCTTCTAGCTCCTGAGACCTTTTCTGTGCATCTCCCTCCTCTGTGTTAGCATCTGCAGCTCTCCTAACATGGCCCCTTGCACATACCCTGTATCTTTTTGCTGCAGCCTCTGGCCCAGCCCAGTCTTCCCAGGGGAGTTGGCTCCCACCGGGCCACAGGAAGAGCTGTTAAAACCCTGTACAGGGCTGGGGATTTAACCTCAGTGGTTCCACTGCCTGCTTTGCAAGCGCAAGGTCCTGAGTTCAATCCCCAGTACAAAAAAAAAAAAAAAAAAAAAAAAAAAAAAAC
>NW_022900935.1:49881515-49921601 GCF_012274545.1 Fukomys damarensis | reverse complement strand
AAAAAAAAAAAAAAAAAAAAAAAAAAAAAAAAAAAAAAGCCCTGTGCAAACCCTGAGACCCTTCCTTCTCCCCCTCACAGCCCAACTACAAGCACTCCGAAGATCAAGAAGGGAACTCCACACCCAACATTCTCCTTTTCCCTCCATCCATGCGGAGGATGGAAAATATAGGCAGTGATATCGCATTCTTCTGATCTGCCCTTGGTAGACATTACTAATCAATCACAGCCATCCTCTTGCTCAAGTCTGGCTAAGACCTCAGTGTTCCCCACCCACACCTCCAGGTAGCTAGTATCCCCTGATCCACGTGGCCTCCAAGATGAAATCCGTTTGCCAGTGGTGCATCAAGCTAATCCTGCAAAGCCCCTTGTCCTGGCCCATGTAGAGACCACATGGACCCAGACAGCTATGGTTCTCTCTCTGTCCCTATAGGCTGAAGCCACGCAGTTCCGGGAGCTTGGGCCCAGGAGGTATTGAGAGCTCTGGGGCATTGTCTCCAAGTCCCCAAGGCTGCAGAGGATCTGCTTGGCTTGCTGTCAGCCTTGAGGGCAGCCCACCCCACTGCTGGGGAGAGTGCAGTGCAGAGCCAGGGAGGGGGATGCTCTGTGCCCAGGATCGGTACAGCACTAGCAGCAGCCGGATCTTGCAGGCACATCTCCCAGTCCCGACAGGGCCTGCACACCCACATCCTTGGCCCAGCCTCTGGGCAGGCAGGAAGTGAGGACTGGACCACAAGCCCAGGGCAAGGTGGCCACCCAGCCCCCTGTGCTGCTGACCGCCTGCCACTCGCCTGGCCCCTTGGGCCCAGAATGCAAGGATGGCCAGCTCTCTGCCCACCCTACCCCTGGGCCCCCAGTGCCTGCGTCCCTTCACCCGGGAGTCCCTGGCAGCCATAGAACAGCGGGTAATGGAGGAGGAGGCGCGGCTGCTGCGGAATAAGCAGATGGAGATTGAGGAGCCTGAGCGGAAGCCCCGCAGTGACCTGGAGGCCGGCAAGAACCTGCCCCTTATCTTTGGGGACCCTCCACCAGAAGTCATCGGCATTCCTCTGGAGGATATAGACCCCTACTACAGTGACAAGAAGGTCCGGGCCTAGGAGGGCTCTCTGTCTGTCTGTCCACCGTCCATCTACGTGTCCCTCAGCCTCATGGGCTCTCTCCCTGTCTCAGACCTTCATCGTGCTCAACAAGGGCAAGGCCATCTTCCGTTTCTCTGCCACGCCCGCCCTCTACATGCTGAGCCCCTTCAGCGTCGTCCGGCGGAGTGCCATCAAGGTGCTCATCCACTCATATCCTGCGCAAGAGGGAGAGGCCGGGAGGTCAGGGGCAGGCAAACGGGATGCCCTGAGCCAGGAGACTGCCCGCTCCCCTTCCCACCTGCCCCTGCGCTTTCCTTGACCCACCCCCACGCTGTTCAGCATGTTCATCATGATCACCATCTTGACCAACTGTGTGTTCATGACCATGAGCGACCCGCCTCCCTGGTCCAAGAATGTGGAGTAAGTCCCCCCCACCCCTGAGCCCTGGGACACAGTCCATCCTGGTTGTCTGTACCTCCGAGGAGGAGTAATGGCAGCGCTCTTGACTTTCTGGGCAGCTCGCGTTGTCACTACGACCCTCATCAACACTTAAACCCTCGGCGGGGAGGTGCCCGCTGTCACTCTCCTGTGTCCTCAGCCCCCGGGTACATCCGTCATCTCTGTAGCCCTCCCTCCTACAAGGTCTGTGGCTGCCACACGTGCCCCTGCTCAGGTGACATGCCTGGTCCCGGCTGCCCCTCTCCTCGCCAGGTACACCTTCACAGGGATCTATACCTTTGAGTCCCTCATCAAGATGCTGGCCCGAGGTTTCTGCATCGACGACTTCACATTCCTCCGGGACCCCTGGAACTGGCTGGACTTCAGTGTCATCCTGATGGCGTGAGCGAGGGCCCGAGGGCATCTTCAGGCTGGCATGGGCAAGAGGAGGAGGCCCAGCTTCAAAGAGCTGTGGATCCTCTCAAAGGGGTGGGCAGCTGGGGCTATCAGTCGATTGTGCAGATAGTGAGCTGTACAGTTCTCAGAGCAGCCATTCCCAGGGACTGGCTGGGAGGCTCTGCTGACGTCCTTTCCTACATATCCACAGCCTCACCGGCCCTGGCTCACCGGGAGAGCAAGGCTACCCATGCCACCCACACTCCCTAGCAACAGTGCCCTGGCACTGTCCTTTCCAGTAGGAGCCTTGGGATGTCTGAGCTGCCCCCAACCCCCTGTGAAAACCCCAACTACAAGGATTCGGGAAGCCCCATCCTGGGCTGGGAAAGCCCTCATTTCTATCCCACCACCCACCCCAGCTCTGACACAGCCCCTGTCTCAACCCATCCCCCTCCACCCCCCAGGTACGTGACAGAGTTTGTGGACTTGGGCAACATCTCGGCCCTGAGGACCTTCCGGGTGCTGCGGGCCCTGAAAACCATCACAGTGATCCCAGGTACTGGGGAGGAGGGGACATAGTCCTACCACCGTGCCCAGGCCTAAAGTCTGACACTCACGTTCTGGGAGCCCGACCCAGGTTTACAGTGCTCCTAGGCTTGTGTTTGTATAGGACACACACCACAGCCTGGACACAGAAGGGCCCACATGGCCAGAGAGCAGAAGAAAGAGAGCTTCCGAGAGAAGCTAGGCATTTGAGAGGCAGGATAGCAAGGTGGGTAAGAGCACAGAACCTGAAACCAGACAGCCTGGGTTCAATTCTCTCTATCCCTCACTAAAATTGACCTTAAGTGTATAGCTTAACCTGTTTGTGCCTCAGTTTCCTTATCTGTAAGAACAGGGCCGCTCACTAGGTGGTTATAAGGATCAGATGAGGGGCTCAGAACAGCGCTTGGCCCATGGGTTGTAATGTGTCCCCAGAGGTGAGTGTGGGATGGTTCCAAACTGATCAGTGCATCAACAAGCACAACATACAGAGGACCTGATTATCCAGCCCCTCAGAAGAGTGTGCAGGTATAGGTCAGAGGTGAGGCACTTACCTAGCTTGAGGGAGGCCCTGGGTTTGATCCCAGCATTATTATTTGTTTTTTAAGCCCGCAGAAAAACGAGATATAGTTCAAGAAGGAAAGGTGATCTGAAAGGCATGGAGAACAGGAATGCTAAAGAGCACTGTAGGAGTTCGCTCTAGGCCAGAGTCCTCTCATGGGGCAGAGGAAGGTGTGACGTGAGGCCGGAAGTGCTCACTCAGGACCTTCACACTGGCTGCAGAGGTGAAGTCATGGCCCCTTCCTCTGTTCTTAAAGGAGGCCGCTGAACATTTGGTTTCCCTATCGGGATAAGAAAAAGAGATGAAGGCAAAGACACTCTAATCACATCCAAGGAAGAAGTTATGAGTCTTTCATAGGTGAAATCTGCCCCTGGAATGCCGCCAGAATGGTTTATGTTTTTATCTGTCCAAAGAGACAGAATGCAACAACGTTTCTAGAGCTTCTCAAAATCAGTCCTCCTGGTCCTTGGGAATTAATGGGTATTATAAGAAAAAGGGTTCTGTGGCAAAGAAGTGAAGGAAATATGGCATTAAAGTTCATGTTTGCCTCTGCAGGACTCTGATAGCAGGTATCTGTTTAGTGGCTTTCTAAGAGCAAACTATAGGGCACAGCGTTTCCCAAACATCAAACCCCTTATTTAAGGGCTGCACTTGAGAGTTGGTTCATTTGCTTTTGTTTTGCGGTAGTAAGGATCGAACTCAGGACCTTGCACTTGCCAGGCAGGCGCAGTGCAGCTGAGCTGTATTCCCGGCCCTGCACTTGAGAGTTTAGAGCGCTATAGAACATACCTCGGGAACGCTAATCTATAGACATTTACTAAACCTCTCAGTACGCTTCTGCATTTTTCTGTAAGTCAGGCAGTAGCCCGTTGAGCTTAAAGTTCATTTTCTTAGTGACTGAAATTCCGTGGCAGTCCCCAGAGCTCCACACTAAAGGTGCGCTCGGAGAAGGGTGGGGTTACTTTGGGAAGCCTTCGGGGAGACAGGGTTGCTTGGTCAGTCAACCTCGGTGATGAGGTAGGCGAAAGCTGGGGGCAAGGGCAGGTGGGGCTCAATATCACCCTGCGACCCCCTGCCAATGCTCGTACCATCTGCGGCCAGGGCTGAAGACAATTGTGGGGGCCCTGATCCAGTCAGTGAAAAAGCTCTCGGACGTGATGATCCTCACCGTCTTCTGCCTGAGCGTCTTCGCCCTGGTGGGGCTGCAGCTCTTCATGGGAAACCTGCGGCAGAAGTGCGTCCGCTGGCCCCCTCCCTTCAATGATACCAATGCCACGTGGTCGGGCAATGACACGTGGTCGGGCAATGACACGTGGTACAGCAATGACACGTGGTACAGCAATGACACGTGGTACAGCAATGACACGTGGAGCAGCCATGAGACCTGGGCCAGCAACTACACCTTTGACTGGGATGCCTACATCAATGACGAAGGTAAAAACGGAGGTGGGCAGGCAAGGACGGGCAACCCCTACCTCCACTTCTAATGAGACAGAAGAGTCTGGTAGGGACATGAGTTTAAATCCGTCACTCAGCAGCTCACGCGTGACCTCTGGCTAGTCACTCTATCTCCCTGGTCCTCAGGATGCTCGCCTATA
Source organism: Fukomys damarensis (assembly GCF_012274545.1). Taxonomy (NCBI): domain Eukaryota; kingdom Metazoa; phylum Chordata; class Mammalia; order Rodentia; family Bathyergidae; genus Fukomys; species Fukomys damarensis. The sequence goes on along the minus strand of NW_022900935.1, from coordinate 49,916,986 downwards.
AAACTGAGATGACAGGGCCTTCCTCAGAGGGTTAGTGTGGCAGGGCACGGTGGGACAGGCCTGTACTCCCAGATACTTAGGAGGCTGAGGTAGGAGGACGGTAAGTTCAAGGCCAGCCTGGGCAATTTAACCAGGCCCCCGTCTCAAAAAAGAAAGAGGTTACTGTGATAACAAATGACAAGCTGCTTTCAAAACCCTAAGACTATCACTGTGCAAAGTGCAGTTCCTGTCTCTCTCTCCTACTATTAGTTTACACGGGGTCTTCTTGCTGCCTGGAAAAGTTACCCTTCTTCACCTAGCCCCTGGATTCTAGGCCCTGATTCTAGTCAGGGTCCCGCGCAGGTACACGGTAGCCCCGTACACATACGGACGTGTTCCTTCTGGCTCTCCCGGGACTTCTGCTGAATCCTGACCTCATAACCATAGCAGGCGCCAAGCTGACATTGCTGAAACTGAGAGCTCCCTGGGTTTTTATCTACCCGGAGTCCTTAGAACTTGGATTTGTCCATAATGGAATGGGAGGGACCCCTGGGAACATCCACCTGGAGTGTGCGGGACACACAGACCTGTCCGAAGGTGTGCCGTGGGCACAGGTGCTCACTGTGTGTCCACTAGGGTGACATGCCCATTTGTGACCTCTGATCCCCAAGGGAACTACTATTTCCTGGAAGGTGCCAACGACGCTCTGCTCTGTGGGAACAGCAGTGACGCTGGGTGAGTGATGCTGGAGGTGGGTGGGGAAAAGAAGCCCCCAGGGTCCTGGGGGATGGGCGCTAACTAGGGACAAGGGCCTGAGCGTGTGAGGAAAATGTGTGGACATGGATGGGAGACTTTCCTGTTTGGGGAACACAGGCAGGATTGAGGAATATTATTCCCTCGAGGCCCCCCCATCTGTTCCCCAGCTGGAGTCCTCCATCGCTAAAGCCAGTCCCCCATCCTATCCCCAGGCACTGTCCCGAGGGTTATGAGTGCATGAAGGCCGGGCGTAACCCCAACTATGGCTACACCAGCTACGACACCTTCAGCTGGGCCTTCCTGGCTCTCTTCCGCCTCATGACACAGGATTACTGGGAGAACCTCTTCCAGCTGGTACAGCTGCCCCATCCTGCCTCCCCCCCTCCAGTCACTCAGCTTTGAACCCACTGCCTCCTCAGGGCCTCACGGAGCTGACCTCAGGGTGGCCAGGCCCCCAGCTGGGCCATCTCCCCCAGGGACCCCATTAGCACTCTTTCCCTCTTTTGGAGACCTCTGAAACCCACCTACCCAAGCCGAGACACTGCCTAGCTCTTTTCCCCATCTTTGCTTATGAGCTGGGGTCTGAGACAGGCATGGGCTGGGCCCAGGAACCTCCAGACCTCACAGAAACCAGCAGGGCAGCCTGGAAACTCAATTCCAGAAAATAATACGAGAGCCTCAACTCTGCCCAAACAAAATCACAGCTGACCTTCCCTCTGTGTCCGTGGGTTGCCTCTTCAATAGAGTCAACCAACCGTGGATCAAAAATAAAGAAAAAATTTGTGTCTGTGTTGAGCATGTGCAGACCTTTTGGGTCATTATTCCCCAAATAATAGAAAACAGCTATTTAGATAGCACTTCTATCGTGTTACATATTATAAGTGATCTAGAAATGCTTTAGGGAGAATGTGCCTAGTTTAGACACAAATACTACATCATTCGATATAAGGGACTCGAGCATTCGCAGATTTTGGTACCCAGGGGGCAGCTGGAACTCATCCAGGTAGATACCAAGGGATGTCTGTACCTAATGCCGGTGTTTACAGGGCAGGCAGGTTGAGTTTGAATGATGGTGTCTTCTGACGCCTGGTCACGTTTCTAACATCATGATGTTAACAATAGCAGCAATGTACTAATAGCTACTGTTTGTTGAGTGCTTGCTAGATACCAAGCTCTGAGGCAAAGCTGGGATTCAAGTGGGCCCCAAAGCCGGTGTCTACCATTTTCTACCCTAGATCTCAAGATGCCTAGCTGTGGTCCTTGGGTTCTTCCAGCCAGGAATGCCTAGCACACCAGGAAAGCCCAAGTCCAGTGTATATATTTAAAAATTCCCCAGAGTGGGGCTCAGCCTGCTTCAAAGGCACTCAGATCTTCAGGCTCTGTGAGGGATCCTCTGCGCTTACCTGACCGGGTGATGAGTGTCTGGAGGGGTCAGTAGGTGCCATGGGACCCTCCTCCCCTCCTTCTTTCCCCACCTCCAGACTCTTCGAGCAGCCGGCAAGACCTACATGATCTTCTTCGTGGTCATCATCTTCCTGGGCTCCTTCTATCTCATCAATCTGATCCTGGCAGTGGTGGCCATGGCATATGCTGAGCAAAATGAGGCCACCTTGGCTGAAGATCAGGAGAAAGAGGAGGAGTTTCAGCAGATGCTCGAGAAATTCAAAAAACAACAGGAGGAGCTGGAGAAGGTGTGGGATGGGGTGGGGTGTGGTCGGGGGGAAGGACCCAGAGGTCCCCTTGCCCTGGGCCTGAGCTGCCCGGCCACTGGCTTCTCCTGGGCAGACTGAGGGTGAGGGACAACTGTGGGATGGGGGACCCAGAAGGCCCCAGGCTGGGGGCTCTGGTAGAATGGGTGCCATCCAGGCAATACCGTGTTTCTCTGCTTCGTGCCTCAGTTTCCCCCTTGTTTCAAGGAATCTGGAGTAGTGAAACCTGAAGTGTCCTTGAACTTAGAGTCCTATGGCTTTGTACTTCTTTTCAGGTCCTTACCGAGGCAGTCACAGGCCCCCATGCAACTGCAGGGAGCAGTTGCCCATTTTCTCAATCTCATGATGTGTAGAGTCAGTCAGGGCCTCAGACAATTGAGGGTCTTCAAGGCTGAAGGTCCCTAATCTGTCACCTGATCCCACTGAGCCCTTTCCCCGGCTGCACAGGCCAGGAAAGGAACTGTCATCCTAAAGGACTCAGCAAGAGGCTCTGAGAGTCATTGAGTCCCCCTGACTCGGAGCTGGGCCTCACACCTATTACCCTCCAGGCCAAGGCTGCCCAGGCCCTGGAAGGTGGGGAGGCAGATGGAGACCCAGCCCACGGCAAAGACTGCAATGGCAGCCTGGACACATCCGGGGAGAAGGGGCCCACGAGGCCGAGCTGCAGTGCAGACAGTGCCATCTCAGATGCGATGGAGGGTGAGTGCCCTGCACCCCACATCCTTCTACTCCGCCTGCCTTGCCCACCAGGCCACGCAGCTGCCTTAGAGGCTGGGTGGCGCCTGGCTGGACCCAGCTTCAGGAGGGCAGTAACTTAATATTGGCATCGAAGAAATGAGCTGTGATAAATATAGTCCCGTCTTAACCTGGCCCAGTTCTAGTTGCAAGGCCAGGCGGCTGCAGGAACTGGGACCTTCCGGGAGGGCCTTGAGGGCTGCCAAGGCAACGGGGAAGGACAGGCTAATAATACTAATCAGGAAGGTTGAATGTTCTGGAAACTAGACAGCCTGATCCTTCGGTGTTCCCTGGATAAAAGTTGAAGTCAAAAGTCCAATTGCCTAGGTAGAATCACAAACTACCTTCAGGCCCTGTGTCACCCCTGAGTCCCAGAAAGAGATAAGGATATAGGACCAAGGAGAGGGTGGATAGGTGACAGGTAGACGGGTGGATGGGCTGAAAGACGACTGAATGAAAAGAGATAGATGGGTGTGTTAATGGGTGGGGGGGGCGGAGAAAGGAAGGAACGAGGGAGGGAGGAAGGGAGGGAAGAATTAGCAATGAAAAGTGGGACAAAGAGAGGAAACAAGAGACAAGAAGCACAGAAGGAAGGACCTCTGTCCTGAAGCAGCAGTCTGGCCCCTCCCCAGGCGAACCCACCTTGAGTTGAGAGCTGGGAGTTGGGGGGCCTTCAGGACTTTGTAAACCCCTTCAGGACAGCACCTTGCCCGACGCATGGTGCATGCAGGTGTCTGTGTGCCCTGCCAGACAATGCTGCAAGAAATCCTGAGCCCTCACCCCTTCCTCGCTGGGGTCTATCTGTATGAGAGCACCTCGGCCTCATGGTGCTGGGACTGGAAGCAGCAGAGATGGTGGTCAGACTAGAATCACTGGCAATCTGTGAGAAAGGTGCTGTAAGACCTAAAGTCTCACTTCCACTCCACGGAGCGTGAACAGCCGAAAGGCCTCCACGATGCTGGGCCCTAACACCCAGCGAGGCTCCGGGAACACGACAGAGAACCGAGAAACCCAGGAAGGAACACACCAGCCTAGATGGTAAAAGACCTTTATTAGTCTGGCCAGACAGCACTCCCAGAGCCAGGTGGCTCAGAGAGGCAACTGCTCAGGGGCTGAGGTACTTTTTATAAGGTTTTTCTAAACAAAGAGTCAGGGAATTCACAGAACAAGACTGCAAACACATTGCTTATCTTATGCAGGAAATGTTCTAGGGTCACCTTTTGTCAAACCATTTGCCCCTGGGCGGGCTGTTAACCAAGGTAGCAATTAGCATATGAAGAAGCACAGTCTGGCCTATTAGCATGGAGTCACTTTAGCCTATTCAAGTCTTACAGGTGCAGTATTTTTCCTTCCCGGGCAGGGTTGGGGTCACACCCATGGTTTCCACGGAGCTGCCATCTATTCCAGTCCCCCGCCCCCATTTTTTGTCTACCAGATGGGTAGAACTAATAATTTGCCTTATAACTTTCTGGTGATAAGTCAATGAGTTCAGGCCTAGGCAAGGCCATTCCCGTAGGCCAAAGGGGCCAGGTGGAGGGGCAACTGCATCCCATGGTCTTTACGGAGCCCCGTAGCTTCTGGCTGACAAGAATGGGATGTTCCCAGAAAGCCACTCCAGAAGGAAAGGAAGGTTTGGCTGGGGACAGCCTGGAGGAGCTGGCGATACTGCCAGTGGGGAGGGAAATCTTCAGGATGTTTCAGTCTGCCCCTGAGAAGCTTGTGAGCCAGATAACCTGACCCTCTACAGTGAACTCCCTGCCTTCCCTGAGGACTCTGGAACCCAGCCCGAGATCAAGGCTTCTCTCTTGCCAGGATCACAGCCCTTGGAGGCTAGCAGAGGTCCCAGGGAGCTGGAGCTCACCTCACAGGGCTCTGTGCGTGCCAAGTAGGTGGGGCTAGAAGGGGAGCACGGAGGCAGGGCTTGGGGAAGGCTTCCAGAGGAGGAGGGCCTTGGAAGGGCAGGGCTACCAGGGCAGGATCAAGGTGGGGTGTGTGGCGGGGTCTGTAGGGACAGGCTTTGAGAGTGGCATAGTGACAGAGCTTGGAGAAGGCCTTGTGAGAGGGTGGACTGGTGAGCGTCAGAGCCCGGAGACCAGGATTTCAAGGGAGTAAGGCTGTGTCACAGGGCAGGTTACAGTGAAGGCAGTGGGACTTGGAGTAAGCCATGCTAGCTTTCCTTCCCTGGGATAAAATGTCTGACAGAAATAACTTAAAGGAGGAAAGTGTTGTTGTTGTTTCAGGGGGTTTTGTTTGGTTGGTTGATTTTTAGAGATAGGTTCGTTCGCACTATGTATCGCAGGCCTTGAACTCATTATGCAGCCTAAGGTGGCCTTGAATTCACTGTCCTCTTGCCTCAGCCACTGGAGCTGGGATTAGAGGCATGTCCCAGCTTGCAGCAAGACTGTGGCTCACGGTTTCAGAGGTTCCGTCCGTCTTGGCCGGTTCCAGTGCTGTGTGCCTGAGGAGAGACAGAGTCGTGGTAGAGCAAAGTCGCTCACCTCATAGCAGCCAGGAGGCAGAAAGCCAGAGGAGAGCCAGAAAGTTAGGGACCAGAGAGCAAATACACTCTTCAAAGGCAATACCCCCAGTGACCCGCTTTCTCCAGTTGAACCCCACCTTTTCACAACCCATTCAGCTAATTCATCAATGGCTTAATCCATGGATGAGGTTTGTGCCCTCGTGATCCAGTCACCTCGCTAGGCTCCATTGCTGCCCTGGGGATCAAACCCCGGACACGAGTCTCCCGGGAACGCTTCATCGTTAAACCCCAACATAGGCCTTGCTAGTGGTTGCATCGTCGAGAGGTGGAGCATGGAAAGAGGGACCCAAGAGGCAGGTAGAGAAATTCTCACCAGGCTCCTATCCCAACCCCACTGCTAGAGCTGGAAGAGGCCCACCAGAAGTGCCCACCGTGGTGGTACAAGTGCGCCCACAAAGTGCTCATCTGGAACTGCTGCGCGCCGTGGGTGAAGTTCAAACACATCATCTATCTGATCGTCATGGACCCCTTCGTGGACCTGGGCATCACTATCTGCATTGTGCTCAACACTCTCTTCATGGCCATGGAGCATTACCCCATGACGGATCACTTCGACAACGTGCTCTCCGTGGGCAATCTGGTAGGGAGACAGCAAAAGGAGAGATAGTCATTCAGGGGCAGAGTGGGAGGGGGCAGCAGGGCTCAGAGGGGCTCTCGGGGCTGTGTGCAATCATGGGGCGCTACGGAGGCCGTGTGGGGACAGCTGGGGTTTCCCCGGCATCCAAGGGGTATGAGTTGTACAAGGGAGGTGCACGGGGAGGACCTGTGAGATGTGGAGTTTGGGTTGTAGGGTATTTGGGGGCAGAGAGAGTGGGCTGAGGTCCTGCTGGTCTCTTGGGGAGCTGAGATTCAAGTCTGCCCTAGACCTAGGGACAAGGAGACAGGGAGAGGGCTGGGTAATAGGTTTCTCCACTTTCATAGATTCTAACAGGCCTGAAAGGGACCAAGAGACCCGACAGCGGGGTCATCGGCCCACAGGCACCCATGTCCAAGAGGTCCCAGCTCACTCCGGAGGCCCCGAGGGATACCACCCCCATTTCTCCAGCCTGGCCGGCTGCTCCGGCTCCAGCCCTATGCCCCTCTGCTATTGTTGACATGCACTGATCCACTTGCTTATCCCTGCCCATTAGGAGCATTATCACCTCATTGCCAGCCCCGGTGGAGCCTGACAAAGAAAGAGCCACTGCCTTCTCCAGCCCCACCCTACTCTTCCCAATCCCCTTTGCAATTTTTCCAGGATGGCAAATGGGCCACTTGCTCTACCAACCCCGAGGGAGAGGCAGCTCCTCAGGGAGAGTAAAATGGGTCTGAGGCAGGGCCAAGACTGAATGGGTGGCGCAAAAATCAGATTCTGCACTCCCCAGCCCTCAAAGGCAGGCACATCTATCTCTTGGAGATGCCCAAGGCAGCCATGGCCAGGCCAGGCCAGAAGGCCAAGGGCGTGCTCTGGACTCAGGGCACAGCGCACAGCTGCCAGAGTGTGTACGATGGGCAGGGCCCACTCCCTGCCCACACTATGCAGCAGTCTGGGCACCTGCTAGGGCTCAACATGTGCCCAGGCAGGCTGTGACCCCAGGGCAGCTGGTGCCTGGCAGGATGGGGGCCACACCCATGGAGCTTTTAGAGGCCGGGCAGCCCCTAGAATCAGCAAGGCAGTCCTGGCCTTGTTTTCATCAATTTTGCCCCTTTGGGGCCCTACCGTACCCTGAGTCCACCGAGATTTGCTAGATTTTAGGACTGATCCCTGGAGAGGCCTGGGGTACGAGGCAAGAGCTTGAGCCGAGCACCTAGAAAACTGGGGAACGTGACTGAGAACTGGCTGCTGACCTCTGTGAGCCTCCATTGCTCATCTGGAAACAAGCATGATGATCCCTCCTGGCATTGTAGAGAGGGAGACATCAATAAGGTCACAGGCCATGAATGTCGCATATTATGACTGAAGTTACAATGACCACGTGATTGCCCACGGTCACAAGTCCAGAAATGGATGGGAAATGGTCTCTGCGTGGTACCCAGCTCTGCCTATGACATGGGCCTTGGGCCTGTCACTCCTGTATATATGCATGGGCCATGGGTACTACTCCCTGGCCACTTTCCCCTAGTTTCCCAGGCCTCTGTCAAAAGCTGGGAGAGGATGGGAGACTCCCAAGGCTCTGTGACAGGGCCCCCCTCACCCACAGGTCTTCACGGGCATCTTCACAGCCGAGATGGTGCTGAAGCTGATCGCCTTGGACCCCTACGAGTATTTCCAGCAGGGCTGGAACATCTTCGACAGTATCATTGTCACCCTCAGCCTGGTGGAGCTGGGCCTGTCCAACGTGCAGGGGCTGTCTGTGCTGCGCTCCTTCCGTCTGGTACGAGAGACCCACAGGGCCAGGGGCTAAGAGGGGAATGGGAGGAAAAACCCCAAGAAGCCACAGAGTAAGAGAGAAGCCTCTCTGGCCTGTGCATACCGGTTGGCCTCTCAGAATATTTCTTACCTGGAAACAAGGTAAAAGGAAGCCCGCCCTCCCTATCAGATGCCATGCTCAAAGTCCCAAGAGCTGACACTGGTTGACCATGGGCAGCAGCGGAGAAGGGACTTCAAGCCTGAAAACAAAGGCTCAGCAGCTCATTAGTGTACAACTGGGACCTCAGAGTTGATCTTTCCTCTACCCTATAAGGAATACATACATTTTGTTTTGTTTTGTTTTTGTTTTTTGAGACAGGGTCTCACTATGTAGTTGAGGCTGACCTGGAACTCACGATGTAGCCCAGGCTGGTCTCAAACTCACAGGATCCTCCTGCCTCAGCCTCCCAAGTGCTGGGATTACAGGCTTGCACCACCACACCCGGCTACATATGTTATTTTTTAAGCTTTATTACAAGACCTTTCGTGCACACCCAAGAAATACAGACAAGGGATACAAGTACCTATTGGCCAACTGCAACAACTACTGCCACTGTTTAATTTTTTTATTTTTGGGGAGGGGGTACTGGGGATCGAACTCAGGTCGTTCTACAATTTTTGTTTCACCCTCCCCCAGTTTTAATTGTCAAGGGAGGAGTATGTTTAGACAAATCCTGATGTGCAATCTCACTTGTAAATGCTTCAGTCTGCAGCCTTTACAGACAAGGACTTTTTTTTTTTTTTAACACATCAACAGCAGCAGGGGTGGCATATAAATAGCCCCATTCAACAGAGGCCAACCGAGGCTTCAGATCGCTCTGAGTTGGGGCTGCAGGCTATTCCAAGCTGTTCTTTCTCCTGAGACTTCGCCTCCGAGGGTCCCTAGGCTCACTTGCCCTTGCTCTCCCTAGCTGCGAGTCTTCAAACTGGCTAAGTCGTGGCCAACGCTGAACATGCTCATCAAGATCATCGGCAACTCGGTGGGGGCGCTGGGCAACCTGACGCTGGTGCTGGCCATCATCGTGTTCATCTTCGCCGTGGTGGGCATGCAGCTGTTCGGCAAGAGCTACAAGGAGTGTGTGTGCAAGATCGCCTCGGACTGCAGCCTGCCTCGCTGGCACATGCACGATTTCTTCCACTCCTTCCTCATCGTCTTCCGCATCCTGTGTGGGGAGTGGATCGAGACCATGTGGGACTGCATGGAGGTGGCCGGCCAGCCCATGTGCCTCACCGTCTTCCTCATGGTCATGGTCATTGGCAACCTGGTGGTGAGTGAGGACGGCCAGGTGGCTGCCCCATCTTTACCCAAGAAGGGTACAAGGTGTGTCCAGTCCCTCTCTCGTCTTTACGTCAGGCTGTGTTTGAGGGCCTTGGTCCTAGCAGGTGTCGCTATAGGAAATTGCTGGTATTTGACTGTTTCCTACCTTCCACTCCCCGTCCCAATGGTAACTTATCTAAAATTTAAGCATCACCGGAAATTTCTTAAAATGCAGATTCCTGGTCCCACTGCCAGAGAATTCAGCAGCTCTGGACCAAAGCCTGGGAATCTGCATTTCAGACAAGCTGGGTCCAGGGGTCAAGGGGTAGGGAGTATGTTGAGGAAAGTAACACAGTGACGAGTAAAACGAGGAAGACAGACTTGCACTACGATCCCAGCCCCCTGGCCATTGTCACTGTCACTTTGAACCCATGACTAATCTCTGGTCAGGCTGCGATCTTTTCACTATCGCATAGGAAAAAAAAAATATATAGGTGCCTCATGAGCCAGGTGTGGTAGAGCACACCTGTCATCCCAGCACTCAGGAGGCTGAGACAGGAGAATCACTGAGTTCAATGTAACCCTGTCTCAAAAAAATAAAAAATGAAAACAAATATTATCTGATGGGGTCCCTGGGAAGAATGGCCTTATTAGTGCACAGAAAAGCACAGTGTGGGCTGGGGCTGGGACCTCTAGCCTCTTGGTTTTCTCTTGCCCTCTTACCCAACTCTGTTCCCGGGCCTGTGAGCCCAGGCTCTGGAAAAAAAGAATTAGGTTCCGGTGTTGGGAGACTCCAGAGATGACATCCAGAGCTCAGAGCCTGGTGAGTGAGGCTCTCCAGAAGTGGGACAGCAAGGTGGGGACAGGGTCCAGGGTCCCCTGGCTAGCATCTCTGTGGCTGGATGTGTCTCTCCTGACCACGCCCACCCTGACTCTTCCTCTCAGGCTGGGAGGTGGGGGGGTCGCGCCTGTCAGTGTCCTGGAGCACCAGGCCCAGTTGCCCTGTGGTAGGCAGCCCTGGCCTGGGCAACAGCGGGTGGAAGACACATGAAAGTCCCCACGTTCCGCAAAGGCCTGTGGAATCCTTGGGCTGCTGGCTCAGCGCTTCTCAGATATCGCTGAGCTCTGGCTGAGGGCAGGGGCAGTGGGGGTGGGGGTGTCGCCTCGGTCGAAGCGGGAGAACCTGCGACAGCTAACGAGGCGAGCCCAGGCTCACCGTCCCTGAGACAGCAGCACCTGAGGGAATGGAGAGAAACGGAAAGGTGCTCAGGCTGAACTTGGGGGCAGGACTGGAGGAGGGTCACGAGCCCTCGGCCAGAGTTCGCAGGTAGAAGTTTGCAAGTGGCCACAGGAAGCTAGAGGGGAGTTCGGTCTCCGTGAGTGAACACTCAAAAATGTTTTTGCCACTTGCTGACTGGGAAAACTTAAGCAAGAAATGTAGCCTGTTTGGGCCTTGTTTTTCTGATCTGGAAAACGGGGGTACTAATTGTTGGGATGCTGACGGTGAGTGGTCAGGAGGGTTACGTGACGCACGTCTCTGGGCTTAGCAAAGAACTTGGTACAAGAGGCCAGCGGAGGTGAGATATTCCAGCCGAGTGCCTTTGTGTTAAAAATTGTTGTGATGAAGTTGGTAGCTCCTAAGATGGATGAGATACCCTTGGTAGGGGTGGAGGAGGGAAGCTATGGTACTGGCCATTGGCGAAACGCTCCTGTGCCAGTCTTGGGCTCCTGCGGTGTGCCAGGCCCTGCGCCCGGGGCTTTTGGTATGTCGTCCTCAGTCCTCCCAGCAACCCTACCAGGCAGGTGATGCTGTTTCCACAGCCCGAAGGATGTACTGCCAGAGACGCGTGGCTGGCCAGAGCCTGGGTCTGTGACTCCAGTCACCACTGAGAGCCACCACTGAGGGCAGCAACCAAAATACCGACAGCCTCAACACCTGCAATGGCGCTGGTGGTGCTGGGCGCCTGCTCAGCGTCTCCCCAGCGCCAAGTGCGTTACCTGTGTTTGCTCACTCGGTCCTCACCATCTGCGCACGGGGCTAAGCCGGGGGAGGTAAATCAGTGATGAGTGCAGGCTGTGAACCCTCAGGATCTGGCTCCAGAGTCTACCACCCTTGTGCCACACACACACACACACACACACACACACGCACACACACACGCACACACACACACGCACACACACACACGCACACACACACGCACACACACACACACCACAGAGGCATTTTTTCCAGCCTAACTCTTCTTCCAGCCTGACTCTGTGGCTTTTCCAGTTTGCTCGGAGGGAGTGGAGTGGCCCAGGGAGGCAGCACCATCAGCTCCTTGGGCACCGCCCCCTCCCATCCTCCTCCTCAGGCTTCAGAGAAGCAGGTGTCTGCCAGCAGGCACCAGGGCACCCTTCCAAGGAGTGTGGAGACCTGTGCCCCTGCATCTATGATACTCGGTCCCTTCTTCAGGGTAATGCAAAAGAAGCGGAAGTGATTGGGCCCTGGGCAGCCCACCCAGAGAGCCCCCAGGGGAACATGACCTCCATCTCCCTTCCTCCCCTTACCCCCACCCCTTCGCCTGAGGAGGCTATTTCTGGCCCAGGCAGGAGCCGTGTGCAAACCCTGCTGACCCAGAGAGCAGCTAATTCCCATCTCAGATGTGTTTCTGGCAACTGGGTGCTTCCCCCCACCGCCCCGAAAGAGGGAGAAGGAAGACCAATAAATGTGGGTGGGGGCCAAGGCAGAAAGGAAGCTAAGGAACCCCCCCCCCAGCACATTCTCTCAAAGAGGGTTCTAATGTATTAGTTTAAAGACACTGACTGTATTAGCCTGGTAGTTAAGACAATGACAAAAAGACTTTGAAGGACACTGGTCAAGCCAGAGAATGAGGCCCATGGAAAGGAGGGTCAAGGGCATAGCCTTATACATGCACGTCCCCTGGTCCCTGTTGTCCACTCACAGAGGTAGCCCCGCCCCTGGGCTTGGAGTAAGAACCAAGCACCTCTGGCCGACAGGGGCCAGGACCCCCTACCCCAAACAGCTTCACCTTTCTCCCACTGCCCCAGGGACTGCTGGGAGGGGGAACGACCCCACCGTGGGCCTCTGGGAACAACATTCACATCGTGGTGTAAAGCAAATTGTGCCCTCTGAACATGTCCAGTGCTAGAAGCCTGGGCTCTAGTTCTGACTGTGCTGTTTGTCCGAGAGCAAGTCACTCTATTTTTCTGGGACTCAATTTCCTCATCTATGAAATGTGAGTTCATCATGCTCTTCACTGTACCTTGTACACTTTCGTATTGCACACATAATACCAATCAACCTGTTCTGGGCAACTGTCCTTGTGTAGATTTTTTTTTTTTTTTTTTTTAAGAAAGGGTCTCTCACTATGTAGTTAAGACTGACCTGGAACTCACTATGTAGTCCAGGCTGGTCTTGAACTCACAGCTCACAGCAATCCTCCTGCCTCAGCCTCCCAAGTGCTGGGATTACAGGCGTGCACCACCACACCTGGCTCTGTGTCGATCTTTTAATTGTCACAACAAAGTGAGGAATACTGAAATCATCCCCATTTTACAGATGAGGAAACTGAGGCACAGAGCAGTGAAACAGTTCAGCTCAGGACACACAGTAAACTAGGGTTCAGAGCCCACCCTGTGACTTCTGTTTTCTGTTACCATGTAAACCCACCATACTGTACTTGTCTAATCACACATCTGTCCCCTCTAAGTTGTGGGCTCTTGAGGCCACTTGTTCACCAACAGTGGCAGGAGTTCAGTAATTGTGTGTCCACTGGGAAATAAAATGTGTGAAGGGGTGAAGGGAGAGTGAACAGTAGTCTTGTTAGTTCTTCTCAGTAGAGATAGAAGGTACCCAGGAGTAGGTAAGGTAAGGATCCCCAAGGGAGAAAGGGGGTGGACAGTTGCGATTTCAGTGTCCCTTCCAGAGCAACAGGGGACAGGAGCTGAGCACAGGGGAGCACGGGGTCTCTTCAAAGTCCTATTTAACAGAGGAGAGGAAAAAGCTCAAAGATTAAGGCTCCCAATAAATTCTAGCAGACGGGCAGGGGATTTGGCTCAGTGGTTCCACCTCTTGCCTGGAAAGTGCAAGGACCCGCAGTTCGAGCCCGGGGAATCAAAAATTCCAGGGGCCGGGAGAGCTGAGCCCTTTTGTTTGTTCTGCATCCCCTGACAGTGCCACAGAAAGACTCCTTGTCACTCAGTGTGTCTCCCCCGAGCCTGCCGCTACCTTGGGCCGCTGAGTTCTATCGTAAGCCGAAGCCTCAGTTCCTGCGTCTGCGAAGTGGGAGAGCAGCAGTGCTCCCTCCACGAGCAGTCACGCCCAGGCGTTCCACGAGGCGGCGTCCTTTTATCCAAAGCCCACGCGCTGGCTCTGTTACCCCAGAGCCCGAGGCTGGCCTGAGACTCTCCCTGCCCTTGCTTGCAGGTCCTGAACTTGTTCCTGGCCCTCCTGCTGAGCTCCTTCAGCGCCGACAGCCTGGCAGCCTCTGATGAGGACGGCGAGATGAACAACCTGCAGATAGCCATCGGGCGCATCAAGTGGGGCCTGGGCTTTGCTAAGGCCTTCCTCTTGGGGCTGCTGCGCGGCAAAATCCTGACACCCAAGGAGATAATGCTCACCCTCGGGGAGCCTGGGGCTTCCGGGGAGGCGGAGAGTGCCCCCGAGGACGAAAAGAAGGAGCCTCCCCCTGAGGAAGGGGACAAGGCCCTGAGGCAGGACGATCGCGTCCTGAACCACCTGGGCCTGCCTGACGGGCCCCCCTCCAGCATCGAGCTAGACCACCTCAATTTCATCAACAACCCCTACCTGACCATTCAGGTGCCCATCGCCTCCGAAGAGTCCGACCTAGAAATGCCAACCGAGGAGGAAACCGACACGTTCTCGGAGCCTGAGGACGGCAAGGTGAGCCTATCCGGAGTGGCTGCTCGAGGGGCTGGGGGCCAGATAAACCTGGCTTCAAATTTTTATGTGACCTCGGGCAGGTCACAAACCCTCTTTGGCCCTCAGTTTCTCCATCTGTAAAATGAGCGCGATGATGCCCACCTCGTGGCATGGATGTGAGCGTTAGTGACGTGCTATGCACAAAACACAGGGAGAGTTCTATAATGTGATTTAAAATTTGGATCGGTCGGGCCAAAACACCATTTGGACCTTCTTACCAGCAGGTGGCGCTCTTGGACAGGATGCTTTACCCTCGGAGCCTCAGGTCTAGGATTGAGACCCAAGAAGCCTTTCTTAAATCCCCCTCTGAGTTTGAAGCTTCTGATAAGTCCTTGCCACCATCATCTGTTTCTGTTTAGACCCCACCTGGGGCTGGTCCCAATCTTCCAAGATGTCAGGTCCAAGCCAGAGCTCTTAGGAGAGGAGTTATAGGGCAGATGGAAGTTGGGGCCTCAGGATGGGAACCTGGGCCCAGCCAAGCCACACAAGGGCCTTGCTGTTGGGCCAAGATCCCCCTCCTCTGACCCTGTCTTGCAAGAGTGAGAAGGGGACTAAGACATAGGTGGCATCACCCCAGAGGTCAGGGCGGAGGCTGGGACCCTGCCTGGGCCTCTTGACACGGAGGCCCTTGTACCCACTCTGTAGCCTTGTCAGGGTTAGACTAGCACATGAGAGAGGCCAGGGGCTCTGCCGCCCTCATACCAGCAGCCCTGAGCCTGGCTGGGCATTGGAGCTAGTGACCTTTGCCCTGGAAGCTCTTGACTCCATATTCTCCCCAAATATGTGACACGATGACTTACCAGGAGACCGAGTGCCTACTGAGCTGTAAATAGCCCAGGAAATATGGCACCAGTCCTGGACCTCGGTATGAAGAACTCAATGGAGGAGGGGCTAAGAGCACCAGGTCCAAGGCTCTGGGAAAGGAGTGGGCCTGGGACCTCTAAAGGGAGATAGGCAGGGCACCAAGGGGAGTTATGGGAATTGAGGTGCACAGGTGAGGCAAGCAGCTCAGGTGATATTATGGCTGACCTAACACTGTCTCAGTTTCCCTTGATGGGCCTGGGACCTCTAAAGGGAGATAGGCAGGGCACCAAGGGGAGTTATGGGAATTGAGGTGCAAAGGTGAGGCAAGCAGCTCAGGTGATATTATGGCTGACCTAACACTCTGTCTCAGTTTCCCTTGCTGTCAACTGGGAACAAGAAGCGTCCATCCTTGATTTTCTGGTCACTGCTGTGGCTGCAAGCCTGCCCCCTCCACGACCACCACCAAGCTGCCCAACCCACCTTGGTCTTCAGGGGCCTCACCCCTGGCGGTACAGGGTCCCATTGTATGGCGAAGGCCAGTCTGGGAAGCTGGCCGAGGCAGTGCCAGGAGGTGGTGGGAGGAGGCCTGGCCAGGACGGAGCAACAGCTCCACCCAACAACCCCACTCTGATCAGGTTGCATCGGGACCCAACTGTCGCCTTAGCTGGGGAATATTTTCCATCCTTTTTGGGTCCTTCAGCCAAACAGATCCTGGGGTGAGAAGGCTGGGATTCTGGGAGCACTGCTGGCCTCTTTTGTGGGGGCTGTGGCACCCAGGTCCATCATGACCCCTTTTCTTACCTCTGTATCCTCAAAAGTCCTTTCTGGCCTCCTTTTCCTTTGCTGGCTCCCTTCCTGCTCCCCCACGTCTCCAGATTCCCCAGCCTGCTGAGCCCTGCGCAGCCACCCCCCCCAATTCCTGGTCAGCCTCCTCCCTCACCTGTCTCCTGTCTCTTCATGCACCCATTGCCCCTTCCCAGACCTCAAGTGCCATCAGGGCCGGACAGCAGCCGCCTCTGCCCCTGTGGTTCCGTCCCCGGAAGCTGAGAGACTGAATGAATGCGTGCACCTCTCCTTTCCCTCTCGTCTCCCATCCTGCCCCACCCGGTGGGAGGATGAGGGGCTCTCTCGGGGCCCAGGGGTCACATGCCCCTGTGGCCCTGCAGAAACTGCCGCAGCCCCTCTACGATGGGAACTCCTCCGTCTGCAGCACTGCTGACTACAAGCCCCCCGAAGAGGACCCCGAGGAGCAGGCAGAGGAGAACCCCGAGGGAGAGCAGCCTGAGGAGTGCTTCACTGAAGGTAAGAACCTTCCCCGAGGGCAGCACCCTCTCTTGGCCTGGGTGCCTCCCCCAGCCCAGTGTCCCTGTAAGAGGCAGGCCGTGGCAGGGCTAGAGGAAACCGTGCAGAAACAGCCGGCTTCCTCCCTGGTGCTCCCTTCCGGCCTCACCCTGGATAGGCCACCTCCTGAGCCTCAGGCCTCAGAAGACAGCCCTGGAGAAATAATCTTGTTCAAAGGGCCTGGGGTGAGCTGAGCGACCTGCCTGGGTGAGGTGGGGATGGGGACAGCCGGCCTAGGCCTCTCTTTGCAGAGCACCTTTCCTCTGTGTCCTCTCCCAGCCACATAGGTGGAGTGGGCTGTGGAGGGAGGACCTGACCCCTACATGAGCCAGATGGAGCCAGGTGTGGGAAGAAGGGAGCAGTGAGGTGGAGGCTGTCGAGGGGCAGCCACACGACACAGTACCGGTCCTGTCCCCCAGCCTGTGTGCAGCGCTTCCCCTGCCTCTATGTGGACGTCACTCAGGGCCGCGGGAAGACGTGGTGGACTCTCCGCAGGGCCTGCTTCAAGATTGTCGAGCACAACTGGTTCGAGACCTTCATCGTCTTCATGATCCTGCTCAGCAGCGGGGCCCTGGTAGGCACCACCCCAGGGGACAGGGCAGGGACAGGCACAGGTGCCGGGCCACAAGGAGTCCCCATTAGGGCTCCCTCCCGGGGATGGACATGGCCTGGATAGTCCCAGACCCAGAGAGTTCTGAAAAGGACTCACCTGTGACTCCAGGATATGTTTTAGCATGTTTTACAGTACCAGATACACCACCACCCCGCCCCCCACGCCGTTCTGTGGGCTCTGACTTTGAACTTCTGGTTCCTGGGGAGGCAGTAGGGCTCTGGGAATTTTGGGAGAAGGTCCGGGGAAGGTCTGCGGAACTTCCCCTGGCCTGGCTCCCATGGCCACCCTCGGCTCCTGCTGGTGTCCCCCAGGCCTTTGAAGACATCTATATCGAACAGCGGCCAGTCATCCGCACCATCCTAGAATACGCAGACAAGGTCTTCACCTACATTTTCATCGTGGAAATGCTGCTCAAATGGGTGGCTTATGGCTTCAAGGTGTACTTCACCAACGCCTGGTGCTGGCTTGACTTCCTCATCGTGGACGTGAGTTTGCCAGTCCAGACCCCTCAGCCGGGTCCAGAGGCAGCTGTGACCTCGGGAGGCAGGGCCTGCCCATAGGCGCAGAGAGAATCAAACCCCCAGATCAGCACTGTTTCTGGCTGACTAGCTTCCTGCGTCTCAGACACAGTTCCCAGGGAGGAAGAATAAGAGACCACATTTCTCCTAAGGGTCAGTCAGGCCTGGGGACCATATGAGCCCTGCCAATATCTGGGGAGGATTTTCATATCCTCTTTGAGGGGCATACAGGCCCATGAAGGAGGTGGGCATTGTCTCTCTTATTGATTGTCATCCCCAGTTACCTGGTGACATCCCTGAGGCGGTAGCTAGGCCCCAGAGGTTCTGGGACAGGTCCAAGGCTGCTCTTCCCACCAGTCAGGAGCACCCATTAGGAGAGGGTCTAATGATCTCTGAGCTCAGGAAGACGTCCCCTCAAGGAGAGGTCTCTTTCTTGGGGGCTGTGGCCCGGGCTTGGGCAAGTCCAAGGGTCCTGCGCTCTCTGACCACACCCATTCCTCTCTTGCAGGTCTCCATCATCAGCCTGGTAGCCAACTGGCTGGGCTACTCAGAGCTGGGACCCATCAAATCCCTGAGAACACTTCGGGCCCTGCGTCCCCTGAGGGCACTGTCCCGATTCGAGGGCATGAGGGTGGGTACGAAGAGGGCCCCTGAAGAGGGTTACTGATGGGGAGCAGCCACCCACAGGGCAAGGTGGAGAGGTGCGTGTCTGTATTCTAACTACCGCGAGGGCGCCACCTGCTGGGGGCCAGGTTAGGGCCCTGGAGACATCTGCCGCCCAGGCCTGGCCAGCCCCATTCTCTCCTTCAGCCCCTGTCGCCACCACTGGGGGCAGCAGAGGCTGCTGCAGGGCCCAGAAGGGCTTGTGGCAGGGAGAAGAGTAGGCAGGCAGACCTGTGGTTCACAGATGTCCCTACCTCACCCTGCCTCCCCCCACCCTGGGCGAGGGGCCTGAAACATGAGGAGGTGTGAAGGTGCGTGTGTCCCAGCCCTGAGCCTGGCCTCCTTGAGCCTCATTAGAATCATACCCTTGAGATTGAGGTCAGGGTGGAGAAGATCCCCTCAGGCCCTTGAGAGGGAAAGTGACAGGTAAACAAGGTCTGGGCAAGATGAATGGGACTTCCGCAGTGACAGGAAGGACCGAGGCTCCCTCCACCTCCACCTGGACCTTGTGAATGGACAGGTTGCAGGCCAGAGACACGCTTACCCCAGCGGCTCCCGCTGCTCATGAGAGAGGCCATTTCAGGGCTGGGCCTGCCCACACCCTGGGTTGGGAACCCCTCCCCACTAAGGGGAAATAACCGGCCCGTGACCACAAAGCTGGGCAGTATAACAGGGAGAAACAGAGCTCCCCTGGGCACCATGAGCTTCTCCATCCACTGAATGGAGGTCATGGTGGGCCTGTAGGACCAGGGCTAGTGGGCAGCCAAGGTTTAGCCCTGGAACCTTGCTGTTTCAAAGACCCTGGTGGCCTCTTTCTGTGCCTTTTCCACGTGTGTCGCTCATTATGTGAGCCAATGAGAAGGGAACAGATCACATGGGCTGAGTTTCCTATGGGGGCCGAGGAAAGAGTGTTTGTCTCTTGCCTGGTGGCCCATGACAAGGCTGCTTCCAGAGAAGCTCAGTGGCCCCACTCTGGCCTGACGGCCGCAGCCAAGCAGAAAAACCCCCTGCCCAACCACCAGGCCAGCGGTTCCCCATCCCTAGCCCTTGCCATCCCTGAGTGGCCGTCCCCCAAGGCCCTTCCTGAGGTCCTCTGGCGTGCATAGGAGGAGTCCTCTCCC
The DNA here is from genome assembly GCF_012274545.1 of Fukomys damarensis. Lineage (NCBI taxonomy): Eukaryota > Metazoa > Chordata > Mammalia > Rodentia > Bathyergidae > Fukomys > Fukomys damarensis. Next base: position 49,897,613 of record NW_022900935.1, on the reverse strand, counting down.
GGAGGGCCGAGGCAGTGACCAGCCGCTGGCCCTCAGGTGGTGGTGAATGCCCTTCTGGGAGCTATCCCCTCCATCATGAACGTGCTGCTGGTCTGCCTCATCTTCTGGCTCATCTTCAGCATTATGGGTGTCAACTTGTTTGCTGGAAAGTTCTACTACTGCATCAACACCACCACCTCTGAGAGGTTCGATATCTCTGAGGTCAACAACAAGTCCGAGTGCGACAGCCTCATGTACACAGGCCAGGTCCGCTGGCTTAACGTCAAGGTCAACTACGACAACGTGGGTCTAGGCTACCTCTCCCTCCTCCAGGTGGTGAGTGTCACCCACGGCCCCTGCCCAGGACCGGGACAGCGGTGCCTTCCAGTCTATCGCTGTACCGGACACCACTACCTCTCCTTGTTAGGGGGCTGCCTACCCTTCTTCCAATGCTGTGGGGCCCTGAGGTAGTGTCCAGGTCTCTCTCTCTCTCTCTCTCTCTCTCTCTCTCTCTCTCTCTCTCTCTCGTCTGTTTGATCCTGGCTCCAGGGGGTTCTGGGAGGGGCCCCCAGGTAGGGGAGGGAAGGAAAATGGGGGGGGGTCATTTTCACCACCTCTCCTAGGCCACCTTCAAGGGTTGGATGGACATCATGTACGCGGCAGTGGACTCCCGGGAGGTGAGTCGGGTCGCTGAGATGTGGCCGGTGAGTGAGCAGGGGGCAGAGAGGGCCGTGGCAGCACATTCGGCCGTCTCTACCCCACCGTGCCATCTCCTTGGGAGCCCTGGCAGCCTGAGGGTGGGTGGGCCCTGCCCACAGCACTCTGGGGAGCACGCAGAAGTGCAGGTGTGCACCTCACCTTGTCCCATCCCGTGGCTCTCGCAGCAGGGGCAGCAGCCGCAGTACGAGGTGAACCTGTACATGTACCTCTACTTCGTCATCTTCATCATCTTCGGGTCCTTCTTCACGCTCAACCTCTTCATCGGCGTCATCATTGACAACTTCAACCAGCAGAAGAAGAAGATGAGTATCTGTCCCGCCTCCGCTGCCCGGCGCCCGCTGCCCCTCCCCCCAGCCACTCGCTCCGTCCTGCGCTCGCCAGCTGCCCAGCGGCCCTGTGCTGTCGCTGGCACCGTGCCCGACAGCTAGCCTGGTCCCAGATCCCATCAGGGAAACTTCAACAGTGACATCATTTTCCTGCTCTATACAGTGACGTTGCTACAACCTAGCTTGCTGAGTTATTCTAAGGACTCAGCAACGCATTGCTGGGAATTGTCCCAGCACAGGCTTCCAGGCCGGCTCCGTCCCTTCCCTCTGTCTGTCACGCCTCCCCCTCCTTTCTCTGGAGCCTTAATCCCTCCCAGTCCCCGCTTCTTCCTTCTAGGCATTTCTGCAGGGGTGGGGGATGCTTTAAAGTAGAGTAGAGACAGGAGGCGCCCCCCCAGGCTTACGAGTCCTATCCCACTGTACTTCGGAGGGAAAGACATCTTCATGACAGAGGAACAGAAGAAATACTACAACGCCATGAAGAAGCTTGGCTCCAAGAAGCCCCAGAAGCCGATTCCACGGCCCCAGGTACCACGGCCCCCCCTCCTGTGGCCTGCCGCCCTAGGGGCTGGTGAGGGTGAAATGCAGCCTGTGCTCTACCCACCCGGCAGGCAGGACCCATTCCTGTGCACACCCGGCAGCTGCCCCTGGACTCAGTCACTGGTTTATCCCTCTTCTGGCCCTGCTCACCCCACCTCCTCTCCTGGGGCTCTCAGGGGCCTCGGCAGGGTGGGGGAGGAAGATGTCCAGACGGACACTCTCCCCAGTAAGAACTGACTTTGGGAGAAAGGGGAGAGGTGACGGGCAGCTGGAAGCTAGGGAGCGTCCCAGGGTGAGGAGGGATTTCCACGGACCGCAGGACGATGTGGTCCCAGGCCCTCCCCTCCCGCGGCTGATCTCACCGCCACCCCGACACCTCTCCGTCCGTGTCCTCTCCGTCCTCCCGTGTTTCCTGCCCACACCCGTCCTGCCCTGGCCCTGACCTGGTCCTCCACGCCATGTCCACTCGTGTGCTGCAGAACAAGATCCAGGGCTTGGTGTATGACTTCGTGACGAAACAGGTGTTCGACATCACCATCATGATCCTCATCTGCCTCAACATGGTCACCATGATGGTGGAGACGGACGACCAGAGCCAGCTGAAGGTGGACATCCTGTACAACATCAACATGGTCTTCATCATCGTCTTCACGGGGGAGTGCGTGCTCAAGATGTTCGCCCTGCGCCAGTACTATTTCACCGTCGGCTGGAACATCTTCGACTTTGTGGTTGTCATCCTGTCCATTGTGGGTGAGCTGGCGGGGCGGTGCCTACCTAAGTCACTCAACGCACGCCTGCTCGTGCACCTGGCACATGCATGCACAAACACACATGCTGCGTACAACTGCCAGTCTTAACGCACAAAGGTGCACGTAGGCAGGCTGTCACCTGTGCACACACAAACACACCTTCAGAAATACATGGACTGGGGCCAGGCATGTAGCTCAGTGGTGCCATGCCTGCCTTGCAAATGCAAGGTCCTGAGTTCCATCCCCGGTACCAAAAAAAATAAACAGGGCTGGGGATTTAGCTCAGTGATGCCACCGCCTGCCTCACAAGCACAAGGTCCTGAGTTTGAGCCCTGGTACCAAAAAAAAAATATATATATATGGACCTAGCCAGGTGTGGGGGCACACCCCTGTAATCCCAGTACTCAGAAGAGCCAACTCTTCTGCTATCTCAAAACTAAAACATGAAAAATTTTCAAGGGCTGGGTTCATGCGCCAGGTTCAATCCCCAGCAATGCCAAAAAACAGAAAGACAGACAGGGGCCTGACCAATAGATGCACACCTGGGTGCCCCATGGAAAACGTAAGGAGACAGTCCTACTGCCCTCGTATTCCTGAAAAGTGTATGGTCACACACATCACCATACGAGTAACTAGCCACGCTTTACGGCGCATTTACTATAGGCCTGGCACTGTGCTATGCACTTCACAGGTATTACTTTACTCGTTTATAGCAACGCTGTGAGGCAGGGGCTGTTGTCACTCCCATTTCACAGAGGAGGAGACCGAGCTGCAGACAAGCGCCACACCCCGAGTCACATAGCTGTCCGGCCCACCCCAGTCCATCTCACCTACGACATCTACAAACAGCCTTCGCCCCTTCACCGCCTTTGCCATGTCCCATCTCCAGCTCCACATCCGTCGGGCCGCCTGGGCTGCGCTCAGAGGGTTGAGCCCGTCTGCTCCTCCGAGGGGCAGAGCACACCAGCCAGACCCCCCGAGCCCCACGTCCCTGCTCTCTGACCCAGCTCCTGCTCCTCCCTGCAGGCCTTGCGCTCTCCGACCTGATCCAGAAGTACTTCGTGTCACCCACGCTGTTCCGTGTGATCCGCTTGGCGCGGATCGGGCGTGTCCTGCGGCTGATCCGGGGGGCCAAGGGCATCCGGACGCTGCTCTTCGCCCTCATGATGTCGCTGCCCGCCCTCTTCAACATCGGCCTCCTCCTCTTCCTGGTCATGTTCATCTACTCCATCTTTGGCATGTCCAACTTTGCCTACGTGAAGAAGGAGTCGGGCATCGATGACATGTTCAACTTTGAGACCTTCGGCAACAGCATCATCTGCCTCTTTGAGATCACCACGTCAGCCGGCTGGGACGGGCTTCTGAACCCCATCCTCAACAGTGGGCCCCCGGACTGCGACCCCACACTGGAGAACCCCGGCAGCCACGTCAAAGGCGACTGCGGCAACCCATCCATCGGCATCTGTTTCTTCTGCAGCTACATCATCATCTCCTTCCTCATCGTGGTCAACATGTACATCGCCATTATCCTGGAGAACTTCAACGTGGCGACCGAGGAGAGCAGTGAACCCCTTGGCGAGGATGACTTTGAGATGTTCTATGAAACGTGGGAGAAATTCGACCCGGATGCCACACAGTTCATTGACTACAGCCGCCTCTCCGACTTTGTGGACACCCTGCAGGAGCCGCTGAAGATCGCCAAGCCCAACAAAATCAAGCTCATCACTCTGGACCTGCCCATGGTGCCAGGGGACAAGATCCACTGCCTGGACATCCTCTTTGCCCTGACTAAAGAGGTTCTGGGTGACTCTGGGGAAATGGATGCCCTCAAGCAGACCATGGAGGAGAAGTTCATGGCTGCCAACCCCTCCAAGGTCTCCTACGAGCCCATCACCACCACCCTGAAGAGGAAACATGAGGAGGTGTGCGCCATCAAGATCCAGAGGGCCTACCGCCGGCACCTGCTGCAGCGCTCCGTAAAGCAGGTGTCCTACATGTACCGCCACAGCCAGGACGGCAGTGGGGACGGCGCCCCTGAGAAGGAGGGGCTGATCGCCACTGCCATGAGCAAGATGTACGGCCCAGAGACCGGGAAGAGCAGTGTACAGAGCCAGGGGCAGGAGGAGGCCTCCACAGGGGACCTGGGATCTGCCGTGGGGCTCACATCCGTCAGCCCCTCAGACACCGCCCCGCCTCCCTCCCCACCACCGGGGCAGACAGTGCGCCCAGGGGTCAAAGAGTCTCTGGTGTAGCAGGCAGGTGACAGGTGGCCAGCTGAGCCTCAGCACAGGGCCTGCACGCTGAGTGAGGGAGCGGGGCTTTGAGTCTGGGACTGCATCCGGCTCCCTTGTTGGGGACAGGATTGTGCCGAGCTGGGTCTGACACTCAGGCCTTGAGAAACGGGAATCGCACTCAGGGACCCAAGCTGGGCTGAAGCCCCTGCGTCTGTGATTTCACCTTCACGTTGCTCTTACCTCCTCTTGAGTTCTGCTGCCCCTCCTTTTGGCCTGAGGGAGGTCAGAACCGGGAACTCTACCCCTCACGGGGATGAGCCAGCCTACAGTGGGGGGATTGGCTGCCCTCCTGTTACCAGAGTCTTAAGAGCTACTAGCCTCCCCCCGGGGAAGTGGCCCAAGGCCCTCAGCTCCAGGCCAGACATCTTCACCTCAGTGAGTGCAGACACCTGACCTCAGGACTCAGCCAGCCCCGCCTTCTCACTGGGGTGCTGCTTCCCCTACCAGCTTAGGAATTCTCTGGAAAAGGGATCTGTTACTGATCCCGAAATTGCTCCACAAACTTGATTGGCCCCTGGATCTTGATGCACTGGGCTGGGGTTGACTCCTGAAAGCTTTTCCTGGGCCGTATCCAGGCAGACAGATAGCTCCCCTGACTGGCCCCTAGCAGAAGAGTAGAAGGAAGGATTCCACTTGGAAATTACCTTTTCTATGAAGCACGGATGTGAAGTACGAGCCCTGCCTGCTGTATGGCTGCACTTGGCCTGCGTATCCAGACCTGGTGGGATCAGGGATCCTGACGTTGAATAAGAAGATACTCTTCCTTCCTTTTCTTCTCCCCTCTCGCCTTCATTAAAACACCAGTAGCCCCATCCAGCCTCAGAGATCTCTCCCTTCTCGTCTTTTCCCATGCCTGTCTCTCCGTCCTTATGTGTCCTTCTCGCTTCTTTAAAGTGACCTAAGAATTATAGTGGAGCTCGTGTGACAGCTGTTGACACTGGGGCGTGCAGCAGGGAAGGCTCGCCTGGTTTGCACTCAACCTTCCAACTTCCTGCTGCCTGTAACCGCTGATCTGGACATGGTGGCATCGATCTTTGCTGGCTCCTGGAGAACAGAGGCCAAGCTGGGAGGGTGTGAGAGTCCTCCTCAGGGGCCTGTAGGTTCTGTCACCCGTGTGTGTGGCTGTGTGTCTGCTGGTAGGCCCGAGAGAGTAGCTACGTGTATGTTCATGCTGTGTGTTTGAACCATTGTAGAGCAGTGTGTGTGTAAGAGCGCGTATGTCTGGGTGTCTTTGTGTCTGTGTGTGTCAGTGTGCCCCGGAGGGCCTGAAGTCTGTGTGAACGCAGCTGGGGTGTGTGTGTGTGTGTGTGTCTTCTGTGCCTGCCTAGCCATGTGATTGTGCCTGTGTGTGTGCCCTGAGGGTGTGGGTGATTGTGACATGTGTTTGTAAGGTTTGCGCTTTGAGTCCTCTGTTGGCCTAAGTTCCTCTTCTTTTTCTTCTTGTTTCTCATGAACAGTTTGATTAAAACTCAGGAAGCAGCAAAACCCTCAAAACAACATGTGTGTGTGCACCTGTGTATTATGTCCCCACACACGTTCCCATGGGCCAGAGTCTTCTTTGTTATCTGCCCTATTCTCTTGCCCACCCCCCAGATCCTGCCTGGGTATCCCTCCCCCTCCCTCCGATGAGCTTCTCTCTTCCCGTTCCTGTTTCTTCTCATCATACCTATGGCCTCGGCCAGCTCCCTGTCTTCTGCCTGTGGAAGGAGGCCTCAACTCCTTCCATCTCTTTCTGCCGTGACTCTGCCTCTTCCTTCAAAACGTACCCGCCATAGGGCCAGGGATGTAGCTCAGTGGTGCCGCTGTCTGCCTTGCAAGCACAAGGTCCCGAGTTCAATCCCTGGTCCCTCCTCCCCCCACAAAAACGGTACCTGCCGTAAGGGATGAGCCTCCCCCTTCCCAGCACCCTGTCCCTCTGCCTTTCCTGCATGGGCCTCAGACTGATGTGGCCCCAGAGACTTGGGAATCTGTTGGATTGCATGTCCTTTGTCCACTGCAGAGGAAGAGCAGATGGCAGGGCCTGGCCTCTCCCTGCCTGTGGCCCTCTTCCCTGCAGACTGACACCCATTCCGGCCTTGTCCAGGTGGGAGCAAGTCTGGAGCCAGGCCGGAAGATGAGCTTCTTTGTACAGTTCTTACAATAAACCCTATCCTGGTGCCTCGGACGTGTGGCCTTCTCCTTTCTGCACCTCCACAGGAGGATGCGGAGGACAGCTTAGGACAGCAAGAAGGACGAAGGGCTGGTGGGCCGTGCTGCTGAGAGGGAACACAGAGAGAGCCGCTGGGGCAGGGTGTGGCAGGCTCAGTCTCACCCTCCTGTCCCTCTGAACTGGCAGCTAGCTCCCAAGACATACATCTGACAATGCTATGCTCCGAGCCCCTGCTCTCCAAAGCCCCTTTCAACTCTCTGCTCCCTCAGTGACATCAAGGAGGTTGTTGAGCTCACATCTCTTCTGTCTCCTTGGAAGAGTACTGTCCCCCCAAGACTGTCCCTGACCCTTGGCCAGAGAGTCCAGGGTCACATGGACCTGTGTACAACAGAGCATTCTTATGTAGTAACCTTAGCTCACAAATCCAGTGGCTGGCATGTAATTTAATAAGTAATTGTGTTTTCTGTAATGACCTCTGATGCCCGGGCTATGTTCCCCCAGGCTAGTAAATGTCTGCCCCCCTTTTCCTGGGTTCTGGGGCTATGTGGCAGGGGGAATGTAGGACACACATTGGCCCTGGCCCACAGGCTGCCCCACGATGTCCCTCAGTCGTCCCTGTGCCCCTCCCCACCTCACAGCTGTCTTTGGTGGGGGCGCTGCCGAGCGTCCCTTCGGGGAGGGGTCTGAGTCTCCCAGGGCACCGATCCCGCTCTAGGGACAAGGCTCTTTCTAACTTCAAGTGTCTCCGGAGCTCCTGTGGGGCTCCCTGAGGACCGGAAGATCGCAGGATGCTCCAACTCGTCCTTCTCCTGACCCTTGAATGGCAAAAGAAAAAGAGGAAAAATACTGGGTGGGAACAGACAACGTAGGCTGGAGGCTCACACTTTCCCTCCCCTCCCCTCCCGCCGTGTGAGCTGCTCCTCTCCCTGAGGGTGCGTGGTGCCCCCACCTTGCCAAGTGCCCCTGCTGTATATGGCCACTCATGAAGGGCACAGGGTAATTGGCGTGCCATGCGGGTGAGGAGATTGGCCTCAGAATGGGTGCTGCCTACCTTGGCGCTGTTGTGGGACATGCGGGGTGAGGGAATGCTTTTCTTCGTGAGTCACTGTCTCTGCCACTGGAGGCCTTCGGTGCCCCCGGCCCATGAATGCAGGGGTGCTCGCTATGAACATCATAACTGCCTCCAAATACTCCCAGATAAGGGACAGTGGCTTGGCGAGGATTTAGCTGGTACACTAGGGTTAGGTTTGAACTCAGCAGGCCATCCAGGCAGCAGGTGGAGAGTAGGGGGACTCTTCCTTCCCTAAGACTCTCCTGCCCCCTTCCTTCCAGGGGTGACTGAGGTCCCTTGCCCAACCTGAGTCCCTCGTCCTTCTCCCCGTCCTCCCATCTCTCATTTTGATGGTCTTTCTGGATGGGAGGGAAAGCCAGATGTCGGTGTGTGGTGTGGGGGGAAAGGCTTCCAAAACCTCCTGCTCTGAGAAGCAAAGGGCATCCTGAGCCCAGGACAGGGCTTGCTGCTGTTGTCACCAGGAAGGGAACAGTACAGCCCCATCTGTGACAAATAACTCTGCGGGTGGCCTCAAACCCCAACCTGCCGCCTCACCTCTCCTGAGAGCAGCTCTGTGCTCGGCATGAATGGGAATGAAACCCAAAGGGCACATCTGCATCCCGCCCACAGGGGCTGACGATGCCTGTGAGTTGGGAGGGTACCAAATGCCCCTGCCCGTCTCTGTGCCCCCACAGTCACCCTAGGCCCCAGGACCGGCTCCTCAGCAGGCCCCACAGCACACGGCCCAGGCAGCACACACACATGAACACACACCCATGCACACGTGTGTGACCCAAGCCTTTCCTGATGTCTTTCCAACATGGAGGGACGCTAGCCTCAAAGCTGACTATGATCTCCATCACCAGGGGCTCACGGAGGGTAAACCTCGCTCACGGGAGAGAACCCTGGATTTTGCTGTCCACCCTGGCTTGGTCTCCCTCCAGTCCCTGCCACCAGCACTCGGTGGGGCCCACGGTCCCCGTGCTGACCTCAGTGATGTTTTTATTCTCGGGCTGTTTGTTCCGTGAGCTGAACATCTGACATCTTTTCAGAGAAATGTTTTTGTGTTTGTTTGTTTTTTCCATTGGAACATCTGGAAATAAGTATGAACACCTGGGAGTGCCTAGAACGAGCTGTCCCTTAGATGAACACGTGACCCTCGTGTCCCTAACTTTCATGGCTCAGGTCCTGGCTGCAGTGTTCCGAGTATCCCCCCACCCTGTGGGGTGAAGCGTAGCCCCAGGACAGAGATGGGTGTCACCTGACCTTCTGCCTTCCAACCCTGCCATGGAGAAGCATCTGCACCTCCCTAAGCCCAAGCGGACCTGCCGGGCTCACGGGCTATTTGAGAAATGGAGGATCATGGGTACTGAGATATGGACAGAGGGCACTGAAGATTTATCATCTGTCTTCCTCTCCTGGGGATCAGGGGATGAGAAAAAGTGAGGGGACCAAAGAGAAAGAAGTTGCCAGGAGACATAAAACTCCCAGAGGTCTTAGCTGCGGGGCTGAGGTTTGCAAGCCTGCCGCAGACAGCTGCACAGGTGCCACACTGCACAAGGGCAAACCCCAAGGGGACCCTGGGGTAGGGGACACAAAGCTAAGTTTAGATGAAGCTCTGAATGCTGAGATTCCATTCTCAGCCCTGCTGACCTGAAGGATACAGTCAGACCTGTCAGAACCTGGGCGCTCCTCCACACTAACCCCTGGCCCCCGCCCAAGACCCTCTGGAGCCGTGAACAACACTTCAGTGCCCTCAGAGTCCCAAGGAGCCCCCGGGAGAAGCCCCTGGCTGTTAAGTGGCAAGTCTTCTCTAATCCACCTCTACCCAAGTTTGCCCCCTTTGGCAGCCCACAGCAAACTCTCGCACAGCATGGTGAAGAGGCCCCTCCTCAGGGCCTAATTGTGTCTTTTAAATAGCTCCCACCTTGGCCTGCTTTTGCTCAAGAACTTCGAAGGCTCCCTTCCTCCACAAGTTCAATTTCCAGTATGGCCACCTGCACTCTGCTCTGGCCTGGTCCCTGGCCTGGTTTCACTGTTGACCTCTGGCCCTGTACTGTCCCCACAAAGGGTGAGGGTGGTCTAAATCAGAGGGACTGAGCTCAGATTCATCCATTCGTGTGTAACTGTGTGCCTAGGAATGGACATTTGCAGAGCTCTTCCCCTCAGGAGTGGGCAGACTGCAGAGGGCAGGCCGGCAGGCCCAGAGATGAGCACCAGTGGGGTGAGGACACAGGGAGGGAATAAAGGCTGTGTCCCTGTCCAAGGCTTCTGCCAAGGGCTCCAGCTGTCCTTCCCAAGCTGGGCCACTTTCAAGCCTTAGAAGTCCAGCTGACAGGAGCCGCCCTCCCCCCATCCCCTGCGAGCTTCTGTCTCCCCTGGGTCCCCATTTGCATGGCAGGAAGGGGCCTGAGGGGGGAAGAGGCGGGGAGGGGACCAGCGGCAGCCCAGAAGTCACACATTTTCCCCCAAGAACCTCAGACGTGGTCACGGGCTCAGGGACAGGGCTGTGACCATGGCCGGGCTGGTGCTGTGTCCTGCGTCCGGTAACTGGCTGATGGTGTTGGTGCTGCTGATCTCAGGTACGGGCCCCTGTGAGGCCTGCTGGCTTCGCGCTGTGTCCTCCGCTCAGACTCCTGTTCTCTCTGCTTCCTCCTACACCTTCTGCTTCCTGCCTCCCTCTGACTGACCCCAGAGCCCAGGTCTGCGCACCTCAGCCTTGGCCGTGGGTTCGGGGTCTGCAGCCACAGGCCCTCTTATGCTGGAGGGTGGTGTTGGACTGAGCCAAGCACAAGGGGCAAACAAAGGTGTCAGCTGTGATGGTGGAGGGGTTGGGTCTTGAAGGAAGAGGGGGGCCGAGTGTGCCTTATGCCAAGGCCCTGGAGACATCATGTGGGCGGACAGTGGGAGGAGGCTCCCACCAGGCCGTGGGAGATGCTTGTTGCAGAAATGGTTCCCTCCTTGTCTGGAAGATGGGTGAGTCCTCCCAGCTGCGACTTCCTGCCTGTCTCATTTAAAAGCCTCCTCAGTGCCGTTCTGAGGGTCAAGGACAGAAAGGGAGCCAGAGGTGGGGTGTCTGGCACCTCTAACCATGCACCTGTCTCCCCAGAGCAGGGGCAGGGAGGGCTGGGGGATCGTGAAGGGGGGTCTCCATCCTGGAAGGAAGGAGTGATTCGGGAATGCGGAGGGCACAGGGGTGGAGCAGCCAGGCTAGAGAGGCCTGACCTGGTCCCACCCACTTCGTCCCCTCTCCAGGTGAGCCGGTGTCACCACTCACAGATGAGGACTTGTACCTGAACCCCAAAGGTCAGTCACCTTGCCCAACGCTTCTGGGGGTGACTTTGTGTTCAGGGCTGCCACTGCCCTGGGAACTGCTCCTTACCCCTTTCTTGCCTGAGTCTCCCCACCCAGGACTCCCATCCCGAGGCCTCCTTAGGGTCTCCCTCTAAGGCCCCGCCTCAGCCAGCTGTCATCTTCATCAGGACCAGGGTGCTCCAGTCCTGGCACTGGGGTGCTGGGATAACCTGGGGTCAGAGCTGGGAGCCAGGGAGGATTCCTCAGAGGCCTGGAGCCTGTGTCTGCATATAGGAGAGTGAGAGTCAGCTTGGGAATGAGCCCTTGGGGAACTCCCCAGGGACTCCCCAGGAGCCAATCGCTGAGCCCCAGGCAGAGCAGGTAGGAAACCTTCCCAAGCTGAAGGTGCAGGCACAAGGTGCAGTAGGGCCACACAGGAGGTCAGAGGGGACCGACGGAGGAGGGTCTCAGTAGGCAGGCCAAGGGTTCAGCCTTTATCCCCTGGGGGCGATGGGGAGCCCTTGAAGATTCCAGGCAGATGCAGAGCAACACAGGGGAAGAATTGCTGGAAGCACTGGCCCAGGCCCACAGGCTGCCCTGTGGACATCCATGCCTGGCGGGTGAAGCCTGGGTCTGGCTCTTGTTAAGGGCCTGGAGAAAGGTCAGAAGGTTCCAGAGCCCTTCTAAAGGACATTCAAATGGGCAGAGGGGCAGTCAGGAAGAAGTGGATCCAGTGGCTTGGCGTTTGGCTCCTCACATGGCTCGACTGCCCCCCACACACACACACACATACACACACACACCTCTGCCTCATAACTGTCCCACTCTCTCAAGAGCAAGGACAGGCAAGGTAGTAGACTGAACCAGAGTCACAGTCACTGCTCTCCCCCGGCTGGGGTCCGCAGGAAAGGCTGGCACTCAGGAAGGTGCCAGCATGGATTATGAGCCTGGCATTGGTTTTCACAGGAAGTGCTTGTTCCCAGATCTGGCAGCACCCCCGTTTCATGGCTAGGAAAAGGGGCTCTGTGGTGAAAATGCAGTGTCACACAGAAATTTCCAGCAAGGTGACCTGGTCCTGGAAGCAGCAGCAGGCAAAAGATGAGGAGATCTCGGTGGTGCCCCAAGGAAAGAGCCGCTTCCTGCAGACCAGCAATAACACCGTCCACACCCTCACCATCCAAGGCATCCAGTTTGAGGACAACGGCATCTACTTCTGCCAGCAGCAGTGTGACAGGAAGACCGGGAAGTCCCCCAGTATCATCCAGGGTTGCGGCACAGAGCTGCGAGTCATGGGTGTGTGCCAGGTGGTGGGGTGCTCACATAGCCATCCATACCCACCGGGGGTGAGCAGCCATCGGTGGGAGTAGCTATGGCCCCAGGTCTTGAGGGGTTACAAAGAGCCGCTCACCATTGGGTGGGTGGAGGGCTCCCAATAAAGCACTCACTCAGCGTCACGGCCCTTCCTCTGCCTCCTCAGGATTCAGCACATTGGCACAGGTGAAGCAGCGAAACACACTGAAAGATGGCATCATAATGATCCAGACCCTCCTCATCATCCTTTTCATCATTGTGCCCATCTTCCTGCTGCTAGACAAGGTGACCACAGGCCCCGCAGAGGTAGACACAGGCCAGTCCAGACAAGCGCAAGGTCTCCACCTCCCCAGCCCCCGTAGCTCCCAGTTTGGCCTGGCCCCACGGCTCGAGCCTGCCCTGTGGCTCACCCGTTCAAGCCCTGATGCCTTCCTTCAGTTGTTCTTGAAGACCTCTCCCTCCCATCGCCTCCCCCAGCCCCATGTCCCTGGCCCTCCCCAGCCTGGCCCAATAGGGGATGGGGCCGGGGGAGGCTGACGCTCTGATCACCACCTCTCCCACTCCCAGGATGACAGCAAAGCCGGGATGGAAGAAGATCACACCTATGAGGTAAGAACAGGATGACCGGGCCACTCTGAAGGGAGCAGTCAGCAGCCCCACATCTGTTGGTGAGGTCAGGGCGCGGCCTGGGCCTGAACTCTATTTCATGTCTGCAGGGCCTGGACATTGACCAGACGGCCACCTATGAGGACATAGTGACTCTGCGGACGGGGGAGGTGAAGTGGTCTGTCGGGGAGCACCCGGGCCAGGAGTGAGGAGCCAGCTCCCCATGACCCAGGACCACTCCTGGGCCTCACTGACTGCATCAGAGTTGCCTGGTTCATGGCTCGTACCCTCCTCCCTGGACCCCCAGCTGGCCTCTGCGCCTGGCCCACCAGAGCCGCCTCCCCCTCCAGCTGTTGGTCCCAGCTCTTGCCAGGGGGCCTAGAATAGGACAACAGACAGTGATTTAGAACGGGAAGATCTCTGGGGATAGACTGGGCCAGGCTTCGGTGGGTGCTATGCAGGATCCCCACGTTTGGGACAGCAAAGCAGAGACTTGTTGAAACCTGCAGATGGACTCAAGACAGACTGACTTCTTGTAGGGCCTTGGAAGGGCCGTGGCTCCCCAAGGACCCCAGAAGGCCACGGAGAACTGCGTTCCTCTCTCACATCCTCTCCCGTCTGAGGGACTGCTGTACCTGGAGCCCATTCTCCCATGGAATAAACAGTGTGTCTGACAACCTCCACACAGGCATGCGACATCTCGTGGGGTACGGTGCATAGGTGCTGGCACCTGAGTGTGAGATCTGTGGGCCTATGAGGCTGTGGAAGGGGGTGACTACTATGCTTACCCTCTCCTCTCCTCTGGGGCTCCTGCTGGGGCCCGTGGTCACATCCCCCTGTCATCTCCCCCTCTGGGCCTGGCTGGGCCAAAGAAAGGGGACCCAGCTGGCCCTTCCCCAGGGTGGATGCCCTCGTCTTACACACCATTGACCCAGAGCAGCAATCGAGTCCTGGCTGCTCTAAAGGGCTCTTCCCACCCCAACCTGTTCCAAACCGGCGGACCTTCAAGATCTCTGCCTCCGAAAGGCCCTCCCAAAGCACCCTGAGCACTGCCCTAGCTGGGTTCAGATCAACCTGGATAGCTGTGGGCTTGGGCTGCTGCCTGGGCTATTCACTTGGCTTCGGTTCACCAGTCAGACTAGAAGCTGTCTGGGAGGAGGGGTTTCCTGACTCTACAGCACCCCTTCCTCCCCCTACTTCATCCTCCACTAAGCCTGGAACTTTTTCTTTTCAAGTTAACCCAGAGCCACCAAGAGAAACAATTTCTAAAGGAGGTTTCCCGTGATAACATTTGTGGGTCCTTAAGTGACCCTTTCAGACTTTCCCAGCAGCACATCAGAGGCACCCTGGATCTCATGGTCCCCACAAGATGGTCCCTAGGTACCAGCGACAGAAGTAAGTGGAAACAGCTCACAGCTGGGAGGTGAAGGGCAATCAACCTACCTATGGAAAGAGTCCCCCCCAAACCAGTCTGTGCTCCACTTCCTGTTGACCTGGGGGGAACTCAAAAGAATTTCTCTGCCGTTCATGCTCTGGACTTAGGTAGGCAAAGCCCTAACCTGAGGGAGCTGCCATTTTGCCTGAAGAATATGTGGGAGCTGCTGAGAGAAGCACAGCATTTTTGTTTTCCAGTATTGGGGCTTGAACCCAAGGCCTTCACACTATACTACATCCTAGCCCTTCTCTATTTTTTATTTTTATCTTTTTTGAGACAAGATCTCAATAAATTACTAAACTGCCCAGACTCAGGCTTGGATTTCTGATCCTCTTGCCTCAGTCTCCCAGAGTGCTGAGTTTACAGGTATGCGCCGCCATGCCAGCTGAGAAGCACCAGTTTTGTTTTGTTTTATTTTTTGAACCAAGGCTTGACCTCAGGACCTTGCGCTTACGAAGCAGGCAGCCGAGAAGCACCACTTTTTAACAGATCCCCTCTGGAGATTCAGGTCAATTTCCCCATCACTCAACAGGGCGCGCTCTGGCCAGGCTCATGGAGGCAGCCAGGCCCAGTTCCCTCCCTGGCCTGGGGTTGGCAGAGGGAACTGGCTTGTTTTGGCATCTGCCTCCACTGAGCTGGAGCCCTCGCTTTCCTGTTGCTTTGCATAGTGGACCTAATTTTGTCCCCACCTTCCACGAGGCAGCCAGCCAAGGTGGGGGAGTCTTCACTTCTCCTCCAAGCAGGGTCTCTCCCTGCTTGGGGCTGCCCTGGGTCAGGGGAGGCTTTGGCTTTATCAAAAACTAACACCTTTGAATAACTGGGTCTCCCTAAGGCTTTGAGGTGCATGTCAACAGAGAATCACTTGGTCAGGAGGCTGTGGCCTCCACCAGACACACCCCAAAGTACATTAGTATTCTTAGGTTAAAATGGAGAAGCCCTCCCAGCTGTTTCTGTTTAGGAGCTCACATTTTGGGGTCATCATGTGGCCTCCAGAACTGACTCAGACAGTTGAAATCTTAGGGTGATGATAGCAGTTGCTTTATCTGTACAACAGGAATCGTAAAATCTATCTGGAGCTGAGCATGGTGGCACAATCTGGTTGTTGTTGTTGCTATTGTTGTTTTTGTTGTTGTGGTACCGGGGGTCAAACTCAGGACCTTGCACTTGGCAGGCAGGTGCTGTGCCTCTGAGCTGCATCCCCAGCCCTGATGCACTGGTAATCCCAGCCATTCAGAACAGGAGGATTATTTGACCTCACGAACTGGAGGCCAGTCTAGGCAACATAGCAACCCAATCTCAAAAAAAAAAAAACAAAAAAACCCAAAAAACAAAGAAACAACCCAAAATCTATCCAAAGGAAAGAAATTGAACCATTTGTTTTTAAAAAAAAAAAAATTATATAATAAAACTGAGTTTGTTGTGTTTTTGTTGTTTTTAGCTGGTTTTGTTTTGGTGTGATTTGGTTTGCCTTTAATGGACAGGGTCTCACCATGTAGTTCAGGCTGGCCTTGAGTTCACAGTGATCCTCTTGCCTTGGCCTCCCAAATGCTAGGATCACAGGTATAGGCCACCACACTCAGCCTAAGTCTGTTTTCTTTTGGTGTACAGTTCTATGAATTCTGGTGTTTTTTTTTTTTTTTTTTT
>NW_022900935.1:49861738-49881402 GCF_012274545.1 Fukomys damarensis | reverse complement strand
TGAATTTTGGTTTTTTTTTTTTTTTTTCTTTCTTTCTTTCTGGTACCAAAAATCAAACTCGGGACCTTCTGCTTGCCAGGTAGGCGCTGTGCCCCTGAGTTACATCCCCAGCCTCTGTATGAATTCTAGAGCATATAAATTTGTATAACCACCTCCATCATTTGGATATAAAACATGAACCAAAAGCTTTTATTGAGCCTAGCAAATATCCAAATGAACACCTCGCCACCCCCAGCCGGGGATCCAGCTCAGGACCTTGTGCTTGCCACGCAGGTGCGGCACCACTGAGCTACATCCCTGGCCCCTTGAAGACTTCTTAAATGAAAATAATTAATTTTTTTTCAGTACTTGGGATTGAATCCAATGCCTTCACACTAGCTATATCCCCAGCCCTTTTTATTTATGTTTTGGGTATTTGTTTGTTTGTTTGTTTCATTTGGGTTTTTTGTTTGTTTGTTTGTTTTTGAGACAGGCTCTCACTAAACTGCTTCCTTCGGCTGAGCTGGAACTTTCAATCCTCCTGCCTCGGCCTCTTGAGCAGCTTGAATTATGGATGTATGTCACTATGCCAGAAGCACCAATAAAATTTTATTGAGCGTTCCCATCCTCATTTACATGACCTTGCTTAAACTTCTCTATAAACTTGAAAGAAGCTAACTTTATCTCTGTCTTACCAAAAAAAAAAAAAAAAAAAAAAAAAAAAAAGTCAAGGCCAAGGAAATTAACAGAATTGGCCATGAGTCACACACACGTCTTCTGGCTCCAAATACCTCATTACACATCCAACGGCATCATAGTGACCTCCCTTAACAGACTTCACAGCAACAAGACTGAAGCACAGGAGCAAGGAAAGGACTGAGGGGAGAGAATTCTGGGACAGTCTTGGTTATCTTCAGACTTCGGCCCTTTGAAGAAGTTTGCTTCTTGAACCCTCAAGAGTTTTCCTTTTAACCATCCTTGCAGGAGCCCAGCTCCTCCTGGCCTCCTCCTCCCCGGAATGCAGCTCTGAGACCCCCTGGTGGGCACCCCACCACCACCACCCACTGGGGGAATCCAGCTGGGTCCCTGGGGACCCTGGTTTAAGCCCAGGCTACTTCCTCCTCCACTCTAGCTTGACTTCCGGCCCTCTCTCTCTGCAGGTGCTGCTTAGCCTAGGTTGAGCTGACCCAAGGCTTTGGGTGTTTTTCCAGAGGTGAGAGAAACAAAAAAAAATGTGAAAAGCCACTGCTGTTTGGGCAACAACAGCAGGCAGCAAGGGTCTGACCTGGTCAGGTTAAGTGCACAGAGCCTCAAAGGCCATGGGGGGAACACAATATTTGGATGTCTGGATTCTATCTGCTCCATTTAATCCAGAACAGGAGTCAGACCCTACATCTGGGGAGTTCCTAGATGTGTCCCAGGTCTCCAAGCTCCCCCAGCTACGACACACTTCTGGTCCCCCATTGTCCTGCAACAACCACCTTCCCCTTGAGTCACCCCACTGCCCTCTCTACCCGCAGGGCTTCATTTGGAAACAAAGGCGACTAAAGAGAGCAAAATTTAGCAGACATTAAATCCAGAGTTCAATCAGAGTGCAGTTCTAATGTGAAAATATATCTTGATTGATCCTAATACAATTTTTTAAAAATACTTTTGTCCTGGGCCTAAACCCACCTTCCCCGGTATTTTACCATTACACAGCATATTAATTTGTTTGCTATTGTTTCTCTCACCAGTAGACTCCGGAAGAGACAGGACCGTGTCCTTTGTTCATCTAGATATACATATTTACCCGGCACGGTGTCTGGTAAAAGGCCTGGGTGGTGACTGCGTACTGCATCAGTAATGCCTTGGGTGCCGGGGATATAGTTCGGTGGCACCTTGCCTGCCTGCCAAGTGCAAGGTACTGAGTTTGATCCTAGCTACGAGAAAAAAAAAAAAAAAGAAGAAGCAGCAGTAATATCTGAAGAAGAAAATGAATGAATGGAAGGCAAGACTGGAGCCTCAAAGAGCTTACAGTACAGTCAGGGGAAAGAGATGTCCACGGATAACCAGAGGATAAGATATTACACTTGATTTTAACCAAGAGCCTGAGAAGTGATACCACAGGATAAGATAAAGTGAGGGAGTGGTTATTTCCAGCTGAGGGCACCCACCAGGAAAAGCATCCAGACTTCCTACAACGTCTGGAACTCACAATGGCCCACAATAATGTCGTCAGTGGGATTCTCTTCCTAGGGAATAATTCCCCAAAGGAACGTCACTTAGCAAGTCCAGGAATGGTACTTGTACATTGCTGGGGATCATCATCACTCAGGAGAAACAACACCCCTACCGATACACAGCAGTACCTGCCCCCTTCTCCCCGCCAGTTCTCCTCCATGCTTGAATCCTCTGGCCACAAAGTGGGGCAAACTCAAGGGTCCACTGAGATACAGGAAGTGAAAACATGATGCACACCGAAACGTGCAGTGCAAATGTGAAGCTGATGTGATCTGGTTCACTAAATCAGGCTACATCGAGTTGTTTTTCTCTACTGCTTTTCTTAGTGCCTGTGGACACCTCATTCTGGAGCTGGCTTTCCTTGCATTCAATTCCCACCACTTTCATTGAACACCTGCACAGAGGACTTGAACTTGCCCTGCTGGCTTTGCACTGAGGAAAGTTTTGTGCATGCCAAGCAGTGCTGCCATCTTTAACAGCTGAGGCTTGTAAAGGGCTTGGCATGGTAGAAAGATCAGGCACCTTGGGTAACTATTGCTTAGGAACTGGGAGACCCTGGACAAGGCACTTTATTAGTAATATTCCGGATGTGTCTGTGGATGATTGATATGTAGACCAGTCTAGATATATGAAGAACTTCCAAATAACTGGAAGGTATTCATGGATTCCAAGTTATAAAGTGAATGTTCTTTAAAGATAGTTCAGGGTTCATTCTGAGCCTGTGGAGGCTGATGTGGATAGAAGTTGCTAATCACAGCTTCTCCCTACAGGCTACCCAGAGACCACTGTTGGGCCCTCTCTAAATCTGAAGGACTCAGAGAGGTGTGCGCCAAGACTGGGTGACTTCCCAAATCTCATTCAAAGATGAGGCAGAAGGCTATACGGGTTCAGGGGCTCTCCTCCACTTGCTTCCTGGTCCCTACTCTTTGGTGGAGCTGGAAGAAGGAGAGGAAAGGATATTCCCATCTTTCTCAGAGCCTGAGGCGACTGCCCTCTAAGCCTGCCTGGAGAACATTCCCCAGGGTCCCAGTGACCTCCCAGGAGGTGACAAAAGGTGGTCCCACTAGGGGCCAATGCTTGGGGGATGTTGGGACAGAACGATGCTCTGTCTTCCGGTCCTAGATGGAAGAGGTGGTGAAGCCCAAGAATTCACATTCTAGAACACTGGGCCATTTGGTGGCAACATCATAACCAATCGTATAACCAACCACTTCTATTTGCTTGCTTATTTTCAAGTGCCTTATGTTTTGAAACTCAGGGATGGAAGGCTTGAATGCAGGAGAGTATGTTCTTTCCTGCTCTCAGCCCTAGGGCATTTGACCCTGAAGAGCTCTCTCTGACAGAATTGCCTGGACCTGACACTAAAAGGAGGGGCTGTTCTTCTGTGAGGTTTCCTATGTGCACCCCACGCTACTGGGTCACTCTCACCAGGAAATAGAAGGAGATCAACCTAAAGGAAGACAAAATGTGTGACTTAGGGCAGGGTCCTGGCATTCAGAGGGATTTAGAAGTTAAAAATAACTCAATGGCACCACACAGTCTGCTAGGAGAAAGGGTTCTGGATGACGGAACATAGCAAATTCAAGGCTATGGCGAGTTCTCATCTTGGCTGATTCGGTTCATGACGTTGGTCTCTCAGAGCCTCAGTCTCTTCCTCTGAAAACTGGGTGTGAATAACACCTTGTTCTCACAACAGTTGTGAGGGTTCAGTGTGAGAATGCATAGGAATCTCCTTCATATCTATGATGAGCTCTGGCCTGACACTAAAAGGAGGAAAAAGAAGAGCAAGAAACTACAATGGCTGCCTACGGTGCTTTCGGGGAGCTGTATCTATTGGTGGGAAGACCCAAGCCCTGAAAGGCTCCCCCTACTCTGAGATTCTCTGAGGTTTCAGGGCAAATGCAAAGAAGCATTTTGTGGCCCCTTTCTGTTTCCAGGACATGTGCTTCTTGGTTTGCATCTCTGTGGCAGATCTGAAGAGAGGTTTGACCATCAATTGTGACATATTAACTTGACTTGAATAAGAACTGCCTAGCAGATTAGTAAAGTTCTGGATGTGTCTGGGTGGTTGATGTGTTGGTCAGTAAATTGAGGAGGGGAAGATCTACCCCAGACATCTGTGGCATCAACCAATAGACTTGTAGTCTGAATAGAATAAAAAGGGAAAGGAGAAGGCAGAGCTCGTTTCAGAGGACTTCCAGTCTTGGCCATTGCCATTAGACACTGGTCTCCAGTTTCCTCAGATTTCCAATGCAGGCTCACATTGGTGACTCTACTGTGAGCTTTCAGGCCTTAGACCTTGACTGCTGCTGAATCTTCTGGCTCTCTAGAGCACAGATGGTTATTTCGGAATCTCCTCCCTCTGGTCCTGTAAGCTTACCTAATAAATCCCAACCAAAACAAGTACAATACCTCAAGTTTGAGTCCTTTGCCCCACAGACACTGGGAGAGTCTCAGCAGTCTGGGAAAGAGGCGATACGTGGGGTCCGTGCCCTCTACGGGTTATTTACCACCACAATCAGCTGCCTCAGCCACAAGGAGGGCATGGGGTGGGGGAAGCAAGTCAGGACTTTGGAGCTGAACTATGCCCAGAACCCCCAGAATCTATTGACTATCCTTGGTCTCCTTTTCAAGCACATAATTCTCTCTGGTGGGTGGAAGGGAACCGTACAGGAAAGAGGAGAGGGACAGAACAGAGAATGGGAAGGACTCAGCACTGCTCTCAAGAAGCAGTCATCCTGACACTGTCCCATCTTGGGGAACCCTGTGTTGGGCTCTCTCCGCTCTGGTAGACAACTGCACATCAGCATCCTGATGGACCGACCCTGGATTCAGCTTCTGTTACCTTCCCTTTAAGGGAGGAGGTTGGGTGTTCTCTCCTTCAGATATCCCCTACGCACAATCCTCACAATCCTCACGAGCATGGGGATGTTGCCAGCCCCAGGGGCATGACCCCAGGAGAGGGGCGGGAACAGGCTGAGTGAAAAGAGCTTCTAAATTATCCATCAGCACAAACGTTGGTGGCCCCATGCATAAAAATATGGAGAAAACATGCAGTGGCCTTGTGGTGGGGGAGAAGAGGCCAGGGTATAAAAAGGGCCCACAAGGGACCAACTCCATGATCCCAGAGTCCAGATCCCTAAACTGGTCCTGTGGACAGCTCACTCGGCTGCAATGGCTGCAGGTAAGTGGCCCCAAAGTCCCTTTGGGCACGGTGTGGACTAAGGGAGATGCAGGGGCCCTGCAGACTGGATAAGGGAACTAACCCTTGGCTTTGGGGTTTCTGAATATGACTACAGCAGTATAAACCCAACATATGGCCATGTTGACAATGTTCTCAGTACTTAGGCTCAGTGGGAGGAGAAGGAGTTGCCCTGGGGCAGGGAGAGCGTGGTCCCCTGCTCTTGGGCCTTCCCCACCCTCCTGTCTCTCCCTAGGCTCTTGGACCACCTGGCTCCTAGTCTTCGCCCTGCTCTCCCTGCCCCAGCCTCAGGAGGTCGGGGCCTTCCCGGCCATGCCTTTGTCCAGCCTGTTTACCAATGCAGTGCTCCGAGCCCAGCACCTGCACCAGTTGGCGGCTGATACCTACAAAGAATTTGTAAGCTCCTTAGGGATGGTTACCTGGCCAGGAGGGTCAATCCCCCCTGGAAAATAATGGGAGGAAACCCCAAGGGGCTCAGAGTTGTATGTAAGTGAAGTGCTGTTGGATGAGCGGAAACGGAGGGGCGGGGGGTGAGTCCCAACAGAGTAGCTACAAAAGCTGCTCACCAGCCCAGACCTGAGCCATGGCGCTTCTCCCAGGAGCGTGCCTACATCCCCGAGGGACAACGTTACTCCATCCAGAACACCCAGGCTGCCTTCTGCTTCTCCGAGACCATCCCAGCCCCCACGGGCAAGGAAGAGGCCCAGCAGAGATCCGTGAGTCGCTACCCAGGCTCTGGGAAGACCATTCTCCCTTCCCTCCCAGCGGCCCTGCCCACACCCCAGCTGGGGGACCCCTTCTCTCCCAGAGTAGGCCATGGGAGGCCGAGCAGAGGCCACCCTGGCTGTGCACCGATCTCCCCGACTTTTCCCGCAGGACGCGGAGCTGCTGCGCTTCTCACTGCTCCTCATCCAGTCGTGGCTGGCTCCTGTGCAGTTTCTCAGCAGGGTCTTCACCAACAGCCTGGTGTTCGGCACCTCGGATCGTGTCTATGAGAAACTGAAGGACCTGGAGGAGGGCATCCAGGCTCTGATGCAGGTAAGGATCTCTCTGGAGCCATGACCACCCTCTGCCTGGGCCTAAAAGTCCCACTGGCCAGCTAATGGCTGGGGGGCATCACAGCGCCGAGGAGGGAAATGCTGCCGCTCTTTTACCAGCCAGGCCTGACGCAGGAGGAAGAATCTCATTCCTCATTCCCCTTTTGAATCCTCTAGGCCCCTGATGGGAGGGTGGAAAGTGGATGGGGAGGGGACAGGGCTCCCAGGAACTGGGCCTCTCGCGTCCTTCCTCCTCATGACAGGAGCTGGAAGATGGCAGCCCCCGGGCTGGGCAGGTCCTCAAGCAAACCTATGACAAGTTTGACACCAACTTACGCAGCAGTGACGCGCTGCTCAAGAACTACGGGCTGCTGTCCTGCTTCAGGAAGGACCTGCACAAGACTGAGACCTACCTGCGGGTCATGAAGTGTCGCCGCTTTGTGGAAAGTAGCTGTGCCTTCTAGTAGCACAGTGTCTCCGTCACCCACCCAGCACCTCCCCTTGCCCTAGAAAGTGCCACCCCAGTGCCTGCCGTCCTTGTCCTAATAAAACTAAGTCGCATCGTATTATCTGTCTAGGTGTCTTTCTCTTATGGGCTGTAGGGGGCAGTGTGGCACAAGGGGCAGGCTAGGCAGACAACCACTAGGCATCCCGTGGGGTCAGTGGGAAACCAGGCCTCTGAGATAGTGATCCTGGCTCTTCCTGTGCCAGAAAGAAGCAGACACATCACCCCTCTCCGTCACAGACTAACTCTCCCACCTGTCACGTCCCAATCTTGGGGGAGTCACTGGTCATTGGGCATAGGTCACCTCCATAAAGTAGGCCCCCCTCTCTCTAGATCTGGGGTTACAAATACTATGCCAACAGGCGCCAAGCAGATAACTATATAACTCAGGAGGGCTGAGTGGCAGGGGCCGCGTGCAATCGACACTCAGCCTGCTTGTGAGGGAGAAGACGCCCAGGGCTTGCAAAGGGGCTGCTCGTCCATTCTGGCGGCCTCACGTCTGCAGGAAGAAGGCTGCCAGACCTTCCGATTCTCCAAGATGGCGGGGACCCCTAAAGATTTTGCCAAATCTAATTTTTAAACATTGGCAACTAACACATAGTGAAAAGATTTTAAGGGCAAAAATGAACCCAAACACATCCGGTTTTCAATCTGGCAGTGTGCAGCTCTGTTCCAAAGCCAGTGGATTAGGATGACTCAGTTTGAGCAAAGAATCAGAAAGACTTGGCTATTTGTAATTTGTGTTCTTGAACGAATTACTTAACAGCCTTGAGATAATAATCTACAGCTTTACACATTTATGTGAGGTTTCATGAAATTGTATTTCTGGACCCTGGACACACAACCTTTTTGATTCACTGTAACAAGATAACCATTTCTGAATTGCCAAAATATGCAGTGAGTTTTGTCCCTTTGTACATATTTGAGAGTAGAACCGACATCTTCCCCTTTGTTCACAAGTCCTCCTCAGAAAGACAGGATCTGGGCTTCTGGATCAAGTAAACTCACACTTGTAATTCCAGCACTCTGGAGGCTGAAGCAGGAAAGTCATGAGTTCTAGGGCAGCCTGGGGTACGGAATGAGACTTTATTTCAAAACAAAATAAAACAAAAACTTTTAGGGCCTGGAGCCTCCTAAGCAATGAAAGCAACTAACCTTAGGAATGTTACTATACTGGAAAAAAAAAACTGTAATGAGACCTTCTGGGCTTTGCGAATTGGCCAGGAGAAGGGCTAGCTGACCACTGGCTGTGTGGATCTCTGGGAAGGAAAGGTAAGAGGAGGACCCAAGTCTACAAGGGGAAGCGCCTGGAACAAAGGAGGTGTGATGTCTAAACCAAAGTACTGGTTAGAGATGTAGCTCGGCGGTAGAGTGCTGGCCTTGCATACACGGGGAGGCCTGGGCTCCACCCTCTAATCACCTGCACTGAGAAAAAAGAAAAGAAAAAAAGTACTGAGCTCTAAGCTATTTCCAGTATTATATTTAATACAAGGATTACCTGGAGCTGGACTGAACCCTAATGAAGCAGGGGGTCCTCCCTCAGAAACCCACGGTGGGCAACCAGAAACTGGGACCTGCGGAAGCCCTTGGTTTGATCCGGCCGTGTGGGACCACCTGTCAACAGTGACAGCCTGTGGCAGTGAGGAGCAAAAACAAGACAGGCCAAGCCTCCAGCGCCCCCTACTGGAGCTAGTAAAGCCAAACGACTGGCTTCTTCCCTTCTGGATTTGGTGTACACTCTGGGCTTTGGGGCCAGGAGTTGGCTTTCACAGATGTTGAACAACTGCAGGTCTAATGCAGCTGACCGTGACTCAGAAATGGCTGAAGACCGCTGGATTAGGCTGCTTTATACTCTGCTGTCTTGAATTTGCTTCCTAACTTATTTTCCCAAGTGCTCGATTTGAGGTGAATAATTTATATTAGACTCATACTGTGAGACAGTAGGATCTATCATATTTAGCAGAAAAATCGAGATTGAAAATATCAAATGTCGGGGAGTATTGTTTTGCAAACTCAAATAAAAAAGAAGGAGGAGGAGGAGGAGGAGGAGAGGAAATGAGGATTAGGTTATAAGAAAGCCATTTGTGTGTGGAGCTGGGGTGGCAGCCAGGCTCCTGGAAAACTTTCTGGGCTGCTCAGTCCCTTTGCTCTTTTGGCCTGGTGTTCCCCCCAGAAGCACCACTTGGGGTGGGGATAGGGGCCTAGGTGCTTCTGTTGAGGGTTATGAGACTGGCCCTGTTTGATCGCTGTGGATCTGTGGAACCTGAGTTGGGATGGGTCTGTGGCATTAGTGGCCTCTGAATCAATGACACACAGGCCAGGTGAGTTGGGACATAGAGGCTGCCACCAAAGCTGGGCCTGAGATGATGAGTCTTCCGCATGTGGCCTGGGCAGGGCACAGGGAGAGGCCCCACAGCCACCCTGAGCCGGCTCCCTTGAACCACGTTCCTAGAGAAGAGCTGAGTGGCACACGGACGCCCGAAGAGGAAGGTACCTTCAGGGTCCTCACCCAGATGCTGGCTGGCTTAGACCTGGATCTCAGGTGAGACCTGGGGTGGGTGGGGACGGCAGAAGGCAGGGGGCTGATGGCGCCTGCTCACTTCCACCCAGAGCCTCAAGGCCAGGGAACCCAGAGGGAGGAAGGTGGCCTCCGGCTCCAGTTACTCGGGGTGCACACTGCTTACAGGCTGGTGACCTCGGTCACACATCATCCACTCTGTGCCTCAGTGATCCTCAGGAGACCTCACACAATTGAGTGGTATAATTCACATCCAGCTCTTTATAGGAGTTGGAGAGTGGACATGTTGGAATAGGGCCTGAGAACAGTGCAGGAAGAGACTCCCGTCTCACAGAACTTTCTAAACTCCCTATCCATAACCTGGGGTGCACGTGAGGCAGCCTTAGAACAGATAGGGAGCTGGAGAAACAGCAAGCAGGGTGGTCAGACAGACTCTTCTTAGAGGGCTTCCTGGAGGAAATGGCCTAGGAAGTCAGGTCTGCCTCTCTCTTTTTTTTTTTTTTTTTTTTTAACACAGAGTCTTGCTGCATAGTTCAGGCTGGCTTTGAACTCACTATGTAACCCCGACTGGCCTTGAACTTGGGACAGTCCTCCCTCAGCCTCCTGAGTGCTGGCATTACAGGCATGCGCCACCACACCTGGCGTGTCTGCCTCTTTACTCTGCAGGGACTCTTGGGCATGTGGCTTGCTTTGGCTGAGCCTGTTTCTGCATCTGTCATCCACATCAGCCAGGATCTAGTGAAGGCCAGGGGAAGAGAAATCTGGCCTCCCCCACGTGTGTGTGGGGAGGGTTGCAGTCCCCGCTCCATCCCCCAAGATGCTCCCTGACGTCCAGCTCATTTGGAGGGTGGGCTCCACCTATCCTGAGTCCAGGCTACGACTGGAGAGACCACTACTCTGCAGAGAGAGAGCAGATCAGAGGGGCTGCTCCCAGCTTTCAGAACAGAGTAACTAGGCACTGAGGAAGCTTCTGGAAGACCTTCAGAGCCCACAGAAGCACTTGGCATGAATGCTATCTCGTAGTGGTAGGACCACAGACTCTGGGGCCAGACTTCGTGGATTTGTATTCTGACTCCTCTGCTTGCTGGCTGTGTGACCCTGGACTAGTGACTTCACCTCTCTGGGCCTCACTGTCCTCTGTAAGTGTGATTCCATCTACCTCAGAGTGCTGGTGGGGTCCAAGTGTGAGTAGGCAGGCAATGCTTAGTCGAGTGCCTGAGCACTGCATGTGCCTCGTGTGTGTTAATGGTTAATTCAGGAGAATTCTTTTACCCCATTCCCCTCTCCCCCTGACTAGGTGGTCCTTGATCATCTGAGAGATGCAAATTAAAACAATGCTGAGATTTCACCTCACTCCAGAAAGAATGGCTGCTACCAAGAAATCAACCAATCACAAATGCTGGCAGGGCTGTGGGGAGAAAGGAACCTTTCTCCACTGCTTTTCCACAGCGCAACCACTGTGGAAATCAGCCTGAAGATTTCTCAAAGAATTTAAACTAGAGGTTGCTTTGGACCCAGCTATACCTGTTCTGGGTCTCTTCGCGAAAGAATTAAAAACATCATACCACAGCAATGTATGAGCACCCTTGTATATAGCAACACGGTTTGTATTAGCTAAATCTTGGAAACAGCCCAAATGCCCACAATTGATTTGTGGATAAAGAAGATGTGGGGTTTTTTTTAATACAACGGAGTACTACTCTGCCATAAAGAAGGATGAGCTTCAGACATTTAGAGCTAAATGGATGGACCTTGAGGCCATACCCTTAAGTGAAATAAATCAGAGACACATGTTTAAGTACCACGGCGTTTCTCTGGTGTGAGGAAATGAATGTGGAAATAAGGACTGAGATGTATAATGGATACTGAGAAATGGGAAGAAAGGGTTCAAATGGGAAGGGGAACAGGGAGGAGGGAAGGGACAAGAAGAAAAGGGAAAAAATGGAAACAAAGCTTTTGTACATAAGGAGGGGAAGGAACTTGAGGGGAAAATGAGATAAAATAAAATAAAATTTACTTTTAAAAGAGCCAAATGATTCACTTTCTGACGTTTTATTAATCTGTTGACATTTTAACAACTGTCTTTTGAGTTTCCTTTTCTCCCCAGTTTAGTCTTGAATTTTCACTGTAGCCGGAAAGACAGATATGGAAATCAACGCAATCATATGAGATAAGAATACATTAAATCACATGTCTGATGATGGGTCTGTATCCAGAATATAAAAATAACTCTCAAAACTCAAATTAGGGCTAGAGATTTAGCTCAGTGGTGCCTCCCTCGCAAGCACAAGGTCCTAAGTTCAATCCTGGTACCAAAGAGAACCAAAAAACAAAAACTTCATAAATAAAACAACCTGACAAAAAAGATGAGTAAAAGATGGAACCGAACACTTTACCAAAGATAAATGAATAACAGGTAAGCTCAGGAGAATATACTCAAATCATTAGTAATTAATTCAAGCTAAAGCCACAACAAGATGCCACAACACAATTATTAAAATGGCTACATTTTTTTCCTGTTAAGTTTATTGGTACATTTAAGGTAAACAATACAGTTACATTCATCGCTGGGATCTTGTACCTCTACATGACAGGTCTTGGTTCTTATTTTTTCCCCACACTCCTGCCCTCCCTCCACTGCCTCCACCCTTCCCTATTTACAAAGACTTTGTTTCCACTTTTTCCTTTTTTCACATTTTTTTCTTTTCCCTTCTTTCCTTTCCCCTCCCCTTCCCACTTCCCCTTTAAAATGGCTAAATTTTAAAAGATGGATCATACATAGTGCTTAGGGTAATTTGGGGGTAACTAGAGCTTTCATACATTACTGGTTTGAATGTTAAATGCTACAGTGATTTTGGAAAATACTTTGGTAGATACTTGAAAACACACACTTCTCATATGATATTCCATTCCACTCTAGGTATTTATGCAGGAGAATAAAAATGTAGGACCGCATAAAACTTTGTAGGAGTTTTGTTTATAATAGCTCCAACCTGGGACTTAACTAAATGTCTATTAGCAGGTAAGTAGACAAGGACAACGGGTATGTTATACGGTGGAATATTACTCAGCAATAAAAATGCAAGAACTACTGATACCAACCAGAACATGAGTAGCTCTCAAGATAAGAGAGTACTGGGTGAAAAATCCCAGAGTCGTGGAAATGCACACTAATCTACAGTAATAAAAACAACTTAAAGGTTGCCTGAGGATTGGGAGGGCCAAGTCAGGAAGAAAGGGTTATAAAGGGGAGCTTTTGGGAGTGGTGGGCATGTTCACTAACTTCATTGGGACAATGGTTTCATAAGTATATGGTAAACCCCACTTAGCCAGTCTTGCTTTCTATGGTTTCAGTTACTCATGGTCAACCATGGCCCCAAAATCCTAAGTGAAAAAATTCCAGAAATAAACAGTATGTAAATTTTACATTGCACCGTCATTCAGAGTAGCAGGTAAACATGTACATTCCTACTCTGTTCTGCCTGGGATGAAAATTATCTCTTTGTCTAGTGTATCTGCCTTGTATATGCTACCTGCCTGTTAGTCACTTAGTATCTTAGCTACCAGACACTGGCAGTATCACAGTGCTTGTGTTCAAGAGATCCTTATGGGCTCACCCTCGTGTTATGTCACAGTGCCCACACGGTTCCTCTCCTTCCAGCTGATCATACAGGCACGGTGCCGTCTCACACCAGCACAAGAGGAAAAGTAAATAGAGCACAGTAAAATTTTAAATTCTTCACAGCGCTGGGGATGGAACCCAAGGCCTTGCACATGCCAAGGAAGTGCTCGACCACTGAGCTGCTACCCAGACCTATGTATTTATTTTTAAGACAGAGTCTCACTAAGTTGCCAAGGCTGGCCCTGAACCTGATATCCTCCGGCCTCAGTTTCCTGAGTAGCCGGAATTACAGGAATGTGCCACTGTGCCTGAACAGAATAGTTTGAGAGAGGGGTTGGGGGGAGAGACCGCATCGATATAATGTTTTACGACAGGATATTGTTTTAATTGTTCTCTTTTGTGATTAGCTATTGCTGCTAATCGCTTTTTGTGCCTTTTGTATAAATTGAGCTTCATTGCTGGCCTGTATGTGTAAGCAACAACACAGTCTGGTGGGATTTCCTACTGTCTGCGGTTTCCGGTATCTGATGGAGGTCTCCCCGCCCCCGCCCAGTACCAGGAATCGAATGCAGGTCCTCAGGTTTACCAGGCAGGCCCCGCACATCGTCAGTCCTCTGATGGAGGTCTTGGAATGTATCTCCCACGGATGAGGGGCAGCAACTGTCAGTGTCAGAACTTATCGGTTGTACACTTTAGTGATGAGAAGTTTACCCTTCGTCAATTCTACTCGACACACACCCTCCCCAAAACTCCACTGACCCCCTCCCCTACGTGCTCACATTGCTGGGGTCCTGCAGAACAATTGACTGGGCAGCAGGTGGGGCGCAGTGGCTGCCCCTGCTGGGCCAGGGACCCCATTTTGAGAATCCCTGGAGTGGAGTTCTAACATGTTTTTTTATTTTTTTTAAGAATAAGGTTTTTGCTTTATTTTTGCCTTTCAGTGACACAAGGTAGTGTAAATTAAGTACAATATCTACTAGATAGGAATTATTTTTTGCAGTATCAAATGGGAAAACATGGTTAAGAATATACCATTCAGCCGGGCGTGGTGGCACACTCGTGTAATCCCAGCACTCGGGAGGCTGAGGCAGGAGGATCACTGTGAGTTCAAGACCAGCCTGGACTACACAGTGAGTTCCAAAGCACTCAGAACTACATAGTGAGACCCTGCCTAAAAAAAAAATATATATATATATATGCCATTCAACAGCTGGGCATGGTGGCAGGAGGATCACAAGTTCAAGCCTAGCCTTGGCAATTTAACTAAGCTAAGTTTCCCAGAATAAAAATTTTTTAAAGGCTGAGGATGTAGCTGAGTAGAGGCCCTGGGTTCAATCCCCAGTACTACCAAACAATTTTTTTTTAAATTTTTTATTGTACTAGAGGAAAATAAGAGAATTTTCATGACAACAAGAAGGGAATTTTTTGTAGTCTAGTCTTTATTACCTCAACTAACGGAAAAATTTTGTGTGAAAATGTCCGATCTCCTCACTTCTCATGCTGTGTAAGTAGCTTCTATGACAAATAACTATATTTTCCTAATTCAGATGTTACAATTAAAAGGGGATAAGTAAAAATATCATTGATATAGGATAGAGAAATTGGCTAAAGGACTGAAGAAACTTGTACAGTGTGATCATATTGCTAACCTCAGAACAAAGACTAAATATAAAAAAATTCTTTTTAATGGAAAAATGTCTATTATGGTATTGAGTATTAAAGTGTAATTTGGGGGGGGCATGGGGGATCAAACTCAGGTCCCTGTGTTTGCAAGGCAGGCAGCGATATCACTGAGCTAAATCCCCAATCCAAAGTGTGATTTTTAATAGTATGATGATTGTAATGATTTTCCATCCCCAGTTTGTTTTCTACATTAAAATTACAAGATTTGGAGCCAGGGATTTAGCTCAGTGGCACTGCGCGTATTGCAAGCTCAAGATCCTGAGTTCAATCCCCAGTATAAAACAAAACAAAACAAAATAAAAATATATATATAATATATAATTACAATTTTATATAAAGTTATAATATTTTAAAAATAGGCTGGGCATGGTGGCACATGCCTGTAATCCCAGCACTGAGGAGGCTGAGGTGGCAGGATCATCACAAGTTCAAGACCAGCCTGAGCGACCTACATAGTGAACTACATAGTGAGACCCTGTTTAAAAAAAAAGTGGTTTTTTTTTTCTGGAAAAAACAAATAACTGGTTTATAAAGAAATATCCAACAATGTAAAGTTTGTATCATTGCCCCAAGCTAGTTTTAATTATCTTGCTAGGGAATCCACATGCTTTAATTCTCATTTCAACAATTTAAAATAGTCCTATGTCCTTTTTTTGTATTCTATCTCTGTATTATGTAGGCTATCATATGTAAATATTTTTTGTACCAGAGATCAAACTCAGGTCCCGCACTTGCAAGGCAGGTGGTGAAACCACTGAGCTAAATCCCCAGCCCCTCGTATGTAAAATTTTATACATGATGTTCTATAACTTTTTCCAAATACAACAAACACTAAAAGTAGAAACTAGTTCATCTTTTTTTCCTTTTTTTGAGGCAGGGTCTTGCCACAAAGTCCAGGCTGGCCTTAAACCCACTGTGCAGCCCAGGCTGGCCTTGAACCCAGGGAAATCCTCCCTCCTCAGCCTCCCAAGCAATGGGACCACAGGTGCACACCACCCCTCTGAAACTAGCTCATCTTTTTTTTGTTTTGTTTTGTTTTTTTGTTTTTTGAGGCAGGGTCTCGCTATGTAGTTGAGACTGACCTGGAACTCACTATGTAGTCCAGGTTGGTTTCAAACTCACAGAGATCCTCCTGCCTCAGCCTCCCCAGTGCTGGGATTACAGATCTGCGCCACCACACCCACCTTGAAACTAGTTCATTTTAAAAGCATTATGAGGGCTGGGGATATAGCTCAGCGATTCTGCTGCTTGCCTCCCAAGCACAAGGTCCCAAGTTCAATCCCCGGTGCCAAAAAAAAATATATATATATGAATTTACCTCTTAAAATGATAGTCACCACTTTAAACTCTTTTTGAAAATTATAAGAAAAATAGCTTTCAGCTGGGTATGATGGTGCAAGCCTGTAATCCCAGCAAATGGGAGGCTGAGGCAAGAGGATCGCTATGAGTTCCAGACCAGGCTGGGCTACATAGTGAGTTCAGGTCAGTCACAATTACATAGTGAGACCCTGTCTCAAAAAAAAGAAAAAAAATAGCTTTCAGAAATAAATTTACTCTAAACATTAGCCCAGTTGGATTTATTCCTTTATTGTGGTTCTGGGGATCAAATGCAGGGTCTTGTGCATGCCGGACAAACACTGCCACTGAGTATACCCACCCCTCCACACCTCCACCAGCCCAATTAATTTCCACCAAAATTTAGTATTATGGGATCACGTCGTGTTGTCTTCATAAATCTGAGAAAGCTTCCAGGACTCAATCCCATGGTTGGAGCATTAGTCACTGGATGAAAATATACCTTCTCATGTCCACCTTCCAGAAAAGCAGAATCCAAAACAAATTTCACATCTCCATCATCACAGAAGAGCACCAGGGGTGTAGCTCAACCTTGGCCAACTTTCAGGTTTTCTTTAGCATGGCTATCTCATGAGCAAACCACAGATTTCCACGCCCAATATCTAAATGCTTGGCAAGATGGTGTAAATTCACTTGTCTATCATGAAGAACTATCACCAGCCAATAGCTTTTTTTCTTTTTGTCCTTAAGAAACAGATTCTTGCCGGCATGCTGGCACACGCCTGTAATCGCAGCACTCGGGAGGCTGAGGCAGGAGGATCACTGGGAGTTCGAGACCAGCCTGAGCTACATAATGAGTTCCAGGTCAGTCTCAACTATATAGTGAGACACTGTCTCAAACAAGAGGAAAAAAAAAACAGATTCTTATTGTGTGCTCCTTTCAAATGCTAGATATGATATATCATTTCATTAACTATAAACACCTCAGGGTGCTCCATTACCTCCGTGTGGACAGCCAGGGTGCCGAGTCTCTGCTCTAGGACTGCCACCAAATCTGTTTCCACCATCCTACTGCGACACCAGAATCTGTTTCTTCAGTGGATGAGGGGAAAGAGTGCTCCACCTTTAAATTCATTCTTCCCCTTCCTGACAGCCTCTCCACTGGGGGTAGTACGTTCTGTAGTACGTTCTTTTATAAATAAACGCCAGGGCCGGGGACTTGGCTCGGTGGTTCCACAGCCTGCCTTGCAAGCACAAGGGCCTGAGTTCGATCCCCGGTACCTCAAAAACAAAAACAAAACAATAAAACGCCAACATCTCTTCTACCTATGAGGGAGGCACTCCCTCTACCTGGCTGACCTCCCCTCTTACTTCATCTGGCCTTCACTTAATTCATGCAGCTTAAACAGGGAGGCTTTAAATACGCTCCTTAGAACACCCATCCTCCCACTCACGCTGAATTCTTGACTCTCTTCGTGTCTTTCCTCAAAAGCCATCACCTCAGTGGACAGTTCCAGAACACCCCATCTAAAACACCAACGATTAATTTGCCCTGACAGTTCCTAGCCCCCTTCCCTGCTTGCGGTTCCTTTCATGTATTACGGACGACGTTCTAGGTACTTTACATATCGATCTCGCTTACTCTCTGTGTCCCTCCCTAGAATGAGAGCTTCAGGAAGTCACAGCTTGTTCACTAAGCCCCGCACCTAGAAGGCACCCGGCACAGAGGAGATGGTCAGTAAATATTTGCTGATGAATGAACAACCACACCCAGGGAAAAACTAGGTAAAAAGCTGAAGGACAATGAGAAAGCGTCCAAGACTAACGCCAGTGGCCTCAGAATGATCGTGAAACCGTCCAAGGCACACCAGGCTGCCTGAGGCTTCCAGCCAGCCCCCCTGAGAACTCCTGCATCCGGTATGCTGAACAGAGAGCTGGCAGGCACGTTAGCCAAGCCCACATGTAGCTCTGACACTAGTTTCCACGCCACCGAGCAGGAGCCATAAAAATAGAACAGATTGTTTCTAAACTGTTCTGACCAGTCTTGCTTTCAGAAGGGGCACAAGCAGATAGGCTAAGATCTAAACTTAGGAGCAGCAAGCCTATTTATTATACCAGATGAAGGAACACCTGTTTTCTCAACAGCAAAGTACACAGAAATATGATATGAATGCATTTTATTTAAGGTAATATTATGCCCGATTTCAAAGCATGCTTTTAAAAATGCTAAAATTTATTAAACTACTTTTGCTTTTAAATAATGTAAAATCAATTTTAATAAACAGACGCACAGATTGTGTCTGCAAGGATTCATGAGGAAGTGTATCAGCACTTGTTCCTGAGGACAGTTACATACTCGGAAGAAAAAAGTGAGAGACAGACATTTCCATTGTTACACTTTTCTAATTTAGGAATCACATCATGTTGATGTGTTACTTACGCAAAAATAATAACAGATCAAACTTGTTTTTGAAGCAGCCTCTCCCCGCACCCCCGTGAGGTTTTCCTTCCCCTCCAGAGTCCAGATTAGTGTTTCCACAAGGTACAGGCAACACGTAAATCCATGCTCCCTACCTCCTGGACAGGAACTCCCGGGACACTCCGGAATGATTAGAAGTTAGTTGGGCTGAGATATGTCAGCTCATTTTCTAACCTTTCATCTAAATACAGGTTTTTCACCTGTTAGAAAAGTTTCTCTCCCCTCCCGCTTCTCCCCTCTCCCTTTCTTTCTCTCTTCCTGGTATCAGGGGATCGAACTCAGAGCCTTGCTCTTGCGAGGCAGGTGCAGGGCCACTGAGCTAAATTCACATCCCCATATCCTCATTTTCTAATGAAAACCCTCAGGGCAAGGCAGGATCCTCTCAGAAACA
Source organism: Fukomys damarensis (assembly GCF_012274545.1). Taxonomy (NCBI): domain Eukaryota; kingdom Metazoa; phylum Chordata; class Mammalia; order Rodentia; family Bathyergidae; genus Fukomys; species Fukomys damarensis. The sequence goes on along the minus strand of NW_022900935.1, from coordinate 49,862,467 downwards.
TAAAGAAAAAGAAATATCACTAAAAATGAATGGGGCTTAATAAAGTGAGATTATTTAAGGAGCCGCACCCTGAAAAGCTCTCTTTATTCCCTGCCACCTTGTATCAATCCACTTCAGAAATAAAATATCCACAGACAAGAAAAAGACCTGAACTGCAGCAGGGCCCTGGCTGAGCACTCAGCATAGAAAGGTTCCAGGGAAAGTCTCGGGGTTCTGTTAGGCGTTACCTACGGGCGCTATTTTTGTGTTCCACAAACTCTCCCCAAGCACAAGCACCAGAGACCCCCCTGGCTTCCGAAGAGTCAGCAGAGAAGCAAACGGGCGCTCTTTTACTGGCGTTTCAATTGGACACCCGAGAGGCCCGTGGAGGCCGATGCCCCGGGTCCTAGCATGACCGAGACTCACACACCACAACCCTTTCCTAATAGGTCACCTCTACCTCCCGCAGGAAACCGGCAGTAGACTGCAGTCCACTCTTCCTAATACACACCAGCCATACTGCCACCACCTAAGTGCCTCACCATTACTCGGTAAACACAGCTCATCCTGTGCCGGCGCTCCAATCTGAGCTTACATAAGCGGGTCTCTCCGAGGATGCTCAAAATCCTATTACTATCCTGCGGTTAAGAAGTAAAAGTGGGCCGGGGATTTAGCTCAGTGGTTCGGTGGCCTGCCTTGCAAGAGCAAGGACCCAAATTCAATCCCTGGTACCAAAAAAAAAAAAAAAAA
>NW_022900935.1:49852823-49861631 GCF_012274545.1 Fukomys damarensis | reverse complement strand
TAAAATCTTTAATTCTTTGTGTTTTATTATAATTAACATTTTTAAATTAGATTTCTCATTAACAACACAGGGAGGAGTCTGTATATTACACTCCATCTGTTGTACTTAAACATCTCAAAACATGTAGGTTAATATTAAAGATAATTCATCATTATTTTTAATTCTTTGGGTATTATTATAATTAACATTTTTAAATTAGATTTCTCATTAACAACACAGGGAGGAGTCTGTATATTACACTCCATCTGTTGTACTTAAACATCTCAAAACATGTAGGTTAATATTAAAGATAATTCATCATTCTATTTTTAATTGTAGCTCTTGTTTAACATGATTGTAATACTCATATCTTCCACACTTCTCCAGCTCCTAGTCTTGCTGATACTCACCTGCACTATTTTTTGTTGTTGCTTGTTGTTGTTGTTGTTTTGAGACAGGGTCTCACTGTGTAGTTGAGACTGACCTGGAACTCACTATGTAGCCCAGGCCGATCTTGAACTCACAGCGATGCTCCTGCCTCAGACTCCCCAGTGCTGGGATTACAGGCGTACAACCACCATGCCTGGCTCTCCTGTACTATTATTAAAACAATGCTGTGTATATATTTCTGACAACTCTGTACATGTGCCTTCTGCATTAGAAAACCTACATTCACAAATTTATACAATGTCAGATTCTTCCTAAACCTTAATGACATACTTATAATGAACCCTATCTTCCTGTATTTTTTAGATCAGTCAAGATGAGACTTGATCCTGGGCTAGGCAAGGTCAGCCCCATCTCAGCCTGATGAAGTTAAAAGAAAAAAGATATTTGGGCCCCTCTGCATCCCTTCAGAATAAAGTATCGAAACCTTGGGGTACGGGGATGAGGTAGGATAGAATTATAGGTAGAAGCTGGGCATGGTGATGCACACTTGTAATCCCAGCCCTTGGGAGGCTGAGGCAGGAGGATTGCTGTGAGTTCGAGACCAGCCTGGGCTACCTAGTGAGTTCCAGGTCAGTCTCAACTACATAGTGAGACCCTGCCTCAAAAAGCAAACAAAAAAAGAAATATAGGCTGTTAGGAGACAAAATCATAACTTTAAAAATGAGGGGCCAGAGATTTAGCTCAGTGGTGCCGATGCATGCCTTGCAAGCACAAGGCCCTGCATTCAAACCCTGTTACCAAAAAAAAAACAAAAACAAAAACAAAAAAATTAAGAAGACTTTGTATAATAATGAAAACTGCAACTTCAAGACATAAATCTAGTTTTAAAAAAATTTTTCTCCCATGATACAGTAGGACTGGGGCACTTCCTTATACTGCAGATGAACTGGGGCCATCCCCTTTTACCTATAAATCGATGTTACCTATAGTAGATCACCTCTTTTCACCTGTGAGATTGGCCTTTCCCTGGAGATGGTATTGACCGCTACCCTCTAAGAATGGGCCACCATCGTCCCCCTGCAGAAAGAGCTGTCGCCTTTCAACTACAAATTGAATTCCCTCTTCACAGATTCACAAGTTCTGCAGTTTTCTGCCATAAATAACCCAGCTCAGGGCCATTAGCACACCTCTCTCTGGAGTGCCGGCAGTTTCATTTGCTTCAGTGTGTTTTAAATTATGCCTAATAAATCCCTTTATGCATCTTACTGATGCGTCCTGAAGATTCTTTTTCTGCGATGGAAGTCAGTGAACCTGCAATCTGTCCCATGGGCTCCCCATGTCCACTTTGGAGACCTCCTTGGACCCTGTCTGGTGACATAACCGCCACTGACCTCTCATGGCTTCATCAAGCTCAGCTGTGGGAGCTGGCACTCCAGAACCCCAGCCTAGGGGAGCAAGGGAATAGGACGGGGTTCTGATTCCTCGCCCTCTGATTGGTAGCCCCTTTGAAGTCGTCTTGCTGGTCCAAGAAATTAGCTCCCATTTAGTCATCAGGAAACCGTGAATAAAATATTTCTGATTATCTCTTTAGTCTGATGTTTGAGAAAAAAGAGCAGTGGGAATGAAGAGGCAATTGCCAAATCTTTTTTAATCTAAGAATAGACTACACACACAGCAGGGAGAAAAAGGTCCTCTCACTAATTGAACACAAAACTAAAATTCCTACTTACTGGAATAAACTCAGAAAAATGTGTGCACGGATTGGACACACAGGACAAGGGCACATGAACAGCAGAGCATGGAGGGTCATGCAGTCTCACAATGTTTCTTCCTTTTTCCTTGATCCACTCTTCCCTCCTTGGGAAACCCCGATAGTAGAAATCTCATTCACCTGAAGACCTGATTCTACACAAAAATTACGGGAGTTGCACATTTCTGCTTGTTGAACAGCATACTGGCTTTGCTCCGCTTTGTTCGGATGATAAGGCAGTTTCCTCTTCTTTCTCTTGCAGGGCCGACAGTTAAAACACAGAGTTGTTGTGTTTATAGCCACTACAAGGAGGACAAAAATAATGAAGAAGATGGTAGAACTGCTTCCTTCGCTGGGTCCTGGCCAAAACACAAAAGATATAGAAATTGGGGGTGGAAGGGTCCAAGACAAGAGACTCAGCCCACCTCAGCCCACCAAGCCCAATTCTTAGTCTCACCTTCCCCAGCCCAGAAAAATGTTCCTTGCTGATTTTTATCAAAACCCTGGCGGATTTCTATCCCAAGCCTAGCAGCAGGGGAGAAGCAGTCACCTTGAACAGTCACAGCAATGTCTTTGCTGACAGAGCCCAGCTGGTTGGTGGCCGTGCAGCAGTAGATCCCAGTGCGGCTCTGGGTCGCTTTCTGTGGCACTGCGAGGTCAATGACAACCCCATTCCAGGTACACGCTAAAGCCGGGGCTGGGTTTCCCTCTGGGACACAAGCAAGCATCTGCTCCTTCCCTTCTACCCACGTCTGGTTGCCAGGGCAACCAGATTCTTCTAACCTTGGCTTGTCTGAAAGAAAAGAATCCCCGAGGAAGCCAGCTTGTTGTGGGTCCCGTTCCCTCCTGACCCTCACAGTCAGCTGCTCCTCCTTCCCCAGTCTAAATGCTGTTTCCTTGACACATTTCCTTCCAAGGGAAAGACTATCCGTTTCCTGTTTTGGACCAACTCCCCTCTCTTCTGTTTGGACGAGGAGTCTGAGATGAAACCTAGGGCATCTTTATGCATTCGGGTTAAACGGTAAAACATTGCTATCAGTGGCGCCCTGGAGCCCCTGCTTCCTAGCTTAGCTTCTCAGTGGGTAGTGACAAAATCAGAAATGAGGATTTTTCTCACTTTTCAAAATACAAATTTTGATATGGAAATTTCCCTCCTTAGCATCAGCTCCACTAGTCCTTTTGTTTATTATTATTAATATTATTATTATTATTATTATTATTACTATTATTATTGCTTTTGTGAGACAGGGTCTCGCTGTTAGTTTAGGCTGGCCTTGAACACACAGCAATCTGCCTGCCTCAGCCTCCCAAGTGCTGGGATTACAGGTATGTGACACCATTTAATGTTCTCCTCAGCCAATCACGTTCAACAAATGCTGTCTTGACTGCCTTTAAAACTTCTCTTTCTAGCTTCCATTTTCCCTCATCTTCCTTTACACTCACTTGGCTGGGGGCAAAATAAGCCTGGAGAGGGAGAGTTTCCATTTTATTTTCTCCTTTGATTGTTCTGTTTGTTTGGTTGGTTGGTGGGTTGGTTGAAAAAAAAAAACGTGACAACTCTAATAATGAAGTTATTGGCCAGGATCTCTGCAAATACAAAGATAATCCTTTTTGACAAGAAAAGATCGGGCTTCTACTCACATAAAACATGGAGCTGAATCACAGTAGTTTTAACCAGTCGCTGACCCTGCACCTCCAAAGAGGCCTCACAGGAGAAATTTCGGCCATCATCTTCCTCCTTGGCAGTAAACAGAAGCCAGGCAGGTTCCCCAGGGGCAGGGACATCGGGGGCCCCTTGAAGCCGAAGAGTAGGACTGGGTGAAGTTAGTGCATGCCCCGAGCAGGTTACATTAACATCTGTCCCTGCCAGCGTGTGTGATTCTTCTATCTCTAGGATTGGTGGAGGGAAACCTATAATAAAGAGAAAGAAAACAGAAAACCAAGCCCATGTTTGAAAACAGGCAGCACCTTCTGTGCCCTCGCTGCTGGTGACCTCCCTTGGGCAGGCAGACAAAAGAGGGAAGATGCTGAATGTCCTTAGCGCTTCTGCAAAGCCTGCATGGAAAGAACAACAGTGCTTTTGGGAAATCGAGAGCTTCTGTTCCGACAAATTCAGCAGTGCGTACGTTTGCTATGCTGCTATGAGGGAAGCGAGACGTCTTTTCACCTCGCAGATCTCCCTACCTCGGGTCATTGTTCCGGAACGAAGTTTGAGCATCCCAGGCACTCTTCGAGCGAGAACCCCTGTCCTAACACCACCTGCCTGCCTTTAGCAGAAAAAGAGAAGCAGTGTGCCTGGAAAAGGTCACCCCGACGCATGACTGCGTAAGTTTTCAAGGGCGTGGGGGAGGCAGGTCACTCACTGTAGATACGCACTAGCTGCCTTGTCTGCTGTTCCACTGGACCCAGAGACACAAAGCATGACACTTCCTGGTCACCAGCCTCCATGGCCCGGACGGTGGCATTAGCCCACACTGTGTCTCCCTTCCAGGAGAGGAAGGGGCTCAGCTCCTGGTCTCCCAGGAACATGTGGAATACAACTTCCTTGGCTGGAAACACCCTGGCCACCTCACAGCTCACAGGCTCTGCCGTCCCAACTTCCAGGACTGAAGAGACCCAGATCAGGGGGCTCTGAAAGAATTCTGCCAAGAAATTGGGAAGAGGAAAATTAAAAGAAAGGAGAAAAACCACGATAAATCATGTGCCGCGAAGCAAGGGAGTGGTGCTCAATGGTCTTTCTCTCACACGATGCGTTAAAGGACAGCTGAAGCTCCATTACTCTCACAACCTCACCCTAAACCCTGTGGGAACTTGGTCTCACAGGCCCTGGCAAAATGAACGAAATGAGGGCCTGGACTCTTGACTCACCAAAGATCCGGAGCACCTTGATGGCTGAGCGGCCACGAAAGAGCCCTCCACCTCGTGAATTCAAATCCACTTCTGCACTGCAGGAGAAATTGCACCTGTCATCCTCCCTCTGCGCTTTGATACTGATGGTGACCTCAGCTCTTTGAGAGGCCAAAGCCAAGCTGACAAAGTTCTTTCTGTATAGCTCTTGGTTACCCTGGAAAAGGGTAAGGGTGAGGTACTCCAGGGGTGCCACACGGGGCACAAGGCACCTCACTGTAAAGGCTTCATCCATGGCTACCCAGTCGGGCTGCAGCTCCAGGATCACCTGCTCTGGCGGCTCTTTAAAACAAAAAGGTAGGGCTTGATGAAAGAGGGCTACCTACCTCTCCAGAAAGGTGACTGCTACCCATTAAACCATCTCCCTGCCAGCCTCTGGCTCTTCTGCCCCTCAAGGGTGGTGAGAGCCATGGCCAAGAAATGTGACAGTTGAGAGAGGTCCTTTGCTTTGACTGTTGTTGCCATTCCGGAGAATTTTATTTCTTTTCAGAGGTGCTTCAGAGACATGACCAGCTTTGAGAAAGCTCCTCAGCATCACACAAAAACTCCATCCTACCTGAGTTCTTTGCCCATAGGGATCCCAACTATTCTTTTCTTTTTTGATATCAGGGATCGAACTCAGGTCCTTGCACTTGCGAGGCAGGTGGCGGAACCACTGAGCTAAATCCCTGGCCTGGGATCCTTACTACTCTTAACAGCTGTAACTTTGCCAATGCTAGTTTACCCCTGAAAGATCCTCCTCACCCACCCCAATAATTCAAAGCCTATCTATTTTGCAGAAGGGAAGCTTGGAGCCTTCTTTTTCATAGACTTTGCTAGTTATCCCAGTTCAGAAACCTCTCCTTTCTCCAATCCCTATTTAAGACCTTGTAGTAAATAAGCTAGCACTTGTTTTACCCTTTTTTTGGGTGATTTAGAGGCTAGCATTATTAGTATCTGCTTCTTGTATTTGACGATATTCTCAAGCAGAGATCTCAGGAGGCCCTTTACAGTCTACTAATAATATAAAACCCAGAATAGAAGTGCCAGGCTCTAGAATCCTGACAGTATAACAAACATCTTTATGAAGAGCACCAGTTCTCTCCTAAGAGAAATCCCTCATTTTTCCCTAAATAAATTTAGACATATTTCTGTTTCCCCCACTCTGCCCATCCTCCCCATCCCTTTACCCCGCTCACGATACACAGTGATGTCAAGGCTTGCGTCCTTCTGGATCCCTGCACAAGAAAAGAAGCACCGCAGGACAGAGTTCTCTGTGACACCCTCCAGGAGGAACAGCTTCCACTGACGCCCTTCATCCACCTGGGTTTTCTTTAAGAAGGTGTCAATTCCACTGGGTCCTGGGTCTGGGCAGGTGGTACTGCAGTTGACCACTAGAGACTGTCCAAACCTCACGAGAGCCTGATTTGGCCAAACAGAAACCTCAAATAGCTCTTCTGTGGCCCCTGAAATGAACACATATGCCAAAGACTCCGGTGAGGACCACCAGACCCAGACAAAATACAGAGACTGTTCTACCTAATTTTAGGTTAGAGAGTAGGGAAACTTCCCTGAATGAAAATGTTCAGGGGACTGGACAATAAAAGACCTTTAATACACAAGTGGGAGGACTGGGGATTTAGCTCAGTGGTTGCGCCACCTGCCTCACAAGCGCATGGTCCCAAGTTTGATCCACGGTACCAAAACCACAGCAACAAAAAAGTGAGAGCCCTGATTTGATTCCACTACTACTCCTTTTATCTGTCTGCTTCCTTTAGATAATTGCTTCACCATGGAATCGGTGGAGTTCTTAAAATCATTCCCATGAAACTATTCTCTTCATAAGCTTTCAAAATTCCTAGACACTTCCCAGGTTTGTCTACTGGGGACACTCATGGGGTTAGCAGGCCCCTGGACAAAAGCTTTCTTTACTTATACCTTAAAACAGTGTTTTCTCTCAAATTATAGTTCAGGACCTCTTTCACTAGAATCACCTGGAATGTTTGTACAACTGCAGATTCCTACTTCATCTTGGATTGAGTGGTTACAAATCTGTAAAGATGGGACCTGGAAACATGCCAGAGAACAAAGCAAGCCTCCTGGGGCCCCTTCTACCAACCTAACTGTGAGCAGCACTGGCTATGATCACTCATTTCCCATTGAACTTTCCATTTCTTCCATTTTGCTTCAATGCTAAAGCAAGGGGTGATTTGGGATGCCTGTAAGTTTAGTCTGTGTATGGCTTGGTCTTCAATGTCATCCAGAGGCCCATATGCTAAAAGACTTGGTCCTTAGCCTGTGGCTGTATTCAGAGGGAGTAGAACCTTTAGAAGGTAAGGCTTAGAGGAAGGAAATTAGCTCCCTGGGAGCATGCCATAGGGAATACTGGGGCTCCATCCCTGCTCTTTTTGTTTTCTGGTCACCAAGAAGGAAGTGGCTTTGCTCTATCGTAACTCTTGTCATAACACTGTGCCTCACCACAGCCCCCAAAACAATGTGGTCTAGCAACCATGGACTGAAGCCTCTGAAACCAAAATAACTCCTTCCTCCTTTTAAGTTGGTTTTCCTAGGTATTTTTTTTCCTGGAGACCAAAAGCTAACTGAAGTCTATCAGAGAAATCTCATGTTCTGTAAGAGATATCAGATAGGTTTTAGACATCTGATGTAGGTGAGTGGCACGGCCTCCTGAAATCTTACCTACAGGTCCCCTTTAGCCAGCCCATGTCTACCACCTACCACATATACTAAATGCAAGTTCCCTCTGGGAATATACAACTCTTAGAGCAATGTTACTGGCTAAGGCTTCAGACTCCCTTTTTTGCCATTAGAAACTCACTCCTTGCAACTGAGCTATGGGCCTTGTACTATGACCCATGGTGGCTCATCCTGTCACAAAGAGTGGCAACAAAGTAAAAACATTCATGAGAAGAAAAAGACAAGACACTTTTGGGACACCAGAGAGCCAAGCAGTGGAGGCACATTTCCCAGGGGAATTTTCTCAGATGGTTTATTAATTTGGTTATCCCAATTATAAGCCAAAGACACTTAAGGGCTCTGTGTCCATGTGATCTAATAAAAAAATAAATAAAACTCTCCCAAGGGTCTGGATGAGCTAATACTGAAGTGTCACCATACCCAGGACTTCTCATCCCTGTCCTCCTTGACCTGCTGCCTGTATTCCAGCACCTACTAAAGAAACCTTCCCAAACAGCCTCACCTGGGCAAGGGATCAAGGCCAGCAGGGCCCAGACACCAAACGGAAGCACTGTCATCCTTCAGAGAAAAGGCCAAAAGCTGGAGAAGAAGAAAAGCAACAGTAGTACTGGAGAAAGTGGAGGAAAAAAGGATATAGAAAATTCTTTCTACTGTTAGATCAGCCCCTTTCCTAACACCTTATTTAGTCTGGAGAAACTGCAGCAAGTAGGGGAGTGTACTAAAAGTTCTTCTTGCATCTATTCATCCAAGTTTGGTCTATGCATATAGGAAAAAGACAAGGAAAATATGAAAACCAGTGAAGGGATATCCGAGTAGTGAGATTACTTTTATTAGATAACTTCCATCTATTAGACTGAACCAACAAAAGGGTGTCAGCATGAAACATGACAAATGGATTTAGAGAGAGAAAATTTGGCAGTGTTTATCTGACACTGTCCAGTGGAAGATGGCCCTGAATCTAAAGAATGTGGTCACTAAAGTTCTGTTCTCTGATGTAAGGGAGAAATGTTTCATCAGGCCCCTCTTTAGGACCTGTGAAAATATCCCTCAAAAAAATATATCCTTCAAAACATTTTTTCTTTTTGTTT
>NW_022900935.1:49838914-49852537 GCF_012274545.1 Fukomys damarensis | reverse complement strand
TTTTTTTTTTTTTTTTTTTTTTTTTTTTTTTTTTTTTTAACTCTGCCTCCATTTTCACCAAGCAAACCTTGGATTACTACTCTGGCTGAGTTAAGTCAAAAGTCTCTACTTTTTGGGCCAGGGATTTAGCTCTGTGGTGCCACTACCTGCCTTGCAAGCGCAAGGTCCTGAGTTTGATCCCTGGTACCTCCCCCTGCCCCCAAAAGTCTCTACTTCTCTGTTCAACACCAATCTATCCCTGGCTTCCTTTCAAAACCCATTAGAGCTGGGATGACAGTGCATACCTATAATCCCAGCGCTCTGGGAGGCTGAGGCAGGAGGATTTCAAGTTCAAATCCACCTTGGGGAACTTAGTGATACCCTGTTTCAAAATTTAAAATTTTTCAAAAGGGATAGGGATGTAGTTCAGTGTGAAGGCCCTAAATTCAATCTCTACTACTGCTGAAAAAAAAAAAAAAAACCTATTCAAAGTAATTTCTTCGCTGAATATTTGCTTTTTTCTTGTGATGCTGCTAGGCATTAAACTTTACTCTCTAATTTTGTACTTGAATTTTCAAACACTGGGGGTTTTTTTGTTTTTTGTTTTTTTTAGTTTATTGGTACATTTTAGGTATACAGTACAATTACATTATTGGGATCTTGTACCTTTACATGACAGGTCTTGGTTCTCATTTTTTCCCCTTGTCCCTGAAACACTGGGTTTTGTATAGGTCTATTTTACTTCTATGCTAGTCTGAAAATTTTTTTCTAATCTTCTTTATACATGCATAAGAGAATAGGCTTATCAAAATTTATACTTCTGGCCAGGCATGGTGGCACAGGCCTATAATCCTAGCACTTGGGAGGCAGAGGCAGGAGGATTGCTGTGAGTTTGAGTCCAGCCTGGGCTACATAGTGAGTTCCAGGGCAGTCTCACCTACATAGTGAGACCCAGTCTCAAAAAAACAAACAAAAACCAAAACAAAAATGTATACTTCTAAGTGAATGTTACCTTTCAAAATAAGCACTTTAGGAGGATTAGAGCTTATTCCAGAGGTGACTATTATTCAAGTTTTCTTTTGGAAGTGCTTTAGAACTGGTTTTTAAACTATACAAAATAGAAAACTGCCTTTATAAAGTTTTCTTTCTTTTTTATGGAGTGAGGTACTAAGGAATGAACCCAGGGTCTCACACATGTGTGGCAAGTGCTCTACCACTAAACTACATCCCAAATTCTTTAATTTTTATTTTGAGACTTATTAGGTCTTATTAGGTTGCCCAGGCTGGGTGTGAACTTGCAATTTTCCTCAGTCTCCCAACTAGATGGGATTACAAGCATTCATCACTACGCCTAGCTAAATTATCCTACTACTCTTTGAATAAAATTGATATTATTCAGTCACTTTATTTGCTAAGCTTAGCTCTGAGTTAATCCCTTTCCTTGGAAATCTGTTATCACTGAAAATATTTAAATAAAGTACCCAGATTCTGAAGGAGATTTCAAAACACCAGTGTTAAGTAACAACTCTGTTGGAAAAAACACAAGAGCCCAGAGTGGGACTGCTTAATATTCATACATTCTTTCGGCAATTATTTCTTTTTTGCAAACAATTATTGAACAACTACAACAGGCCAAGCTTTTTGAAAGATGTAGAAGATAGTTTTGTCCCATGACAGAAATTCTTAGAAATTTGGTGGGGAAACAATGTAAAAAAAATAATACTCTGGGCTAAGTGTGATAATAGCAAGAGGGAGGAGGAAATAAGTGAGGATTGAATGAGTTAGGTCCAAGTATATCAATAAAATAACAATGTTCTAGGCAGGTATGGTGGTGCATGCCTGTAATTCCAGCCCTCCAGAGGCTGAGGCAGGAGGATTACCTCAAGTTTGAGGCCAGCCTCAACTACATAGTGAGACCCCATCTCAAAAAACAAACAAAAAAATTGTAAATATTTTTTCACACCTTATGTAAGATTTAGATGATATCACTTCTTCATATCTAATATTATTTTGGAAGTAGCATGGAAAGTGTAGAAAATGGCTTTCCCACTACCAAAGGATATATGTAACATTCATTTGGCTGGGATGTGTGTGTGTGTGTGTGTGTGTGTGTGTTTTGGTGGTTTTTTTGTTTGGGTTTGGGTTTTTTTGGTGCTGGGGATTGAACCTAGGGATTTGTATGTGCTAGGCAAGTACTCTACCAATGAGTTATATATTATCCCAAGCTCACGCTGTATAATATTTTAAAATACTAAAGGGCTGGGGATTTAGCTCAGTGGTTCTGCTGCCTGCCTCACAGCACAAGGTCCCAAGTTCGATCCCCAGTACCCCCCTCAAAAATAAAATAAAATATTAATCATGTAACTTTGCATACTGTACAATCCAAATTAACTTGAAGCCTATCCTATTTCAATAGCCCATTCTCAATCATCTTACCTAACAATTTCTAACATTTAGTAAACACACACTGTATTCCAGGCATTGAACCGTATGCTTTATTTTCATTATCTCATACTAAGCCTATGATTATCCCTAATTTTACAGATGAGAAGATAGAGGCTAAGAAAGAGAACCTTGCTTGCCTCTGATTACACAACTAAAAGCCAAAGCCAAAGCCTAATGTGGTGGTGCACACCTGTACTCGCAGTACCCTGGGAGGCTGAGGCAGGACAACAAATCCCAGCCCAGCCTGAGCAGCTTTGTGACTCTAAGGAAACACTGTCTCAAAATTTTAATTGCCAGGAATGTAGCTCAGCAGCACAGCACTTGCCGACGAACGCAAAGCCCTGAGTTCAATTCCTGGTACCCGCCCACCCCCCCAATTTTTTTTTTTGTTTTTAATTTTTTTCATTAAAGGGCAGGGGATGTAGCTTAGTGTGAAGGTCCTGGGTTCGATGGGGAGGGACAAAGTCATGATGTAAACCTAGGCATTCTGACCAGAGGCCAACGCTTAGTCCTTCGCTGTTGCTGTACTTTCCTTGAATCCAGACTACTTGTACTGTAATGGGCCACAGTGTCACAAACAATTTCCCTCCTACCAATCTGAGACCTCCTACCAATCTCTCCTTGCTTGCTGACATTACCTTCAACAAAGGTGACCTTGCTGTGAATTTATCTTACATCTATGATCTGCTCTTAGTCTTAGCTGAAACAAAGATTTCCCACCTCTGATCACTATTAACCAAAGGGTTCGCTTTTCCTTGTAGTTGCTATGAGTAACTATCTATGCTCATAAATAGGTATAAGAAAGACCTTAGGGGCTGGGTGGGCTGAATGGAAGTCCTACTTGTTTTCATACTACGTACTGACACACTTCGTTCTACTTTGTTTCATACCCTTCCCCACTATCCCCACAGCTCTGATCTTTCATCCTTGTAGAGGCAAGTTACGATTAGATTCTGAAACCTGAGATTTTGTATTTTGTTAAGGAGAAAGAAAGTAGCATCGTACGGGGAAATTATTTTTAAATTTTAAAAAATTCCTTTGCCTTATTCTGTAGACTACACCCTAAACTGAAGGATTAAACTGAAAGTCTAGCTCTTCCGGGCCAGCCGCCCCTACAGGGTGGGCTGCAGAAGGGCAGGTCACGGTGACCAGGAGACAAACACTGATTCTTGGGTACCTGTACTAGACTTCATGTACAAGTCTGGGGTTCTCGCCTTCTATTTATATTCAAGAATTTCTTATAGTTTATAAAAAGGAATCACATCCTACCCTTCTCACTGTCTCTTCCCTCTGCCTGGGACTCACTCCCCTAACATCACCCAGTTCAATTATCTCTGCAGTGAGACCTACCCTGGGAAGCTTTTGTTCAACCATCAGTGCCTACACCTTCAATCTATGCTGTTTTCTTTGCTCATCACCTTGTACACACTCATGCTTAGTTATTAGGCCTGTCATTGGTGTCTCTTCCCCTGTAAGACTGTGCGAGCCACCTGGGTAGGGGCCTTTCTGATAGATTCCAAGGGCCTAAAGTGTCCAGCCACTACAACTGAGAGAAAGTGATACTATATGTGCAAATACTTGTACGAAGAGCTCTGCGCACCGCTTGGATGCAGGACCTAAGGCCAATTCTTGCCTAGGAAAAAGCTTCCGTCTAGATGGGAGAAGGCATGTGGGAGAAGGCATGTGGCCATGAGGCCTTTTGAAGGAGGATGGTATTGAAAACATATAAAAGGCTCACGCCTGTAATCTCAGCACTGGGGAGGCTGAGGCAGGAGGATCGCTATGAATTCGAGAGCACCCTGGACTACATAGTGAATCCCAGGTCAGTCTCAACTACATAGTGAGACCCTGTCTCAAAAAACAAAACAAACAAAAAAACCAAAAACATATAAAAATATGTAGAGCTGGGAGCGGTGGTGCCTGCCTGTAATCCCAGCACATGGGAGCTGAGGCAGGAAGATCTCCAAATTCAAGGCCAGCCTGGACTACTTAAGGAGACCCTGTCTGGAAGGCGGGTGGGGGGGAGAGAAGAGGAGGCCGGGGACTTAACTGAGTGGTTCCGCCGCCTGCCTCCAATGAGCAAGGTACCGAGTTTGATTCCCCCGTACCAGGAAAACAAAAACAACTCTCCAGCAAGTACTCCTCACTTCACTTATTGTGAGCTTACGAACCCGACCCTGCGCTGGACCTCCACAGACGCGACAGGAAAGCAAGGGAAGAAATCGCCATGAACCCGGGCAAACCAAACAGACCCTAAGCCCTCCTGAGCAAAGGCCGAACGCCTGTCCCCTGTCCTGCTTCTCCGGACACCACCGGACGTCAGTCGCTCCTCCGCCCGCTGCCAGCCACGCGCTCAGACCGTTTGGCCGGCACCGCCAGGCGGGGGCGCTCCTGCTGGGGGACTCTGCCTGATCCTCGTAGAAACTCATGACGTCTACGCGACTTCTAGACCGGGTTGGCTGAGACTAGTAGGGCAGGTCGAAAACTAAAACAACGGAGGGGTAAGCGGGGAAGATGAGAGTAGGAGAGATTGGTCCTGTGTGACAGAGAGCTCATGTGTGACTATGGTAATCACTACCGTATAAAATACAGTGAAAATAAAAAGAAAATGTTTTTTCCTTGTCCAAATAATGCCTCTATAAAGAAAACAAGAGATTGTTCTCCCCTACATATTTTCATCTAGTGGTTCTGCCTGAACTCTGGCGAGGGCCCGCGCTCAAAGTTCTGCGCGCAGACGCATTCTCGCCTTGGGCTGGGAATCTTTGAGGGTTGGAGGCTTGAGGTGTTTGTTTGTTTGTTTTCCCTCTGTGAAGTTTTTACCGGACCCGGGCGTGTTGACAGAAGCCTGTAATCGCAGTACTTTGGGAGGCTGAGGCAGGAGTATTGCAATTCGAGCCAAGCTGGACAATTTAGCAATTTACCTTGTCTCAAAATGTAGAAAGGGCCGGGCAGTACCACGATACAAACACTAAAGATAACAAAAACTCCCGAGACCACGGGCCATTTCTCCACATGGGATAAAAAATTGGTTTGGCTGGACTCTGGCAATACTTGACAAGAGTCCTTTTTGTACCCCCTCCACTCCGTTTCTGTACCCAGCGATCCACATACAATATTCATTTAGTAACCAGATTTTTCTTCACTTTCCTTCTAACCGTAGCTCTGCTCCTGCTTAACCTCACCCTGCCCGGGAGTTAACAGCGAGACCTTAAAAATGGGGATGAGAAAAGAGACCATCAGCCCGGGGATTTAGCTCAGTGGTGCCGCCCTCTGCCTCACAAGCTCAAGGTCCCTAGTTTGATCCCCCAGTACCCCCACCTCCGAAGAGGCAATCATCCTCTTGCATCCCTCTACCCTGTACCCTTATCTTACATGTCAAACGTCTCCTAAAACCTCTAGATCTCAATTGAGAGTTCCTCCTCAAAACGTTGGCTTGAGCCCAAATTGAGCCATTCTCATCCAGCATCTGTAGTGTCAATTTTGTTTTTCTGGCTTTTCCTCAGCCCTTGTCCTTGAACCTAAACCATGGGCTGAGTCCCTCGGTGCACTGAAATTTGAAGATATGGGAGGCTTTCCCCACCACTCCCACCCGCTCAAGACTTTAATATGTATCCACTACCTCATTTAAAATAACTCCCCTAGGGAAGACACAAGTTCTACTCCATTTCATGGTTAAGAGGATAGACCTAGAGAGGCTTCACTGTTCTGTATATGGGGTGGCAGTCAGACTTGTTAATGGCAGTGGCAGTCTTGGTGTTCAGTGTAAGTTCTAAGAACTGTATTTCTTGACCTTTTATCCATCTCTAGATTATGAATGATGCTTTTTCTTTCTTCTCTCTGCTTCAGTAGGGATCTCACTGTTTTGCCCAAGCTATCTCCAAACTCCTAGCCTTAAGAGAACCTCCTGCCTCAAATTCCTGAGGAGCTGGTACTACAGGCACTTGTCACCATGACTCACCTCTGTTGACTTTCTTATATGGTAGTGTGTGTGTGTGTGTGTGTGTGTGTGTGTGTGTGTGTGTGTGTGTGAAAGAGAGAGAGAAAGAGAGAGACGGGACTTTGCTATGTAGTTCATCCAAGCCTGGGGTGGCCTTGAACTCACAACAATCCTCCTGCTTCAGCCTCCTGAATGCTGGAATTACAGGTGTCCGCAGCTATGCCCAGCACTTCTATGGAGTTTTACCATTGCTTTCTCTGTTTATACTGAAACTTTGAGGAGAAAGTTAGGTAAATATCCAGCGGTGCTCTCACCAGACTCAAGCTAGCCCATCTCTTTCCTGACTGTGTATGTCATGGTGTCACACTGGTCATTGGGAAACAGCCGTGATGGAAAGTGTTTATATCACTGAAATTGTCAAAGGTCGCAAATCAAGGTTTTGTTTCAAGAACTGATTGTTAAGCATTCACTAGCACATGACTGTATATATCTAATTATTCATTGTTTTCTTTCCAGAATATAAGTGTTTGCCTTGTTTGATGCTGTATCCTCAGCATCTAGAACAGTGCCTACAGAGCATGCATTCAAATATTTAGGAACTGAATGACCAGAGTCTATGATCTAACATCTTGGTTGGTTTTCTTTATGGAAGAGCAACTCATGACTCCTTTGGAAGATCTTAGCTCTGTGACATCAATGTCTGTTGATTCTTCTGTTTTAATTCTGAATTTTTATTTATTTATTATTATTTTTTTGAGACAGGGTCTCACTACTTAGTTGAGACTGACCCAGAATTCACTATGTAGCCCAGGCTGGTCTCGAACTCACATCGATCCTCCTGCCTCAGCCTCCCAAGTGCTGGGATTACAGGCATGCGCCACCACACCTGGCTTAACTCTGCCTTTTTCCCCCTTATCCAAAGGTACAAGAATTTGGGTCTGTGCAGAGACCACCATCACCTCTTCTGGCCAGTGAAGCTGCCCATCACCCTGACCCTAGCATCCTCTGTCAGTAGAGGATAGAGAAACTATGCTTGTCAAAGAGAGCCCTCAGCTCCTGCCAGCCTCAGACTGCTCATAAGGGCAAAGTGGGAAGGAAACTTGTTACCAACTCTCAAAAATATGGTGGTTCTTTTACCTCTTCATAAAATTTCCAGTTGCTACCATTGTAGAGACTGTTTTTGGCAGATTTTGAAGATTTCTGGGAATTTTTCATTTGCAATTTTTTATTTTCATGGCAACATTTAAAAAATTATTTGTATATGTGATCATGTATTGTTTACAAGTTAAATGTGGGTAGTTGACTGTCAGTTATATCTCAATGCAGTTGTTTTTTGTTTGGTTGGTTTTTGTTTTTTTAAAACAGGGTCCTGCTATGTAGGGCATGAACTCACTATGTAGCCCAGGCTGGCCTCGAACTCACAGCGATCCTCCTGCCTCAGCCTTCCGAGTGCTGGGATTACAGGCGTGCGCCACCACGCCCAGCTGTTTACCAGTTTCTTCATTTGCATACCACTTTATGTGCTACTTCTAGCAAAATGTATTTGTGTTATGATAGTTGCTCCTACTGCTTCCTAGTAAATTTCTTACTTTTCCTTTTTTAGTATGTTTACTCTGTTTCGGTTTGGTCCTCCACAAACATATTCCTGGCTAATGCATATCAAATCTGAGCCAGGGCCATAAGATATTTCATAGTAACCCCTCCGAGCCATTTTCATTTCTCATCTGTGGTTTTGAATGGTTTTATTCTCTTATGATAAACATTCGTTCAAATCGCCACAAATCAACATCCTAATCATCCCTTGTTGGACACCAAAATATCTCCATTGAATTTTAGGTAATTTGAAAACAAAATGTTTTTGAGACAGGATTTCCATATGTAGTTCAGGCCGACTGTGACTACGTAGCTCAGGCTGACCTTGAACTCCCCCCAACAATGATCCTGCCTCAGCCTCCTCAGTGCTGAGACTATGGGCATGTGCCACCATGCCCAGCTTTTTTTTTCTTTTGGTGCTGGGCATCAAATCTAAGACCTCTCAGGTGCTAGGCAAGAGTTCTATCATTGAGCTACACCCACAGCCACTTAAAATGTCATTTTTTATTTTGTTATACACTTTTTATTTTTTCAAATTCCTCAGTGACATATCAATTATACCTTTCATCTCTTATCGAAAAAGTTAAATTTCAAGGTCTTTAAGGCAGTTAAAATAATCCAATCCAATAAAGAACAGCTATCTCATGTTTTTTTGGTACCTCGGATCAAACTCGGGTCCTTGAACTTGTGAGGCAGGCTCTGGAATCACTGAGCTAATTTCCCAGCCCCAGTCCCAGCCTCCTCTTAAAAGAAAGTGGATGCAGTAGCATATATCTGTAATCTCAGCTACTCAGGAGGCTGTGGTAGGAGCCTGGCTGTGAGATCAGCCCAGACAGTTTAGCAAGGCCTTGTCTTAAAACTTAAAAAAAAAAATTTAAAAGAAGTTGGAGGAGGGCCAGGGATTTAGCTCCATGGTTCCACTGCCTGCCTCATAAAGGCAAGGTCCCAAGTTCAATCCCTGGTACCAAAAAAAAAAAAAAAAAAAAAAAATTTAAAAGAAGTTGGAGGAGGGCCAGGGATTTAGCTCCATGGTTCCACTGCCTGCCTCATAAAGGAAAGGTCCCAAGTTCAATCCCTGGTACCAAAAAAAAAAAAAAAAAAAAAAAAATTTGAGGGATTTAGCTCAGTGGTAGAATGATTGCCTAGTTTATGTGGGCCCTGGGGTTCAATCCCCACTACCACACCTAAAAATAGTTTTTACAAAGTTCTTATAATTTATAAATTGGTCACTTGGTTAATTTTGGCAAATAGGCCTGCTGTGGCTGACATTTATGTGAAAAGTGTTTTCCTGTGGATGTGGAAAAATTGTTCCTTCAAATGGATAATTGCTTAGGCTAGGGATTTAGCTCAGTGATTCCACTGACTGCCTTACAAGCACAAGGACCTGAGTTTGATCCCTGGCACCAAAAAAAAAAAAAGAAGAAGAAGAAGAAAGAAACCAAATGGTTGGCAAAGGCAGTCATGGTAGTGAGGCTCAGTTGTAGAAGCAGCTAGTTGAAATTTGTCAAAAACAACAACAAACAGGGCCAGGGATTTAGCTCAGCAGTTTGGTGGCCTGCTTTACAAGCACAAGGATTTGAGTTCTAATCCCAGGTACCAAAAAAAGTAATAAAACAAAGCATGAAACACCAACTGGAGAGCTGCCCTCAGCTAAATCTCTCTTTCTCTCTTTTTTCTTTTTTTTGTTTTTTTGTTGGAGACAGGGTCTTGCTATATAGTTCAGGCTCAGTATGGCAATCCTCCTGCCTCAGCCTCTCAAGTGCTGGGATTATAGGTGTGCACTACTACAACCAATTACATCTCAATCTTGACTGCTTTACTTGGTGGCTGGCCTTCCCAAATCTTCCACTTCCTTGATCCCTCAAGATTTTTACCTGTTCTCTTCCTAGAGTTATTAACTCAGTGGCCACTTGTTTATAGATGCTGAAGAGCTTGCCAGCACACCTTAACCAGAATTAGAAAAACAGGTACATGAAAGGTTAAAGTCAGGTGGTAGTACTGAGTGAATCAACTTGGGCAGTCCTATCAGCAGCCAGGTGAAGATACGATCTGGACTAAACAAGGAAAAAAAAAATCAAGGAATCTAGGTGGGAGGTCGCAAGTTAATTAGTCCAAGAGAGTGAAAGCATAGCAATTCAAGGATTTGGAGCCAGGCATTGTGGCACAAGTTTGTAATCCCAGCACTAAGGAAGCTGAGGCAGGCGGATCAGTGAGTTTAAGGGCAATTTGGGCAATCTAGCGAGTTCAAGGCCAGCCTAAACTATACAGTGAGACCCTGTCTAACACTCGCTCCCCTCCCCTCATAAAACAAAAAACACAGAACACCTCCAGGACTAGCCCAAGTTAACTGTCAAGGTTAAACTGGTTTTAACCTGCTGGGGGAATGGGTTACTGTTGTTCAGGACACACTTGGAAGAGGGTTTGGGGGATGAGAGGTGGAGTTAGCTGTTAACAGAGTTATTTCCCAAGTAGTCATTGTTTCTGAAAGGTCCTTGTCCTCCAGGAGTCCACACTGGAGGGTTTGTGAGTGGAGATGAATCACAGACAAAAGCCACACCACAATATGTATTCTTACAGAGAGGACCTAGTGCTGTGAAAAACAGAAAATGATAGCAACATTTGGAGGGTGGGGTTAGTAGGCAGCCATGGAACACTCCAGAGGCAGTGATATTTGAGTTGGCCTTGAAGGATAAACTGATGCTTGCAGGGCAGAGAACCAGGGAAGAACAATTACTCACTTAGTAAATATGTCCTGAATACTTCGTAACAAATACGGTTCTAGGTAGTGGGGACACAGGAGCAAATCAGACAAAGCCCCTGCCTTGAAGGGGTTGAAAGAAACCAGAGCTATGAAAGGACTTTGCATGTTTAGGGAAGGTGATGTCAGTGTGACTTGATAGAGTACATGGGCTGTTGGTAGAAAACAAAGCTTGCAAGGCAGGGTAAGGACAGACAATAAAGGGCCAGTTACGCCATGCTAAAACATTTAAGGGAATACTCTTCTATAAGTCATTGGTTTTTATTTATTTTTTTTTAAATTCTGCATTGCTGGGGATTGAACCCAGTGCTTCATGATTGCTAGGCAATCACTCTACTACTGAGCTTCAACCCTGGCCCGTACTTGTTAGCTTTTAAACAATCCAGAGCTTTGGATCCCTTTCTTTAAAGGAAATCTTGCATGGTCACTCAATCTATAAAAACAATAAAAGCAGAGCTGCTTGGCCAAAGCAGGGATGGGGGTAGTGGCAGTGATACAAGAGTTTAATGAGGTCAGCAAGAGTCGGGTTCTGCAGATCTTTACAAATTATGAGAGGGAGTGTTACCCTCAATTTAAGAGCAAGAGGGAACTGGGGAGATTTTATGCAAGAGGTTAACTGGACTTGAGTCATTTCTGCGTTATCTATTTGTATTTTTTTGTGAGCCCGGGGACTGAATCAAGGGCATTGCATATGCTAGGGAAGCACTCCCCCACTGAGCTATGCCCTCAGTTCAGTTTTATTGACTTTTGAATGCACATATTAGCATTTAGCACTCTTTTTCCAGAGTAATCGTTACTTACAAAGGAGGTGGTATCAGAAGTATCTGGGAAGCTTATTTTTTAAAGTACAACACTGGGAGCTGAGCATTTATGGCCAATACCTGCAATTCCAACACTGTGGGATGCTAAGGCAGGAGAATTACAAGTTCAAGCCCAGTCTGGACAACTTAGCGAGACCCTGTCTCAAAATTTAAAAAAGGGCTGGGGATGTAGCTCAGTGTGAAAACCCTGGACTTATCTCTCAGTATTACAGTACTGTAATTCATGTATACATACAGAGACAGATAGACACACACACACACACACACACACAAACACACACACACTGGGAGCCACTGGATGGAGGAAGGGCTAACAGGCAACTTTTTGAAATAGATCCCAGGAGGATTCCCATTCTCCACTGCCCGTAGCACTTCCCGGAGAACCACTGTAGCTTTAGAAGCTTGAAAGGGTTGACACTGAAGGATTCAATTGATATCAACAATCTCTGTCACGGGGTAGGGAGTGTCGTAATTTAGTGATTGTTAACAATTTCAGTGGACTATACCATAACCGACTTTGAGTGATCATGGAGAGAGGGATTCTCGAGAATACTAAGAGGAAAGGCAGCTGCAGCAGGGAAAAATACAGAGGTGCAGGTGAGAACTAATTCCTAAAAAGGATTCAAGGACTGTGCTCTACACTACCTGTGGTGCTATGGGACAAGGACGGAAGCAATCAACTGGCTGGAGATGAAAACATAAAAGTAGAGGATTTTTATAGTGGAAAAAAATTCCTTGGCTCCTGAAAAGTGTGGTCTACTCATAGTACCCCTTAGGAGCTTGTTAGAAATGTAGAAGCTTGGGTTTTGCCCTCACCTACTAATCTATAAACTGCATTTTAAATAAGAACTTCGGGATCCTTTTTTCTTCTTCTTCCTCATTCAAGATTAGGAAGCACTGATCTGTAACGTGGGGAGCAGACCCTACACCACCAGAGGTCCCGATCACTGCTGAAGCACTTTATGTTGAATTTCGGATAGAGAGCATTAGTTCTTCAGAAAAGGTACTGAATTTTTTGAAAATTAACTGGACAAAGAACAAGATCTTTCATTATGCGAATTTTCTTCGCCTAAAAATAAAAACTTCCAGTGGAGTAAAATACCAGGCTTTCTTAAGTGGGGCAGAGCCATGTTAAAAAATGTGTGATAAGAACTCAGCACTTGGCGAAGTCAACCGTTCACACAGCTGGATCCAGTCTAGTGACGCCCCATGATCCTTGGCAGCTCGAAGCAATCAGGATGGTTTTTTTTAGAGCACGTCTCGCTGTGTAGCCCAGGCTGGCCTTGAACTCACGGCGATCCTCCTAGCTCAGCCTTCGGAGTGCTGGGATTACAGGCATGCGCCACCACACCCGGCTAGGATGAGCTTTTAAATAAAGTCTAGTTGGCAGCTGTTCTACCCCAGAGCTGCTCTAAGTAGTCTTTAACTCTGGAAATGAAGACTTGACAAAACTCCAAGGAGTAAGGTATGGCAAATCGGGTATAAAACCGACGTGGCCACAACCCGGAGAGAGCAGCAACTACCCATCCACTGTAGCTATCCTAGGTGACTTTCAACCTCTGACCCGCGCCTCGCTAGTCGCTTCCGCGAGCAGCTTCCGCTCCCGCCCCTCCGACGAAAGGGGGGCCCAAGGGGTGTGTGGGCGGGGGCTCCGGGGCTGACAATTTGAGGCGACGCTGTCAGGGGCGTGCCCCTCTGGGGGCGGGGCTTGAGAGAGCATTGTCCATTGGGCTGCTAGGTAGGGGCAGGGCCTAAGGTTGGGCGGGGTGGGAGTGGGTAGCCACCCCTGGACTACTGGCCCACTAGGCTAAACCTGCGGAGGCCGGGGGCGGCAGGCGGGCCGGCTGCAGATCCCGGATTTGGAATCTCTTAGCTTTGGAACGGAATCAGCGTCGGCCCTGTTTTAAAGCGGATCAGTGAGGAACTCTCGAATTTCGGGTTAGGAAATCCCGGAACCCAGATTAACAAACCCCGGAACCCGGAATTAAGAACGGAAAGCCCCGGATCGCGCAGCACAGCGCGCGGGGCTGACTAGAAGCGGAGCCCGGATCGCTGCACCGCGGGACGGGACGGAGCGATGTCTGGCCGTG
>NW_022900935.1:49816714-49838591 GCF_012274545.1 Fukomys damarensis | reverse complement strand
CAGTACCAGGTGAGGAGCGCGGGCGGCGCCGCGGGGCCTCCAGAGAGGGCCCTGGAGCTGCTCCTGGAGGAGGAGCTGGTGGAGGGTCAGGCCGGGGGCCTGGGGTTGTGGTCACGGGCCAGAGTTTGGGGAAAGGGTCAAAGGGACCGCGATGTTGAAGCAGTTAGGAGTGACCTGGGGCTTCTTGGCACGGAGATTCTGACTGAGAGATGGGAGCGTCTTGGGGCGGGAGTCTAATGAATTGTGGGCGCAAGGGTTGAGAAGTCTAACCCAGGTCCTAGGGTGGGGGTTCCTAGGAGGGGATGAGAAAGTTTTGGGAAAGGATCTTACTGAGAAAGCAGGGTTGCCCTGCACTGGTCTCGTTCCCATTCCAAGTCTGCCCTGTTTTTTGGTGTTTTTGTTTTTTGTTTTTCTATTTGGGAATTGGCAGATTTCTAGCATGTTTGGGATGGTTCCCAGCTGCTAGAGAGGAGGAAGGAGGCCTGGCGTCCCACAGCATGGAGCTTGGCCGGGATGAATCCAGGTTAAATCAGAGACAGTGGTGCCCAGGCCTGAGGAAGACCCAGCCCAGTAACAGACCACTCCTATCCTGAGTCTTCTGCCTGATGTCAGTGTCCAGAAGTTGAATCTGGAGGAGCAGAACAGAACAGAATGGCTCCACTGAGACCTGCTGGTTCTGGGGCTGGAGGAGCCTGCATTTGCAGGGGGTTGCTTCAAAGAGTACTGTCCTGACCCTTCAGGCTTCAAAGAAGAGTGAGTCTCAGGTTGCAGCTTCAAAGGCCATTGAGGCAGACTTGATCCTTGCGGTTATTGTGTATGGAACTCTTGACTGCTGTTGAGGGCTGCTCAGTCCCCCAGTGTGTTCTTTGAGGCTTTCCCCAGTATGCTTAGGAATTGTGACTGACATTTCTCCAGCACCCTTTCTACTTTATTTAACTTCCAAGTTCTGACCAGCACCATGTGCCCGAGCCTTTGGCCTCAGCTTCTAGCTAAATGTCCCAAGATGTGTGTTGTTGCTTTCTTTGTTCTGACCTGGCATGTCCAGGTAGAGGTTCTAGAAATTTATTCTCCTGGAATACCAGGGCTCCTGAACCCTCACTTTCTAAGGAGATGCTTACTTGGGGATACTGATTTTTCTCTTACTCCTCATTCCCCTCCTTCCTGAAAAGAAAACAAAGGAGGTTTTGAGGGTGAGAAGAGGAAGACGTGATCCTCAGGTTCCAGCCTGGGTCCATCTTTCCCATCATGCTCTCTCACTTGGAGATCCTGGGCCCAGAGTGTTGGTGAGTGAGTGGTCCTTGTATCGGTTATTCCAGTCCTTAGGTTGATCACCTGAGACCGTCTGGGAGCTTCTTGTTGGCTTTTTGGTCTTGGATGGGCCTGGGACCTCCAGAAGCCTTTCCGGTTTCCTTGGCATGCTACCCATAGGAAAGGTTCGCTTGGGAAAGCCCCTTCAGGCATGGGTTCCACACTTTCTTGGGGAGTGGCCTTGGACCTGTGGCACAGCCAAACTGGCTGGCCAGGTAGCCCCCCGGGGAAGCAGGAAATGGCTCTGAGCCCTGGCTTCCAATCCCTCCAGCTTTCTCATCGTCTCCATCTCCTTCACCCTTCTCTTTGCTCCAGAAAGGGGTAGAACAGATAGATGGGGAGAACCAGCTGACTTGGCTTGAGTCCGAGGGAGATCCTGCCTGCCCTCTTTCAAGTTGAGTTGTATGACTTCCAAGAGAAAGACTTGAGATCTGGGGAACAAAGGGGTTCCTGCCTGTTCAGGATCGTGACATGAGCAGGAAGAACAAGGATTTGAGGGCCCAAGCTGGACAGATAGGGGACCCTGAGACCTAGACTGTAAGCAATTGAAAAAAGTCAAGTGATGGCCCATCTCCCTCCAGAGGGTGGCTCTAGCTGTTTGATTACAGTCAACGGAGGAGTTTAAAGAAAAGCAACAGCAAAAGCAAAACAAAACCTACATTGCTGTGTTCACTTTAGATGTTCAAAATACTTTCTACTCATGGGGTGGGGTATAGTCTCCAATCAAGGCCTTTTAAGCCCAGCTACCAGGAACATTAGGGCCACAGGCTTTGGGTTGGAGCAGGGCATACTCACCTGAACCCTAAATTCTTCACTTTGATGCAGCAGTAGCAGCAAGCCCAGCCTCCATCCTGCTGTCCTGAGAGGAGAGTGGTGTAGGCTCAAGTTTAGAATATAGGCTGTGCTGGGCCTAAGGGAGGAGGTTGCTAAACCTTCTGGGTTTCAAAGGTTTGAGCCAGACCTACCTAGCCCTGCTACAGGCAGGAGGCTGAGAGTTTGGGGTGGTGGATTTTTTTCCCTTTCTTTTCTACTCCTGAGCTTTTTTTTTTTAAAGGAGGAGGAGTTATTGGCGCTTCAAAGCCCAGGTGTAGAGCTGGGCAATGTTTAGCCCGACTTGGTGAACTGTAAGCAGCCTTCCCCTGGGTCCCTGAGTGAACTGGAGGCCAGGAGCCAGGGAAGTCTGAAGCTGATGTCTGGGTGGGGCCTATTGTAGGTCTGGTTTCCATCTTGGGATTTCCTGTTGCCTGAGCACCTGTACTGGAGGTCTGGGTTGGTACTGCAGGTTTTATGAGTAGCTTCTTGGGGACCACAGGGCTGTAGTTCAAACTCAGCAGGTCTTCTGTTTGTCTCAGGTACTGGGAAACAAGTCAGAGATGTCTGGTTCAGGCTTAAAGCTTGGACCACACTGAATTTTTACTCCCTTTCTGTAATCTTGGCCATGGCTCATTAGAGCAAAGAAACTGGCTGTCTTTTGCCTTTCACCACCCTTGATGAATCTTTTCCTGATGGGGAGAAACTTGTGGCAAGACTCCCGAGGTCCCAAGGCTCTTCACTTTTAACTGCTCCTTCTCCAAATGCTTCCTTCCTAACCTACTCCTTCTGTCCCCTTTTCCACTTCTCTGGGTCATGTTTCTCTCAGTGTCTGCATCTGGTCATGAATCTGACCCTCTGTGGGGAAACATGGGCTTGATACTAGATGAAGAGGTGGGAGATTCATCTCCAATATGTTGGGGTGGGAGAGGGTCCTTCGATTTGGCGCAAGTCTCCACCCAGCTTGGCTTAGTTGGCTGGTTGTGCCGGTTGCATAATCTGGGCCCTGGGGCCAGCCCTGTGAAGCTGCCAGGGACAGTGTGTGCAAGGCAGAGCTGCCAAACAGGCCTTGCAGGCAACAGCCATAGGAAGGGGGTTGGGGTACACAGGTTATTCCCAAATGCACTTCACAAAAATGTTGGGGAGCTGATCCTTGGGTGGGAAATCCTTCTTTAGAAAAAGACTTTAAAAAAATGCATTTCTATTACCCAGGTTGCTGCTGCTGACTGTGCCTTCTGCACTTTGCTTCTCAGGATAGTTCTATCCTCATTTCTCTAGCTTGGAATGTCTAGCAGTGGGGGCAAACTGGCTGTTTGTTATCAGTGAGAGCTCTAAATGGTTCACCATCACTGGCCTAGGGTTAAGTTGAGCCAGCACGAGCCCCACTGCCAGGAGGTGCCTGGACCACAGGCAGAGTCCAGGTGTTTGCCACCGTCTCACAGGCCACCCAGGAACCACAGCCTCCCTTGTGGCATCTTCTGGCATAAGAGTAGGCGTGCAGCAGTAGGGAGATGAGAGAAGGGTCCGGTTCTGATTGTAGATAGGGAACATATGGTGACCAGATGGTCTGTACTCAGCCTGGTGGGATCGTGTTACGGTTGCTTGTTTGGGGTGTTGCTGCCTAATGGGCTTGGCAGACCAGCAAGTGCCTTTCTCCCTCAGTTACACCACCAGGCTGGTACCAAGGGATGGCACTGGGGGGCTCTGCCTGCTTATATCCTGCAACCCTCTGCTGGCTGTGACAGTGGCCCCAGGCCTTGTTTGTACTGTGCTTCTCCCTGGAGATGGGCTAAGGAGGAGTGGGTGCTTGGTGGGACCATCTAAGACCTCAACATTGCCTCAAAGCTGCTGGTCTCAAGAAGTGCGGAACAGCATGTCAGGACTGGAAGGCAGTGATAGATCCTGAAAAACTCCACAGGCTCTTTGCTCAGCCAGCAGGCTCTCCTCCCACTCCTGGGCCCTGGCAGCCTCATTAGCTGGCACCACTGCCAGGGCGGTTGCCAGGGGTGTGGCAGGTGTGGGTTACACTTTGTGTTCAGGAAGCTGCTCCCCTTTGTTTCCAATCTCCAGCGGGTCTCTCCATGTGCTTCTCAAGCTTGGGTCGGACTGGGGAGAGGGATGGAGGGCATGGGCCATGGGCCCCGTAGGGTCCTGCCACTGACCTGTACACCCCCACTGGCTCACTTTCCTCAGCGGCCGGGCATGTCACCAGGGAACCGGATGCCCATGGCTGGCTTGCAAGTGGGACCCCCTGCTGGCTCCCCATTTGGCACAGCTGTCCCACTGCGGCCTGGCATGCCACCCACCATGATGGATCCATTCCGAAAACGCCTGCTTGTGCCTCAGGCCCAGCCACCGATGCCTGCTCAGCGCCGAGGGTAAGGCATCCCTTTCTCCCACTCTGTCTAGCCTAGCTCTGGAGGAAACAGGTTTCTTTCTAGCTAAGAGCTCTGATGATAGAGGTAGACTTGGCTCTGTGCAAGGTTACTGGGGACTGGAGAGGTGTGTGTGGGGGGGGTGTCCTTCGGACCATTACTAAATGGGTTTCTGTCCTCTGCAGGCTAAAGAGGAGGAAGATGGCAGATAAGGTTCTACCTCAGCGAGTGAGTGTGTTGGGAGGGAGGCCGACTCAATTTTTGTCTGGCCAGGGTGGAAGGCCATCTCCCCTGCCCCTGGGATGGGAAGGAAGTGAGCCAGGCCTGTGTGAAGCAAGATGCTGAATTCCTTCGTCCATAGATTCGGGAACTTGTCCCAGAGTCTCAGGCATACATGGATCTCCTGGCTTTTGAGCGGAAGCTAGACCAGACCATTGCTCGCAAGCGGATGGAAATTCAGGAGGCAATCAAAAAGCCTCTGACGGTATGTGCAGCTCTGGCCACCTGGCCCTTCTCAGACTTTGCTGCCCCTCCCTGGCTTTGTTTTCCATGGCTTTGTTTTCTGCACTCGGACAGAGCAGCATTTTTCACGTGTAGGATACAGCCCATTAGAGCTGAACTCAGTTTCATGTGTTTGGGCCAGTATATATTGTTTTTAATTAAAAACTTTTTATTGGTATGTTTTATTTTACTTTATTTTTTCTTAGTACCAGGGATTGAACTCAGGACTTGCACTTGCCACGCAGGCACAGTGCCACTGAGCTACATCCTGGCCCTACTGGTACATTTTAGATATATGTAGTCATAACCATCACCATAGGGAACGTGTACCTGTACGTGATCTATCTTGCTTCTTTTTCTCCCATTCCTCTCCCCTCCCTTCAATCCCTCTTCCCCTCCTTATTTACAAAAGCTTTGCTTCCATTTTCTCCCATTTTTTCTTGGCCCTTCCTTCTCCCCCTTCCCTTATTCCCCTTCTCATTTGTACATTTTCTTCCTCTTTCCTAACATCTGTTATACATTGTTTTTAAGGAAAACATCTCTTGGTACACTTTAGGTGTACATAATGATCACAGTCATCATAGGGAATTTGTACCTGTGCGTGATATATCCTGCCTCTTTTTTCCACCCCCTGCACACCCCCCACCCTCCCTATATGCAAAAGCCTTGTTTCCATTTTTTCCTTCTATCGTCACTTTTTTTATTCCTTCCTTTCTTTCTCCCTCCCCCCTCCTTAGTTCTCTTTCCCACTTGAACGTTTTTCTTCCCATTTCTTAGTATCTATTACATATTTTAGTCCTTATTTCTACTTTTAGGTTCTCATAGCAGAAAAACAATGCAGTTTTGTTTTTTTTGTTTTTTTCTGGTACCAGAAATCAAACGTAGGACCTTGTCCTTGCCAGGCAGGCAAGATGCCACTGATCTAAATCCCCAGCCCACAATGTGGTATTTAAATGTGTGTCTGATTTATTTTACTTAAAAGTATGGTCTCAGGGTGCTTCCATTTAGCTAGAACTGTCTCACAGTCCTTCATTATGGCAGACTAGTACTCCATTATATTTAAAAAACCCACACATTTTCTTTATCCATTCATCAGTTGATGGGCATTTGGGCTATTTGCAAGATTTAGCTTTTTTTTTTTTTGGTTTTTTGAGACAGGGTCTCACTGTGTAGTTGAGACTGACCTGGAACTCACTATGTGGCCCAAGCTGGTCTCGAACTCACAGTGATCCTCCTGCCTCAGCCTCCCGAGTGCTGGGATTACAGCCGGGCGCCACCACACCCAGCCAAGATGTAGCTATTACAAAGTGTTCTACTATAAACATGGGTGTGTATATGTCACTGTGGTATGATGCTTTTAATTCTTTCAGGAAGATACCAAGAGGGAGAATACCTGGGTCAAATGGAACCTCCAGTTTTAGTTTTTTGAGAAATATCCACACCGATTTCCATAGTGGATGCACCAGTCTATACTCCACCAACAATGGAAAAGGATTCCTTTTTCCCCACAGTCCTGCCAGCTTTTGTTATTGGTTGATTTCTTGATAATAGCCATTCTTTCTGGAGTGAGATGGAATCTCAATTTTTTTTTTTTTTTTTCTGGTACCAGGGATTGAACTCAGGACCTTGTGCTTGTGAGGCAGGTGCAGTGCCACTGAGCTAAATTTCCAGCCCCCAAATCTCTCAAATGACCAGGGATGTGGAATATTTTTTCATATATTTATTTGCCATTTCTACTTCATCTGAGAAGTATCTATTTGTTTCAGATGCCCATGTTTGGATTGGGTCTTTAAATTTGGGGGATCTGATTGTTTTGAGACTATACTGAGGAAGAGCTGGCAAATTTTTTTCCCACTCTGTGGGTTGTCTCTTCACGCTGTTGGTTTCTTTTGCTGTGCAAAAGCTTTTTATAAGATGAGATCCCAGTTGTTGATTCTTTGTTATATTTCTTTTGCTATCAGGGGTGTGTTCATAAAGTCTTTGCCTACACTAATGTCTTCAAGTGTTTTACCTGTTCTGTCTTCTAGCAGATTTAGTGTTTCTGTTTTAATATTTAGATCTTTGATCCATTTCAATTTTATTTTAGTGCATAAAGATACAGGTCTAGTTTTAGTCTTTGGCATGTGGAAAGCTAGTTTTGCCCTCACCATTCATTGAAAAAGCTATCTTTCTTCCAGTGAAGGTTTTTTTCCTTGCTAGCAAACTGTTTTTATCATAGTAGCTTTGTAATATAATTTCAAGTCGGGGATTGTGATTGGGCCAGGATGTTTTATTTATTTATTTTTAAACAGGGTCCTGCTAAGTAGCTCAGGCTGCTGTTGAACTCATGGCAATCCTCCTGACTCAGCCTCCCAAGTGCTGGGATTACAGGCTTGTACCACCATGCCCAGTGAGCATGTTTTAAATGAATATAAAATAGTAGAAAATATTTCACAGAAGTAAAGTACCTACCATTAAAGTGCTGGTATTATCTTATGGAATTGTTGTTTCAGATATATGAGAACCCTGGGTGGTGATTGAAAATGTAAATCTTAGCTAGATGTGACAGTTGCTTGTAATCCTAGTACTGGGGGAGGCTGAGGCAGGAGGATTGAAAGTTCAAGGCCAGTCTGGACAACGTGGTGACTTCTCAAGCCCTCATCTCAAAAAATAAAAAAAGGCTAGGGATGTAACTCTCTGCAAAGGCTGTGACTCCAATCCCTAGTGCAGGAGATGGGGTGAGTGAATGATATAGATTACAGTCAAAAGTTTGGAAGCTACCAGACAGGGTAAAGGTTCTTCTTTCCCATCTTTAAGGAAGCGTTCTCATTTCTCTGTTCTTTTTAAAATAATAATCTAAGCTGGATGGGGTGGTGCACACCTGTAATCCCAGCACTCGGGAGGCTGAGGCAGGAGGATTGCTGTGAGTTCTGAGTTCCAGTTCAGTCTCGACTACATAGTGAGACCCTGTCTCAAAAAACCAAAAATAAATAAATAAATAAATAAATAATCTAGTGCTCACTTCAGCAGCACATATAAACTAGAATAGTCTGCGTGGTACTTTCCAGAAGATGCGGGTATTTTGGGGACCATTGTAAGTGCTTAGGTTGCATTTAAAATATAAGCTGAAGGGTTCCCTTCTGACCCCACAGTGCTGGGGCTGGAACCGAGGGTCACATGCTTGCTAGGGAAATTCTGTTCCACACCCCAGCCCGTGTCTTTGGATTTGCTTGACAACACCCCGTATGTACCTGTGTTGTACCACTGGTCCCAGTGTGTTGACACTGTCATTTATAAATTGCTTTCCACCCTAAAACTGAGTTCTTTGAAAACCAGGATTGGGATGTACTTCCGGGTCCCAGTAGCTAACAAGGTGCTTGGCTGATAGCACTCAATTAATTGTTGAATGAGTTCAAGTGGGAAGACTGGGTAGTGATTTTCAGCATGTTGGTCACCTCTACTTGATTTTCTTTAGCAAAAACGAAAGCTTCGAATCTACATTTCCAATACATTCAGTCCCAGTAAGGCAGAAGGTGATAATGCAGGAACTGCAGGGACCCCTGGAGGAACCCCAGCAGGGGACAAGGTGGCTTCCTGGGAACTCCGCGTGGAGGGCAAACTGCTGGATGATGTGAGTTGGGGAGGGAGGTGTCTGGAAGGGAAGTGGCCTGTGTGGGTTAAGACGGGCCAGATATGGGCACTCCCAGATAAGTTGTGCGGTAGGGAGAGGGCACACCCGTAGCTATTTATTGATTGGGAGTGCTGGGGATTGACCAGAGCCTTGTGCATACTAGCTAGTACTCTACCACGGAGCTAAATAAACTCCAGGGCCAGGTTGAAGGTGTAGTTACTACAGCTTTCCTGCAGATGGCAGGAAGTTATTCACTGGCTGGCAGGGCGTAGGGTTGTGGAATATGGGGGTGCACCAAGAGCTTTTTCCCTGCCCCAATCTCTCACTCTGCCCAGAGTCTGCTTCTTTGTAGTGCAGGCTTCTTTGGAGCTCAAGGGTGGAAGACTGCTCCTTTTTGGGCTTAATGGTTGAGAACTCAGAAGCATCCCTATCTCACACCCCTTTCCATTTGCAGCCTAGCAAACAGAAGAGAAAGTTTTCTTCATTCTTCAAGAGCCTTGTCATTGAGTTGGACAAGGAACTGTATGGGCCTGACAATCACCTGGTGGAGGTGAGAGTGGCCCTAGGGCCTTGGGTGACCAAGCCACCTGAAGATACTAAGCTAAGCCCCTTGGGTGGAGTAATGGCCTTGGTCCCCTAGGGGCCTACTCATTTGGTGATAAGCTGTTTCCTTCTTCCCTACCAGTGGCACCGGATGCCTACCACTCAGGAGACAGATGGCTTCCAGGTGAAACGGCCTGGAGACCTCAATGTCAAGTGCACACTCCTGCTCATGCTGGATCATCAGGTGACATACCTTGGATCATGTCTGGGGCCACAGGGACTGGTCAGGAGGAGGGGAATAGGCTTCTATAAACCTTTCCTGTTCCTGCACTGTTCTTTTTTTTCTCAAGAACTCTTCTGATTCCCCTATTCTCAGCCTCCCCAGTATAAACTGGACCCCCGACTAGCGAGGCTACTGGGAGTGCACACACAGACTAGGGCTGCCATCATGCAGGCCCTGTGGCTTTACATCAAACACAACCAGCTGCAGGATGGACATGAGCGCGAGTACATCAACTGCAACCGTTACTTTCGCCAGGTTAGCTACTTCTGCTGGGTCATGTCCTGTTTGTTTAGTCCCTCATCTGCTGCTGTAGAACTTTAGTGGGTTAGTTCTGGGCCAGTCTTCTATCTCTGGAGTGTTCTACTTCCCCCATTCCTCAGGCGTCCCCAAGCCTCTGGTGCTCTTTCCAGATTTTTAGCTGTGGACGACTCCGTTTCTCCGAGATTCCTATGAAACTGGCTGGACTGTTGCAGCATCCAGACCCCATTGTGATCAACCATGTTATTAGGTAAAGGAAAGGAGGGGGACGGGAAGACTGTTTGAAGAGTAGATATGCCCTTAGTTTGACCTAAAGCCAGAAAGGTTGTAAGCTGGTTTCTTGCTGAGCGTGCTCATAGAATTGGGCCCCAGATGGGTAGTCATGTGCTGCTTCTGCTTCCTTTCCTCTCTCCTGCATGTAGTGTGGACCCTAATGACCAGAAGAAGACAGCCTGTTATGACATTGACGTGGAGGTAGATGACCCACTGAAGGCCCAGATGAGCAATTTTCTAGCCTCTACCACCAACCAGCAGGAAATTGCCTCTCTTGACGTCAAAGTAGGCCAACTTCCCCTGGGACCCGGGATGAGGGTGGGCCAATCTGTCATTTTACTGTGTAACACTGGGAGTGAGATTTCTGCTCAGTCCTTTTGTCTATAGCTATAAATAGACCCCCAGGGAAGGCTTGTGTGACACATGTGCCTCTTCCTCAGATCCATGAGACCATTGAGTCCATCAACCAGCTGAAGACTCAGAGGGATTTCATGCTCAGTTTTAGCACCGACCCCCAGGACTTCATCCAGGAATGGCTCCGTTCCCAGCGCCGAGACCTCAAGGTTAGTCCTCTTTCTTCAGGGGATCCTGTGTACAGCTCTGGGTGTTCTTTACCCCAGCATTAGCCTTCCAGTTCCAAGGGCAGAATTATGCCATGACATTCCTTCTGGCTCTTTGCAGATCATCACTGATGTGACTGGAAATCCTGAGGAGGAGAGACGAGCTGCTTTCTACCACCAGCCCTGGGCTCAGGAAGCAGTGGGGAGGCATATCTTTGCCAAGGTGAGGCTCTGCCCTCTTTGGCCTCCTTTAGCTGTTCACCAGAAGCCTGAACCATTTTCTTCCTTTTTCAGGTGCAGCAGCGAAGGCAGGAACTGGAACAGGTGCTGGGAATTCGTCTGACCTAACTGCTCAGGGATCTTTCTCTGTCCTGGAGCCTGGCAGGGGACCACCCTTTGGGTCCTGGCTTGTGCCACAGACATGTAGGATGGGGTGAGGGGTATCTCCTGGCACCCTATACTGCCAGATTTAGTTTCATAAATGTAGTGTGATAGGATTCCTGGTTGCTCGGTCCCCAAAGCCTTATTACTTTTTGCATTGGCTTTAATTAGGTTCTCAAGATGCCTCCTCTGTCCCCTGCAGGCAGGCCCAGGTAGGACTGCTGGAGGCAGTGCTTTGGCATTTTTAGGAACCAAAGGCTGCTGGGTTTGCATGTTTACAAGCTCTCCTCCTGGGCCAGTGTCAGAGCTGGATCTGGGGAGCTGGGCAAGGAAGAGGAGGAGGCCCAGCCTAGACTCTTCCTAGCCTTTCTAAACCAAAGTTCTTTGCCATTCCTACAAGCCCAGCCTTGCTGCTGGTTTTTTTCCTTTCCTTTGGGTATTTGCACTATGTGGGGAGCAGGTTTTTCTATGTGGGAGCCACTTTTTTTTGTACAGGGGTAAGTTGGGATTTTTCAGGGAGCCCTATTTGGTGCCTCCTTCCTTGTATTTTCTCAATCTATGCAAGCGGCTCTGGCCGCCATCATCTCCTGGGACGCCAGGGGCTCCCCACCAAGGGGGAGGTGGAACCTCTGAGAGGGAGGGAGGGGTGTACCAATTCTTTATCCTGGCCTGAGCAGGGGGTGTGCATGGCAGATGGCAGGGTATGGGGGGGAGGCTAGGAGGACTGTTGTGCCCTTTGTAACTTGGTGAACTTAGGGCTTGGCAAATGCCACTTCTGGAAGGTTTGGAAGTTTCCAAATATAAATTCTTTTGTGTACTGGTGGTGCCTAGACCTGGTCATTGAATAGTGTGGCCACTCTTAACAGACTGGAGTCCTGGAAGGCTTGTTGCACAGATCTTTATTTGAAGGAAACACAAAAAAGATATCCCTTCACTTCCATAACTTTTTGATGGACATATTTTTCTCACTATCCTTCTGCATGACCTAGAGAGAAAAAGAGAGCGCATGCACGTAAGCATAAGTTATGAACAAGCCTTAGTCTCTGCTCCAGAGCTACCATCAGCAAAAGCAGAAGAGTGGAGACAGGTACCTTGGCTACTGCCATCTCAAAATCTTCCTGGGTGACATGGACTCGCCGTTCCCTTAGTGCATACATGCCAGCCTCTGTGCACACACCCTGAGCAGGAAAAGGAAGCTGAGACACTGTTGCCTCCTCAACCCCAAGATATACCTCGAACCCAGAGCTTCCTGCCACTCCTGTGTTTTCTTGAGATTCTAGTTACCTTAACCTCAGCTCCTGATGCTCCTGGCATTAGCTCAGCAATTTTTCTCAAGTTGATCCCCCGGGTCAAGTTCATTTTCCGGGAGTGGATTTTCAAAATGTCCAGCCGGGCCTAGGAATGGGAGAGGAAAGTCCTTGGTCCCACACCTTATCCCCACAGCCAGAGCCATTCCACATACTATCCACCACAAACCTCCTCATTAGGGGGTGGGAATTCAATTTTTCTGTCGATGCGCCCTGGGCGGAGCAGTGCAGAATCCAAGATATCAATCCTATTAGTGGCCATAATAACCTGAGCAGAGAAAGGAAATAAAATCAGCTAAGCTCTTGGCCTGCGTGTCACCCAAAGCCTTCCAGTGGATTGTCCCAAGGCCTACACCACTTCACCTTGATATTCTTGGTGGCTTCAAAGCCATCTAGCTGGTTGAGCAGCTCCAGCATTGTGCGCTGCACCTCACTGTCTCCTCCAGAGCCTCCCTCGAGCCGAGAGGAGCCAATAGAGTCGATTTCGTCCATGAAGATGATAGATGGAGCGTGTTCTCGTGCCATGACAAACAGCTCCCGCACCATTCTTGCCCCTGTGCAGAGACCCAACTGGTATTAGAAGCTAATGAGCTTCTCATCTGCCACCCTTCTACTTGGGTCTCACGTTCCTAGCCAGTTACCTTCCCCAATGAATTTCTGTACCAATTCTGAGCCAGAGACACGAATAAAGGTACAGTCTGTATGATGAGCCACAGCCCGGGCCAACAGGGTCTTCCCGGTGCCTGGTGGTCCGTATAACAGCACTCCCTGTGGGGAAACAGCATGACTCGGGGCAGAAAGTGGGCTTCATTTCATTCAGGGAGCATTTTACTGAATGCTAGCTTTGTGTTTGGTCCCTTGCTAGAGGCAACAGATGTTCCTTTTTAGAGCTTACACCTAAACCAGTTTAGTGTCCTAGAAACACCTCTCCCTCAGCTGCTGCTATTCAGCAGAAAGGTCAGCCCAAGCAGGGTACAGCCTATCCCAACCCAAGCACTCACTCTAGCCTGGGGCAGGAGTAAGTACAGCCAACCTGTTCATCTTCTCACAGAAGCCTAGTTCTCACCTTGGGCTGTGCAATGCCCAGGGCTTCAAAGAGCTCAGGGTGCTTCACGGGCAGCTCAATCACTTCTTTGATCTCCTTGATTTGCTTGTCCAATCCACCAATCATCTCATAAGTCGAGTCTGGCACCTTTTCCACCATCATGAGTGACACTAGAGGGTCTACCTTGTTGGGTAGAATCTTGTGCAGAGTGTAGCTGTCATTTCTTAGGGCCACCCGGCAATTGGGTGTCACCTGGATGGAGGTGGCAAATTCAGGAAGTAGTACACGAAGAGCTTGCCCCACCCTCAACTCACCTGGTACACTCACATCATTGATGTCGATGTTCTTGTCCACATCTACAACAAACTTGCCCTCAGGATGTACCTGAAGAAACAAGGGCTCATGTCTTTTTGTTTGAGACACCATCTCACTATGTAGTTCAGGCTGGCCTTGAACTTACTATGTAGCCCAGGCTGGCCTTGAACTTGCAGTAATCCTCCTGTCTCAGCCTTACAACTGCTGAGATTACAGGCATGCCCTACCACACCCAACCCTTGTGACCTTTCTTACAGCCACCAAATCACCAAGACCCAGGAATTCTAGAATGACATGACATAACACTTGTCCATCAAAAAGCAGTGGGTGACAGACTGGTCTGTGAGGTCATGTTGACTTTACCTTGACCAACACCTTCTTCTTATCCATTGCCCGGACTACTTCACCCACATAGGAACCCTGTTCCTGCAGCAGCTGTAGCTCTTCCCGCAACAGGCGAACTACATGGGAAAAAGATATAGTGGTCACCTTGTTGCTCCTCTATGTCCCCTTCCTGGGGATTTAATTCAATATGAACTAAGTATAACACCATTTTGAAATTTTGAAGGGAAGTCTCTCACACACACACACACACACACACACACACAAACTGACATCCCAAAGGGGCTTACAATGGAACTCTAGATAGAGATGTGTATGGAAAACAACTTAATGACTAAAGCATCACCTTGGACTAGGAGGAAACACTGCTATGAGGCTGCCAGTCTAGGAGATTTGGAACAGCCATACCTCGAACTGCCCACATGCAGCTTCCCATCTTACCCCTCACCTTTTGCATTTAGCTCATTCCTCTGTGCCTGCAGCCGCCGAAGGTTTTGGCTCTTATCATTCACAATCAGCTGTGGAAAGCAAGAGAAAATTCTGTTACTCAAAGGCAACAGACAGGAGGCAGGATCTTGGCCAAGACTCTCATAGGCAGGTTGAGCTACAAGATTCTCCATGTTCAGATTCTCCAGTAAGATCCCAATGACCTTGTCCTGTTGTAAAAAGTCCCTTTGGAGCCTGGGGTAGCCATCAAAAAGGCTGCTTGGGAAATGTTACAGCTGGCTTATGCAGTTAACTTTCTTCTTGTACTGGGGATTAAATTTAGATCTTTAGCCCTGAACTACATCCCTAACCCTTTTGATTTTTTTGAGACAGAATCTTGCTAAGTTGTGCAAGTGGGACCTGAACCTATGATCCTCCTGGTTCAGCTTTTTAAGTGCTGGGAAATACATACTGACTCTTCATGGGGAAGCCAAATCCTTGTAGTGGAAAGATCTTTGGGTAGGAAATCTGAGTTCTAGCTCAGCAGCTGTCAATTTAAAATGAGGTAAAGCACTAAGGATATAGCTCAGTGGCAGAGTACTTGCCTAGCATTGATAAGGCCTTGAGTTCAACTACCCACTATTGGAAAAAAGGAAAAAGAACTAGCATGCACAAGGCCCTGGATTTGACCCCCAATATATAGTAACTGCAAGTGTACCTGGAGTTTGGAAATTTTTCTTTTGTCTTACCTCATGCATTATATTATCTCTCTGGCTTAGCTGGTTAGGCTAACACGCTGAGATGCCCAGTTCTTTCACTCAGTCCCCATGACATCAGTGTCATTCAACTCCTCAATGTTATCCCTCCCCAAGTTGTCATTTCTCCCAGCCCCAGCCTCTTCCCAATAAATCTCATCTCCTGGGCCTATGTCTCCTCTTTCTTTAAAAATTTTTTTGGTACTGGGGATCGAACTCAGGACTTTGGGCTTGGGAGGCAGGTGGCAGAACCACTGAGCTAAATCACCAGCCCTTCCTCTTTTTAATAAAACCTTTGCATTCATACTTCTTTCTTCCAAAAGGTTACAGTCATGGGTTAGTGACCTTTTGTATTAGAATTCGACTCGTGGAAACTGAGTAACAAAATGTATTATTTCCCTTAAAGGGGTGGGGCTTAAGGGTAAAAGCCTTTTTTTTTTGTCTTTCCCCAAGACAGGGTCTGTCCATGCAGTTCAGGCTAGCCTTGAACTCATAGTGATCCTTCTGCCCCTGCCTCCCAAGTGCTGGGATTACAGGTGTGCACCACCACACCTGGTTCTTAAGAGTAACGACATTGTTGGTTTCATATACTACTAGAGATTGGTCTTGAACTCACTATGTAGCCCAAGTTGGCCCCTAACTCTAACTTTTAGCATTCTCTTGCCTCAACCTTCTGAGCGCTGGGATTATACAGGCCTGTGCCACCACCTGCTACTTGTTACATCTTACAAGGATACTTTTCTAAAGACTAGAAACAAAATAGGAAAAGGCCAGGTGCTGGTGCAGGCAGAGGCCAGCCTGGGCTACATTGTGAGTTCAAGTTCGGCTTGGACTACATAGCAAGACCCTGCTTCAAACAACAACAAAAACAAAAAACCCCAAAGAACAAAACAGTCCTCATCCCCTCCTAGTTCCATCTAGAGTCAGTCCTCACCTGGAGTTCTTCAATCTTGGACAAATAGTATTGGCGGAGTCCGCTGCCTGCCTTCCCCTCTTCCAGCTCCATCTGAAGAAACAGTGTACTTTTTAGACAAGAGGCTAAAACCTCAAGGAGTAAAGCCACATTCAGGGCATTTCACCGTAAGGGTAAAAAACAGGCAGCTCAGCATAGTAAAGAGCTCAGACTTCGGAGGCTTAGTATCTGGATTCAAATCCATCACTCCTCCATTCCTTTGAAGCCTCCATCTTCCCATGATTAAAATAAAAAAATACAAACTCCGCCTACCTCCTTAAGGCTTTTTAAAAAGATCGAGAGACCAAGTACACGGGAGCCCCGGGAACTGTGGCAAGTGCCATACAGATCGGAGGTGTTACTACTGTAGACGGAGCCAGAGGAAAGACAGTCAGTCACCCAGCCTCCCGCTCCAGAGGCACTTATTCCACTTCTGCAAGGCTTTGCCCCGACTTACCGCGGGCGGCGCTGACACAGCAAATCCAGTCTCAGGCAGGGCCCGGTCTGGAGTGGTCCACCTACACCCCCGACCCACCCGACCCTCTGCTCTCGGCCCGCTCTCCACCTAAGGTCACGCCGCGTCGCACTCAGCCGGGGTCTCTGCCCGGCTGCCGCCGCGGCAGCCACCGTACCTGCTCTGGCCCGTCAAGCGCCATCTTCCCTCCTCAATAGAAGTCGCCGGCATCCGAGCCACCTTAGCGCGCAGGCGCAGAAGCCGGGGCTTCGGCCGGAGACTAAGCAGAGACGACTTCCGGGTCAATGGGCGGGATGTGTCGAGAATACAATAAATAACGGGAGCCATGATGGGAGGGGCAGATTCTCGAGATTAGTTTTGGAAGGAAATGAGGGACTAGATCGCCTAATTACTGCGTCCTAGAAACTTGACGTTTAAGTATTGTAATCTCCCTCCTTAATCACATCTTTCAATTTGTAAGGCTCGAGGACAACACATACATGGCCACTATCAAGATGGAGAAAAATTTGGGGCCAGGGACGCAAGGCGCGCTAGCGGAAGCGGAAGTATGCTTGTCCTACATGCGCTCCTCTGAGTGTGGTGAAAATACCTCTCGGTAGAAGGTTCTGAATGTGATTTCTGTGGGAAGTTGGGAAGGAACGGGAGCGGGATCTAGCTTGAGAAGAAACTTTCTCAATTCTACTTTCTTCCCAGATTGAGTGACATCCCCCTATTCTGTCATGGGCAAGAAGGGCAAAGTTGGCAAGAGCCGGCGGGACAAATTTTATCATTTGGCAAAGGAGACTGGTGAGTCAGGGCTTGCGCTGAGAGCGAACAAGAGAACGATCTCGTTGGCTTGCGCCTTTCAAATGTTGGGCTCCAATTTTCTCAGAAGAGGTAGTGCGTTGTGAGGCTGGAGAAGTCCTGCTGAAAGTGTTCCGCGAACCTCATTATCTTGTTTCTACCCCTGTGCCTCCCAGGTTATCGTTCCCGCTCTGCTTTCAAGCTGATCCAGCTCAATCGCCGCTTTCAGTTCCTGCAAAAAGCTAGAGCCTTACTGGACTTGTGTGCTGCGCCAGGGGGATGGTGTGTAACACTCGGCGCAGTTGTCCGGCTGGCGGTTTCATGGCCCTGCATAGATTAGGATTGTGTTCTTCAGGGACGCTCGGATTTTGGGCCCTCTACTCTCAACGCAGTGCAATAATTCCAGCCTCAGATTTCTCAACACTCCACAGCTTAAGTCTATTCTAAACCTTGGGTGGGTTTTCTTCCTTTCTTTATTGCAGAGAAAAGGCTTGGAATGTGTACATACGATGCCCTTGGCCACTACACTTGGCCAGGCTCTCTGACATCAAGGGCGAGGGAGCACATTGCCAAAGGAAGAAGGGTGATAGTTCCGGATTTTTGTTTTCTTTCTTTTTTTTTGAGACAGGGTCTCACTATGTAGTCGAGAATGACCTAGAACTCACTATGTAGCCCAGGCTGGTCTTGAACTCACAGCGATCCTTCTGCCTCAGCCTGCTGAGTGCTGGGATTACAGGCGTGTGCCATCACACCTGGCGTTCCGTATGTTTTAATCTTTATTCCTTTCATAGGCTGCAGGTGGCTGCCAAGTTTATGCCCGTGTCCAGTCTTATTGTGGGTGAGTAACTGGTGGCTATCTTGGATATTTTAGGGGAAATGAGGTACTAATGAATTTATTACACTTAATTTAATTTAGCGGAAATGAGGTAGGACTCATTGTCCTACATTTCTTTCCTTGCTGCTTGAGTACTCTGACCTGATTTCTTCCAGGAGTGGACCTGGTTCCAATCAAGCCTCTCCCCAACGTGGTGACACTTCAGGAGGACATCACTACAGAACGCTGTAGGCAGGTAATAGGAATTCCTCTCTTCCTATACTGTTTTTTCAGACAGGGTCTTGCTGTGTAGTTCAGGCTGGCCTTGAACTGTGTATTCCATGCTGGCCGGGAACTCATGGCGATCCTCCAGCCTCAGCCTGCTGGGTGCTGGGATTACAGGTGTGCACTACCATGCCCAGCTCCTCCTATCCTTTTATATACACGCATCCACAGCTTCCTAATCTCCCAAGTGCAATTTCTACCATGCTTTGAGCTGGTGCCTTCATGATATCTGTATGAGACATATGGCATTCCTAATGTACACTCCAGCCTTATAGTCAGGGGTGAAATGCTTTCCAGTGGACTATTGCTCTTTAAGCTCCAGGAAGGTGGAGATGTATTTTCTTTCCCCCTTAGTCAGGGGATCAAATTCAGAACCTTGTGCTTGCTAGGTACACATGGTATCACCGAACAACATCCCTGATCCCAAGATGTATTAGTTTTGTTTCCTGTTTCATTCCCAGTGCCCAACACAATATTTGGTTTCTGGTGGGACTCAGGATATGATTAGATGACACATGACTGGACTTGGGATTCTGTTACCCATTGTTTTGTTTCTGTTGCCATAATCCCTGTCCTTCTTTGTAGGCCCTGAGAAAGGAGCTAAAGACTTGGAAAGTGGACGTTGTGCTTAACGATGGGGCCCCCAATGTTGGGGCTAGTTGGGACCATGATGCTTACTCACAAGGTTTGCAGGGAGTATAGGACTGACAAGGGTGGAGGTGGAAGTGTAATGCCCTCAAATCATACCTATTCTCACTGACTGTCCTTATTCCACAGCCCACTTAACACTGATGGCTTTGCGTTTGGCTTGTGATTTTTTGTCCCGTGGTGGCTGCTTCATCACAAAGGTTTTCCGTTCCCGTGACTATCAGCCCCTGCTGTGGATCTTTCAACAGCTGTTCCACCGTGTCCAGGCCACCAAGCCCCAAGCCTCTCGCCATGAATCTGCAGAGATCTTTGTAGTCTGCCAGGGTGGGCATCACTTCCTTCTCTTGGCTCAGCCTTCTGATTATCAAAGCATATTTTAAAATAAATCTTATCATTTTAGGATTCTTGGCTCCTGACAAGGTTGACAGTAAATTCTTTGATCCCAAGTTTGCCTTCAAGGAGGTTGAAGTTCAGGCT
Organism: Fukomys damarensis; assembly: GCF_012274545.1. NCBI lineage: Eukaryota > Metazoa > Chordata > Mammalia > Rodentia > Bathyergidae > Fukomys > Fukomys damarensis. Next base: position 49,819,065 of record NW_022900935.1, on the reverse strand, counting down.
AAGACTGTTACTGAGTTGGTAACTAAGAAGAAGTCAAAGGTGAGTTTGGGGAAGTTGGGCCAGGTGGATCCTTCAGAAACCTCAGAAGGAACTGCCCAACTATTTTTCTCTCCCTAAGGCTGAAGGCTATGCTGAGGGTGACCTGACTCTTTATCATCGTACCTCAGTCACTGACTTCTTACGGGCTGCCAACCCTGTCGACTTTCTCTCCAAGGCCAGTGAGGTGAGTTCCCAGACTTGAGGAAGGCATATAAAACCTGAGAAACAGCCTGAAAATCTCCTTTGACTGCTTTTCTTTTCCTTTAGATCTCAATAGATGATGAAGAGTTGGCACAACATCCAGCCACCACTGAGGACATACGGGCATGCTGTCAGGACATCAAAGTTCTGGGGCGCAAGGAACTTAGGTATGTAGTAGGTGGGTGAAGGGGCCAGGAGTGCTGAAGGAGGTAAAAGCCTTTCAACAAAAACCATGACGCTGGATCTCTGGGATAAGGATGTTCTTGTTCTGGAGGTTTGGGGTGGGGCCTGAAATTTGAAGTATAGACTTAGTTAGGTATGATAATGCACACCTGTAATCCGAGCACTTGGGAGACTGAGGCAAGAGGATTGCTGCGAGTTTGTGGCAAGGGTGGGTTATATACTGAGTTCAAGGCCAGCCTGAACTACATAGTGTGTCCCTGTCTCAAAACAAACACACACACACACACACACAGACTTCAAACAGGAGAGGAAACAAAGGAGGAGATGGGAGATGGTAAGATCAGTATTTCTGTGGCAGGTCCCTACTGAACTGGAGAACAAAACTTCGGCGCTACATGGCTAAGAAGCTGAAAGAGCAAGCAAAAGCATTGGATATCAGGTGAGAAGGGAACTAATGAGGGAAGGTGTAACTTTGTGTTGGGAGGAAGTATGTAGAAAATAACCAAACTCCTTGGACTATTTTGTTAGCCTCAGTTCGGGAGAGGAAGATGATGAAGAAGCGGAGTCCACTGCTGAGACCACAAGACAGCCCTCTAAGGAGGAGGAAGAGGAAGAGAAGCTGAACCAGACTCTGGCAGAGATGAAAGCCCAGGAGGTGGCAGAATTAAAGAGGTTAGGGAAGCTGGGGAACCCCAGTACATCGTCCCTGTGTGTGTGAAGATGGGAGAGAAGGATGAAAGGCACAGATAAGGGATCTTAAGCGGTGGGCAGGTTTTTAAAATTCCTCAACCCATCCCTTTAGGAAGAAGAAGAAGCTGCTTCGAGAGCAGAGGAAGCAGCGGGAACGCATAGAGCTGAAGATGGATCTGCCTGGAGTTTCCATTGCAGATGAGGGAGACACAGGCATGTTCTCCCTGCGTACCATATCTGGTCACCAGGTGAGGTGGGGTTGGGGATATAGGTTGAGACAAGAGGGAGACTCGACAAGGGGGAGATAGCACAGAAAGAAACACCTGCAATGATGAACTCAGTATGATCTGATTGTGATACAGATCATTGTAGAACTAGAACATCAAGACAAAGAGCTGAGATTATGGTGGATGCAGCCAGGTTATCTGGATTACCAGCATGGGTGAAGAGGGTGTCCCCTCAGTGGAGAGCATCATTCAGTTTACTGTGACCAGGTTAGCACTTGGAATTATGTGAATGGTATTCTGTCAGATACTAAAGAACATGCTTTTCCTAATGAAAGCAGTGTCACAAGCAAAATTTTTTTTGCAGCTCTCATGTGTGACTGTCACAATCAGGTCATCTTTTACACTTAAGAGAGGCAGTATTGTAGCCATAGAACAGACACAAGCTCAAGCTTTAGACCCCGCCACACCACTTAAAACTGTGGTTCTGAGCTACCACTTAACACTTTTTAATTTCTCTACTATGGTTTTTATGACAAATAAAAAGATAGCTGTTTGCCATAAGGATATAGATTTTGAGGTTCTGACAGTTGGAGTGAAGCAGTTCTGTCAGATGTATACTGTCTGGGTTCCTTTTTTCATTGGGGTCAAAATGTGTAGATTGTATTCTAAGGTGATTGTGAGTTTTCAACATGATTTTATTTTTCTTTCAGTGGTGGTGGTGCTGAGAATTGAACGCAGGGTTTCTTGCATGCAAGGCAAGCTTTCTACCACTGAGCTAGCTACAACTACAGCCCTAAGAGTAATTTTTAAACCAGTGGTTGGGACAGAACAGTTCTAATTAGAATGGGATATTTTATGTAGGTCAGTCTGTTCTCTAAATCACATCTGTAAAAGGAAATAGCTATTTACCACACTGTACTTAACTAATGTTAGGAGATGGACATAGCAAATATCTTTTCCTGAGTACTCAATTTCTTTTTTTTTTTTTTTTTTTTTTTTGTTACGTGGTTC
>NW_022900935.1:49736247-49816694 GCF_012274545.1 Fukomys damarensis | reverse complement strand
TTTTTTTTTTTTTTTTTTTTTTTTTTGGTACCAGGGATTGAACTCAGGTCCTTGCACTTGCAAGGCAGGCCACCGAACCGCTGAGCTAAATCCCTGGCCCCTATGAGTACTCAATTTCTATTTCTTTTAAACTTCAGTTGTTAGAGGAAGTAACACGAGGGGACATGAGTGCTGCAGACACACTTCTGTCTGATCTGCCAAGGGATGACATCTATGTGTCAGATGCTGAGGACAATGATTCATCTCTGGATAGTGACCTGGATCCAGAAGAGTTGGCAGAGGTTGGGGGACATCAGGGACGGAAGGACCAGCAGTGGTAAGGGATTTATAAAAGGTGTGCCCCTACTTTGGTTTGACTGCTTACACCGTTGGTGTGTGTATTGCTAGAAATGGGTATGAGGAGCAAGGCCTCTGGGCATTTGCTCACTGAGCCTTTCCTACTTTCTCTGGTGTCTGCAGTGTGCGATTTGCTCAGCTAGAAGATAATAAACAAGAGAAAAAAGAGAATCCACTGCTGGTACCATTGGAGGAAAAGACAGTGCTGCAAGAAGAACAAGCCAACCTGTGGTTCTCAAAGGTAAGAAGCTGGGGGTAAGACTGCAGGGCAAATAGCATTCCCTAGGGGATGGAAGGCTGAAGGTTCTCCCCCAACAGGATGGTTTCAGTTGGATTGAGGATGATGCTGATGAGGCCCTGGAGATCAGTCAGGCCGAATTGTTGTACAAGAACCGTCAGAAGAAGCAGGAGCCACCACAGCTGTCACCTTCCAGTTTGAAGACTGAGAAGTTTCCCATGTACCAGAATGAGGCCCCAGTTGAGAAAGAGGCTCTCTCAGGGGCAGGAGCTACCAATGACCCTGGAGGGGAAGGAAGTGACAGCTCAGACAGTGAGAGCAGTAGCAGTGAGGATGAAGAGAGGTGAGTTGAGCAGGTGGAAAAGGGATAAAGAGAAAGCAATGATCTGAATTTCTTCAAATTGGGGTTTCCAAGGTTGGCTATAGATAGGAAGCTTTAAAAATATCAGTGATTGATTTAATTGGCCTGGGTGTCAGGGATTTCTGTAAGTTCCTAAGTTTCTTGTTAGATCAAACTCAGGCAGGCACAGTATCACTGAGCTGCATCCCTGTCTCCTAAGTAGTTTTAATTAGGAAGCAGGGTTGAGGTGGTGGAATATGAGTGGCATAGAAAGGTGGAATATTTGTTTATAGTCCTGCCTTCTTCCACAGTCGGGGACCATCCCGTGGTAAGAAACGAAGCCGTGGGCCTAAGAAAGATGACGATGGATTCGAGGTAGTACCTATCGAGGACCCAGGTGAGAGCTCTGTCAATGTAGAATGAGAGGATGGGGATTTCAGTGTTGAGAATTGAGGTTTGACATTTGTCCTCTCTCTAGTGAAACATCGGATTCTAGACCCTGAAGGCCTTGCTTTAGGTGCTGTCATTGCCTCCTCCAAAAAGGCCAAGAGGGACCTTATAGATAACTCCTTCAATAGGTAAGGGAGCCAGAAAGTCATAAGCTGCTGCCAAGATGTGGTTAAACAGATGATTGTCTTTTTAGGAAGTCTGGAATGATTTTATTGGTTATTGGCTTGCTGTCCTTTCTGCCCAGGTATGCATTTAATGAAGATGAGGGAGAGCTTCCAGACTGGTTTGTGCAAGAAGAGAAGCAGCACCGAATACGACAACTGCCTCTTGACAAGAAGGAAGTGGAGCACTACCGCAAACGCTGGCGGGAAATCAATGCACGTCCCATCAAGAAAGTGGCTGAGGCCAAAGCCAGAAAGAAACGGAGGGTAAATAGTGGGGGCTTCCTGAGGTTAGGTGTGGGTGGACAAAAGTGAAGCAGTCACCTGAGTGAAGTTCCCTCCCAGATGCTGAAGAAGCTTGAACAGACCAAGAAGAAGGCAGAAGCTGTGGTAAACACAGTAGACATCTCAGAACGAGAGAAGGTGGCGCGGTTGAGAAGGTAATTGGGGGAAGACACCCACAAAAGGGTTAAATAGCAGAAAGTAGGCCTCTAACCTCTTTTTCTTTCTACAGTTTGTATAAGAAGGCTGGGCTTGGCAAGGAGAAACGCCAAGTCACCTATGTTGTAGCCAAAAAAGGTGTGGGGCGTAAAGTGCGGCGGCCAGCTGGAGTCAGAGGTCATTTCAAGGTGGTGGACTCCAGGCTGAAAAAGGATCAGAGAGCACAGCAACGTAAGGAGCAGAAGAAAAAACACAAACGGAAATAAGGAGACTGTAAAACTTAGTAGGTAAAATGTGCAGCTAACCCTGGCCTCCTTGGTACCACAGCAGTCTAAGATGCTAGGAAAATGGTCCTAAGTGGTGAGAAGGACATCTTTCTACCTGTACAGTGGTTACCCAGGAAAGCACCAAGGAGCTCTTTTGTGTTCATTACCATTCTGTGAAAAACATGGAGTGGTGGATAAAAGTCAAATCTTTTTTAAATCTTAAGGGGAATTTTTTTGGGGGGTACCAGGGATTGAACTCAGGACTTTGCGCTTACAAAGCAAGTAGCGGAACCACTGAGCTAAATCCCCAACCCCTCAGTATGGTGTTTTGTAACCTATTCCTAGGGATATGGACCTCTTGCAACTCACCCACCCTATTCCATTATTGAATAAAACAATTTCCATGTTGAACTGTTCTAAATCCTAATATGTACCAACTATTTTAAGGTAGAAATGACAAGCAGTCTGTGGGTCCTGTAGTAAAACATTTACTAGAGAGCAAGCAGAGGAATGCACATCTTAAAGAAACCTTCACAAAGTCACAAAATTTGAAGTTTGTGTATTTTCCTTTTATAAACAAGATAGAACAAAAATCATCAAAGTCATTTCAGCAGAAGACTTCTATTGGGTTAAGTTACAAACAAATAAACAAACAAAAAAAACCAGAAAACACTTTAAAAGCTGTTGTTGTGTTTTTTAAATTTAGCAATACCTCAGCCCAAAACAATCCTGGAAACCCCTTCAGGATCATCATTTTTCTTCAATCACAGAGGCTCTGAGAACCTCAGAATCTGGGTCTAGAAGGGTTTGTTGCCTCTTAAATGTCTCAGGGCTGGATACAATCTGGAGAACCTGAGCTCGTCAACTCTTGTTTGTTTAGAATTGGGCATCTCCCTTTCCTGCAAATGTTTTGAAGCACCAATCTGCTTTTCAAACAACCCCAAAAGCTTGATGGACTGGGTTTGCAGAAGCCAATTCCTAAAAGGGATTGCCTGGCCAGAGTGCTAAGAAAAAGAATTTGATTCATGGATGTTTATAAGGTGACATTTTAGTAAAAAATAGAAGCTACTTAGAAACCTAGAGTGAGTTTTGTGCCCTATAAGGTCCCCACCCCCCAAGCGTCTTCCACTTACCCTCATGACAGACAACTCACCCAGAGGCAAGAGAAGCTTCCCAGTTCTGCTTGCTGGGACCAAGCAGCTTCCCAAGAAAGCATCTGAACAATCATTCATATGAAGGCATAATGTCTCTGTGCTCCAGCTCTCCACTAAGGGCAGGGGGTCCTTATACCTTGGACCCCAACCCAGCCCTGAGACACCTAGTTACCAAAATCTCTCTAAAAATAAAATTAAAGAACTGATTTCACACTGTAGCACATACCCTCTAACTGTCCCATCGACTCTTCTTGCGTTTTGGTGGCTCTGGGACAGCAAAACCATCAGCTGTCTTATCTGTCTTGCTGTCCACCTTGGGGTCCATCTTGCTGTCCACCTTGGGGTCCATCTTGCTTTCACGATTACAACCTTCTTTCCTGCTTTCTCCATTCCGACCGTCATTAGTACCCCGGCTGTCCCCATGCCGGCCTGCACCTCCTCCATGCCTATTCTCCCCATGCCGATGACCATCAGTATGACGGCTGCTGCTGCTGCTTTCTGGGTAGCGGTATCCATCTCCATGGCGACCACCATCTCCATGACGTGGGCTATCACCATGTCGATTGCCACTCTCTCCATGACTGTGACGGCTGCCACCCCGGTTCTCAGTATATCTCTCTCTTTTCCCATTGCCACCCCCAATCCCTTCTCGGCTGTTATTTCCTGCAGCTGCGTTGTTGGCTCCCTGGGTGCCAACAGAAGGGTATGTCACTGGAGCACTGCTGATATTCCCAGCATTACCAAAGCCCAGGATGCTCTTGGCAGCACTGGCAATAGGGCTGTCAGGACTGTTATGGCCCTGCTGTGCTGAATTAGTTGGAACAGAATTCAAGCTTCCTGCACTAGTCCATCCACTTGGCCCAGCAGCAGAGCTTCCAGCTTTTTGATTACTTAAACTGGCTGCAACAAAATGACTCTTGTACTGTGACTGAAAGAGAAAGAGACAACAGAACAGGAGTAGGTACAATAGCAAGTTCAAGAAGCCTCAGTATACACACATATAAGCTTGGCAAGTCTGTAAAGAATATAGAAACTAGCTTTTATTTTGGGACCATGACTTGTGTGGGACCATTCTGATGGTACACTGGTTCTTGTAGAGATGGATCTTAATGTACCAAAATTTACTGCCTGGCAAACTAAAAAAAAGCATCTTTGTGTATAAAGCAGTCCAACACATCTATGGTCTGCAACCTGTTACTTACAATTCAAAAATTTGAAAAATTGTGAAAACCATTTTTTTTGGCACCAGGGACTGGACTCAGGACCTTGTGCTTGCAAGGCAGGCATGGCACCACTGAGCTAAATCCCTGGCCCCAGAAAACACTTTTTGAAGAGTCTGGCTATAATGGGCTGTGACTGCAGCTCCATAGTAGGGCACTTGCCTAGCGTGCAGAAAGCCACGAGTTTGATCCCCAGCACAACAAAAAACAATAAAAAAAGCCTCACCTGAGCTGACATAAAGCTATTTAGTTTCTATCTAGTCACTTTAGTGTGACTATTATATTTTGGCTTAGAAGCAAATCTGATTATAATAAAGGTGTGACTATTGACATTGAGGTGATAATGTTTGCAATATGGATACTTAAAAATTCCTAAACAGAGTTTCTGAGTTCTTCTATTAATATAAAACATGAAAAAATTGTGGGACCAAACTGAGGCATCAGTCTGGACTCAGGCAAAACGTGTAAATTAAAGGCCCAGCTAGTTAATCAGATGGTAACTAACCAAGTGGAAGAGTAGGTTGGAAAAGAAGTTCTAAGTTTATAAGAAAACTAGGGGTGGGCCGGGGATTTAGCTCAGTGGTTCTACCTCCTGCCTCGCAAGTGCAAGGAACCAAGTTTAATCCCCAATAACCTCCTTCCAAAAAAAGAAAACTGGATATGGTGGTACATGTCTGTAGCTCCAGCTTCTTAGGAGGCTGAGGTAGGAGGATCACTAGATTTCATTAGTTTGAAACAAACATGAGCAACATAACTCCATTTCAAAATAAAACAAATCAGGGAAAAAAGTTCACAAAGAGACAGCAGAATTAAACCAATCCTAGTAAAAAAGACAGCAATTATTCTCAACTCTTATGGCTTGTAGGTAGGCAACAACTCAGGCTGTGGAGATATGGAATGAAGAGACCCTGCTGCAGTATAGCAGTCTCAGGCTCTGGCTGCTGACACAAACGATCAGCATAAGGGATTTCCCTAGCTCTACACTTCTATCTTTAGGTAAGCTACTGTATTATATAGGTATATCCTATACAACAACCTACACATTTTTAATGACTGAAGTATACTGTTTGGACTTACAACCCATCTTTTTTTGTACAGTTTTGTGAATCTTGTTTATAAAACCTCAATATCTTTTTCTATAATTTTTGCTGATTGTACTGTATAGTACAGTACTGTAGGTTTTATGTTATATATTACAGTACTGCATTAAGAGTTATGCAAATAAAAGCAAAGTTATTAATTTAGAGTTTCCTTTGACCATTTCTTTGTTTTGAATATTGCAATGTACACACTCTATACAATTCCTCATTTGGCAACCAATTCATTTAACAACCTAGTTAGTCACAGGAATGGAACTTGGCTGTAAAACAAGCAATGTCCATATGTGAAATCCAGGCAATGAGAAGGGCCTAAATCTAGCATGAGGTCTGTAAGGCCAATTACCATCTCAGAAAGACTAGAGCCCCAACACTGTTCAGGAGCTACAACAAAGTTGTTTTTTGTTTGTTTGTTTGTTTTGTTTTTTTGAGACAGGGTCTCACTATGTAGTTGAGACTGACCTGCAACTCACTATGTAGTCTAGGCTGGTCTCGAACTCACAATGATCCTCCTGCCTCAGCTTCCTGAGTGCTGGGATTACAGGTGTGCACCACCATGCCCAGCCCTACCACAAAGTTTTTTAGACAAAGTACTTATTTCAGACCTGAAAAGCTGCTTTCATGGCTGTCAGGCGATCTCCCATGGCTCCTGTGGAAGGCTTGTAGGCCTCATAATTACTCATCACATTGTTATTATTTCCTCGATCCTAAAAAATAAAACATATCCATGAGGACAGGAAAACAGGTGAGAATGCAACTACCAAAGACTGGGCCTCATACTGAAAACTCTGTAGAAAGAGCTAAAAAGGGAGCTGGGTATTTTTAGAAAGTTGTCCATTGTGGAAAAAGGTACAGTAAAGTAGAGGCATTTAAACATACCCAGCAATTCTACCCCTGGAAGTGCCATCTACTTAAGACCAAAGTTAAGCATGTATTATTTACACAAACATTTAATTAAATAAAAATTATATTAAATGTGAAAAGACCACCAGTATAGCATATTGCATAACTGACCACGCTCTGAATTAAGATCACTAAAGATTTCAATTTGCTTTGACATCAGTATGGAACTGCAGGTGCCTCAGTTTTATTATTTGTATTTAACACCGAATTAAAGATGAACTGCTTTAATATTTGGAATGGCCCTGGTACATATAAAATGTTCAACAACTACTGGCTATCAGCATAATTATTACTGTAGCGAGGGAAGAATATTTACTAAAGATGCCAAGTTGACCATAACACTATACAAACTGGAAATTTTCTTCCACAGCCTAGGAATCAACATGTCAGAAAACAGGTAGGTGTACCAGCTACTTGACAGGCTCAATTGTTAGGACTCTTAAACCCATGAGTTTGAGACCAGTCTGGACAATACAGGAAGATCCTATGTCTCAAAGAACAAAATAGCTGGGCATAGTGATAAACACCTGTAACCTCAGATAGTCGGGAAGCTGAGCCAGGAGGATTGTAAATTCAAGCCTAGCGCGCCCAACAGAGCAACACCCTGCTCTCCAGAACAAAACAAAACAGGGCTGGGGATGTAGCTCAGTGGTAGACCACCCCTGGGTTCCCTCTCTAGTACAAAAACCAAACAAAACAGTACAGAAAAACAAGTTTCCCATAGTGGTGTATATCTATAGCCCCAGCTACCTACTTGGGAGGCTAAGGGAGGCAGGATTACTTGAGCCCATGAGTTAAGAGAACAGCCTGGACAACATAACAAGACACATTAAAAAAAAAAAGAAAAAAAAAAAACCCGAGTAATTAAGAAAACAGTAAGGTAGTTCTTTAGTTAGTTGGTTTCTAAGAAAAATTTCATCTTACTTTTCTCTGATGCAATTTCCCTAGACTGTTGCAATCATTCCTGAGTTTAGTGACAAGGTACAAGCTAGAGTTTGTACAGTGATCCTCTGGCAAGTTTTTCCCAGAAGAAGGCTATAGGATAGAGTTGGAAGAATTATATAGACTGCTGGATCCCGCCTCTGAAGTTTCTGATTGACCAAGTCTGAGCCGGGGGATGCCTATGAACATCCATGGACAACAACTTTAGTACCATGGCAAATCTAGACTAATTTCCTGAGAAAGCCCTAGTTAGCCAAGTACACACAGATGCTTCTCTAATAGTAAGTTTTATTATAAACCAGTAGTACCCTGACTCAAACCAGATTAAATACATGCTCAGTGCTAAACACTGAACTTTCTGGTACTTTCATAGGATCCGAATAGTGCTAACACAATGACTGATACCAAGAGTACTGCCGTAGGTTGAACTCACCGTATTCTCAGAGCCTAGGCCAGGCCGTTCCCTATAGCCCAGGCCTCCTCCACCAATGTTCAGCTTTTTGCCTTTCCCTCCTTTGAAGCGGGATTTCCGAAACCAGGCATTCTGCATTGAACACAATTTAAGGTTAAACCAGGAAAAGGAGAGAAGACCAAAGACAAGGCTGAAGAAGAAATCAACTGGGAAGAACTTTGTGTTTCATCTTTAACTGTATTTATACCAAAGGAGGAATTGTTCACAGGAACTACAGACTGATTTATTTTTGGTAGTTTAACCCACCAAATTTGTCAGGAGGGTTAGATGCTTAACTAAGGCTTCCTTTACTGTTCCTTTCACCAGGGCCTGCCTCCTAGAAGGGAAATGAATACATCAGCTTCAAAAGGAGAGTGGTAGTTGGGTATGGTGATACATGCCCATAATCCCAGCACTATGGTAGGTAAAGGGAAGGAGGGTGATCACAAGCTCACAACCAGCCTGGACAACTTAACAACTCAGTGAGATCTGTCTCAAATTAAAAAATAAGACAAGCAGGCCAGGGATTTAGCTCAGTGGTGCCACCACCTGCCTCACAAGCAAACACAAGGTCCTGAGGAGTTTGATCCCCAGTACCAATGGGGAAAAAACAAACAAAAAAAGAAAGGCAACACACACACATACACACACTAGTAGTCACTATGGCCACTTGTAACCTCCTAGAGGAAAATGAATTTACTTTTAATTTCTTAAAAAGCAATTTGTACATACTATTGGACATAAACATTTAAAGAACTTGTGGTTTCAAAAGTAAAGGAAAGCCAGGTGTTGTGGCGCACATCTGTAATCCCAGTACTCAGGAGGCTGAGGCAGGAGGACTGCTGTGAGCTTGAGACCAGCCTGGGCTACATAGTGAGTTCCAGGTCAGTCTCAACTACATAGTGAGACCCTGTCTCAAAAAACAAACAAAAAATAAATAAATAAAAGAAGTAAAGGAAAAAAGCTAGATTGAAGCCAGATTTATTAGGGACAAACTTCCATGAAGGACTGGTAACTACAAACTGAAAACCATTTACCCACAGAGCCTAAAAGTTTTCATGAACTTGCTCACTGCCAGAATAGTGCTCACCAGATTTATTCACGTTTTCTTAATAATACAAACATCTTGCCGGGGATTTAGCTCAGTGATTCCAGCGCCTGCCTCGCAAGCACAAGGACCTGAGTTCAATCCCCAGTACAAAAAACAAAACAAAAACAAACAAAAAAAAACACATCTCATCAGGTGTGGCACATGCCTTTAATCCCAGCACTTGAAAGACCGAGGCAGGAAGACTGTCAGGAGTTCAAGGCCAGCCTGAACTACACAGAGACAGTCACAAAAATAAATAAATAAAAAAGAAAAGCAAAGAATGCAAACATCTTTGAGAGTTTAAAGTGATAATCACATGTTATTGCTAAAGTAGTTTAGAGGCTTGGGAAAAGTGTTGAGCATAGAGAACCTGAAGCACTAAAGGAGATGTTAGAAAATGCCAAAGAAAAAACATACCCTGTTTAAAACTTTAGCATGAGCTCGCTCTACTAAGGAAAAGGGAAAAAAAACATTATTTCCCTCTCTCCTGCTCTATAGTCCTTAACGCCTAGAATCAGGAATTCAGGCAGTCTCACACAACTGTATTACCTACAGGCTAACACAGCTGTGTGGGCTGGCCTATGAACTGGACAAACACTTAACAGTTCCTACTATCAGATCTTGTTCTGAACTCATTTGTAACTTGGGGACTGTATATATAAAGACAACTCAAGGTTCAATCTGACAGAATCCGTTTGGGACTGTGGCACACCTGAAAAGAGGATAATCAATATGTGGTCAAGGTCTAAGATCTTAAGTCTATAAAGAATACTCAAGAAGCATGATACAACTGCTTTCTTCAAGACATCACATGTTTAGCACCCCAAAAGACTGATATGGAGAAGAGCAGGAAGGAGAACAGAAGATACCTTTCAAGATGAAATTTACTCCTAAATATACTATGAGGTAGGTAGGTAGAAATTACAGGGACAAATTAGCACAAGCCAGGTAACAGCTTTTTAAAAGATGTTACTGAGGGCTGGGGATTTAGCTCAGTGGTTTTGCTGCCTGCCTCGCATGCGCAAGGACCCAACTTCGATCCCCAGAACCATAAATAAATAAATGAATGAATGAATGAATGAATGAAAGATGTTATTGAAAGGAGAAGCAGATAGAGAAGATAAATGCTATTATCCCACAACTGCAACATGTACCTCATAACCCGTCTACCCATTCTCTTCTCAAATTTCTCTTATCCTCTCTACTTGCTGAAATTTCTTAGTTGTATGATCTGAGGCAATCCAAAGTGTGGCCAGTCCCTCACCTGCATTGCAAGATCTAGGAGTTCCTTGGAAACATGCTGGTTGGCTCCTTCCAAGTTCCGGACAAGGTCACCAGCAAAATTGCTGTCTTTGGGGGTCAGTAAGGTATAGGCCACACCCTTCTCACCAGCTCTTCCTGTGCGGCCAATCCTATGCGTATGGGTATCAATGTCTCGTGCCACATCATAGTTAATGACAGTCTTAATTGAAGGAATGTCCAGACCACGGGCTGAAATAAAAAGTAAACAAATTCTTTCATTTGTCTAGATTCAAAAGATCAAATAATTAGAAATGCCTGAGCTCTAAGAACCCACATCATCTCCTTTATGTGAGTACACAGATTTGGTAAGCTGCACTTAAGTTATCCAGTATCATTATGATAGATTCTATAATGCTAGCCCATTAATGGTAAGGGACTTGCCATTATTAATCTGCCAGGTCCCTTCTTGTAGACCTGGAATGTATTTAAAAAATTAAACCAGGATGAAATGTATCACTGGCCTCAAATGTACAATTCTTCTGTCTCAGTGGGGACTATATATACGTGCCACTGTGTCCAGCCTCAGAGGCATCATTTTGGTTTTTTTTTGGTACTGGGGATCTAACTCAGGATCTTGTACTTGTGAGGCAGGTGGTGGAACCACTGAGCTAAATCCCTGTCCCTGAGATGCATCTTAAACCTGAGACGTTTTCTCCTTTATGTAAGAAAAAACTAGTTTTAAGGATAGCTATTAAAACTCAGGAGAAAAATGCCAAGTATCATAGCATACACCTGTAATCCCAGTTCTAAAGGTGCTGAGGCAGGATGACTATGAGTTTCAGGCCAGTCTGGGTTACATTGTTCAAGGTGACCCTGGACTACATATTGAAACATATCTTAAAAATCAAAAACACTCTGTAGAACAAAGCGAGAAATTATACCCCAAAAACCTCCCTAGTCTTGCATGAAGTATGTCCAATAACTTATCTTATTTACATTGATCATAAGATAAAGACAATGTAACCATGTCTATATTCAGATACACAGTAAGGACACTGTCCTCACCCTGCCATCTAGCTGCAGAGATACTTTGATCAAAGAACGGGAAACACTAAGTGAAAAGGGATATTTGGAGCTCCAGGTTGTGATCACTGTGCCAAAATGCTACTCAGCACAGTGGGGCCAGCAGGCCAGTACTTCAACCAGTCTGCTCAGATGTTACAGGTCTTATTAAAGAGTAAGATAATATCCTTAGAGCAGAGACTAGAGTTACTATGAAATTCATACTCTACCAGCAACATCAGTGGCCACCAGGACTGGGATGTCCTTTTTCTTAAAGTCTGAAATGACTTTGTTTCTCTCACTCTGGTCCATGTCTCCATGGAGCAGCCCAAGATTATGACCCTCCTGCTTGAGGTTATTGGCTAACTCTTCAGCATTGGCTTTTTTAGTAACAAACAGGAGGACACTCCCGGAAGAAGTAAACTCCACCAGACGCCGGGTAAGCCAATTCCATTTACTAGGCCCAGAATGGAGAATCTCCACAATCTGTGTCACATCTTCATTTGCCTGGGAAGAAAGACATAAAAGGGGTGATTGTTGACATTGGTAACACAGAGGAGGAGACCTGAATAGTCCCTGTTCTCTTCATCCTTTTATTCTTCATGTCAAGTATAGCTAAAAAATTACCTCCTTTCTCAAACCACCTTACTCTGTACCATACATACATGCGCACACACACATACACACGTGTGGGTACATGTATGTATGTATACAGTGTGCCAAAAAATGTACACACTTTAGAAAAAAACTTGCATAAATATTTTAATACATCAGACAGATTCACAGTAAACTGCTTTATCCACATTCATGTCTCAATAACTTTAGCATTAAAATATTTATGTTTTTCTTTTCCTGAATGTGTTTTTTAATGGACTCTGTATATATATTTATGTATAAATTTGAATGACCCAATGCATACAAATGCCTTTTTCTAGTACCAGAAACTGAACCCAGAACCTTGCACACACCAGGCAGGTGTGGTGTCACTGAGCTATGTCCCTGGCCCACAAATGCCATACTTTTTAAAATGCCCATTCAGATTATTTCTAATGAAGTAAAATCATTTTCAGGCCCCCTTCCACAACTGTTTTTAATACAATTTATACATGTAAATAGAAGACACTCAAAAGTAAAAACTAGACCATGTCAAAACCCTAACTGTACAAAAACTTTCCTTAACAATAAACATGGAAAGTAATTAAGGCTGGCAATAATTACTTACAAGGTGTGGCACAGTAGCACACACCTGTAATACTAGTACTCTGGGAGGCCAAAGCAGGAGAATCACAAGTTTGAACCCAGCCTGGGCAACTTAATGAGAGACCCTGTCCCAAACTAAATAAAAAAGGGCTGGCAGATGCAGCTCAGTGCAGTACCCTAGTTTTAAACCCTAGTATTTTGGGGGAAATTAATTACATATTTCAAAAACAGCTACAGAGAACTTTCAATGTTTTCAGGAAAGTGTTTGAGGTGATGAATATGCCAACTACCATGATCTGGCCATCACATATGGTGTATATGTATTGAAATGTCATGCTATACCCCACAGATATATACAATTGTGTCAAGTTATTAAAAAAGTATTTTCTTTCTTTTTTTTTTTGGTACCAGGGACTGAACTCAGGTCCACCGAACTGCTGAGCTAAATCCCCGGCCCTAAAAAAGTATTTTCTAAAAAATACAAAAACAAAACAAAACGGATCATGGCAAGGAGCTGAGGGAATTCTCCAAGCAGTCTTTACTGGATTTCAAATCCCAATTCAGGGAAATTTTCCAAATAAGATATATGTATAGACAGGAAATCAAACCTTAAGTTATTCCCACCAGGCCCTTCGTCTTATCCCACTCCATTCTGTGCAGGCTTCTCAGTCATTTAAAATGTCAGTTCCACCCTAATTCACTGGTAGTCTTCTAGACAAACCCTTTCATTTCTTTAAAAGCTTTTTTTAAAACTTCTGAAATTTTTTAACATTAAAAAAAAAAAGTGAAATAAAACCAATTCCCATATACCAACTACTGGCTTTCAACAGTTATCAACATCTTGCCAATCTTGTTTCACTTATTCTCTCAACTTGTGTATTTTAAAATAAATCTCAAACATGTTGCCTCATCTGTAAACCTATTTTAAGTCTTTTATCTCAACAGTAAGAAATTAACTCTATTGTCTCTGTGAGAAATAACCCACTGGGGTCCCATCTAGCCCTGCTTCCAGTTACCTCTCCAATATCTCCCTGCACGACTCGAATAGGGTCAATCAAGATGTCTCTGGCCAATTTTTCAATCTTTTTCCGAAAAGTTGCACTGAATAAGAGAGCTAGAAGGCAAAGTACATTATATTAAAGAAATAGCATGACTTATGTATTAAATACCCACCAAGCATTCTTGACATTAAGAATTATTTAACATAAATCCATCTGAACTTTAAATTTTAGAAGTTTAAAAAATAAAGATTTCTTTAGTTTAAAAATTGAAGTGTTAGCATAGTTCAGACAAAGGCTCTTTACTTCAAATAAGCAGATGTGTACTGTGCAATGTTTCTATCCACTGATGAAACTGCATAAACAGGGGCAAGAAACTAATTTCTTGAGACTTGATTTTTTTCATTTACAAAACAAGTAATTATATCCTATGATCTCTAGGATTCTGCCATATAAATGGTCATTACCTTCCCCTTTATGGTTCTCAAGTATACATGTGGCCATTTTTGCTTCTATAACTGTGCTTTTAAAATAGGTGTTCTGAGTACAAATAGTTTTATAATAAAGCTGCTTCATACATACTCTGTCTGTCAGGACGGACATGACTTGCTATGGATCGAACCTGGTACTCTAGAAGAAGAACAGTAAAATTAATATTATAACCCCATTAATATAGTTTGGAAAGCCTAGAAAAAATAATTAAATTTAAGTAAAATCCTCAAAAGTTATAAGAACTAAGAAAACTTTAAAGCTCTTTTGATGCATCATTCAATCTGAAACTCCAAATAGCTTTCCTTCCAATTAGTACATATGGTTATTTAAAAGTTTATAAAGTTGAGAAAGTCAAGGACAGGAAAGCAAAGGGACTTTGTGTGATTTGACATTTACCTACACAAGGATTCAGTCCTTAACTTTCACATCACAGACATGAATGAAACTGGAAGGACAGAGAAAAATATTCCCCCTATATACAAAGCCACTTTCGATTTTCCTCAACCCAATCAAAACCAACATTTTTCTTGATAAAATTCCTAAAAATAATGTATTAGCTATATTTCTATAGTCTAACCCTATCCAGGAATATTTTAGTTTCTCTCATGCTGAGAAAAACATTGCTTAAATCTAGAAAGAAATGGAAAAATAGGGACAAAGAAACTGGTATCCAAGGCATACCAAATCCCATGTCAAACATTCGATCTGCTTCATCAAACACAAGGTAAGAGACTCTTTGAAGATTAGTAGCTTTCTTCTTCACATGATCAATCAGTCGACCCTATGAGATCCACAAAATGAATATAAGTACAACTGTCTGGGCTTTTTCTGGTACCAGGGATTGAACTCAGGACCTTGCACTTTCGAGGCAGGTTGTGGCACCACTGAGCTAAATCCCCCACCCTCGAATAGAAGTATAACTGAAGGCATTTACAAGGACTTTCAAAGCTGCAATCCTGGTGGGCTGGCGATTTAGTTCAGTGGTGCTGCCACCTGCTTCACAAGCACAAGAACCCAAGTTCCATCCTCGGTACCAAAAAACAAAACAACAAAACTGTTCTCCTGGCAAAGGTACTGCTCTTCAGTCTTAGTAACAGATATGGTACAACAGCCTTGAATTTTGCATATCACACAGACCAAGGAACAGAAACTGTGAAAAACTCAATTCTTCTTTTATATTAATAGTGATTTAAATTTTGTAGTTCAGTAGCCAGAACTATTTCTGGAAGGCATTCTGAAATGACCTGATTTAAAACCTTATTTTTATTTATTTATTTTTTTTTTTGGTATCGGGGATTGAACTCAGGTCCTTGCGCTTTCAAGGCAGCCAGTGGTACCACTGAGCTAAATCTCTGACCCTAGATTACAAACTTGTAAACAGTTCTGACCATCCTGAATTTTTCTCATTCTTGAAGCTCTTGATAGCCATGGATCCATTTCCTACGAGAGTACAAGTAAAACTATTTGAAATAGAGGGGAACTCATAGCTGCTAATATGTATCTGGTAGTCTTACTGAATTGCCAATCAAAATTAAAACAAAATTAGAGGCTACCCTTCATCAGCATATTCTCAACTCTGACTTACCACATTTTAGGGGAAATTCTCTTCAAAAATAACCATATTTTCCACACTAAGGGAGGCTGAGAAGTCATTTACAAAAGATACTTACTGGGGTACATACAACAATCTCTGCCCCTTCCTGAAGTGCCTTGGCCTGCTCCCACATGCTCCCTCCTCCGTATACAGCCACTGATCGAAGATTATATGCTTTCCCAAACCGCTTACATTCGGCATGGATCTACAAAGTTGTTCATAACATATCAATAAAGTGTGACAACAGATACCTCTATCGCAAACCAAAATGGAGTTCCAAAAAACTAAATGTGGTATCAAACAAAGATGTGCATGGTGCAAACACCTAAAATCCCGTCTATTCAGGAGGCAGAGAACTAAGTTCAAGGACAACCTGGGCAATTTAGCAAGACCTTGTCTCAAAGTAAGATTTGAAAATGGACTGAAGATACAATTAAGTGTTAGAGGGAATGTCTAACATGCGCAAAAGAAAAAAAAAATTAAAACTTTTTTAAGGTTAGGGTTAAACTCATTTTTATGAGTTTGAAATCAGTTTTATTCATAAAACCAGGCTAAAAATTTTGCCTTGATTATTCACTTTTTTCACTTCTCTTCCTGATCCTGTCATCGCCTTTCTATAAAGAAAAGTTAATTCACCCCAGAGAAAATATTACAAGCATATAATACAAACAATTCTCATAATACTTTTATCCTCTTAAAATAGTAGAAAAGTACATTTTTGGTAGCACAAAAAATGTATAACACATAGAACTTTTCAAAAGTTTCCTGTTAGCACAATAATAAGAATATACTTAATGTCACTGAACTGTACATTTAAAATTGCTTAACACTGAGTCAGGTGTGGTGGCACACTCCGATAAATCACAACACTGCAAGACTGAGGCAGGAGGATCACAAGTTCAAGCCAAATCTAGGTAACTTAACAAGACCCAAGACTCTTATCCCAAAATAAAAATTAAAACAAGCCTGGGGAGTAGCTCAGCACAAAAGCCTTGGGTTTAATTTCTAGTACAAAAAAAAAAAAAATGTCAAGATGATCAATTTTATGTGTACTTTATCACAATTAAAAATAAAAATCCCTTCATGAAGAAACAGGCATTCTATATAAAGCACATACATACCTGCTGGCAAAGCTCCCTCGTAGGACACACAATCACTGCAATTGGTCCATCACCTGGCTCCAATTCCTTCTGGTCCATTATATGAATCAACATGGGCCAGATAAAAGCTGCAGTTTTCCCACTGCCTGTTTTAGCAATACCAATCATGTCTCTACCACTTAATGCCACAGGTACACCCTGCAGAAAAATAAAAGTGTACTCACTCTCAAATTTCAATTCTAAGCTGAACTGAAGGAAATCCTGGGGAAGAATAAATGACTATTAATAACATTAATTTCCAATGGAACAAAAATATTCTGGGCTATGAAACAGTGAGAAAACAGTTGACAATTTCATAAGCTTCTGGATTCTGGGTTATGAAACAGTGCAAAAACAGTTGACAGTCTCATAAGCTTCTGGACTTATAGAAAAAATATCACTGCCTTCAGACAGCTCACCTACTATTTAAAGAATATGAATGACTACTTCTTGATACACAGAAATAAAAAACTAATTTATAATCAAAATGGCTGTTAACCAGGATTTGTGGTGCATGCCTGTAATTTCAGCACTCAGGACACAGAGGCAGGACTGCTGTTAGTTCAAGGCCAGTCTGAACTACAGCACCCCCCACCCTTTTTTACTTTTTTTTTTTTATACTAGGGATTGAACTTGGGACCTTGCACTTGGTGAGGCAGGTGGTGGCACCACTGAGCTAAATATCTGGCCCTGCAGCCCTTTTTTGAGAGTCAGATCCTGTCTCAAAAAACAAAGAAACAAACAAAACAACAACAAAAGTAGTTGCTAAAATTAAAAAAAATTTTTTTTCCCATTGAGAAAATACAACCAATCCTATTTTCTGTGCAGGAATGAGTCCCATATATGAACAAGAAAGAGAAGCCATCACTTTTAGTAATAAATGAAAAATTTCAAGTTGCAGACCAAAGAATTTTAGTTAGTGATAATGCTAAATTTGTCCTGTACAAATCTTTTATGTTAGGTTTAATTCTTTTTTTTGTACTAGGGATTGAACTCAGGACCTTGTGTTTGCAAGGAAGGCAGCGGAACTACTGAGCTAAATCCCCAGCCCAAGGTCTAATTCTATTAAGTTATTTTCTTCATATCATAATTATAAGTACTCATCAGGTACATAAAAACATGTCCTAGCCACTTAGCAACTTGTTAAGAGTAGTATGCCACCTGCCTTGCAAGTGCAAGGTCCAATTTTATCCCCAGTAACAAAAAAAAAGAGCAGTAAATAACTCATATTTACTTTTTTTTGAGACAGGATCTCTCTATGCAGTTAAGACTGACCTGGAACTCACTATGTACCCCAGGCTGGTCTCGAACTCACAGCGATCCTCCTGCCTCCCAAGTGCTGGGATTACAGGCGTGCACGACCATGCTCGGCCTCATATTTGTGAGAGTTTTGAAAATACCCTTGGGTTGCGTATATGGTTCCCCTACCCCACATTACAAGAAAAATTGAAGACTAACACCTTCTAACTATATCAGCATTTTTAAAAACTCCTTTGACTTAACTAAATATAGTCACAAAATACCATTCTACTCCATTTCCCTTTCGTTTTAGTTTACTTACCTGGCACTGTATCGGAGTGGGCTGTGTGTACTCAGATTTCCGAATCTGGTGCATAAGTTGTTCATCAAATCCAAAATGAGCAAAACTACTTCCTGGTCTAGGAGGTGCAGCACCAGAGACCTAGAGATAAAGACAACTCCCAGGAATGACTTCAACATAAATAGCATTTAAAATTCAACAGTACATGCCTGGATCTAGCATTTTAGCTTGAGTATGAAGAAGTAAAACCTTAAATCTGTAGCCAAAAGTATACCACTGAAAAGGCAAAACCTTGAATAGTGTGAGGATCTCATATAAACAACTCTACAACAAATATTCCTGAGATTTTGTCATGATTTTACATGATAAAGTACCTAAAAATTCTTAAAATAAAATTCTTTCATTAGAAATAAATGGAAGAAAAACTATTAAGCAGATTGTAGAAAGACATTAATGTAATTTTTTACCATATGTCATAAATATTAACCAGATGGTAGAAAAAAAATTAAAAATTGTAAGTAAGTGCAAATAAGAGAAGATTATACCAACTGGTTGCAAAGATACAATCTACTACTGCTTGAGTAGTTAGTGTCTTTCCTACTGATGGTTCAGCTACTGCCCAAAACTGTTACAATTGTGTGCAGGTGAACAATGGGGCTTATAACCTCTATTCTGTTTCCAACAGTGGTAACCTTTTAATGTTTCTCCAGTGATGCTGACATTTCCAATCAGGATTTCATTAAAAGATTTTTTGGAAAGGGTTAATCTCTGGGACAACAGACAAGTACAAACACACACACACACACACACACACACACACACACACAGAGGTGCATATACATTCCACCCCTTCGAAAATTGAAAATTTCAAACACCATGTAACTAATAAGGTAGACACAGGCCAGAAAGTTGTCCTTACAAATAGCAGATCAGCACATCATCTGAGTTTCATCAACCACCATTTAGTAGCATCCTAAACAATATGGCCAGTGAGCAACTCAAAACTTCTTGGTGGACAATTTAAACCATTGTTCTGAAATTAGTGTAAGTGCATTTTGAAACAGTGGTCATCTCTTCCCACAACAGAAAAGAATATTCAATCTTAAAAATATCTGGATGACAAAAACAATTAAACCAAGATACATAAGCCCAAGGAATATAATTATTATTCTAGCAAAAACAGCTCAGGGACCATTAAGAATGAAATCCAAGTTTATTAGTTTAAGTACGAATATTAGACCTGGACTAATTATCATTAACATAAGAACACATGCTTAATGATTATCTTACCCGAAGATTGAGCTTATGCCGAAGATCTATTAACTGCTGTGGAGTGAGGTTGGTTATCTCCTCATGTTCATTGTAAAAGTTTTTTTCAAATGGTGGGTAGTCAATCTGCAGGTCCAATTATTCAAAGTTAGTCTAGAATTCAAGAGTCAATCCTGTAAGTTTGATTTTAATGCAAAATAACCTTTTACAAATATAATATAAATAAAGCCATTCCTCACAGGAAGACCAATATAATTAATTTATTCTTGACATACATCACCAAAAATATAACGCATGTCTTTTCCTATTCCTAGTTTCAATAAAAACACCAACCTACTTCCTAAAGACACATTAAGGGCACCTTAAATTTGAAGAATCTTGGAAGCAAATTAAGGAATCTTTATAATGCCAAAGCCTTCAGAGAACAAGTACAGATATTTCAAGATATTTACTTTTTTTGATTAAACCGTTTGTTCACCTAGCTTTAGGCATTTAAAAACATTTTTAGTACTTCCTTTTTAGATAGTTCTGCCTTTAGAAGAAACACTATTATGGGCCAGGGATTAGCTCAGTGGTGACATCGCCACCTGCCTCGCAAGATCAAAGGTCCCAAGTTTGATCCACTTTACAAAAAAAAAAAAGAAGAAAAAGAAATACTATTTTTTTTTTTTTTTTTACTTTTTTCGGTGGGTGGTGGTATAAGGGATTGAACCCATGGCCTCATATATGCTAGGCAGTCACTATCAATGAGCTACATACATCCTCAGCTTAGGTCTACTTTTTTTTTTTTTAAAAAAAGAAGTCTATTTATGTAACTTTAAAAAATGTATGACCATAGGAAATAGGAAGATAGATCTTTTGCAAAAGGGAAGGGAATCAAGAGATGGAGAGGAGGTTGAGAAAAAGAGGGGAAAAAGAACAGAGATGTTACGTACATGTACCAACCCTCCATGACAAATGTAAGCATTACATACTACAAACAGGTACCCCCCATTTTTTTTTTTTTTTTTGGTATTAGGGATCTAACTTGGGTCCTCGTGCTTGCAAGGCAGGCAGCAGCACCACTGAGCTAAATCCACGGCCCACCAATAAAATTTTTTTAAAAATATATATGACTGAGTATTTTTAATTCCAAAGACAGAGGCAACCAGTTCTCATACTCACTTCCCAGCTTTGTATTGGGGATACAAAGCACAAGCACATCATCATGTAAAAATTTGTTTAAATTAATTGTCCTTTTGACATCACAATAGTCTATAACTTTTTTAAAAGGAGAATTTAATGTCCTATAGATGATCAAAAATTTCCTAATTCTGGAAACACCTAAAAATTTTAGCGAGAATGGCATTACGTATTTGCAAATCTCTCTGAAGTTTAACTTAAAATCCATGAAGAAAATCTGCCTGCCCAAAGACATGTAGTTGAAAAAGGGAAGAGGGCTGGGGATTTAGCTTAGTGGTTCTGCCATATGCCTCACAAGCGCAAGGACCCAATTTGATCCCCAGTATCCCCTGCCCCAAAAGGCAAGAGTATTTTCCTAGTCTAATCATGTACTTGTAAATTTCTATTCTTTATTGATATTGATACATTACAACCTGACAGTGGTTATTTCTGTTGTGTAATCTGAAACCGCAAACTTGTTACACTCAGTTACATTATGAGCCATTGGTCTATGGTGGGTTTTGTGTTTATTTTTGCAATTCTTGGAACTGTACCCAGAATCTTCATAATGAACTAAATCCCAGGCTTTTTTATTTTGAGACAGGGTCTCACTAAGTTGCCCTGGCTGGCCTTAAATTTGTAATATTCCTGCCACAGCCTCCTGAATGTATTTTGATACATGCTTTTACTCATGCATAATTCTATAACATCATATACTGATCATCCAAGAAATATTTATTCAGAGACAGCATGTAGAAAGTTCATACATCTCATATATTATAGGAGGATTACAAGTTTGAGCCTAACAAGGACAATTTAGCAAACAGTGAGTCTCAAAAAATTAAAAAAACAAAATCAAAACTTCTAACATCATCATCAATTTTATCTTTAAGTACTGAGAAACTATTGAGTTCATTGTTGTGGACAGTTATTTTTAATAAAAATTAATTTTTACTGTTTAATAACAGGTATTTTAAGTGACCCCCTCCACTATAATCATCTAGCAGTGAAGAATATAATAATTAGTAAAACAGTTTGGTGCCACTGCCTTGACTCATATTAAGGGATTAGTAGTTTTACTTTGCACTGATTTTACATTATCAATGTAAATGCTTATACAGTGAAAAAGGCAAATGGGCTGGGCATGGTAGCATGCACCTGTAATCCCAACACTTGGGAGGCTGAGGCAGGAGGATTGCTTTGAGTTTGAGACCAGCCTGGGCTACATAGTAAGTTCCAGGTCAGTCTCAACTACACAGTGAGACCCTGTCTCAACCCCCTCCCCCACAAAGGCAAATGGGACCTTGAGTTTGTGAGGCAGATGGTGGCACCACTGAGCTAAATCCCCAGCCCTACAAAAATTCTTTGACTCTATAGATTCTTTGATATGCACTTGAGAACCAATGCTCTAGATCAGTGATGGCAAATCTCTTAGAGGTGAGTCCCTAAACTACAACCCAAAACCCACTTATTTCAAATGCAATTAAATCTAAATACTGAAGTTTTTGTTTAGGAAAAGCAACTTATACATTAACATCTTTTAAAAGAGAAATAACGTGCATGCCATAGGTTTGCTAGATCTAGAGTCACTATAGTATATAGATCTAGACTGATTGGGGGGTGTACTGGGGATTAAATTCCAGACCTTGTGCTTGCAAGGCAGGTGCACTGCCACTGAGTTAAATCCCCAGCCCAAGATCTAGACTGATATTTAACCTGAGAAAAAACTGGTATTTTTTTCAAGGGGGTATACTGATAGCTTTATTTCCTTTTGACTTAAGCAAACTAATTTCTGGCTCTACTTTGAAGAATCACACTCTACCTGCCACAGATCTGGAAGCAAGAGTAAATATTTAGAGCAGTTAGAAATAAATGCAGTGGGGCATGGTGGCATGTATCTGGAAACCTAGCACCTGGAGGCTGAGGCAGGAGGATCACAAATTCAAGCCCAGCCTAGGCAATTTAGTGAGACCCTCACTCAAAAAAAAAAAGAAAATAAAGGGGGGGTTGGGGATGTTGCTCAGTGTTAGGGTACATCTGGATTCAATCCCTAGGTAACATAAAATAAAAACAAAAAATATTCAGTTCCAAGAGCCCATGTGAAAGGAGGGTAAAGATGGATATGGTTATACATATCTGTAAACCTAGCACTTGGGAGGCTAAGACAGGATGATTGCTTCAAGTTCAAGGCCAGCTGGAGCTACATAGTGAGATCAAGGTCAGGCTAAAATGTTTTGACACCCTGTCTCAAAACAACCAAAATAGAAAAGGTGTTAGTCTTGGAAAACAAGTACAACTGCTTAAGGCCAATTTAAAATTTTGAAACAATGAAAAAAAATAATAGATTCATCTTTTGGGGGTTAGTACTGTGGACTAAACCAAGGGCCTTCACAATGAGCTATGTCCCCAGCCCTTTTTTTAAAATTTTGAGATAAGGTCTCACTAAGTTGTCCAGGCTAAGCTCAAACTTTTGATCCTTCTGCCTCAATCTTTCAGAATGTTGAGGATTACAGAAATGCACCACCACCCAGCTGTGATTCAATTTTTAATAACATAAACTGTGAAAGCCTCATGGAATTTCTGACCCAACCACTTAGCAGAGATGATAAGACCCCAAAGTACAAATATTCTCATGACATGAGTCCACAGATATTGGGGAAACCTAAATATTAAAGCTAAAGAAAACTGTACCAACTTGAAACAAGAATCAAATTCAGCAAGAAACCTCATACCTCAGAATGATCAATGGGAGGAAGAGGATCGATTATTTTTTTGGAGGGTGCAATTGGATTTCCATCACTATCGTATTCCAGATTGTCTTCTTCCTCCTCCTGAACCACACCAGCAGTTGGGTTTTCTGCCATGTATCGAAAGTAAGCTTCCTGCAGGAAAGCACAAGAACATAATCACACCCAAGTATAGCTGAGAACATTTCTACTCTTGTAATCGAGTGTATCAGAATATTCATAGTTTAAATACCTACCAAGTAAGGCTAGACTTTTACTAGCAATAATTCCTTTATATCAGTATTCGAAGGACCATCCGAAGAAATGAATGAGTACTACAAAGTGACTTAATTTAAGAAAAGATTTATAAATCTGCCTGTTCCACAGCCTTCCTAGGGGTTGGGTGGGTGACTCTGCCTACCCTGCCTAAAGCTGGAAAACATATGCTGTAGCTTTATCAATCCAAGTTTGGAAGTTGACACTGAATAGAAAGGTCACAAACCTGGAAAGGGCTACTGTTCACTCTGGCTCTCACCATCCCACAACTGAACAAAGGGAAATACTAATAGTTATTAATGTCCGACCTTTTGAAACAAGAATCACAAACAGAACCTTTAGAAAAAGGTAGAGGTCAGATGTTGCTAGAGGCCATCAGTAGATTCCACACCACTACTGATTTATCAGAATAAACATTAATCTTGGATTTAAGAAAAGCAAGATGAATAAAGCTCACACTTATTTTTGATGTCAATTGATCAAACATTCATTCCATCTTCAACATGGGAAAAGCTATGTGACTCTCAATATTATATTACAAACCAGTAACATGGGGAGAAAAGGAGCAAGTCAAATGACATTCCCTGCTAAATGTCAGGAGTGGTAATTTCAGTGAAGGCAAGCTCTAGCTTGTCCCCAGTATAGACTTTGTGGGGTAAAAATAAAAGATAGAAATACTGCATAAGAACTCACTTGGTCATCTTCCTCTTCAATGTCATCTCGAATACCCCTGGAAAAACAAGCGGAGAAACAAACTTCCCTGCAAATGTTCCACATACCCAGCTCCATACTTACAGCAGATTAGTGTTGAA
This sequence comes from Fukomys damarensis, assembly GCF_012274545.1. Lineage (NCBI taxonomy): Eukaryota > Metazoa > Chordata > Mammalia > Rodentia > Bathyergidae > Fukomys > Fukomys damarensis. The sequence continues at coordinate 49,792,094 of NW_022900935.1, read as the reverse complement.
TTCCATACAATATAGGAACTCTCAACACTAACAATAACAAAGCAGCAATAAGCACACTGTGAACTATCCACAAATCACTGACATGCGGTTTCACTCTATGATCTCCACTTTGCATTTCTTTTGAGAGGATAGAAACATCTATTACTGACATGGATAGAGGGAGTAAAAACTTTCTGAAGATACCAAAGGATTCTAAGCCTTGTCAACCCATACGACAAACAAAATGCAGTTATGCAAAGTATTTCATATTATAAAGAAAAAAAAAATCCTGTACTTAGCATACATTAGAGAGAATGTCACAATTTTCTTATTGTCCCCTCAAGTCTAGCTCTACAATAATTGCTTTGATTCAAAATCAGTTACCAGGGCCAGGGATTTTGCTCAGTGGTTCCAGTGACTGCCTTGCAAGCTCAAGGACCCAAGTTCGGGCACCAAAATAAACAAACAAACAAAAAACCCAAAATCAGTTACCTTGGGGATGGAGACAGAAAAACTACATTAACCCCTTTATGAGTTTGGAACTAAGACTCCTAAGCACTTCACACAGAGAAGGAAACCACTGCCACTTTCTGCTTCCCTCGGGAGTTATAAGGAAACTGGAAGAGGATGCAATACACATAAGCACTAAAAGAGAGCTGAACTGTCATATGGAACAGGAATCTTGGGAAGGGCTTAAAGTACTGATTGTCAAGTAAAGGAGAAAAAAGTCCAGCTGTGACTGGCAGAAAAAGCCTTAGGAGTATATTCAGCAAGGGGAAAGAGGTGACTTCTCTTTCCCAGAAAATGAAGTATTCAGTTTTTGTGCTTTTTTTTTTTGGTACTGAATATGGAACTCAGGTCCTTGCGTTTGTGAGGCAGGCGGAGGAACCCCTAAACTAAATCCCTGGCCCAAGTATTCAATTTTTTATTATAGTTGCTAAAGCATGATGTCACACTTTAAACAAAATTAGGTTTTATTTCTAATATTATATATAGTTTTAAATATATATATAGTTTTATGATATCACCATTACTTCTTATAATCATACAAACATTAATCTATTTTACATTAATAATGGGGCAAAACAGTACAATGAACCCATACTTTAGTAATTAAGCCTAACACCCAGGGTAATTTATTTATGTTTACTAAACAATTCTTATAGTTGAAGATCAAATGCTATTCTGTCAGACAGAATGTCTTTTTTCTTTTGGTAATAAGGATCAAGCTCAGGACCTTGCATTTGCAAGGCAGGCGGTGGCACCACTGAGCTAAATCCCCAGCCCAGAATTTCTTTTAATTACTGCAAAAACAAAGACTTCAGTGATCTACAGAACTACTCAAGATACAAGGATTCATAAAGCAAATATATCTGTATACTTGATTTTTTTTCTCTGTAAATTTTGGGGGAAAAAGCTTTGTAATACTGTATTTTTCTTGTAACTTTTGTGAAGGGAGAAGAAAACAACTTACTTTACATTTTTTCTTTCCTTGTCCTTTTCTTCAAGCCTCTTCATGTCTCTAGCTGCCTGATCCTAATGGAACAAGAGGAGATTATACACACACACACACACACACACACACACACCCATACATATACCTATATGGAATTACATTAACTAAAAACACTGAAAGAGAAATTTCTTTAAAAAGAATTTTAGGACTGGTAAAAAGTGTCATCAGGGTTTAGCTATGGCTATTTTATTTTTGTTTTGCTAGGCTCTTGCACATGCTAGTTAAGTACTGCATCATTGAGTTACATCTCCAGCCCCTTTATCTTATTTTGAGTCAGAGTGATCTTGTTAAATTCCCAAGTCTAGATTCAATTTTGCGATCTTCCTGCCTCAGCATCCTGAGTAGCTGGAATTACAGACATGTTCCACTGTGCCCAGCTGGCTAAGTGTTTTGAAATTGCATTTTGATACACAGATATTCCTCATTTAATGACCTACCTGTTAAACAATAATTCAGAATTAGAACTAAGGCATGCTATTTGGACTTAACGGCTTCTTTTTTTTTTGCACAGTTCTGTACATCTTGTTTATAGAGCCTTAATGCCTTTTATACAGTATACCTTGTTTATACAGTACTGCAGTTTTATATTGTTATATATTACAGTACTGCATGTAGGAGTTACACAACTAAAAGCAGCCATCAAATTGGAGTTTCCTTTAATCATTTCTTTGTTCTGAATATCGTAATGTTCATACTATATAAAAGTCCTCATTTAGCGACCAATTCAGTTAATGATTCACCCAGTCACAGAACCATAACTTGGTTATTAAATGAGGAATGGCTGTAATGAGGAATGGCATTTTGGTAATTATTTTTCAAAGAGAAAATACTCAAGTGTGCTAAACTTAGCCACACATGTATTGAATGATTTATATCTGTAATACGTCTACTATCCTGGAAAAAAAAATTAACAAAAATGCTTTTAATTCACAGGTATGTAACATTTGGTCACTTTATTAAAAGTTAATGATAGCTCCTGAGTTCAATCCCCAGGACAAAACAAAGAAACAAAAGTTAATGATATCATTATGGTTATAAAGGGACTTAAATTCAGGCAAAACAGACTTTCTCCTAGTATTGTTTAAATTACCAGTGGCCCTGGTAAAAGCCAGATTTCTGGATATAACTCTGGAAGGTAATTCTCAACCTGGGATAATGTTACACAAAGACACATGGCAACATTTTTAGTTATCACAATTTGAGGGGTAAGGAAGGTGAAGTCTCTGGTTGGCAAGAGGCCAGGAGTGCTACTAAACATTCTCCAATGCAAAGGATCATTCCCATAACAAAGAATTATTAAACCCCAAATACTAATACAGTAAAACCTTGTACTGTAACGTATTCTGAGTGTTTCACAAGACAAGCAAACATTTCTAATAAATTTTAACTTGATAAACGTGCAATATCTTGCAATGAGTAACATGTTAGGCTGAACATCACATGATCTGAGCTAATGGTTGGTTGTCTCCAAAAACCAAGAGTTTATAGAGATCTTGTCTGCAGAGGAGGAGGAGAAAAAGGTGGAGTCCCTTATCTCAAATGAGATTAGGGAAAGGTAGAAAACGTGGGAACAGAGAAAATAAGGCTGTAGCAGAGGGAGCTATGAATCTGTTTAATGACAACAGAGTATCACATTTCCTCAAAATATTCAAAAGGAAGCAAAAGCAAGGGTCACTGGATAGGTTCCTTGTTAAAGCTGCACGAAAAGAAAAAGATTCCATTGAACAAATAGCAGTGATTCCATTAGTGATAGCGAAAGTCATCCTACACAATAACCCTCCTTCCTCATCTCCCTCACACCAGCTAGGAAGGTTTTCAAAGTAAGTGCAGGTTAATTTGTTTTTCTTTATATTTTCTATTATATTACAGTATTGTAAAATTTTTTAATATAATTTTTCTGATACTGATTTTCAGTTGTATGAAAGAAAGGGTCAATTTAGATCAATTTTCCAAAGGGCTGGGGATTTAGCTCAGTGGTTCTGCAGCCTGCCTCATAAGCGCAGTACTCGGTACCAAAAAAAAAAAAAAAAGAATGGTCTTAGATCAATTTGCCAAGCATAAGAATTAACTATGAACGCTGGGCATAGTGGCACATCCATAATCCCAGCACTAGGGAGGCTGAGGCAGTAGGAATGCTGCGAGCTCAAGACCAGCCAGGTTTATATATATATCGTGAGTTCCAGGTCAGTCTCAACTACATAGTGAGACCCTGTCTCAAAAAACAAAACAAAAAAACAAACAAACAAAAAAAAGAATTAACTATGGAAAACATAAGAGCTCTAGATGTTTTTTTTTGGGGGGGGGGCACTGTGAGGCAAGCACATTATCACTGAGCTAAATCCTTGGTCCAGAACTATAGATGTTTAACTCCACTCTTAATGGCTCTGATTTAGTAGAACTAGAACACAGTTTTCAACCTCAAGATTACAGTAAAACCTTGGTTTGTGAGCATAATTTCTTCTGGAAACATGCTTGTAATCCAAAGCACTTGTATATCAAAGGAAACTGCTCCATTAGAAATAAAGCAAACTTAGGTGACATATTCTACAACTCAAAAATACTCATGTACAATGATTACAATACTGTAATATAACAGGAGAATGATACAATACTATAAAACATATAACAACTTCAACTACTTTAAGGCCAAGAAAGAGAATCTGGGCCACTTTCACATACTCTCATTGAAAAAGGGCTTTTGCTGCCATAAATTAAATCTAAATTTAAACCTAGAAAATCAAAAACTGATTTTTCTTGAAATTTAGTTGTATAATTAATAGTAACAATAATATAGTGGTTATGTTTTTATGTTTTATTTTTAGGTACCGGGGATGGAACTCAGGACCTTGCACTTGTGAGGCAGGTGGCAGCACCACTGAGCTAAATCCCCAGTCCCTGGTTGTTTCAAAGTTCTCTTTTTTTTTGAGGCAAGGTCTTGCTATGTAATTCAACTGGCCTTGAACTCACTTAGGCTGGCCTCAATCTCATGGCCATCCTCCTGCCTCAGCCTTCTAGGTGATTGGATTACAGGTGTGTGCCACCACATCCAGCTCAAGAGTTCTCTTATAGAGATACAGAAACATCTGAAAGATGAAACTATATGTCTGGGATTCAAAATATATTCAAAATAATCAAAAAGAGGGTGGGGATTTAACTCAGTGGTTCTTGCGCCTCCCTCGCAAGCGGCAAGGGCCTGAGTTTGAGCCCCAGTACGAAAAACAAACAAACAATCAAAAAGATTTTAAAGAGGGAGAGGTCTGATAATACAAGACTGATATTAAAAGTGGTTAACTGATAAATTTGGGGAAAGGGTGCACAGGGGTTCGTTTTATTATTCAGCTTTAGTATATGTTTGAAAATTTCCATAATAAAAAGTAAATAAATAATTAGAAGACTTGAAAAAAAGGTGGTCATGAGTTTCAATTTCTATAGGGAGGTCATAGGTATTGATGGTAATGTTGGTAATAAGAAATAATATAGAATTTGAAATTTTAGTAAATTCCTAAAATTAAATTGCCTTAAATATGTACTTAAGCCAGGCGCTTTGGCACACACCTGTAGTCCTAGTACTCAAAAGGCTTAGACAGGAGGATCACTACAAATTCAAGGCTAGCCTAGGTTACTTAGTGAGTTCAAGGCCAGTCTAAACTACCAAATGAGACTGTCTCCAAAAAAAACCAAGATTCATTAAATGCTACACTGAATATCATGTTTATTCTACTTAAGAATATACTAAGATTATTAAAACAAAGTAAAACATACAAATCTTCAGCTATGCCAGGCACGGTGGAACATACTTGTAATGCCAACTTACTCAGAAGGCTGAGTCAGGAGGATTGCAAATTCAAGGTCGGCCTGGACAACTTATTAAGACCTTATCTCAAAAATAAATAAATGAATAAATAGACTGAAAACATAGCTTGGTGTTCCCTAGATTCAGTCCCTAGTACCTCAGAAAAAAAATCTTGAGCTACTGTGTGCAAGGGTCAGAGCTACTGAATCAACCCTAAAAACATTATAAAGGGGGTGTAAAGAACAACAAAAAAGGCCAGCAGACAAATTTAAGCAAGATTTGTTAACTATTTCTAATTCCTAAATACTTTCATGAAACAAACTGCTAATACTTGCCTCTACTTCGGCCATAAATGCCTCCAGGGGATCATCATCACTGTCAGAATCTGCCGGCTTAGAGTGAAATTGCTGACGTGTAGGTGAGTTTTCAGCAGGAATGTAAGGCAAATCAACATTACTAGAGTCTTCTTCCTCATCTTCAAAATATCTGAAAATTAAAATGCAGATTGGTAAAGTGAATATTTAGTCTAAGATCAATGAAGCTTTTATATGGCATATCTTTTTTTTTTTTTTTTTTTTTTTTTTGAGATAGGGTCTCACTATGTAGTTGAGACTGACCTGGAATTCACTGTGTAGCCCAGGCTGGTCTCAACTCACAGCAATCCTACTGCCTCAGCCTCCCTAGTGCTGGAATTATAGGCGTGCACCACCATTATATGGTATATCTTACTACTCAGAGATTTCTCCTGTACAAGTCAAATTAAAGAACTCCAAGGTTTTGGCTATGGATCTAAGTAGTTATTACTTAATAAATGCAAAAATTCTAATATTCCACACAAAAGGAGTCATGGCAGATTTTCCACCTCAAGAGTGTTTAAATCACATTCCCAGTTCTGTTAAAAGGGTTAAGTTTTCAGTGTGATTTAGTATATCATTATTGGAATTAAAGAGCATCTGCCATTGGGGGAAAATTTGTATGAAATTTTAAAAACTTATTCTTTACAATCCTTAAAGAATTAAAGATATTTTCATATGATTAAGGGCTTTCTTTAGAAGTGCTGGGCTATTTGCTGAAACCAACCAAAACCTTCTAGATTTAAAAGTAAATGGCCAGGGATTTAGCTCAGCAGTTTGGTGGCCTGCCTTGCAAGCACAAGGACCCAAGTTCAATCTCCAGTACCAAAAAAAAAAAAAGCTCAATCCACAATTCTTCACATTGGTTAACTATTCTAAAATAACTTCAAGGCTGGGAATAGTGGCACACATCTGTAATCCCAGCAGTCAGGAGGCAGAGGCAAGAAGATTGTCCTGAGTTCAATGCCAGCCTGTGTTGCATAGAGTTCAAGGCCAGCCTGAGCTGCATAGCAAGACCTGTTTCAAAAAAACATAAAAAAGAATAGCTTGAAAGCCTGGATGAAGCATTACTCTTCCTACAATAAACATTCTAGGAGGACCAGGGATTTAGCTCAGTGGTTCTGCCACCTGCTCCGCAAGCAGAAGATCCTGAGTTTGATACTTGACACCAAAACAAAACAAAACATTCCAGGAAAGGATGGCAATATAACTTTTGTTCTGTTTTTTGAGACAGGGTCTCACTATGTAGTTCAGGCTGGTCTTGACTGAATTCAGTAGCATAAGCTGGCCTCAAGCTCACAGCAATCCTCCTGTCTCAGCCACCTGGGATTACAGGTATATGTCCCCACACCTGGCTAATACAGCTTTTTTTTTTTTTTTTTTTTTGGTACCAGATTGGATTTGGGGATGGAACTCAGGACCTTTCGCTTGCAAGGCAGTTGGCAGAACCACTGAGCTAAATCCCTGGCCCTACAGCTCTTGATAAACGAAAGTAAAACACTGTTTAGACCTTACATCAAAATTAAACAAATAATAATATAATCAAATACTAATTTAAATATCTGCAACTTAAATATTGAAAGCATTTCAAGTCAATACAGGAATTATTTTGAAAGCTCTAATAACTGTTATGCTGTGCACATAGTAATGTACTAACTGCATTACCAATATCAGTCATGCACCTTGTAACATTTGAGTCAGTGACAGACTACACATATAATGGTAGTTCTATAAGATTATAATGGAGCTGAAAATTTTCTATGGCCTAGTGACAACATGGTACAACATTACATCAGTGGCAGTGCGGGTATAAACCTACTGTGCTGCCAGTAAAATAAATATATGATGTAAAGTTGGGTGTGATGCCTGTAATCCCAACACTCGGGAGGCTAAGACAGGAGGATTGCCATGAGTTAAAGGCCAGCCTGGGCTGAACAGTGAGTTTAAGGCCAGCCTGAACTGCATAGCAAGACCCTGTCTTAAAAAAATAAATAAAATAATACAAACACACTCATGACATATACAATCATGTACAGTATCTAAAACTTGATAATGATGTTACTGGTATATATATCTAATGTATTATACTGTTTTCCATTATTTTAAAGTATACTCTTACTTATTTTTAAAAATTAATAGTTGGGCCAGGATTTAGCTCAGTGGCACTGCACCTGGCTCGTAAGCACAAAGTCCTGAGTTTGATCTCCGCTACGCGGGGGGGTGGGGGGGGTGCGGGGGGAGTAGCCCAGGCATGGTGGCACATGCCTTTAGTCACTCAGGAGGCTGAGGCAGGAGGATTACTATGAGATCAGGGCCAGCCTGAACTACGCAGTGAGACTGTCTCAAGAAACAACACAAGGGCCAGGGATTTAGCTCAGTGGTGCTGCCGCCTGCCTTGCAAGCACAAGGACCCGAGTTTGATCCCTGGTACCAAAAACAAAACCAAACAAACAAAAAAACCCACAAAATAAAACAACAACAAGTTAACAGTAAAATGGCATTAGGCAGGAAGATATTAGGAGATATTCCAGAATGAGGTACTATTATCACAAGTGACAGCCCATCCACCATCTTTGTCTTTTAAAACCTCCACTGGGACAAATGCAGAGGTAGAAGTCAATGACACTGCTGACCCCTGACCCTTGTATAGGCCTGGAGAATATGTGATTATATCTTAGTTTTTAACAAGAAAGTTCAAGATATAAGTAAATTTTAAAGTAAAAAAAGTTTATAAAGACATAAAGAAAGGAAATGTTTTTGGATAGATATGATATATTTATGTTTCAAGCTAAGCACTACTACAAAACAGCAAGTTTAAAAAGTTACAAAGAGCTAAGTAAGGTTAGGGCTGGGGATTTAGCTCAGTGGCACCACAGCTGCCTCCCAAGAGCAAGGTCCTGAGTTCAATCCCAAGTACAAGGAAAAAAAAAAGAAGCAAACTATAAAAAGCTAAGGTTAATTTACCACTCAAGAAAAAGACGGTCTCTTAGACAGAAGATTTCTTTCTCTCAATAAATTTTTCCTATTCTTAAAACAAAACAAACAAACAAACAGAGGCAAACCACTTTCTGGTTCCCCTTCTGACTCTCTTAGACAGCTTTGTTTCTTTCAATAAATTTTTCCTATTCTTAAAAAAAAAAAATGCATTTTTAATAAACTTAAGAGTAGCCTATGTGTACAGTGTTTATAAAGTCAACAATAGTGTACAGCAATGTCCTAGGCCTTCACATTCATTGACTAGCCCAGAACAAATTCCAGTTCTCCAAGCATCATCCATAGTTAAGTGCTAAATAGGTGTATCTTTTTTTTAACCCCACCTTTAGTTATGTTTCGATATACAATTGCAGCACTGTGCCCCAACTGCCTACAATAATAAGTAACATGCTACACTGATTTATATAGCCCAGAGACAACAATACCACAGAGCCTCGGTGTGCAGGCTGTACAAGCCAGATTTGGTTAAGTACATGATTTGATATTCATGGGACAATGACATCAACTAAGTATTCGTCTGTCAGAATGTCTCCCTATCATTAACCAATGCAGGACTATATATACACTAGCACAGTCATTTATACAGTAACTGTTATACAAATATAAATGCCATATTTCAGTCATTAATATAGTAGGCTCTATTTAACTAATAAAACAGTATTCTGAACTAATTAATTGCTGAGCTAAATCCCTGGCCCTGGTAACTGATTTTGAATCAAAGCAATTATTGTAGAGCTAGACTTAAGGGGACAATAAGAAAATTGTGACATTCTCTCTAATGTATGCTAAGTACAGGAGATTTAGCTCAGGGGCACTGTACCTGTCTCATAAGCACAAGTTGTGAGTTTCATCCCTGGTACCAAAACAAACAAACCTCAAGCAGTGCCATGACCAGGTTGGAAATAAAAGCAATAAAATATTTCCTGAAGGTTACTGATGTAGCTCAGTGGCAGAGCACTTGCTTCATGTGCATGAGGTCTTAGATTTGATCCTCAGGACTATAAAGAGGAAAAAAAAAAAGATTTCTTTCAGATTCATTATAGAGAGAATTTTTTTTCCCTTTGAGCGGTATTGGGGATTAAAATCAGGACTTCATGATTGCAAGGCAGGCGTGGTGCAAGAGAAATTATAGAAATAAAAAGTCAAACCTTCAAATCCCAGCTTTTTATAACATCTTACTAGACATGCAAAAATAAAACTTATAATTGGTGATTGTTTCCTGAGAGTTGTGGGTTAAATATGAATAGATTTTTTTCTACTACTGTAAAATGTTATAATTAATAATTGTGAGGACCAACATTAAGACAAGATGCACTTCTCCTAGTTCCAACAACTGCCTGTGTTTTTATCTGGGAAATTACTTCTGTTTAGAATTTTTCTAGAGCCTGATTGATCTGTTTTGTTACTTCCTATGCTGAGTTCAGGGTGTCCTGGTGGTTGATTGTCAGGCTTTTCCACCTTGTTTCCCCTATAATTTGCCGTTGGTGAACTTGCCTGTGTTTACAAATGATTTATATGTGTATTAAAAATTAAAGACCATCAAGAACCATATTAATTTTGTAAAACTTTTCAGCCACATTTAAGCTTAAATGGCCCCAAATCTTTCAACCATGTATTATTCTATAACTGCTCACTGGAACAAAAGCCAGAAAGAAACCATGATTCATGGAACAAAAAACGTATTAAGGTCACAAGTATTATATTCCATACAAAAAGTAAAATTGCAAGGCATGGTGGTGCACACCTGTAATCCTAGCACCTGGGATGCTGAAGCAGAAGGACTGCCAGTAGTTCAAGGTAAGCGTGGGATACACAGTGAGTTTGAGCCCAGTCTGGACTACATGGTGAGACCATCTCAAAAACCAAACAAAACAAAAACCAAAAAAGTAAAAGTGACTTATTAGAAACAGTGCAAGTAGAGGGCAGGGAATTGGCTCAGTGGTTCCACCACCTGCCTTGCAAGTGCAAGGGCCCGAATTTGATCCCTGGTACCAAAAACAAAAACAAAAACCACTAGAAACAGTGCAAGTCAGTGAGGTAAACAACTTAAGAAGTCACATCATGGGAAACAAAGTTTTTCTTTGCCTCAATTTCTGCTGACAGAATAAGAATTTCAAAGGGCATCCCTTTGCTAAATCACCAGGAACTACCATTTAGGGTTTGTGTGTGTGTGTGCGCGTGTGTGTGTGATATTGGGGATTGCACACAGGTCCTTGCACAGAGCTACATGCCTACCCTTTTTTATTTTTTGAAACATGGTCTTGCTAAGTCAATAAATTACCCAAGCTGGGCTTAAACTTGTGATTCTCCTGCCTCAGCCTCCCAGCCTCAGCTGAAATTACAGGTGTATGGTATCATGTCTAGCTTCTTTTTCTCTTTTTTGGGGTGGCAGGGTTGAATTAAAGCCAGGGCCTCTTGCACGTTAGGTGAGTACGCTACCACTGAGCCACACCCCATCCCAACTTACGCATTTTCTTCATCAAAGTTGGCCCTTTTAGATCCAATTTTGTAGAAAGAAGGAAGCTGTGGTGGAGCCGACTTTCCAAATCCAGAAGAAGAACTAGTTGCCCCAAAGGCACTATGGGATTGTTGTGGGAGTTTAGGTTCTTCCTTCTTCCCAGCACTGATGGCAAAACCTCCAAAACCAAATCCCCGCTTAGTGCCAGGGCCACCTTTATTCCAGTTCATGGTGCCAATGATTGACCTGCAAAGAACAAGATGTGTGAACTTTTATTTATTTTTTTCATTGAGTTTATTGGTACTATTTAAGTATACAGTACAGTTACATTCATCATTGGGATCTTGTACCTTTACATGACAGATCTTGCTTCTCTTTTATCCCCCATACACCTGCCCTTCCTTCACCCCCTCCACTCTCCCCTATTTACAAAGACTTTGCTTTAATTTTTTCCTTTTCTCATATTTTTTCTTTTCCCTTATTTCCTTTCCCCTACCCTTCCCACTTAAGATGTGTGAACTTTTAAAAGATTTTATTCAACTTTATAAGCAGCCCTACTTAAATTTCAACTTTGATCCACAATTTTATTTTAAACTTTTTTTTTTTTTTTTTTTAGACAGGGTATCATTATGTAGTTCAGACTTCCCTCGTACTTAACTGTGTAGCCCAGTATGGTCTCAAACTCACAGTGATCCTCCTGCATCAGTCTCCCAAGTGCTAGGATTACAGGTGTGCACCCACCATGCCCGGTTTAAACTTGTTTTCAATTCAAACTTTAACAATACACTTCAGATAGAAAACCTCAAAGAAACCAGATGTGATGGCACACACCTAGCATGCATGCAATCTTAGCACTTGGGAGGATGAAGCAAGAGGAATGCAATTCGAGCCCAGCCTGGGCAACTTAAGTGACTTACCAAGACCTTGATTCAAAATAAAAAAATAAAAAGAACCAGGATGCAACTCAGTGTGTGAAGGCCCTGTATTCTATCACCAGCACCACCAAATAAAAAAGAAAACGTCACTGGGCAGGGGATTTAGCTCAGTGGTTCCGCCGTCTGCCTCACAAGCACAAGGACCTGAGTTCAATCCCTGGTACCAAAAGAAAAAAAAAAAAAGTCAACCAAATGGTATTTCCTAACATACTAAGAAATTGTTATTAATTTTATTGGGATCTCAAACTAAACATACTAAGAAATTGTTATTAATTTTATTGGGATCTCAAACTAAATAGAAATATAGTATTAATATTATCCTGTTCAAAAGGATGACTGCTTACTAATATTAAGTTGTAAAAACTCAGAAAAAATAATTTAAGGAATCTCATATGGGCTAGGCATTGTATTAAAGACATTAAGATGAAAAGACTTAAACTCTTCATTTTATCCTTAAAGAATTTATAGCCACTAAGAAAACAAACAAAAAAACCCTTAAAAAACAGCTCATAATATGCTTGCTATAATAAAGTCCGAAATGTTGCTGGGTGTGGTGGCACGCTCTGTAATCTCAGAACTTGGGAGGCTGGAACAGGAGGATAACTAGAGTTCAAGGCCATCTGAGCTACACAGTGAGTTCAAGGCTAGCCTGAACTACAAAGCAAGAACCCATCCCCCCAAAAAGACTGAGATATTATCAGCAAAGCTGTACCAAAACTAAAAGTTATCCTCTCATAATGACATGTAAAGAATCAAAACTCAATAGACAACATCACAGGCAGGTATAGTTGCAAAAGCCTAGTCTGCTAAGGAGGCCGAGCAGGAGGATCACTTGGGTCTAGGAAGTTCAGATCAGCCTGAGGAACACAGCAAGGCTCAAAAAAGACAAGATGAGATATTTGTAGATAGTATCTATGTATATTCTCAGAAGGGTATTTATGAACCATGCATTAACTGGACAACTATTCACTTAGAACAATATCCCAAAAGAAACTAAAATTGTTGTCCAACTGCCTTGTTTCCAAAAGTGTTTAGCCTATATGTAGTAAAAGATTACAAAAAAATTTTTAAGTATCATAAAATCAATTCACAAACTTTATCTTACTAATCTTGGTTTCAAAAACTTTTTTCAGCTGGCACATGCCTGTAATTCCAGCAAAATCACTGAAAGTTTGAGGCCAGCCTGGGCTACATGAGTCCAAAGACAGCCTGAACTATACAGCAAGACCTTGTTCCCCTACAAACCCCCAACCAATCAAAATCCTTTTCCTCAATTTTTTTGTAGGGTTTTTTCTTTCCCTCAAAACTTGTTTTGGGGAAGTACTGAGGATTGAACCTAAGGCCTTCATTCTGACTTATATCCACAGCATCCCCACCAAGCCCAGTCTTTTTTTGAGACAGGGTCTTGCTATGTATTCCACATCAGTATTCAGCTTACCATGTACCTAGGCTGGCTTGAACTCTTGGCCAGACTCCTGAGTGCTGGGACTATAGATATGCATCACCATGCCTGGCTTTTTCTTATTCTGATAGTCTCATTAAATTGCTGAGTTGACCAGGCTGGGCTGTAACTTGTGATTTTCCTGCCTCAGCCTCCCAGAGTGCTGGGATTTAAGACATACAACACCATGCCTAGCTTCAAAGAACATTTTTTTGGGGGGTGGGTACCAGGGATCAAACCTGGGTCCTTCTGCTTGGAGGCAGGCGGAAGCACCACTAAGCTAAATCCCCAGCCCTTAAAGAGCCAAAGAATCTTTTCTTTCTTTCTTTTTTCTTTTAAAGAACTTTTTCTAATGACATAGTTCACCTAAGTTTTACAGGAAAGCCGAAAACTCACAAAGCAAAAAGGAACAAAATTTAAAACTATTTGAAATGTCCTTTCTTGATTTGTAGTTTTGTTTTATCTTATTTTCTCTATGTATGTGTATATACATACCAAACGTACTGGGGATGGAGCTCACTGCAAAGGCCCTGGGTTCAATCCCTAGCATTGCAGAAAGGAAAAATAAATTCAGGTAGATTTTAAGGACCACATAAACAGGGCTGGTGATTTAGCTCAGTGGTTCTGCTGCCTTCCTTGCAAGCGTAAGGTCCCAAGTTCCATCCCCGGTACTCAAAAAAAACAACAACAAAAAAAAACCCAAATAAAAACCTTTCAATGGCGTACTGAAAGTTTGCTGAGGAAGCAAGTGTACTTAGGCACTGGACATTTATAAACTAAAGGTACAGTTCCTATCATCAAGAAGTTGATGGCGTAGTTATAGCCAGCTTAAAAAAAAAATATGTTGTGGGTACTGAGTGGTACAGTGCTTTGTCTAGCATGCATAAGGCCCTGAGTTCAATTCCTATTACCTCAAAAAGCAAAAAACCCAAGATGATAGGCAGGGGACTGTATCTCAGTGGTTGAGAACATGCTTAGCATACATGAGGCCCTGGGTTTAATCTTCAACACAGCAAAAAACAGAACAACATAATGCCTACCAATACAAGTACTACACAAAGTTCATTACAGAGGTCCAGGAGAGAGGTTCCCAAAGCAGGATTGACCAGAGTAAAAGTACTAATCTTAAGCAAAAAAGATTTGTTTCAAATCAGTATATTGGTGCTTGTGTTAGGTGTCTGCGTAATGGCTGCAAACAGCAAATTTCTTGGTAGTATACAAAGCCTGTTGTTTGTATGGGCTTCCCTCAGGGACCTTGGAGACAATGCTTCCTGGTGGATGGATGTTTCTGTATCTAACCTCTTGTTATCCCCTATCTAGGTTCCAGAAAGGTATGTGGGGTGCCTTTGGGAAGCCCCAGGGCACAGTGGCAAGGGTTCACAATGGACAAATCATCATGTCATCCACATCAAGTTACAAAACAAATTACATGTGATCAAGGCCCTTTGCAGGGCCAATTTTAAGTTCCCTGGAGGCCAGAAGATCTGTAACTCAAAGAAGTGGGGCTTCACCAAGTTCCACACAGAGGAATTTGAAGACATGGTACCTAAGAAGCACTTCATCCCTGACGGCTTTGGGGTGAAATACATCTTGAATTCTGGTCCCTTGGACAAGTGGCAGGCCTTACAAGACTTTTGAAGGTTTCCACTGTGCTGTCCCTCCCTTCATAACAAGTTCATCAATAAATCCTATCTCTGCCAGGTGTGGTGGCACACAAATGTAATCCCAGCACTCTGGAGGTCAAGGTAGGAGGATCACTGTGAGATTGAGGCCAGTCTGGGCTCCACAGTGAGTTCAAGGACAGCCTGAACTATTACATAGGGAGACGGCCTGGAACCCAAATGTTAATCTGCACGCACGCGCGTGTACACACACACACACACACACACACACACACACAAAGAAATCAGTGTATTAGAAAGAATGGATTCAAAACAGTAGAAAAACTGTCAGCAAGGAAAGTGGTTAGGAGGTCATTATAAAACAAAAACAAAAACAAAAACAAATGAATTAAAAGTGGCTGAGTCCTGAACTAAGAACTGTATCTAAGGAGGGAGGAAGAAGGGCATCATATATTTTGGTATCTAAAAAAAAGAATCAAAGGGTTATATGGCCAAAATTGTGGAAGGGCCACTAAGGGAAAAGGAAAGGCCTGGAATAATTTTGTAAATTTCCAGCTTTAAAGATTGGGTGGGTGGGGCCGGGGATTTAGCTCAGTGGTTCTGCCACAGAAACACAGGTAACAAGAGATAAGTTTTACAGGCAGAAAGGGATGTCCAATGTTTAAAAACTACAGAGAAGTCAGTTAATATAGGAATTAAAAAGCCTCTGTTGAATATACAACCAGGAGTCGTAAGTGAAAGCAGTTTCAATGGAAGAGTACGGGCACAACTGAAGAATGACTGGTAAGCAAGGGGTATAGAGTAAAGACCAGGTCAAAAAAGAGTAGATTACTTTGTAGACATTTATCAATGATTAGAACAAGTAAGTGAGGTATCCAGATAATTTTATATCCCCAGGACCTTTTATTTATTTATTTATTTTCTGGTACGAGGGATTGAACTCAGGACTTTGCATTTGCAAGGCAGGCATGGCACCACTGAACTAAATTCCCAGCCCTCTCATTTTTTTGAGACAGGGTTTTGCTAAGCCACTAAATTGCTCAAACTGGACCAAAACGTACAATCCTCATACCTCAGTCTCCCCACAGTGCTGAGATTTTATAGGTGTCTGCTAGCACGCCTAGCTAGAGTTTTACTTTTTAAGGAAATAATGAAGCATGTTACAGTTTCTATCAACAGTTAGGAAAACTGAAGTGTGTACCTACAGAGGGGGAAAAAAGGAATTAAGTCCTGAGCAGACGAAGAGACAAGATCAAAGCTTAACAAGAATAAATAACTTACCCCAGACTAATATGAAGGGAGTAAGTTTAGATATAAATCAATCCTAGTAAATAATCAAAGGGTTCAAATTACAAAGCAGCAAATCAAATCTTTATTTTTAAAAATTCAACTTTTA
Source organism: Fukomys damarensis (assembly GCF_012274545.1). Classification (NCBI taxonomy): domain Eukaryota; kingdom Metazoa; phylum Chordata; class Mammalia; order Rodentia; family Bathyergidae; genus Fukomys; species Fukomys damarensis. The sequence goes on along the minus strand of NW_022900935.1, from coordinate 49,775,607 downwards.
AACTAGTGGTAGTGATGCAAGCCTGTAATCCCAGCACTGGCAGCAGAAGCAGGAGGATCGCCATGAGTTCAAGGTTCGTCTAGCTACACAGCAAGACCCTATCTAAAAAAAAAAAGAACAAAACCAAAAATTCTATTTCTGCCACAAGGTGAAAACTGCTTAATGACTTTCAGACTCAACAAGATGCAAAAGCTATATCCTTTTGGTAGTTATCTAGAGAACAATGGCCATTTTCTTTATCAATTCTAGCAAGGCTAAACAATTGTGCTTTCTATAGACTGTACTGATCAGAATGGGATCTCCACGCTGGAAGTGACAGCTCATCCTGTAATCCCAGCTGCTTGGGAGACTGAGGCAAGAGAATCATGAATTGGTAGCAAGACCCTATCTTACAATTTTTAAAAAAGCCAGGCATGATGGCATATACCTGTAATCTAAGTGACTTAGGCAGAAAGATAAAAAACTGAAGGCCAGGGCCTGGGTAACATAGTGAAACTGTCTAAAAAAAAAAAAAATTAAAAGCTCAGTGGGCTAGGCGTGGTGGCTCATGCCTGTAATCCCAGCACTCGGGAGGCTGAGGCAGGAGGATCGCTGTGAGTTCGAGACCAGCCTGGACTACATAGTGAGTTCCAGGTCAGTCTCAACTACATAGAGAGACCCTGTCTCAAAAAACGAAAAAAACAACAAAACAAAACAAAAAAAAGCTCAGTGGTAGAGAATAAGAATTGGTCTCTGATTTAAATCCTTAGTACAACAAAAACAATTCAGCCAGCTATATAAAGGTAGGCTAAGGCTAGCCTGGTCAGCTTATCAAAAACTTGTCTCAAAATTTAAAGGTAGGGTAGCAGTGCATCCTTAGTGCCTAGAATGTGTGCAGTAGTGAAAAATTTTCAGTGAATAAATATGCATCCAGACCTTCCAAAATTCTTTCCAGTTTCTGAAAACCATTACCTTCCACTATTTCAAATCTTATTATCTAACCACTTAACCTTCCTGATTAAAAATAAGCCAGATCAGGCCAGGAATTTAGCTCAATGGCACCATGCCTGCCTCGCAAGGTCCTGAGTTTGATCCCTGGTACCAAAAAAAAAGCTAGATCTTCCTCAATGCATCATTACTTATTCTCTTCACAAGTTTTTCCCATTGAACCATAAATAGGCAAGCATCCGGAAGCTTCCTGGCATATATTTATCAAATGGCTTCCAACACCCAGGTAAATGTCACAGATTTCATTTAAAAACAATCCCCTCCACATCCAATTAAAAGATAGGTAAAGGATGCGAACAGACAGTTCTCCAAAGAAAATAGCCAATCAGCACACGAAAACACATTATCATTAATAATTAGTAAAAAGCAAATAAAAAACCACAATGAGAAAGTATATCTATTAATAGCTCTCATAAAAATAAACAGAACATAACAAAAACTAGAAAATAGCTTTTCATCAGGATAGCCCTAAAGATTGAAGCAAAAGCCTAAGCTTTGAAGGCCAGGAAAGGTTTCCACAGGCACAAAGAAAGAAATATCTGTATATCATCCCACGTTCTGCCTGGCCAAGACATAGGAGCTCTGGAGGTACCCCAAATGTTCTTGAAAGAGCACTCCCAGAATATGCTTGACCACTGTCATCCAGTTCCCCCGACCACTCAATATATCATGAAAATGGAAGCGAACATACTTGTGTTCACTGTGGAAGTCGAAGCTCTATGACAGTGGTGTGGCTAAGGTTAAAACTCTGGTAAGGCTTGATGGAGAGAAAGCATGATTTATTGGTTCCTCTTGATTATGATGTTTTGGAAGTTGCCAACAAAATTGGAACTCATCTGGGCAATTCTAAACATATTTTTCACCACACACACACACACACACACAAATTTAGTATTGCCGGGCTGGTGGTACATGCCTGTAAGCCCAGCACTCGGGAGGCTGAGGCAGGAGGATCGTTGCTAAGCTTGAGACCAGCCTGGGCTACATAGTGAGTTCCAGGTCAGTCTCAACCACATAGCAAAGCCCTGTCTCAAAAAACAAAACAAAACAAAAATTAAGTATCGGCAAAGATGTGAAGAACCTCTTACACTGCTAATAGAAATGTAAAACAGTACATGGGTTCTTCAAAAGATTAAGTATAGAATTAACATATGATCCACCAACTCCACTTCTGGATATATACCCACAAGAATCAAAAACAGAGGTCCAGAGATTTAGATCAGTGGTTCCACCACCTGCCTCACAAGCACAAGGTCCTGAGTTCAATCTTTGGTACAAAAACAAAATAAATCAAAACAAAGCAGAGACCTAAATTCTAGATATTGAGGGGCCTAACATGTGTGAGGCCCTAAGTTCAATTCCCAGCACCACAGGAAAAAAAGAAAATATTGATACATGATGTAACACAAATGAACCTTGAGGACATTATGTTAAACAAAATAAGCCAGTCACAAAAGAACATACATCACATGATTCCACTTATATGAAGTACCCACAATAGTCAAAATTCAAAGACAAAAAGAGAATGGTGCTTGCAGGGATGATGAGAGCTAGGGTGTTATTGTTTAATAAGTAAGAAGTTTCAGTTTTCCAATCTGAAAATAGTTCTGTGGCTGATGGTAGCAAAATGTGAATATATTTAATGCCACTAAATCGTACACCTTAAAAAAATTTTTTTTTCCCCTTTTTGGTACTGGGGATTGAACTCATGACCTTGTGCCTGCAAGGCAGGTGCATTAGCATGGTGCGACTAAGCTAAATCCTCAGCCCCTCTTTTTTTCTTTTTTTAAGATAGGTCTCACTATGTTGTCCAGGTTGGCCTCAAACTTCTAGCAATCCTCTTGCCTTAGCCTCCCAGGTGCTGGGATTACAGGTAGGCATCACCATGCTCAGCTCTAAAATGGTTAACATTTTAAATTCGTATTTTAAAGTTAAAAATAAATAAATAAACTGGGTGTGGTGGCACATTGGCTGCAAAGCTGGTATTGAGTGAGGCAGCAGGATCACAAATTGGAGTTCAGCCTGGGTAACCTAGTGAGACCCTGTCTTAAAATAAAGGGAAAAAGCAAGGCTGAGGACATAGCTCAATGAGAAGGCCCTGGGTTCAAGTGCCAGTAGCATCATTAAAAAAAGAAAAGCCATTGTGAAAATTAAGAAGAAATTCTATCTGCACATGTATTATTGTTATTTTATCCAATTTAGGGAGGTGTAGTGTCTGCTTTGAAATGCAAACATATTTGTGAAAATTTAACTACTTATTTTTTAGCTTTTAAAAATATTCCTTTACCCAGGTATTATGGTACATGCCTATAACCTCAGAACTCTGGGAGGCGCAGGCAGAAGGATCCCAAATTTGAGTCTGGCCTGTACGACTTGGTGAGACCTTGTCTCAAAATAAAAAAGGGCTGGGAATGCAGCTCAGTGTAAAGCCTGAGTTCAACCCCCAGTACAATGCTGTCTCCCCCAAAAAATCCTTTAAAAATTGTGTGTGTTTTGGGCCAGGGATTTAGCTCAGTGGTTCTGGAGTCTACATCATAAGCCCAAGAGCCCAAGTTCAAACCTCAGTATCAAGAAAAAAAGTCTGTTTTACTGGAACCTACAACTAGCAAATACTCCATAATATATGTGTCTCTATATAGTAAAGTTATAATAATGTAAGTTCAAATAGTTCTAAGTAAGGTGGGGTAGGGGGTGCATGCCTATAATCCCAGCACTTGGGAGGCTAAGGCAGTAAGATTATAAATTCTTGTCCTGCCAGGGCAATTTAAGAGATCCTGTTTCAGCCAGGTGTGCTGGCACATGCCTGTAATCCCAGCACTCAGGAGACTGAGGCAGGAGGATAGCTGTGAGTTCGAGACCAGCCTGGGCTACATAGTGAGTTCCAGATCAGTCTCAACTACATAGTGAGACCCTGTCTCAAAAAAACAAACAAACAAAAAAAGAGATCCTGTTTCAAAATAAAAAGAGCTAGGGATGTAGTTCAGCACAAAAGCTCTGGGTTCAATCCCCAGTACTATTACCTGTACCAAGAAAAGTTATAGTATCAGGTGTTTTATCCCCAGTACTATTACAAGTTCCAAGATAAGTTACAGTATCAGGTGTTTTAAGACCAGACAGAGATTTTGATGTAGATACCAATTCTGGAAAATCAGAGTTCTGATATCTCTAGAAAAGTCATCATTTTAGGAGTCAGTATTTCAGATGAGCTTTGGAAGACAGGACCTTTATGAAGAGATACGAAACTTAATGGGGAGGGAATTCAAGCAGAGGGAAGAGCATTTACTAGAGTACTTGGTTTTCTTGGGAAACTGAAGTACAAGTAGGGAAACTCTGGGAAACTGGAATGGTAAAGCAATACTGCCACAACGGAAGGTCTCAGTCCATCCTGACTAAGCTACTATATTGAACAGAAGTGACAAAATCAGAAATGTATATTTGGAAGGTATGTCATGAAAAAAAAAAAAAACCTAGAGAATGAGGTTCTTGAAGAGCATCTCAATGCTACATCTTTGATGTGACTTTTACTTTCCCAGTAACCTACATGATACCACTCTGTCAAAGGAAGTAGGAATCTATGCTTTTTTCATTTTTTTTGTTTTACTATTACTTCATTATTTTACAATTCAGAAGCACAAATGAGAATCTACTCCAGAAAATATAATTGACTTAAAATTGAGCCAGGTGTGGTGGTGCACTTATAATCCCAGCACTCAGGAGGCTTGGGCAGGAGGATCACCGAGTTTGAGAACAGCCTGGGCTACATAGTGAGTTTAAGGCCAGCCTGAACTACATAGCAAGACCCTGTCTCACACACACACAAAAAAATTGATGTGTATCTCAGGTAATTTATTTAGCTTCTCTGGGTCTCATCTTCTTCATCTGTACAATATTGAGAATACTACCTACTGAGTTCATATCAAAAATGTGCGTATGGGCCAGGGATTTAGCTCAGTGGTTCCACCACCTGCCTCCCAAGTGTAAGGCCCCTTAATACATAGTAGCTGACATTGTGTTTAATATCATTAGTTCTCCAGAAATGAACTTTCCTCTGGTAAGGCGGTACTATCAGATCTCTTTCAACTCAAAGAATCATATCTAAGTGCTGCGTTACATTCAGATGTCAGAGATCACTGTGAGTTACCAAATGGGAGCAAGCTTCATAGAAGAGCTAAAGCCAAAGCTAGGTTCTTCAAGCTGGGTAGAGATGTGTGAAGAAAGAAGTTACTCTAGGGAGGAAACAGAGAACTACCAAAGGCTAGGAAATGGAACATATATAAGAAATGTTCCTGCCAGGCATGGTGACACACACCTGTAATTCCAGCACTTGGGAGGTTACTAAATCACAAAGATCACTGTGAGTTCAAGACCAGTCTAGGCTACATATTGAGTTCAAAGCCACCCTGAACTACATAGCAAGACCTTGTTTCAAAAAACAAAACAAAGTGCCTAGATCTGTGTTTTGAATAAGAGTGAAAAATAAGATAGGAACTAAGATTTTTTTTTTAAATGAACTAAAAAACTAGATAAACTGCATTACTTTACCACTTGAATTGCTGAAAGAGAACTGAGTTTTAGTAGACAGTTGATTAGCATCACCTCTGCCAACTAATCTGCTCTAAGAATTACCTTACACACTAATTAGTTCTATAATGAGAATCTGTATAAAAAATAATTCATATTTTGCTAAAACCAAATGTAACTATCTCCTGGGTTATAGTTACTTTATAGCAACCCCTTCTTTCTCTTTTAATGAAACTAAGGACTAATTCTAACTATCCTCATGATAGAGCACAAATCTGAAGAACTTCACTGCTCTGTGAATTATGCTACATTATTACAATGTTAGTTAAACCTTATCACCCTTCTGCTCCATGGTTCCCATCTTACGCAAAATAAAACTGAAATCTTTATAATGGTCTAAAAGGCTGTTTGTTTTGCCCATCCTTTCCTCGTTTTTTCTTGACCTTATCTCCTACTACTCCCTTCTTTGCCTAGGCTCCAAGCACATCCTCTCACTGTCCTCTAACAGGCTAGCCTTGTTCTCTTCAAGGCCCTTTATGCTTGCTGTTTCTTGCTCCAGATACTTCTACAACTCCCTCACCTCCTTCTAGTCCGCTTAAATATCAGCTTGTCATAAATTTCTCTGACCACTCTACTAAATTTTCCAACACCCACACCCATTCCTCCTTTCCTAAGCCACCGTTTTTCCTAAGGTACCGTCTTCTAACATACCCCATAATACAACTTTGTCTCTCTTCCCACTACTAGTTGCAGACTAGTAACTGATGCCTTTGGGGAGGGGGCTAGAAAATGGGTAAAGCAGGTATCAACAAAAGTAATCCTTTAATAAATTAATTAATTATTAAGCTATCCCTCTGGGTACAGGAAAACACACTTTTATTTTCACTGCTGAAAAATCTAAACATTTTTTTTGCACTAAACATTTACTGTTCACGTCTTACCTGCCAGACCTGGGCTGAGCTCTAAAAACTTTCAATTAAGAAAGTCCCTACCCTTTAGGAGCTCCTGCGCATGAATTCAGGGAAAATAGATATAGAAACATTACTTACAAAAAACACCACAGAAAGAAGCCACAGGAAACTAAATGACAGCCTAAAAGAGCAGGGGCCAAGAGGGAAATGCTCACTAAAGCGATGAGACTATAGAATCCCCCGAACTGACTAGTGTGATAATTTTTCCCTATGTTTTTGGTGTGTTTGCAATCCACGTAAATTATTTACTCACATGAGCTCTCAAGTAGGCCGCAAAAGTTTGTCTCTGGTAACGCTAATCACAAAGACCACCAACTGAATTTTCTAATTTTCTGACCTGTCAACTTTTGCTACCAGGAATTCCTATTCGGAAGCTTGCATCTCCCAACTGCTGCCCACTTGGGTCAGAAGACTCCCCACAACTACCCCTGCCTTGTAGCCCCGCACTCTGCAAATCCCTTTCCTAGCCCTACAGGCGCCGCCTCCGAGAAGCCGCCAACTGGGCCTTGATGAGAACTGGGAGAGGCGGGAGCCGTGGGAGGGCGACGCCGCTCAGGAGGCTCTCTCAGGGAGTCCGCCGCACTCCTATCTCTCCCGGGCCCCCGGCCCCCGGGCCCGGAGACTCCTCCGACTCTTTGTTAAAAGGCTGCTGTTCCTCGGCCCTCGCTAGGCCCCACTTGCCTGTACTGGCCCCAAGGGCTAGCAGTCCCGCCTCCAGATCCCTCTCACAGACCTGCTGCTATGGTTGCAGCGGCAGCCGCTACCACCGCTGGCGCGGAGAGAATCCCACCGCCAGAAGTACGCGCGCGGTCCAGACCCCGTCCCGCCGCGCTCCTCCCTCTCCGCCCCCTTAGCTGCTGCTGCCGCCGTCGCTCGGCCCGTTGCTGACGGAGGGAGGGGAACGCACACCTGACATGCGCACTGAGGAGAGTGCGGGCCGAAGGGCGGGGTCTGGGGAGGCTACGACTCCCGGAAGGTGCAGCTAGCTGCTTCCCTTAAAACTCCGGAATCCTTCACAGGTTCCTCAGGGACCGGCAGGAAGCTGCGGCTGGGTGAAAAGTGTACATGGCCCACTAGAAAGCGGAACTGGCAATAGAAAAAGTGGCAGTGACAGGGAGCCGCCCAAAACTCCCAAGAGAGTAAAGACTGGCGGGAAATTTCATTTACATAAAAATGTCAATCCCCTTATCTCTGATTCCTTGGGCCACATTTCTCCGTTTGCCTCGGACCACATGGTCTCAAAGAATATGGCCACCTTTAGCTTCCGGGTCAAATTTACTGTGACGTCAGCTTGGTTGAACCCCAGTGAAGAAGTCTCATTAGCTAGGACACATCTAGCCCAGGGTCGGGGATTATGTAATTTTCCCAGCATCCCCACCTCACCTCTACAGAACCTGGGAGGAAGAGGTCTCGCGCTGTCCCCGAGGCTGCGTCTTGCGCCCCTCGTCGTGCGCAGGCGCGGACGAGTCGTACGCATTCTACGTAACTGACGGTGACGGCTCGTTGGGGAGTGGATAGCGGGCTTGAGCTACCTACGCGGTCAGGGTGCTGCAGGAGGAACTGCACGTAAGACCGCCTCGAAGGTGAAAGCAGCGGACAGGCTGAGAGGCAGGCGGGTTGGAAGTATCCACTATAGGAGCGCCGGGCCGGATTTTGACCTCGGGTGCAGGTTAGTCGTGGGCCAGGAGGATACGTTAATCGGTGGAGCAGCTCCAGGCCGAGTGGTGATTGAGTGGCTTGGCCTGTAACTCGGTCTCGTTTTTCACCCGACCAATTTTTAAGTTTGGCCGGTAATGACATTCATCGATCCCTGCGACTTCCCATCTCTCCTGACTTTAGAAACATTTTTAAAATCTCTGTCCACCCTTTACCCATTTACGGTTGGTCTTTCGGGATGTGGGGTACTTTTAGTGTTTTGGAGGATCTCTGCAGAGCTGTGAGAAAATGCCAGCCGGAAAGACAAAGAGGCAATTTCCCGTGTGCAGCAGGAAAAATGGAATTTAGACTTTAGGATGAATGGATTCCCCATGGTGGAGAGAGACTAGACAAGGGTGGCTTGACAGAAACCACTATTTCTGCGGTCAACCTTCTCTGAAGGTTTCTGTCATAAGACATGTTTTTAACTCACATATTTAAGGAAACAGAGATATCTATCTACCTGATTACTAGAAATCTCATGTTTTGATTAATGTGTAAAAGCCTAATGAGAACTGACGACAAAGAATGTTTCACCTCTCTTTCAAGTCCGGGGTCAGTTGTTGAGAGACTACACAGTGAGTTTGCAAAAAAAAAAAAAAGTTAAAGGTCAAACCAGTCTTAGTGCTTCTGCCCTGTCTCGGTTCAGTTTCACCGACTTCAGGAGCCGTAGAGGCTGAGTGACCTGGCAAGGAGTCGTACCTGTGAGAAGTGAGTATGAAATGCATTAGAGACTTAGGGAAAAGAAAGCCAGTGCACAAAGTACTTGGATAATTTTAACCTAAATAACCTTGAAAAAGCTTATTAAAAAAAAAAGCTTAAGAGTTATAATAGAAATATTTCTGTGGTATGAACATTCCAAAGAGAAATTCCAAACCTTTTGGTACTCTGTTAACTAGATTGGCTGTGTAGGGTAAACATTTGGTTGCTTCTGCTTGAAAAAGTTTTAAGTCTGGGTTGTGAGAGGGAAGCACTGAACTAGAAACTTTCAACTCTTAAAGATGTTCATAAGGTATAGCAGAAGAAAGGGAATTAACATTTATTGAGTATCTTCCTTGTGGATATTGCAGGAGACAGGAAATATGTGCCCACCTTTTAGTTTTTAAGATTTGTTTCAAGATTTTTTAGGGCTTGGTTCTTATTTCTCTCTCTGACCTAGTTCTTAATATTTTCTGGATGATCTTGTCTATGCCTACACCATTTCTCTTTCCCCCTCAAGCCTGATTCCTAAACATTTTGTATTTCAAGCTTTTTTGGGGGTGATGTTTTGAGACAGGGTCTCCCTTTGTAGTTTAGGCTGGCCCTGAACTCACTCTCTAGCCCAGGCTGGCCTTGAACCCATAGCAATCCTCCTGCCTCAGCCTCCCAAGTGTTGGAATTTCAGGTGTGTGCTATCACACCTGGCACAATTCTTTTTTTTTTTTTTTTGGTACTGGGCATCGAACTCAGGTCCTAGTGCTTGTGAGGCAGGTGGCATAACCACTGAGCTAAATCCCCAGCCTCTGGCATAATTCTTAAAATCTGTCTAATCAGTTTTCCACCACTACCAGTTACATTATTTTATCAGTTATCGTAGACACTTCCTATTTTTTCTGCAAGTACTTTTGGATTTATTCTATGTATAAATTGTTAAGATTAAATTGCCAATCTAATAGTGTCATTTTTCTGCTTAAAATATTTTAGTTATCAAGTTATGTAAACTTCATATGGTGTTTAAATAAAAAGTATCATGATCTTGCCGCTGTTGGCCTTTCTAGCTTCTTTTCCCCAACTTTGGTTTACAAACGTAGTGTTGTAGCAAATTGAAATATGCTTGAAATACGCTATTTCAGGCCTCTTTGATGTACTATTCTTTGGTCTTCAGAGCCTCTTCTCCAGTGCAGGAACTATGCTTTTAAATTATAAAAGCACGTTATAGGGAAATTAGAAAAAATACAAAAAAGAATGAAGGCAAAATACCCATAATCCTGCTGAACACACTACCTTGCAGTGCTGCCTTGGTTTATGAACTGAGTTATCTCCATGATTTTGGTTGCAAACTGAGAACCAAATCAAATTTCCCTATAAGGTCAATATCAAGTCTAACCATTGAATTTGATTCATTTCTTGTCCAACTTGGTTTGTGACCAGAATCAGGAAAAGAATCAAGTTTGTGTATTTATATATAGATGTATGTGCTTCTAAACCTTTTTCTTAATGTACGTTTGCTTGTAAAACAACATGAACCTGGTGGGCATAGTGGCACATACCTGTGATCCTAGCAGTCTGGAAGCTTGAGGCAGAGAAATCACAAGTTCAAGCCCAGAGTGATAACTTAAGGATTTAGTGAGACCCTGTCTCAAAATAAAAAATACAAAGCTACCAAATAATTTCACATTTTTCACTAATATAAGTAATACTGTAACATGTAATCTTTAAGCTAAAATCCTGTGCACATTTATGTCAGGAATCATGTTTTATTCTTTTTGCTATAGTATCTACTACCATGGTGATATGCTTAATGAAGGCAGAGTTGATATAATAAGATCATTTTATAAAAAGTAAAAGTCATAGTTCTTATATTACTTTTTAGGAATTGGTTAGTCTTTGATGATTATTAAATCCTTAAGTAACAAAAGTTATATTTTTAAGATGGTGGTAGATTTGGGAGGCTGTTTGAGACAGGGTCTCCCTATGTAGTTCCGGCTGGCCTTCAATTCACTATGTACACTATGTAGCCCACACTGGCCTCGAACTTTCAGTGATTCTACTGCCTATGTCTTCTGAGAGTGCTGGGATTACAGGCATGCACTACACTTGGTGGGCTTATAGATTTTTATTTTTTAACTGTTTGCAAAATCCGATCATCGTATATGTAGGATGGCAGTTCACCTTAGGACTCTCTTTCTCATTTTTAAGCTTATTTTTAAGGTGAGATGAAAGCCTTCTGTGCTTTCTGTATTGTCCTTTTGGTGTTTGGAAGTGTCTCTGAAGCCAAGTTTGATGACTTTGAAGATGAGGATGACATAGTAGAATATGATGATAATGACTTTGCTGAATTTGAGGATGTCGTGGAAGATTCTGTTACTGAATCTCCTCAGCGGTTGATAACCACTGAAGATGATGAAGATGAGACCACTGTGGAATTGGAAGGGCAGGATGAAAACCAAGAAGGAGATTTTGAAGATGCAGATACACAGGTGGGGGCTCTTTTTCATTGATTTCCTGGGAAATTCAAAGCATGGAAAAATTTGTAGCTATCATTTTCCCCAGACCCATGCCTAAGGAAACTTTACTCTCTGGAATCTTCATTTTTCCTCAATAGGTAAAGCTCTTCTAAATGTTTTACTGTATTTCTCCAACTTTGATGATACTTTGAAGTATGATACTTTATTTATACTGATACTTTAATGTACTTTGATAAAGTAAGTTATATTTTTCTTTTGGATTGAAGCCCTTGCTAAGGGAGGGACTGAAAAATAATTACTGTGTGGGAGTGAGAATTGTAATTTAGAACTTTGGATTGAGCAGTATGAGAAATCATCACTTTTGTGTTTTTTGGTTTGTAGAGTACAAGTAACAAGTGAACATTGTATGTTTTTAAGTTGTACAGTATGGTCATATCTTTTTTTTATTCATTAATTTTATTGGTACATTTCAGGTAGACAGTATGCTGACATTCATTATTGGAAATACGGTGTCTTGATATGTGTGTATGTATGAAATGATTAACATTCATCACATCGCAGTTTCCTATTTGTATATGTGTAGTGGGAAAACTGAAGATCTAATTTATTAGCAAGTATTAAATACACAGAACTTTAACTATCACCATGTTATACTGTACATAAGATCTCTAGAATTTATTTTAAATGAAAATTTGGATTCTTTGATATTTTGTTAAACTCACATAATAATCTCTGTGTTTTCTGTGTTTGCTGCTTGTAAGTTCTGTTTTCCTCTACAAATGTTGCCCACAAAATGAGACACAATTGCTGATAACATTTATAGAGGAAATCAGATTCTGCCTCATTTTTGTAGGAGGGGGATACTGAGAGTGAGCCATATGATGATGAAGAATTTGAAGGTTATGAAGACAAACCAGATACTTCATCTAGCAAAAATAAGGACCCAATAACAATTGTTGATGTAGGTATTTAGGATTCTGAATTCCAAACTAACCAATAAAGTATCTTGTCATTCTCAGAAATATAATTGGTGACATCTGAGGTTGGTGTTGATGTAATACCCAATGGGAACTGGGGAAGAGTTCTTCTAATACATATGCATACCTAGAAAAGCAACTTCCATGTTTTATTCTAGTTGGTCTAGTTTTACTTATTAAGAAATAAAGAGCCGGGTATGGTGGCCCATGCCTGTAATCCCAGCACTTGGGAGGCTGAGGCAGAGGATCGCTGTGAGTTCGAGACCAGCCTGGGCTACATAGTGAGTTCCAGGTCAGTCTCAACTACATAGTGAGACCCTGTCTCAAAAAACAAAAAAACAAAAAAAGAAAAAGAAAATTGGGCTCAGTGGCACCACACCTGCCTGGCAAGCACAAGATCCTGAGTTCAATACCTGGTACCCAAAAAAAAGAAGTGGATATACATTGGATATAGTTTGGGGTGGGACTCAGAACCCAGTGAAATACAAAGAGTCTGCCAAACCATTTCATCCCATTTGACAGTCTTTATATTTTCTTAAAGAATCTTTTATAGTACTCACCTAGGAAACCAAAATGAGCATATTTATCAAAGTAAAATCATATCCATTGACAGTTACACTTCTGTCTATATGGGTTTCTCATTTTTCGTCTTAATTGTTCAGCCTTGCCAACATTAAATGGAATAATTTCACCTTTTTAGGTTCCTGCACACCTCCAGAACAGTTGGGAGAGTTATTACCTAGAAATTTTGATGGTGACTGGTCTGCTTGCCTATATCATGAACTATATCATTGGGAAGAATAAAAATAGTCGCCTTGCTCAGGCCTGGTTTAACACTCATAGAGAGCTTTTGGAGAACAACTTTACCTTAGTAGGTAAGTTAAAACCAATATGAGATGAGCTGCCTGCTTGAAAGCAATCTGGTAAGAACAGTTTATTTCCCTCTTCGTAGACTTTAGCTACTTTCGTGGACTGCAGAAAAGCATGCTTTTTTCTCTCCAAGGATCCCATTTTTATTAGGTTTTATATACTGAGTAAATCTATGTAATAATGTCTTCATCTTTCATTTATCATCAGTATATTTGCTACAAAGCTTTTGATAAAATTAGTGTTGCCTGGCATGGTGGTGTATACCTGAAATACCAGTACTTGGAAGGCTGAGGCAGTAAGATTGCTGTGAATTTGAGCCCAGCCTATGAATTTGTACTATGAACTACATAGTAAGGCCCTGTCTCAATAAATGAAAATAAAAATCAGCGTTAGCCAAACAAATGGATTAAGTTCTGGTTGAAATGAAAAAATGTTGACATTTTTGTTTGTTTTGGTTTGTTTTTGTTTTTTGTTTGTTTGTTTTGGTTTTTTTGAGACAGGGTCTCACTATGTAGTTGAGACTGACCTGGAACTCACTATGTAGTCCAGGCTGGTCTCAATTCACAGTGATCCTCCTGTCTCAGCCTCCCGAGTGCTGGGATTACTTACAGGTGTGCGCTACCACACCCGGTCTTGACATTTTTGTTAGCTTGATGAATGTTTTCTTTTAATTTACTTTATAGAAATTGAAACTTCTTTGCAATTCCCTCAAGTTCTGAGCTTTTTAGTTTTGGATCCACTGATGAGGTATATACTGAAGTATTTAGAGGAACATCTGTGGCTACTAGTGTACGGAATGAGGGAGACTTTCTTCATATTTATCTCTATTTGGCATTTAGCACTTTATTTCTCTGTAACATGTGCTCTGCTTTTTAGCAGACTTTATATATTGTGCTACGTATTTTGCATCTATTGGTTTTTTTTGTTGTTGTTGTTGGTACCAGGGATCGAACTTGGTCCCGTGTGCTTGCAAGGCAGGTGGTGGAACCACTGAGCCAAACCCCAGCCCTTTGCATCTGTTTATATTTATTCTTTGTAACAATAATGTCAGTTGTTGGATTTACTTTTCTATTTTCTTAATGTTAGATGTGGGAACTGAAGAATACAGATGTTAAGACTTGTCTAAGAACCAGGGATTTAGCTCAGTGGTTCCACGGCCTGCCTTGCAAGTACAAGGACCCGAGTTGGATCTCCGATCCAAAAAAAAAGCCTTGTCTAAACTGTTAAATTACAACCATGATATTATAGCCTATCTACCTGTTTCCAAAGTCTGTGCTCTAATACTCTCTTCTGTACAATATAATACACAATTATTTTTTTCCAGGAAATTAGAAAAGAAAAATAAGCCTTTGACTTTTTGCTTTCTCCTTTTTCCTTGCTCATTTCTTCATGGTACCAGGGTTTTTGTTTATTTGTTTGTTTTGGGGTTTTTTTGGATTTTTGAGAGAAGGCCTTGCTATGTAGTTCAGGCTGGCCAGAACTTACTATGTAGCACTAGCTGGCCTCAAACTTGTGCTCAGCCTCCTGAGAGCTAGGATTATAGGTACATGCTACTATGCCTGGTCCATAATTTTTTTTCTTAGTTTTTGTTCGGCTGGATTTTTTTTTTTTTTTTGTACTGAGCTAAATCCCTGACCTTTTGGCCTTTTTAATTTTATTTTTTGTGATAACCTGGGATTGAACCCCAGGAATTGCTGAGCTACACCCCTATCCCTTTTTACATTTTTTAAATTTTAAGACAAGGTTTGCCAAATTGCCTGTACTGGCCTTGAACTTGAAATCTTCTGCCCCATCCTCCCAAGTAGCTGGTATTATAAGTGTTCACTGTACCTGGTTTACTTTTTTTTTTTTTTTTCTTTTTTTTTTTTTTTTCTTTTTCTTTTTCTTTTTCTGATACTGGGGATTGAACTCAGGACCTTGTGCTTGCCAGGCAGGCATGGCCCCACTGAGCTGCATCCCAGGCCTTTTAAAATTATTATTTCCATAAAAAATTAGGAACTTAAGAGGTCATGAATATGATCAAAATACCTTATATACATTGAAACTCCCCTCAAAACGTGATACTATGGGGAGTGAGGAGAGTGATGGGGGAAAAGAATATATTTTGTGCAGGCACATGTCTGCCAAAATAAAATTCATTAATCTGTATAATCATTATGCACTAATATAAATAATACATTGAAGACCAGTTCCTCCCCACCCTCTGGCTCCAATGTTGCTGTCTTCCACACACCTGCCATTGGCCATGAATAATGGGGCTGTCTGATCAGGGGCTTTCTGCTTCCAAAACTGAGCTAAATAAATCTCTTTCCTTTAAAAATTTAAAAAAAAAAGTGTATACTTTGAGCCAGGCAAGGTGGCACATGCCTTGTAATACCCTCTACTGGGAAGGCTAAGGCAAAGAGGATTTCGCAAGACCTTGTCTTAAAATAAATTTTAAGGGCCAAGGATAAAGCTCAGTCGTGCCACACCTGTTTGGCAAGCACAAGTGGTCCTGAGTTTGATCCCCAGTACTGGAAAAAATAAATTAAGTTTTAAAAGGACTGGGGTTGTAGCTCCGTGGTAGAGCACTTGCCTTGCCTGTGGGAAACTCTGGGTTCCATCATCAGCACAGCAAACTTTTTTTAAAAAAGTGAAAGGGAAGCTCTACTCCCTCCTTCCTACTTGACAGTCTTTGGTACCATAGCACACATGGCCCCACTGAAGGAGGAGCCTGCCCTAAACTTGGCACCTGCTGCATGCTGATAGTTGAGGATAAATGTCATCTGCTCTGCTGTGCTCTCTCTGCTGGGGATTTAGCTCAGTGGCATAGTGCCTGTCTGGCAAGCGCAAGGTCCTGAGTTTGATCCCTGGTACCAAAAAAAAAAAAAAAAAAAAAATCACAGAAAAACATGAATAGGTAACAATAGAGAGAAGGGTATTGGCACAGTGAAAATTTTGTGCAGGAAACTTTAGATATTAAAACTTCCTGGAGTTAGTAGGAAATTGAAACAATAAGATGTATTTGATATTCTGGAAAATGAGAAAGCTGTTAATGAATTCTTTTCTCTATTAGTAGAAGTAACTGAAATTAATGAAGCACTGACAGAATATTTAGGACTTGTCCATAAATCCTATTATGAGTATGATTGGTTGATCAAGATAACATTGAGTGACCCTTCAGAACTAGGTGAACTGATGAGTGAAGAAGCATATAGAAATACACCAGATTTATTGAGGAGTGAAGATAGAACCCCTTAATAAAGTAATACTAATAATCATAGTAAAGAAGTAAAAGAAACAGGGCTGGGGATTTAGCTCAGTGGTTCCACTGCCTGCCTCACAAGCTCAAGGTCTCAAGTCGATCCCCAGTACTAAAAAAAAAAAAAAATTAAAGAAATAGTGCCAAACTATTAATCCCTATCCAAAGGATATTCTGTACATAGCAAAGTATTGCTGCTTTGGTTCTGTGATGAGGATGGAGGACGGTGTGGTGATTAAGCCCCAGAATTTTGAGTGAATCAATTTTACCTCTAGGGGATGATGGAACTAACAAAGAAGCCACAAGCACAGGAAAATTGAACCAGGAGAATGAGCACATCTATAACCTATGGTGTTCTGGTCGAGTGTGCTGTGAGGGCATGCTTATCCAGCTTAGAGTAAGTAGGAAACATCTGATCGAATGAATTTTTTTCTATGTGTGAGTTCTAATCCTCTAAATTTAGTGTCTCATCCTTTCATGTTTGATTTTAAATGAATTCTAAATGCTGTATTCTAATTGGCAAATGTGTTGTAGATGATTTTGATAAAGGATGTGACTCCCTGTCCAAGGCTTTATAGTAAGTAGAAATTGGAACTGTGTTTATTTCTCATTTTTTTAGTTCCTGAAGAGACAAGATTTACTGAATGTCCTGGCTCGGATGATGAGGCCAGTGAGCGATCAAGTGGTATGTGATCTTTTTGCTGAATCTTTGTGTATACACTGAATACATTTCTGTCTGAATTTTGTTTGGAGTTTCTGGCAACTTATATACCTCATCAAGAATTGATCCTTTATATATAGAAAGATAATTTTTCACTCAGTGTTCAATTATCAGGAGGCCTTTGTGTGCTTTTTGGAGGGAAAAAAATAATACTCTGTCACTACATAAATCAACTGAATTAGCCTTGATAGAGAAAAGAACAGTTGTCACAGATAGTTTGCCCTGTGTCCAATTCTGCTCCTGTGTATATTTTTATCTTTGGCTAAAAGGTGAGTTTTTTTCCCCAATATTTTTTGCTTCAAATAAATAATTTTAGTTTCTTGAAAGAGCTCCTTTATTGCTGAGTACACCTTTTCTCTTTAAATCAACACTTTAATCTGTAAGTTGTACCCTTCAGCAGAAATGCCTTGATCATTCCTCCTCCTTTGTCCTTTTTGGTTCTTTTCCCTTCTCTAGTATTGAGGTCTTCCCACTGAGCCACATCCCTACCCTTTGTTATTTATTTTTTAAATTTTGGGGCAGAATCTGGCCTTACCACTAAGTTGCCCAGGCTGGCATGCCCAGCTCCTTCATTCCTTCAGTAAATAACTGTTGATTCCTTCTGCTACAAGAAACAAAGTATATGGGAGAGTTTCTTTTTTATTTAAACTAGTAGAATTTGAGATGTGAGTGTATGTCAATGTGCAAAATAGTATTTGATTACTAATTACTGCATTGATAGTATAAAGCAAATACTTTAAGGCATTTTGGCTTGAAGCTCATTTTAAAGATTTTGGTTTTAGTTGTAAATCTCTCTTTTTCAGGGGAAGACTGTTTTGCATGTTGTTCAGGCTGGCCTTGAACTCGGGCAGTCCTCCTGCCCCATATCTCAGGAGTGCTGTGATAACAGGAGTGTACCACTATGCCTGGCCAGTTGGAAGTCTTTAATTTTTTTTTAATATGGCCACTGATGACTTAATCCTTTAAATTTTAGAACCCCATCAGTTAATATGGAAGACTGGCCCCTATATTTCTCCCACCAAACCATCCTATTAGGCAAAAAGGAAGGGCAGACTAGGTGTGGTGGCACACCTGCAATCTGGAAGACTGAGACAGGAGGATTGCGAGTCTGAGAGCCCTGTGACTTTGTTAAGACACTGGTTTAAAATGAAAAAGGGGTTGGTGACGCAACTGTGTGCGGAGGCTCTGGGCTCAATCCTCATCGTGACAAGGGGGAGGAGGCAGTTGCTGTATCCTTATCCGTATATTTTTAGGAATTATTTTTTAGTAGGTAGTAGCTAGGCATGATGGCACATGCCTATAATCACAGCACTTGGGAATCTGAGACAAGAGACTTACAAATTTGAGGCCAGCCTGGCTTATGTAGCAAGACTCTTTATCTCCAAAAGAAGAGAAAGTTTTCTTTAGTGTTTTAATGATTTTCCATTCTCTTCTGGAGTAGATCTAATCTTTTCCACTGGGCCTCAGAAGTAAAATAGCTTCAATATATATACAGGGGTTTTTTTTTGTTTGTTTGTTTTTATTTTTGTAACAGTGTCTCATTATGTAATTGAGACTGAGCTGGAACTCACTACGTAGCCCAGGCTGGTCTCAAACTCACAGTGATCCTCCGGCCTCAGCCTCCCGACTGCTGGGATTACAGGAGTGCACTACCATGCCCGGCCTACACATGGTTTTTTATATTTATTTGCTTTTCTTATTTTTTGCTAGATTCTATTTAAGATGTGGCTTTGTGTAATATCTCCATTAATGATAGAGTAACAGAACATTTATAGCTGCCATCTTACCAGGTCTTTCCTTACATTAACATCTCAGTTCTTCCACGTACTGATAATTATTTGACCCAAACATGTGAAAAATATAATTAATATGGAAATAGTCCATTCTTTATTAGATCAGACTTTTTAGGTGTAACTTTATCTCTCTGGCCCAATGCACAGTATAACTATTTACCTGCTTGAGGATGTTTTTTAACACCAACAATAGATTCTTGGATTCTCTGGATACTACCTGGGTGTCCAGCAATTCTTTCAGTTCAGTTCTGATACTGGCTGCCTGGAGTTAGCTTCACATCCCGCAAGTTGAACATCTCAGTCCACAAAATGTCCCTACCTCAGAGGCAGTCACAAATCCTAGGCCACTTGTATTGCCACATACATATAAGTGACTGAATATAAATTGAGGGTGCACACTGTCTCCTTTAGGTGCACTAATTTGTTACAATGACTCACAGAACTCAGGGTGGTCAGAACTTTACATTTAATGGCTTATTAAGATGCAACTCAGGGATAGCCAAATAAAAAGAGACTGAGTGAAATATGAGAGAGGTGGTGCATAGAGCTTCCTCATGCCTCTCTGAGCACACCGTCCTTTCAGCAAGTTGAGTTCACCAACTTGGAAGCTCCTGAATATTGTTAAGACTTTTTCTAAAGTGCAGTCTTCATCCTCTGTCTCATCCCCAGGGGTCCTGAGTAGAATTTAAAGCTTGTCCCTGTAAGCATTGATTTTTCTCTGACCAGCCCCATTCCTGGACCATATAGGGATTATCTTAAGTCACTTCATTGTGTAAACTCAGTTGTGATTCAAAGAAGTTAGTTATTACTAACAAAAGCCACTCTTGTCATTCAGGAAATTCTAAGGGTCTTAGGAGTTCTATGCCAGAAACATGAGACAAAAATCAAATGTATTTCTTATGCCACATCGTCCAACTTAGATCTTGTTTATTCCTGATTTTTTTTGCTCAAATACTCCTATATGGATAGTATTCTATTACTGTATAACATATTACCATAAATTTAGCAGCTTCAAAAGCGGGGGAGGGCTGGGGATTTAGCTCAGTGGCAGCTTAAGGTCTGAGTTCGATCCCTGGTACCTCCCCCAAATTAGCAGCTTAACACTCATTTATTATTATCTCACAGTTTCTGTATAAGTAATCCATAATGATGAGTTAGCTAGATAGTTCCTCTTCTGAGGAATTTAATTTTTAAAAAATTTTTTTTACATGCTGTGAATTTTTTTTACACATAGCTACATGCCTAACTTTGTTTTGCAGGAGTCTCACTAGGGCTCAGACCCTATCCTCCTGTTTCAGCCTCCCAAAATGTGAGATTACAGAGATGCAGCACCGTGCCCAGCTTGTTTATGATCTTAACGGCTGAAATTAAGATGTCAGCCAGACTGTGGTTTTCTTCTTGATGTCCTTTTCTCAAGATCATTCAGATTAGGGCCACGGATTTAGCTCAGTGGTTCCTCTGCCTGCCTTGCAAGTGTAAGGACCCAAGTGTGATCCCCAGTACCAAAAAAAAAAATCATTCAGATTGTTAGCAGAACTCAGTTCATTGTAGTTGTAAATCCCCATTAACTTGGTATTGCTACCTGTCAACTGGGAAGTGCATTCAGCTCCTGGAGTCCACACTCAGGTTCTTTCCATAAGGGATCTTCTGCCTTATCACAATGTAAGTGTGGGATTGTTTTCCTGTCATATTCATAAATCCCACTTAAAGGGAGAGTGGAATCTTGAGGGCTATTTGAAATCTACCTACCACAGAAGCCAAGAAGTAACCTTTTGTTTCTTGTGTGTGTGTGTTTTTTTTAAGCAAATAAAAGTAACCATGAATGATGATGACATGGATACATATGTATTTGCTGTTGGAACACGAAAGGCTTTGGTGCGACTGCAGAAGGAGATGCAAGATCTGGTATGTCAATTTGTTGCAACTCAAATATGTTAGAAACTGTCTCCTAATTACATAGATGTTCAGCTTCATGGCATAGGACAATCATATAAGGCAGTTGTACTATTTTGAAATGTGTCAAAATTATTCCTTCCTAATAAGATATTATATAATATGTTATTTTCAATTTCTTTTTCCTCTAGAGTGAATTTTGTAGTGACAAACCTAAGTCTGGAGCAAAATATGGGCTGCCAGACTCTTTGGCCATCCTATCAGAGATGGGAGAAGTCACAGAGGGAATGATGGATACAAAGGTAAATGCAATAGATGACATGCATTTGCCAGACCTGGCACTGAGGATACACTCTCCCTAAAAGTGAGACTACCATTTCTTCAATACACTAATTTATATTCCTTTTTTACACAAATATTAAAATACTTTATTTAAGCAGAAGATTAACTTGTCAAAAGGACAGTTTGATTAGTCAAGAAGTTGTCTAAATCAAGAGCAAATTGTTCCTGGAATTGCTAATGATTTTCAAGGTTTTTAAAAAAGAAGTATAGGGCTGGGGATATTTTGCTCAGTGACACTGGACCTGCTTCACAAGTGCCAGGTCCTGAGTTTGATACTCGGTACCACAAAAGAAAAAGAAAAGAAGTACAGCTTTAATCCTTTTACCATGTCAGTTGGTCTGTATCTTTGAGCCTCAAGTAGTGTGGGAGAAAGAGGGGCATATATTTTGGTTTTTTTTCCTGTGCTAGGAGTTGGGCATTACATATACCATCCAAGCGCTATACCACTGAACTACAACCCCAGTAGTCCTGAGAACCATTTTATTAGTTGTGCAATAATAACAACATACCTTAGTTAAAAATGTAGGCCAGCCGGGCGTGGTGGCTCTCACCTGTAATCCTAGCACTCTGGGGGCTGAGGCAGGAGGAGGATCGCTGTGAGTTCAAGACCAGCCTGGGCTACATAGTGAGTTCCAGGTCAGCCTCAACTACGTAGTGAGACCCTGGCTCAAAAAACAAAACAAAAACAAAAACAAAAAAATATAGGCCAACTCAGGAATACTTCAAAGTGACATGTTTATAAACAAGTCCCCCAAAGGTATATTAATAGATTTTTATTATCTTCATGCTTTTTTTTTTTTTTTTTTTTTTTTTTTTAATGAGACAGTCTCATTATGTAGTTGAGACTGACCTGGAACTCACTATGTAGCCCAGGCTGGTCTCAAACTCATAGCGATCCTCCTGTCTTGGCCTCCCAAGTGCTGGGATTACAGGCATGCGCCACCACACCTGGCTCATGCTTTCATTTTGAGACTTGCTTTCAGCTGTTCATTTTGATTGACTGATTGATTGATTGGTACCGGGGATCAAACTCGGGTCCTTGTGCTTGTGAACCAGGCAACGGAACCACTGAACTAAATCCCCAGTCCCCTTTCAGCTGTTTAATAAGAAGGATACTAGCTGGGCAAGGTTTCTGGATCTCAGCACCTGGGAAACTGAGGCAGAAGAATTACTGTGAGTTTGAGGTGAGCCTGGGCCATTCAGTGAATTCAAAGCCAGCTTGGTCTGCAAAGCAAGCACCTATCTCAAAAATCAAAGAGGAAAAAGCAAAATGGAGGATACAGTAATACAAACACTGGAGTTGTGAACTTTCACAGATATGAATGGACCTTGAATTACAAACATTTGTAGATTTGAAAGTTACCATTTTAAGGTAGCTATAAAAGTAGAAATAGGTTCTAAGAGAAAAGTTAGTTATTTTGTTAGTTTTAAGATGTACTTTCTTTTTTGTTTGTTTTTTGTTTTTGAGACAGGGTCTCACTATGTAGAGTGCTGGGATTACAGGTGTGCACCACCATGCCTGGCATTATGATGTACTTTAATTGCAGGATTAGACATTTATTCAAGGACTCTTTTAAAAATATAAATTGTAGCATGCTGTCTGGATTCTAGGCAAAGTCCCACCACTTAGCTGCCCTTATTTTTTTCTGGTATAGTACTTCCTTCATGTGTCCTGCTAGGAGTCTGTTAGTAGTTATTTGTACCTGGTATGATTCAGGATAAAATAGGGTCAGCCATATCTGTAGCATCACATTAGTTTCTTTGCATGAATCTGCTAAATAAGGTTTTCTTTGTTGTCCCCTTCCCCCTTTTTATTCTGTTCAGAATTTGTATACACATTCAGGTCGCATTTATTATATCTGATTCATATTTCCTATGAATGAAATAAAAATCTTCATTACAAAACAAAAAATGTAGAAATAGGGCTGTGGGTGTAGTTCAGTGGCACCAAGCACAAGGTCATGAGTTTGATCTCTGGTGTGGAGGGAGGGGAGTAGAAATTGTGTGTGTGTGTGTGTGTGTGTGTGTGTGTGTGTGTGTGTGTGTGTGTGTGTTTTATGCTTTACATTGTATATTTGTGTCAAAGGTATATAAGACTCACTTTGTTTGATTTAGGAACAATCTGACTTACCAATGTTCTCCCCCAGACATACTGAACTAGTTTCATTTTAGAGAGATTTCTTATCTTATTTACTTTGTAAAACATTTCTGTTTGAATGACATTATATGAAAGTAGGGAGGGTTGAAGGGTGAATAGCTTTGTGAGAAAAGTAAAATGTGTCAATTCTGAAGCACAAGGTCCAGAGTTTGATCCCTGGTACCAAAAAATAAAATAATAATAACTCTATTTTCTTTTTTTTTTTTTCAGATGGTTCACTTTCTTACACACTATGCTGACAAGATTGAATCTGTTCATTTTTCAGACCAGTTCTCTGGTCCAAAAATTATGCAAGAGTACGTATGAGATAAAAGTATTGCAATTCATTTCTCGCTAGTTCTATGTTGAATCACCACAAGGTGTTTCTGCAGTTTCCTCTACTGAATGAGTAGGGTAACTTGGTGACAACCTCCCCGAGGTTTCATTTGCTTTGACTCCATGCTTCATGAGAGTCCACTGAAAACATATGGAAGACAAATGAGCCTACCCTACCCTACTTTGCATAAGCCCCTGCGTGTTTGCATCATCCATTTAGTAAGGTAGATAAGTCTTACTGATACCTGATGCTAAGCATAGCTCATGCTAAGAAAATGTAATTGCTAATCCCTTTTTCCTTGTTTTTGTTAAATTTATGACATTATGATATTTGTGCTTGACAGAGCTGTGTATTTTATAATTTATAGCCTTTTCTGGTTTCCTTCTTTGAATAATTGGGTGATTGTATCCTTTTTCCAACATATCAGGGATCTTCAATACCTGTAAATTTTCTGGGCTTATAATAATATTGTTCAACACAATATGTACTGATTCTGACATCAGTTTTTAGTTACAAGTTACTATTATAGACAGTGGAGTTCACTACAATTAAAAGTATTTTGGCTGGGGATTTAGCTCAGTGGTTCTGGTGCCTGCCTAACAAGCACAAGGACCCAAGTTCAATCCCTGGTACAAAAAAAGCCATTCAGGGGCCTGGCTTTATGATATAGACCTGAAATCCCAGCATTCTGGGAGACAAAGGCAGAAAGATTGAAAGTTTGAACCCAGCCAGGACAACTCTGCAACACAGTGAGACCCTGTCTCAAAACAAAATTTTTGGGCTGGGGATTTAGCTCATTGGTGACGCCGCCTACTTCGTAAGTGCAAGGACCTAAGTTCCATCCCCGGTACCAAAAAAAGTAAAAATTTTTGAAAGAGCTGGGAATGTAACTCAGTGTAAAAACCCTGGGTTCAGTCATTTATGCCCCCCGCCAAAAAAAAGAAAAAGAAGGCACTTTGGAGCCAGGGATGGTAACACACACCTGTAATCCAAGCTGCTCAGAAAACAAGGATCACAATTTCTAAGCCAATCTGGGCAACTTAGTGAGACCCTACCTCAAAATGGAGTATAGGCATGTACCTCAGTTTGTAGAGCATCTCTGGATTCTTTCTCCGGTACTCAAGAAAAAAAAAAATTCTAGGGCATTGGTTCATTTCCCTTGCTCCAAAACAACAGCAAATCTATTTTGCTTTGTAGTTGTATGTCAAGATTATTCTTGTCTTTGTCCCTCTAGGAGGTGCTGTATTGTCCTTGCCTAGTTTAACAGTGCTGAATGCAAAGCATCATAGTATTATAGCATTATCAAACTATATGAGAGAGGGTGGTTGGCAGTCAAATTACAAAGAAATCTTCAGTGAGAGAACTTAATTATATACCATCATCCTTCTGAATTTTTGGAAGTTTTGTTCCCTGATAACCCTCTGATAACATCTGAAAATGCTTAAATAAAATGTCATATAAGTTGTATATAACCTGTATATAACCATCCTGATACTTTATAATACAGTGTTAATGTTATGTAAATTATTGTTATGCCGCTTAAGAAATGAGAAGAAAAACTTTCTGCATAAAATACTTTCATTACAGGGCCAGGGATTTAGCTCAGTGGTTCTGCTGCCTGCCTCAAGTGCAAGGACCCGAGTTCAATCCCTGGTACCAAAAAAAAAAAAAAAATTTTTTTTTTCATTGCAGATAGGAAAATTTCCTGTCTACAAATATGGCAGGTGCAAAACCCACAGATACAGAGGGCTGACTATATGTTATATAATAGATTATCCCTAAATTCATTCTGATCCTAACTTAACATTATGATTAAAAAAAAAAAAATTACAGTGCTTTTTGCCAACCGTGGTGGCTGGAATGTTGAGGCAGGAGGGTCACAAGTTTGAGCCCATCCTGGGCAATTTAGTGACTTAGGAAGCTGCTGTCTCAAAAAGGCTGGGGATATAGTTCAATGTGAAGGCTTGAGATTAAATCTTCAGTACCAAAAACAAAAACGTTCTTTCTAAGCCCATTTCTGGCTCTCTAGGTAAGGTGGACTATATGCTGCCTCTAGGGGACATTATTGAAGGTGTTCAAGTATAAGATATAGGTCACTTTGGAATCCATCTATTAGATGATGTTAATGCTTCTTCAGACTCTGAGATTGTACTTGTTGATATCTAGGCACATGCTATACTGATTATTTGCAAGTATCTGTCCATCTAAGTGAATTGGGTGACTTGCATGCATGGAAAATGTCATTCTTTGTTCTCCCTTAATAGACTTTTCTTTTATGATAGGGAAGGTCAGCCTTTAAAGCTACCTGACACTAAGCGGACATTATTGTTTACATTTAATGGTAAGTGTTCTGGGTCCTGTTTGAGTTCTTAGTTTTCTGTAAGATGATTTGAAGGATATTCCTTCCAAAGTGATAGCTGTAAAACTACATTAAAACTGTGGGTTGGGGATGTGGCTCAGTGGTAGAGTGCTTGCCTAGCATATTCAAGGCCTTGAAGTCAATTCCTAATACTGCAAAACAAAACAAAAACTTCTTATGCTTGCTTATTGATTTCTGGATTTCTTTAAGAAGGTGACTGTTGGCCCTGGTGTGATGGCACATGCCTGTAATCCCAGCACTCGAGAGGCTAAGGCAGGGGGATTGCCACAAGTTCAAGGCCAGCCTGAACTACATAGCAAGACCCTGTCTCAAAAACTGAGACCAGGGCCGGGGATTTACCTCAGCGGTTCCACCGCTTGCCTTGCAAGTGCACGAACCCAAGTTCAATCCAAGTTCGATCCCCGGTACAAAAAAAACTGAAGCCAAAAACTGTTACTTTTGGGCTGCGGCTATAACTCAGCAGTAGTAGCATGTGGGTTCTTTCCCCAATGCCATGCAAAAAATAAATAATAAAACCTTTTATATATTCTTTTATATATTTTAATTTCTATTTTTTGCTACATCTTAACTGCCCAAAAAACTTGGAAAAAGGAGTCTAATAACACAAAGGGGACAAAAAAAAAAGTTTGTTTACCCGGAGATATTAATGATCCCATTAACTCAGTAGGAAAATGACTTTGTTTTCCAGTGCCTGGCTCAGGTAACACTTATCCAAAGGATATGGAGGCTTTGCTACCCCTTATGAACATGGTGATTTATTCTATTGACAAAGCCAAAAAGTTCCGACTCAACAGAGAAGTAAGATCCAAAGTATTTATTACAAATTGGGACGTTTTATTATTCTTTTTCCAATGGTGGGGGGGCAATGATTCAATGATTGATTCTTTGCTAGTCGACTTGAAAGGCCAAATGGGGATAGTTTTATGAAAGAATGCTAAATGAGATTTTACTTTTATTGGATAGAAATGGATTTCTTATGAAAGACTTTATTTCTTGGGGAAAGGGCAAACAAAAAGCAGATAAGAACCGTGCACGAGTAGAAGAGAACTTCTTAAAGCTGACACATGTGCAGAGACAGGAAGCTGCACAGTCTCGTCGTGAGGAGAAAAAGAGAGCAGAGAAGGAGCGAATCATGAATGAAGAAGATCCAGAGAAACAACGCAGACTGGAGGTAAGGCAAATTGTTCTTATTGAAGTAAAACTAAGATTTTTATTGTCAGGATGGCTGTTTATCCCATATTGGCTAATAATGGTAATTCTGTGTATAAATTCACACAAACTAAAAAGTTTACTATTTTCTCAGCATTTAGGACATTTTGTCAGTTGAAATACTATAAAGAATAAGTGTTTTCCAGTTCAAACCATGTTAGATGAAGTTTGTGAACTGAAAATGACCTGAATTACACTTTTCTACCAGCATAATCCCATTTTAAGCCAAACATAGTGGTAGATAAGATTTGATTATAGAAGTAGAGAATTTTACATTTTTGTGTTTTGTTTTGTTTGTATATATAGATTGTTTTTGTGGGGATTGAACCCAGAGCCTTCACATTAATCTACATCCCTATCCCTTTTTTTTGTTGTTGTTTTTATTTGCAAGACAGTCTCACTCAGTTGAACCTTTTTTTTTTTTTCATTTTTGAACCTCACTCCTACATTTTTATTAGTATGTGTCTTCAGTACATAATGTTTACACTCCTTGTGTGGAGTTGATACATGTACATAACACATTTTAATTCCTTTTATTCCTCTCCCTCTCTCTCTCTCTCTCTCTCTCTCTGCTATTTTTCACTAAACAGATGTTTTTATGCCATTTGTGCTATCCTCGGATTTTTCATTAATTCCAGTTAACTTTAGATTCATCTTTATGTCATCTAGGAGCTGTTGGATTCACTTTTCATGTACTCTGGTTGTTTTTAAGGTATCTTACTAATTGGTTACCAGCAGCAGCCCTGTGTTTTAGATCTGACACCCTGTCCTCGCAACTTTTGCTGCCTATTCTTTCAGTAGAAGTTTTAATCTCCTGAATTTCTATTTGGAGCCTTTTTATGAACTCTGATTCTTTTCTATGCTGGTCATTCATGTTTTGTTTAGCTCTACTAGATTTTTATTAGTGCCATCTGTATACTTCCTGATGACTTTATTTGGCCCAGTATCTGTTTACTTATATCTTCTATGAGCTTGCCAAAATTTTGTTATCTTTCCTGAAATCACTTCATGTAGTTTGGGTGTATGGCTTTTGGTTTCTTCCCCTTCAATGCCCCAAGTATCAGTTTTGGGGAAGTTAAGAGTTTCTGGAGGCATATTTGTTTGTTTAGTACCAGGGATCGAACTCAGGACCTTGTGCTTGCCAAGCAGGTGCACCACAGAGCTAAATCCCTGGCCTTCTGGAGGCATTTTGTTGGCTTGTCTGCTGATATTTCTATTTATTTATTTTAGTGTGGAGGCTTGTGGGTTAATTGTAGTAGAAAGCTTTGTTTCTCATATGGATATTTCTTTAGTTTATGTCTAGTTTTCAGCAGTGTCCTCCGTTCATGGCTAACTTTTGGCCTTCGCCTACCTCTGAGATGCCAGCCACCTCCATTTACTTGCAGTGGCAGGCAACAGCATATTTGGTCCAGTACCCAATTCTCCAGGAATGGGCCACAGTATTTTTAATGGCTCTAAGGTAGACAGATACTGAAATCCCAAGAGAAGTAATAGCAACAGCTTTGTCACCTTAGCTGTAGTAATAAGGTCGGCCTCAATTACAGTGTCAGATGCAAACAGTATTGACAAGCCCAAAGGATCAATAATGTACTTCCCTTATCATGGTAAAGAGAAATAGCTTGGCATGCTGCATGTTCCTGTAATCCAGTACTTGGGATGCTGAGACAGGAGGATCTCCATGAGTTCAAGGCCAGTTTGCACTAGAGTGAGACCTTGTCTCAAAAAAGAAAGAAAGAAAAAGGGGGAAAAACCCCAAACCTCCATAAAACTCAAGGAAGGAAAGATAAAAGTAATAAAAAATAGGAAAATAAAAAAAAAGATTGAGGCCAAGGATATAGCTCGGTGGCACAGAGCCTGCCAGGCAAGGATGAGGTCCTGAATTCGATCCCCAGTGTAAGAAAAAAAGGAAAAAACAAAACAAAACAAAAGATTGAGTCAAAGGAGAAATTCCTGTGGTTTTTAATGAGTGGGTTTTTTTCTAAGATTAGCCAGTTAGGATTTTTTTCCATGTAGCAGTAGGGCGTATGGGTTTTGTTTGAAGTATTCTTCCTGCACCAGAGCCCCCTCTATATATGTTCACCCCATCCAACTCAAGCAGTGTCCTTGCTCCTGTTTGTAGATGGGAAATTCGGTCAGAGCTCTGGTCTCTGCTGAATGTAGACCTGGGGTCATGGGTTCAAATGGACTGTTGCACTTAATGTTGACAGTCACAGGTCTGGTTGCTCTTTTCTCTCCTTGGGTGTTGTCATCATCCATGATAAGGTTGGTTCGTTGGTTAGTCTTCACTTCTATTGCCACATGCCAAGGAGAAGCTAAATGTAGATCAGGCTTGGAGTTAGTAGTGTCACCTTTTTTTTTTTGGTACCGGGGATTGAACTCGGGCCCTTGCATTTGCGAGGCAGGCACCGGAACCACTGAGCGAAATCCCCAGCCCTTGCCTTTGCATTCTGGAGGTGTGCCACATGGCCAGTGCAGGCCTGCTTCTTCACAGTGGGGACAGGCACTGAGAGTCTGCTTGCTTCCATTGAGGAGTGGGGCCTGAACTTTCAGTCTTCCTGCCTCAGTTTCCAAAAATGCTGGTGCAGCAGGAAACTACACTTGATTTTAGCCAAGAAGCGATGCAGCAGGAGACTGAATGGGATTCCCAGACAGACCACTCGAACATGGAGTTAGGAGCAGAAGTGGCTTTTATTAGCCAGCAACTCAAGAAGGGACTTCTGTCCTTTTGAGAGCCCTGAATAGGGGCTGGGATTTAGCTTAGTGGCACTGTACCTGCCTAGCCAAGTGCAAGTTCCCTGGGAATGTAGCAAGCAGTATTTACGGTGTGGGGGCACATGTCAAAGAATTCTGGCAGGACAGTTGCATTCTACAAAGAGCATAGTAATTTAGTTAACCCATTGTTGCCCAATTCTATACAGAAGGATGATTTCCTCTCACTGGGATTGCAGGCATGCGCTATTACACCCAGCTGGTAGTTTTTTTTTTGTTTGTTTGTTTTTATAACTAGTATCTCAAACTTGAGCTTCTCAGGCTTTAGGTTTCAAAGATAATCAGGTTCTGATATATATATATATATGAAAGAAAATGCCATAGTCCAACTCTAAAATTGTAAATGCTGGCCAAAAAAGAAGAGCACAAAGTTCTTGAAGTTGTTAATTTAAATGAGAGTAATCTCAAGGAGAGAAAAAATATGTCAGAGTGAAGAAAACCTGCCAAGAAAATATATGTGTAAATTCTGTTGGCATGGCTGTTGCCAGTAGAATCATTAATGCTGTTGGGTGAAGTACCTGCAATACCGAAGTGCTGCCCTTTTCTTCTCTCATATGATAGGTTTGATTTGGTTTGTGTTAGTTGATTGGCAGTTTCCTCCTAAAAATTTAGCTTTGTTTATGCAGTCACCTTTGTAAATGAAAATGGCTTTTTATTATATAAATGTAAAGAAGCTACATAGGAGCTGGCACTGTGGGTGCATACTTGTCATCTTGCTGAGGCAGAAATATTGCAAGTTTGAGCCCAGCCTGGACAATGTAGTGATTTACTCTAGACTCTCAAAAAAGATTTAAAAATGCCTGAGGATATAGCATTGTGTGAAAGCTCTGGATCAATCCATCGATCAATTAGTCCATCTATCTCATTAATAAGTAACATGGGAAGTTCTCTTGTTTTTTCTAGGATTTGAAACTACAGTGAGTTAAAAAGTAGGATCTGGGGGCCAGGGATTTGGCTCAGTGGTTTCGCAGCCTGCATCGTAAGTGCAAGGACCCGAATTCAATCCCTGGTACCAAAAAAAAAAAAAAAAAAGTAGGATCTGGAACTTAATTTGTGTTATTAGATTGTAAGTTCTTTGTGGATGTAAACCATTTATTTTCTTGTAACACCTACCTCATATTACAATCTGGCTTGGGTACCTCCGAAAAGTACAGTGAACTAAATGAAAAAAGCTCTCCTCCCAAAGAAAGCTATAGTCAATTTCTGACTTGAATGCATCATTCATACAGATGAGGTGGACTCCCAGCCCTTGCTCTGATTGCTTTTTTTTTTTTTTCTTTTCTTTTCTCTTTGTACTGGGGATCAAACCTGGGACCTTGAGCTTGCAAGGCAGGTGGTAAAACCACTCAGCTAAATCCCCAGCCCTACTTTTAGTGCTTTTTGTTTGTTTTGTTTTCTTATATATTTAATTTGAAAAATGAGAGAACAATGTATAGAGAAGTTAAAATTACCTTTCACTTGTAAAAAATAATGTAACAGTTCTTCAAACAACCCTCTGTCTCTCTGTGTGCCTAGTGTATATATCTTTTCTTAATGTAAATCATGTTAAAAGATAGACTTTCCTACAACTTTTCTTTTGTTTTGTGTTTTGGAGACAGGGTCTCACTATGTAGTTGAGACTGACATGGAACTCACTATGTATCCCAGGCTGGCCTCAAACTCACAGTGATCCTCCTGCCTCAGCCTCCTAAGTGCTGGGATTACAGGCATGTGCCATCAGACTCAGCAAAAACATTTTAAATAGTTATCACCAATTAGGTACCAGTTACACTTTTAGAGCTCTGTTCACTTACATCTTTATGAAAAGCTATTATCAACATTTTTAAGGTTGTGATTTTGATAGTGGGTCTTCTCATGTGTTTTGTATTTTGTCAATTATTGAAGGTGAATATTTTTCATATGCATTGACCTTAGCAAAATACATCTCTTAAATATGTTAACATAAATATGTATTTCTGTTTGTGTGTGTGTGTGTGTGTGTGTGTGTGTGTGTGTGTGTGTGTGTGTGTGTGTGTTTGAGACAGAGTTTCACTATGCAGTTAAGGCTGGCCTTGAACTCACTTTGTAGACCAAACTAGCCTCAAATTTCCAGTGATCCTCTTGCCTCAGTCTCCCAAGTGTTGGTATATAGGCGTGTGCCACCACACCTGGCCACGTTTTTTTTGAAATAGTGTCTTATGAAATAGTTCAGGCTGGCCTTGAAGACCTGGGGCTGGCCTTGAACTCAGCCCTCCTGCCTCAGCCTCCCAATTGCTGGGATTACAGGCATGCATCATCTGACCCATTTAACATAAATATATTTGTTAACCATGATACTATATTTTGTGTATCATTAGTTTTATACATGGGTATATATAGTATAATATGGGAAATAGGGATGAATAGGCTGGGGGAGGAATGAATATGGTTGAGATAGAGGTGGGGATGATGAGAGTATCTTGGCCATTTTATATAACTTCCCTAGAATAGTACAGATTTTACTAACTTGCTTATAGGCTTTCTCTGGAGGCAACAGCATTGCCAAAGGAGGAAGGTTATTTCCTGCCTTTGGAATTCAGACTCAATGTGTTTTCCCATAAAAGTGGCATAACACTGATTGTTCAGTTCTTCATGCTGCTTACACAACAGGACAGCTATGAATGGATAAACATTAAGCAGTATGCACATAGCAGTATAGGTAGATAATCTTTGTTACTTAGTGTGGGAACCTAACAGTCAGTAGTTCCCAAACCAGGAATTTACAAATTACCCTTTAAAACATAATGAATAGGGCTGGGGATTTAGCTCAGTGGTTCCACTGCCTGCTTTGCAAGCGCAAGGTCCAGAATTCAATCCCCAGTACCAAAAAAAGAAAAAAAACCCATATCCCATAAAACGTAATGTATACTATCAAAAGCTATATATATTACATGCTTCTCCTTTTCCTCTTCTTGATCCTATACCAGTTGAGAAATATATTTGTCAGGTTATTTCTACCCAAATTTCCTTTAGAAAAAAGTGAAGTTTGAGATTTTTTTGAAAGATGTTTCAATTAAATGTGACCACAAATGACTAAAAATAAAGTCATAATTTGTCATGGCTAATGATAACCTGAAGCATCTACCTCTTCTATGTAACCTCCTAATTCATAAATAAAACTACAACAGAAATTCCCAGTTGAACTTTCTGTATTAAAATACTGTGTTCAGTATGTTTGTCTCTGCCAGGCGTGGTGGCGCATGCCTGTAATCCCAACACTCCGGAGGCTGAGGCAGGAGGATCACTGTGAGTTTGAGACCAGCCTGGGCTACATAGTGAGTTCCAGGTCAGTCTCAACTACACAGTGAGACCCTGTCTCAAAAAAAAATGTATGCTTGTCTCTACTAATATAGAGAGACTTACAGTGAATGGTGTGGTCAAACAGGATTCTGAAGATTTTCTGAACTTGAAATACAAAGACTCGTCATACTTATATAAATAGTATGATGCATGTTGGCTTTTTTTCTGGGTATACAAAAAAGTCAAACTAGAATTATAAAACATAGCTAAATGTAGTGGTTAGTTTATGTCTAAATTGAGCTCTTTGAAGCCTTTGCTTTATTTCAAGTTAATGTAATTTTCATTCACCAGCATAGGTACTAGCAATTATTTTATGGCTGTCTTTAAAATCTAATGGTGCTGTAAGCCTAACTTTTCAAATAATAACATAGGCAATATTCTGCTTTTGACTTTTTTTTTTTTTAATGTGTGCTTATGACTTAAGTTTAGATACTCTTTCTCTTTCCCTGTCCCCCAGGAAGCTGCTTTGCGGCGTGAGCAAAAGAAGCTGGAGAAGAAGCAGATGAAAATGAAACAAATCAAAGTGAAAGCCATGTAAAGAAATCCCAGAGATCTGAGTCCTAATGCCACCTGTAAGCTCTGAGTTTATGGAAAAACTAAAAACCCGAGTCCATCTCATCTTAAACTTCAAACACTCTTGGCAGTTGGGAAATCCTATTTCATCATCTATTCTGCTGTTGGTTTGAAGTTTTACCAAGGTTGTAGATACATTGAAAGGACTCTTATTTCTGTACTTTTGTTCTACATAAGCAAATTATTTTGACTATTTTGTAAAAGTGATATATAAAACATGTAGTTTTAAAATATTTAAAATTATAACATGAATCAGTGCTTTTAGTACTTCAGTGTTTGAAAAATATGAATTCATGGGTAATTAGGTAGTTGCTTTTTGTTTAAACTAGGCAGTTGGAACAGCTATGGAAATTGACACTTAAGCCAAGATTCCACAAATAATTATTGGAATTGCACAATAAACATTGCTTGGTGTTTTCTTCTGTGTCTACATTAAACTTGTACAAAAGCAAAATTTAGAACACTATGTGGTGATGAAATATCAGGGACTCGGTATGAGTTTTATAGATGGGAGGGGTGATGACAGTATTATAGGAAGTCTGTAGGTGGTAGGACACTGATGTGTACATGGAAAACTAGGTATAGGTAGTGGAGTACAGTTTCCTTCCTATCTGATGGTATGAGTTAATGACAATGTGAATGCTGTATGTTGAGTGGTTATATATTTATTTTTCTTGAGCAACAAATGCATGGAAAATTAACTGCTTCAGCCAGATCAGCAATAGGATCATTGTGTGTGAGGTCCCATTTTTCTTCTTGGTCACTGCAACCTATTGGATGTTCATGGAGAAGCTGTATTCTCTTTATTATGGCTGTACCTTTGCTTCTCCCTGTACATTGCTCTCTTTCACTGTTGAGGTTGGTTATGGTCTTTCAATGAAATAACCATAAATATGCATAAGTATACTTTTTAAAATGAGCTTTCCTAAACTATTGAGAGCTCTTTTCTGCCCCTTGAGGAAGAAACTCTTGGGGGAGAGGCCCATCTATCTGCACAAGCATTTGTCTTGTTCAGATCTCTGCATTTTATAAATGCTTCTTACTAGGAAAGCATTTTTTAAATTACTGCTTGTACCAGGTAATTTTTGCTGGGGATTGGAAAGCATTGGGCTTTTTAGTGGGTATGGTGGGTGGTGGGGTTTTGTTGATGCTTTATGTGAAAGTGTTCTGAAGCAATAACAATGAGTTGCTGTGACAACAACATGTGCTGCTGTCTCTGTAGCTGCATGGAAACTTTCCACATGGATTTTTCTCTAGGTTAAAACAAATATGTAAACTGGGATATGTAAATGTAATAATTTTTAACAGTTCATGAATTTAAGTTATAGTGATAAAAATAACAAAATTTGATTAAAGCAATATAAATCTAGAATTAGGGGTGTTTTACAGACCTTTAAAATACATTTTAGAAATCAGAGTTGATATACTTAGCTATCTTTTGAGTAATATAAGTTTTCTTAAAAGTCCCACACATTTGAACCATGGCAGCTAATTTTGTAATTTAAGCATTCATATGAACTACCTATGGATATATATTAAACTGATTGACAAAATCTCAGAGTGCCGCCTTGACTTTTCTGGAGTTGCCCTATAAGTATACTTCTGTAGGAAGGTTTTGATCATTAATAGTCAGCACTGAAATTCTCTTCCTTAAAAGAATTTATTTTGAATAGTCCCTTTGTTGTTACAATCACAACTTTAGAGAGTTTTATATTTTTAGTACATGTCATATTCTGTTACATGTTATTAATGGGCTCCTTCCTATTGATCCTGTGCTAGTCAGTTTTCTTTTACTGTGGCAAAATACCTGAGATAATTAACTTAAAGGAGGAAATATTTATTTTGGCTCAAAGTTTCAGTAATGTGTGTGTGTTTTCTTCCCAATTTTATTCTGAGTATATCAGTTTATGTGGCTAGGATCATAGGTGTTTTTCTTTTGTGACTTCCTTGTTCCATTTCACAAATGTTTTTGCGTAGCACTCATAGTTCTGCCTAAGTGTTACTCTTCATGGCTTCCTCGTGTCCTTGAATTAACTGACCTATTGTTTAAAGGATCCACTTGCTCTGGAACACGTTCTGCATTTCCTTCCTCTTTTGTGACTCTAGATAATGCAATGAATTCAACTCTTGCTCCACATTTTGTATCTCTTTTGGTTTTCAGTCCTCTCTTCCTTAAATTAGAATTTCTAAGTGAAAGGCAGTGAAGGGTGGCCTCTCTTCACAAGAACAAATCTTCTGCATAGAGACAAAAGGAATTCCCAGCTCCAGGCCTTGAGCGTGCTGGTCTCGCCCACATTTTCCACAACACTGAGGTCTCTTTTCTTTTCTTGTTTTGGTTTTAGGTCCTTGCTATTTTGACTTGTGGTTTTTGAGGGTTTACTACTTCTCTGAAGAAAGATAGTCAGATAGGCATTTAGAGGTCGCTGATGTCCTTGTTTCTGAGTTTCCTGCCTGGAGCTGTGATCATACTGCTGCTGGTGCATTAGGAATGCCTTCTCATGGTGTTTTTCACCCACTTAGTGTACTGACTTGGGTGTAGACACCTGGGTTGTTGGTTTTGCCACAAGGGAATGTTCCCCAGCACACGCCGCCTTGCACAGTACCTCTGCACATCATCGGTCCCTGAGTCACCGTTGCAGGTGTTGGTCTGAAGAGTCCTTGATGCCGGCACACAGCATGGATTGTCCCAGCAGGTCCTTGTACACCTTGCACTCAATGAGGGCAATGAAGTTCACATTTGTGCACATGAGCTGGGCTGGGAAGGTCACTTGAGGGCTGGTTGTAGTGCCCCAGCCAGAGGTGGAACACAAGGTTGCAGCGGGTTTGCAGTGGGTGGGCAGGTTGGCGCCCTTCACACTAGATGACATCCTGGCTGGGTTATCGAGCCGCAACAGCGTGATGTCATTCTCGTGGGTCTGTGTGGAGTACTTTGGGTGGCAGAATGCTTCTGTCACTGAGCTTGTGACTACCCACCTGCAGTGTACTGGCCCATCTTGCAGTGGGCGGCTATGAGCACCCAGCGCTTGTCAACCAGGACGCTGTCGCAGTGCAGCTGGCTGCCTTTGAGCAGGGCTACCTTCCAAGGGTGGGGGCCTTTTTCACACTCGTAGCCATCAATAATCCCATTCCTGTCACCCTCACAGTCTCCTTGGTGAGGCTGATGGTCGGTGTGGACCTCAGAGTCTACATGAACCCATTTGGCAGTCACCAGGGCTGAGCCCAGCAGCCAAACCAGCAGGGGCAGGAAATGGGATCCTGTCATGGTGCTTTACAGTCTCTCAGAGGCAACCAGACAAGGACCAGCCACTTCTACTCAAATTGAAGTCCATGCAGGGGGGTTTGGTTGTAAGAGGGATGAGACATCTGTTGTCTGCTCCTCATATCCATCCTGAAGTATCCATCGAGGGTCCACTATGGCCCAGGATCCATTCTGGATGCAGCCTGAGATTCCTGCAGTTGTAGATCTGAATCCCTTGTGGAGAATGGCCTTCTAACAACCCTAGGCAGCCATGTTTCCTCAGTTTTATTCATGGTTTCTTGGCCCCATTGCTTTGGACCTGTGGCAAGGCGAACATCACTATGGGGAGCACGTGATGGAGCAAAACTGTTGACTACATGATGGCCAAGAAGCAAAAAGAAAGTGAGGAAGGGCTGGGGTGCCAATATCCCCTTCAAGGGCATGCCCCCAGTGACCTGACTCCTTCCACTAAACCTACACCCCTCCCAGCAGCATCACAGGCTAGTACCCAAACCATCAGCACCTTCATAGTCTTTTGGGGATATTTACAATCCAGTCTGGTCCTCCCCTTTATTTTAGGTGCCACTGTTTTTCCAGTGAGTGGAAAAGACAGGAAACTGTTCACTGTCATATGGTGGAAGTCACTACTAAGCCCTGCAATCTCATTGCTTTTTTGTTTGTTTGTTTGTTTGTTTTTTTGAGACAGGGTCTCACTATGTAGTTGAGACTGACCTGGAACTCACTGTGTAGCCCAGGCTGGTCTCGAACTCACAGCGATCCTCCTGCCTTAGCCTCCCAAGTGCTGGGATTACAAGTGTGCACCACCACGCCCAGCTAAGTCCTGCAATCTCATCTTCATTGCCTGAGCACTCTTCATCACCAAAGTAAGCACTGGATCATAATACAAAGACCTGGCTTTCAGTTTGGATAAAACCAACTGATAGTTTTTACTTTGGGCAAGTCATTAACTTTTTTGAGACATTGTATTCATCCTTCTACAAAGTAAGAGTAGTAATTGTTTTCCTTATATACTTACAGGTAGTTCAGAACTAACAGGTAATATGTGTAAAATTATTTGTAAACTTTAAAGCACTCTTATCTACAAAGGTAAGGTATCATTTAAGACTATTCTCCAAGCAGTATATTGTTTTACTCTTTTCTTTCTACCAATGGAAACCAAGCAGATCCTTTCAGAATTCGTGTGTGTGTGTGTGTGTGTCTGTGTGTGTCTGTGTCTGTGTCTGTGTGTCTGTCTGTCAATCCCTGGCCCTGTTTTTTTCAGACAAGGTCTTGCTGTGTACAGGCTGGCCTCAAACTTGTGGCATTCCTCCTACCTCAGTCTCCTGAGTGCTGGGATTATAGGCATGTCTCTTTTCCTCTAAACTCCCTCCCTCTGTACTGGGGCATGAACCCAGAGACTTGGCACTGAGTTTCATCTCCGGTCCTTCTTTTAAATTTTGAGACAGAATCTAACTAAATTGTTAAGGCTTGGCTATAACTTGTGATCCTCCTGCCTCAGCCTCCCCGGAGTGCCCAGAATACAGGCGTGTGCCATCATGCCTGGCTCAGAATTCCCTAACTTTATCTGCAAAAACTGTCAGAGTATTGTTTGAGGAAGAGGGGAATCCTTCATGGTTATTTCCTTAGCAATAGAAAATCTGACCCCTTCAAGCACCAGATGTGAAACTCCTTTTGACAAAATTTAGACTAGAGAAAAACAGATTGATATTCTCATACCTTCCATACAGTAGAAACTGAGCCGTGTACAAGGATTAATTGGATCTGGTGAGGAGGGGTGAGGTACTGCATTCTTTCTGATTCTTTTTCTTCACTGTTCCTGCCTCCACTCGTTTGATACAAATGTACATACAAGGGAGAAAAATTACACGAAAAAGTAAAAAGTATTTTCTCAATTTCTCGTGTTTAGTGATCAGCAAAAAGATTTAATTAGACTGTTTAGTGTTGTTACCTTTGTACAAGCTAAATGCTATATTCTCATCTACCTAAAGTAAGAAGTAGTATTGCTTTCAGAAGAAAGCTAGTATTTTTTCCAGTGGGAGACACTTGTTTCTATGCTACTGTACCACTTTATTTCTTATTTTATTTCCTGAGAAGGTCTCCCTATGTTATCTAGGCTGGTCTCAAATTTGTGGCTCAGGGGATCCTCTCACCTCAGACTTCCCAATAACTAGGATTAGAGGCATTCACTATATATATATAT
>NW_022900935.1:49725244-49736175 GCF_012274545.1 Fukomys damarensis | reverse complement strand
TATATATAGTATATGTATGTATATATATATATATACTATATATAGTAGTATATATACTATATAGCTACTACTATACCACTTTTAAATGGATATTTTATTATTTATCAGATATTTTATTGCTACCTTCATCTTTTAAAAATAAATGTTTAAATTCACCTAATTGGTTTCATTTTTTAAAAATAACTTTTGTTATTTTTTGTTTATTTTGGGTTTTTTGTTTTGTTTTGTTTTGAGGCCGGCCCTCACTACGAACTCACCATGTAGCCCAGGCTGGCCTCCAACTATCAGCAGTCCTCTTGCCTCAAACTCTGAAGTGCTGGGATTACAGGTGTGCGACATCATGCCTGGCTCTTCAAATGTATTTAAAAGTCACCCAGGTTGTGTGTGACAGACATAGGGTCTCTCAGGTTGTGAAGACTGGGCTCCTGCCTCAGTTTCCCAGGAAGCTGGAATTACAGGCATGCACCATATCACCCAGCCTACTCGGACTTTTTTTTAAAGTATTCTGTTTCATCTGAGCAGGGTGGCACATGCCTGTATCCCAGGACTGTGGGAGCCTAAGGCAGGAGAGTCATAAATTCAAGCCTAGCCTATCCTGGACAACTTAGTACCTTAGCAAGACTGTCTCAAAATAAAAACAGAAAGGGGCCAGGGATTTAGCTCAGTGGCACTATGCCTGCCTTGCAAGTACAAGGTCCTAAGTTTGATCCCTGGTACTGCAAAAAATAAAGAAAGAAAAACAGAAGAGCTGGAGATGTGAAGAGATAGTTCAGTACAAAGGTTTTCAGTTCAGTCCCTAATGCTGAAAAAAAAAATGTTTCGTGGCAGTTGATTTTTTTTTTTTTTTTGAGACAGGGTCTCAGTATGTAGTTGAGACTGCTCTGGAACTCCCTATGTAGGCCAGGCTGGTCTCAAATTTAGAGTGATCCTCCTGCCTCAGCCTCCTGAATGCTGAGATTACAGGTGTGCACCACCACGCCCAGTTTAATTGATAATTAGATATTACAGTTTCCTGAGTTTTATTAATTTTGGTTGTGGGAAAACTCTCAACTGCTTTTTTTAAAAATTACATTTGGGGCTGGAAATGTAGCTCAGTGGCACAGCACATGCCTGACAAGTAAAGGGCCCTGAGTTTGATTCCCAGTACAAAAAAAATTACATTTGACATTTAAATACATAGATATCTTCTGCATATTTTTCTTTTCTATAGCTATGTCACTTAGTGAGGTTGTACCAAAGCTAGAATTGAAGCCAGTTTTCTGTTTCAGGAAAAAAGCATTGCAACTAGATGTGGTGGTACACACCTATAATTGCAGGAAGCTGAGGCAGAAGGATTAATGCAAATTCCAGGCCAGCCTGGGCTACATAATGAGATCTACCCACCCTACCCCCAGTCAAAAAAAGAAACACCTGGATCTGAAGGTAGAAGTCCAACGCTTGTTTTGTTTCTTATGAGATGCTGGGAGCCAGATGTGGTGGCTGAGGCAGGGGGATCACAAGTTTAAGCCTACCCTGGGCAATTTAGTGACAAGTGAAATCCTGTCTCAAAATTTAGGGGTGGGGGAAGGGATATAGCTCAGTATTCAGGTCTTAGGTTCAATCCCCAGGACCTCATGCATGTTAGGCAAAGATTCTACCACTGAGCTACACCCTAGTCATGTCTTACCATTTCAATAAGTCTTATTTCCTCATTTATAAGTAGACCTAATCCTCTCTCCCTCTCATAAATTGGGTGTCTGGAAGGTCACATTAGATGTGTGATATGCTTTGAGATACGTACGAATTAAACAATCCTATTCAACCTGTTGTACACATCAAACATTTCCCTGTTTAACTTGAATATTCCTGTAACCTTATCTTTCAGAAGAGGCTGGTGCACTTAGTTTAACTGAATACTCAATTAAAAACAAACAGCCAAAAAACAAACAAACAGCCAAGATCTTCATCCATCTCCATTCCTCCAGGCTTAAGGCCAGTTTTACAAAGCCCTGGAAACCATGAAGACTCTAACCCTTACAAGTCAGTGAAAAATACTAGGGAGTTCACCCAACATCCCAGGCACATAACAAATCAAAAGCAAAGCAGGAAGCTGGGCGTGGTGGTGTATGCCTGTAATCCCAGCACTTGGGAGGCTGAGGCAGGAGGATCACTGTAAGTTCAAGACCAGCCTGGGCTACATAGTGAGTTCCAGGTCAGTCTCAACTACATAGTGAGACTCTGTCTCAAAACAAACAAACAAAAGCAAAGCAGGAAAGATATACTCTGTAAATTCTGAAAGTTGACCTTTCTTACACTGTTTGTTCTGTGAGAGGTCCTGTTGCAGGGAAAATTAAAGCTAATGTGGGAGCCTGACTGAACCAGAGCGACTCCATGCTGACCAGCAAACAACCTAGAGACTTGCTCCCCCCCCCATCCCTTACAGGATAACTGATTGATTGTGAATTTTTGGGTGGCTGCTTTGAAGTAGCTGGGAGGCTAGATGGAAACTGTAGTGAACACAGAGACCCAACATAAATCACACCACTCCTTGCTTGCCTGTAGTGGAATGTTCTGAACTTTGTAATCTAAGTTGAAAATGGAAAAATGGATAATCAATCTGCTGATCATTAGTACGTGACGGTCAAGTATATGCCTGATGACCACTAGCTCAGATTAACTGATTCTTTGCCTTTGTCCTCTTCCTGTAAGTTTTAAGTGTAAACCCCACTTCATAAATCACACCACTCCTTGCTTGCCTGTAGTGG
Organism: Fukomys damarensis; assembly: GCF_012274545.1. NCBI lineage: Eukaryota > Metazoa > Chordata > Mammalia > Rodentia > Bathyergidae > Fukomys > Fukomys damarensis. Next base: position 49,733,431 of record NW_022900935.1, on the reverse strand, counting down.
AATGTTCTGAACTTTGTAATCTAAGTTGAAAATGGAAAAATGGATAATCAATCTGCTGATCATTAGTACGTGACGGTCAAGTATATGCCTGATGACCACTAGCTCAGATTAACTGATTCTTTGCCTTTGTCCTCTTCCTGTAAGTTTTAAGTGTAAACCCCACTTCCAGCCCTATTTATATAAAATGGCCTCTGTTTCTGAGCTAGCCGCCCTTCTTGAGCTACTTGGCTTAGGAGGTGCCGTCTGGCCAGACTAATAAAGGTCTATTAGCCAACTTGCCTGGTGTGTTCCTTCCTGGGTGACTCTCGCTATTGGACAAGCTCCTGGAGCCTCGCTGAGCTATTGAGCCCAGCATCGTGAAGGCCTCTTGGCTGTTCACGCTCCAGGAGTAAAAGTGAGACACAAGTCTTACACTAATATACAAAAAAAAGTAAAAAAAGGACCAAGGATTTACCTCAGTGGTTCCTCCACCTGCCTCGCAAGCATAAGGACCAGAGTTCAATTCCAGGTACCAAAAGATAAAAAAAAAAAAAATCAAGCTAATATAAATTTTCACTGAAACAGTAGAAGCAGTGTAGGCCAAAGGGCTGTCTGAGTAACTTTGTGAATAGTCATCCACTTGGTAAAATCTTTTAGTCTCCACTGATTTACAAATTTAACATTTTGTCAGAAAGTGCCATAGTCAGCTGGGTATAGTGGTACAGACTAGTAGACCCAGTTACTCAGGAGACTGAGGCAGGGCTGCAAGCTCAAGGTAAGCCAGCCTAGGGAATTTAATAATAAACTGTTTTTTAAAAAATGGTTGAAGTGCTGGGAGTAGTGATGCACGCCTGTAATCCCAGCACTTGGAAGGCTGAGGCAGGAGGATCGCTATGAGTTCAAGACCAGCCTGGGTGGGCTACATAGTGAGTTCCAGGTCAGTTTCAACTACATAGTGAGACCCTGTCTCAAAAAACTAAAAAAAGCTGGGGATTTAGCTCAGTGGTACCACTGCTTGCCTCGCAAGCACAAGGTCCTGAGTTTGATCCCCGGTACCAAAAAAAAAAAAAAAAAAAAAAAAAAAAGGTTAAAGTGCTGGTGATGGCAGTGGTAGAGTACTTGCCTAGCATGGCAAGGCCCTGGGTTCCATCCCCAGTACTACAAATGAAAGAAAAAAAAAATTATCATAGCTACTAAGTATTTAAATAGATGGAAAATATTCCCCATTGTAACCTCTCCAAGAAGTTTGCTATCTCAAGCACTGTCTTCTCTAATACTGTACTTTTGACGTGAATTCTAAGGAATTTTATCTTTTTCTGCTACTATCTTTGTGAATTTACCAAGCTTGCTACTAGGAGAGGCATCTTATTTTGAAAATGAGACAATGTAAGGACGGTGCTTTGGAAAGTTAAAGAGAAGGTAATATTTTTTGTTTTGTTTTTTGAGACAGGGTCTCACTATGTAGTTGAGACTGACCTGGAACTCACTGTGTAGCCCAGGCTGGTCTTGAACTCACAGCGATTCTGCTCAGCCTCCCTGCTGGGATTACAGGCATGCACCACCACGCCCCGCAAAGAGAAGGTAATATTAAGATAATACCAAAGGTGTGTGTGTAAAATCAAATCAGACCTTCAAGTATTTGAGAATGACAATCCACTTTCAGTGGCATATTTCCATCTGTCCCAGTTCAGATGTAGCTGCACTTCTTCCCCATTTTGTTAGTTAAGACTACTACAAATCTTTGTCAAGGGTCAGAGCTTGGAAAAGATAATTCATTATTGTTCCACCATCTGCCTTGCAAGTGTAAGGACCCGTGTTCGATCCCCGGCACCCCCTCCCCAAAAAGGTAATTCATTACTTGATGGGATATATCCATTTGGGGGGCCCTCACCCCACAGAGAACAGAAAAATTGAAACACCTAATCTCAGGTGTCGTGGCTTGCACCTATTATCTCAAGACTCTTGGCGAGAGTACTGAGAGCCCAGCCTAAGTAATTAAGAGACCTAGTGAGACAGAGTCGAAAAACAAAAACAAAACCGTACAAACCAAACACACCTGAGGATGTAACCCTGTGAGAAGGCCCTGGGGCTCACTCCCCAAATACGGGGCAGCTAGAACAACAAAACAAATCCCCAAAACCCTAGTCTCACAAGAGGGAGTCTTGCTCCCGTCATAGGATTGCTCTGTTTCTTGAGCCCGGCATCCGTTGGCTTGGGCCACTTCCCCACCAACGGTTCTAGCAAACCCGACAACTCAGTTGTGAGTAAGGAAAGGTTCAGGGACAAAAGGATCCAGAAAGAAGAGAAAGGATTGTAAGACTTGAATAGGCTAAAGTGACTCCATGCTAATAGGCCAGACTGTGCTTCTTCATATGCTAATTGCTACCTTGGTTAACAGCCCGCCCAGGGGCAAACGGTTCGACAAAAGGTGACCCTAGAACATTTCCTGCATAAGATAAGCAATGTGTTTGCAGTCTTGTTCTGTGAATTCCCTGACTCTTTGTTTAGAAAAACCTTATAAAAAGTACCTCAGCCCCTGAACAGTTGCCTCTCTGAGCCACCTGGCTCAGGGAGTGCCGTCTGGCCAGACTAATAAAGGTCTTTTACCATCTAGGCTGGTGTGTTCCTTCCTGGGTTTCTCGGTTCTCTGTCGTGTTCCCGGAGCCTCGCTGGGTGTTAGGGCCCAGCATCGTGGAGGCCTTTCGGCTGTTCACGCTCCGTGGAGTGGAAGTGAGACTTTAGGTCTTACATATTGGAGGCCCCAGCGAGATACCCAGGCGGGAACTGTAAATCCGGCAGAGAGTCTCTGTTGTGGGATCCAGCAGGAGATTCTCAGACACAGACCTTGAAAGCCTCCGGAGGTAAGCTTTGTGCTGGCGGTTGCAACCGTCTTGTTTGTAAGGACCGAGGTGGCTGACCAGCCGGGAAACCTCCCCTGACCCCGGCCCTGACGAGGACTCCGGGTAGTAGAATCAAAGCTTTTCTTTTTGTGTGGCGCCTGTCTGTCTTGTCAGTGTCTCATCTGTTGAGTGTTAAACTAAATTTGTTCCTAGGGACAAGATGGGAGCATCCAGCTCCAAGACCACCCCAATGGATTGCTTTCTAACTAATTTTAAAATTGTTTTTTATCCCTGAGCAGAAGGATGATTACGGGATTAAATTCTCTCATGGAAAGCTTCGCTCCCTGTGTCAATCCGAGTCCCACCTGAGCAAGCGACTGTCTGCCTCCTTGGAAGGGAAAAGGTGCGTGCCCCCAGGATTTCCTGGGTTCCCTTTCTAGGACGCAGAGGCCGGCTCGTCAATAGTTGAACAGAAAGAAGGAAAATGAATAAAATCATCTGTCTGAATGGTGAGATCCCCTGGGTTGCTCCCTAGTTTGTCTTTGGAAGGGGACCCAGGGAGGGAATGTATTAACTTCTTAGGTGACTGTGTGTGAAAGAGAATTGGTTAGGAGAGTGAATGGGAAGAGCTGGGTAGCTTCCCTTGTACATCAAAAGGAAGGGAGGAGGGCTTATGCTTAAAGAGCCCTCCAGGCAAATAAACAAGGCTGTTTTCTGAAACAGAACCCTGGCACCCCACCCTTTGTCTTGCATTGCATCAGGGGACAAGGGAATATCTAATAGTTATGGGAAATGCTGATGCCAAACCAACTGTTCTGAAGTGCATAATTAAAAATTTTGATACAGATTTTGTGGGGGACTATAAGATAAAACTGCAACCAAAGATGCTTAAAAACTTTGTGAGTTATCATGGTCTCAGCTAAGCCAGACTTGGCCCCAAAGGAAAAAAAAAAAAAAACCTAGACAAAAGAAAAGTTATCTGCCTTTGTTTTACTTACCTGAGACTTTGATAATGTGGAGCCTCTTGTGCTCTAGGAGCTACTCAAGCTTTTCTGCTCTGTGGTAATCAGCTGCTAGTAAGAACTATTTAGTTTTGTTTGTAAAACACCTGCTTGCTAAATCTGCCATTTTCCTGTGGTAAACTTGTCTCTCAGAAAATGTGACATCGTTACAGGCAAATCCCAGTGTTTCCCCTTTGGAGGAGGTCGAGATGTCTCCCCTCCACTTGAGTTGCTAAGATAGAAGGTATGAAGGAGGTAAGGGTAGAACAAAGTTGTTTAACCTTACTGCACTGGAGGATGCAAATGGGAAAGCATGATGGGACTCAGAAAAAAGATGAAACAGGGCTTACACTCAGATTAACAGAACTAAAATGAGAAAATCTCTAATGGATTAAAATCAGGTAGGAAAATTCTGAAAGACAAAAATATAAGGAAAAAAAAACTGCAAGCCAGAGAAACTGCAATTGTGTTTTGGCAGACATCAAGAGATTTTTACAACAAAAATCAAGTTAGAAAATTTTAACTATTTGATAAATGTATCTTTGTTTCAATTAAAATTAAGTTTAATTGGTGTGCTTTAAACATTTATTGTGCATTGCAAATTTTTGAATTTCAATTATAGGGTTAACTTGGTCTTTTATACTTTGTTGATAAAAACTCAAGGTTAATACTGTTCTATAGATAGCCAGTCAAATTTTAAGATGTAACAATCTTGAAAAAAAAAAAGAACACTTTAAGATTTTAATAGCTGAAGTTTGCTATAGAAGGTTAATAGTAAATGAGACAGAAGAAGATAGTAGAAAAGCTATGGGTAAAAGAAATACACTTTTGATATGAAAAGATTTTGTATGTTTGTCTTGTTAGAAAGATATAAAGAAAGATATACAAGACCAGAAGGCTTAAGTATGTAGAGAAGGTATGTGGAAGTGATTTAACAAAATTATATATATTTGCTTGTTGGTTTCAAGTTTGTTACAGAAGGTTTACTTTTATAATAACAGAGCTTTCATTCCTTTTGATTCTAATTCTATGAGATCTGTTAATTGATCTACCAAAGTTTTGACTAGTGTTAACTAAAAGAGGTTAGGGCTGGAGATTTATTTAGCTCAATGGTGCTGCCACCTGCCTTATAATTCAATTGGTCAAAATACATTTGAGTGTATTATAGTTTCACAAATTGTCTTACAAGTTTGTGTCTGTACAATTGTTTGAAAGGTATTTGTCCAATTATACTAGATTGAAATGACAGCAAGGATACTAATAATTTGTTAATTCCTATAACCTGGTTTTATAAGTTAAAATTTTGTCAAGATAATTAGGTATAAACTCAGATCTAGATAAACTGTTAATAGTAAAAAAGACAGCTACTCAGAGAAAATTTATTCTGGTCTATTCACTAATGCCTTCTGAAAAGATATACCCCCAGTAAACATGGCCAAATATGTTGTTATAGAATGTTTACATTGGTTATCATCAAAGGGTTAAATTCTAGATATGCTATTGTGTTATGTTTATAGTGCCCAATTTTCAAAATAGGATTTCTGTAGAAAAAGTTATTAAGAGGTTCTATAAAAATGCTTTTGATACCTAATTAGATTAAAGGTTATGAAGTTTCATACATAAAATTATGATTATTGTTAATTTTTGGATGTACTAAATAGGATATTGAGAGAGTATTAATGCTGCTTCAAGAGGCAGGATATAAAGTTTGTGCTGCTTAGAGATAAAAGGACTTAAATTAAAACATAAAAAATTTTTGAGATAAAAGGTTTTTACAGGATCTAGATTCTCTATATGTATAAATCTTTAAAGGCCCCAGAAAGACAGTGATTATTATAGAGTAAAGAGCAAGAGTCAGCATTTAAACAGCTAAAACTAACTCTTTCTGCTGCCCCCCTGTATCAGGGATCCTAAATGTGATCCAGCCTTTTAGTTTGTACCTGACTAAAAGAAATCATACTGCTTTAGGGGTGCTCCTTGACGGAATAGGGCCATAGAATTAACCAGTGATATATTTATCTTAGAGTTTAGATCCAGCTGTGAAGAGATAGTTCCTTTGTTTATAAAGCCCTGGCAGCTGCAGTAATGGCTAATTGAGAAAGCTGACCAGATAACATTAGGAAAAAGTAAATTATTCAGTTTTCCCATGCCTTTTAGAACTATTGAATAACAGGACATTGATGGCTCTCAAATAATAGAGTCACATAATATCAGGCCCTCATCTGTGAAAATTCCCCCCCTTATATTTTGCTCCAGCTAAAACCTTAAACCCTGCTACTTTTTTGCCCTCGGAACCTGGCCCCCTGACCACGACTGCCTCAGGGTCACTGACGAATTGTTATCCAGTCATCTAGATCTGCAGAAAAGACCCCCTGCCTGAGGTTGATTCCTTCCTGCTCAAGGATGGGAGCAACTTCATAGAAAACTGGGTACGCTATGCTGGCTATGCAGAGATGACTCAAGATGAAGTGGTCCAAGCAGGATCCCTCCCCACTGGATGGTCAGCTCAATGAGCAGAGCTATGGGCACTCATACAGGCTCTCCGATGGGCAAAAGGAAAGAGGGTAAATGTTTATACAGATTCCTGGTTGCCACTCGATATAACTATGGCACAGTCTATAAAACTGTGGGCTTCTCACAGCAGAGGGCACTTATTAAAATTAAACAGGATATAATATAGTTATTTGAGGCAATGTGGAAATCTGACAAAATAGCTATAATATTTTTTTAATTCCAAGGTTTGGTCTGCCTCTCTCCATAGGCAGTGACAATGGGCCAGCATTTATAACAGGTTGTAGAGACTTTAGGGCTTATCCAGTATAAAATCACAGGGGTTAAAATTGTGCAAGTATTTAAAAAAATATTCAAGGGTAAATTAAAAATAAAAAAGACCCTGTGATGTTAAAATTTAGAAAAGGACCCCTTTCTGACCTATATAGAAAGGGCCATATGAGTCACTTGTAGTTACTCCCACAGCTATCAAGGTAGCTGAAACTCAGCTACACCACTCTAGAGTAAAACAGAATTCCAGGGAATCCGACTCTAGGAGGCCAAGAGACAACGCACTCAAAGCCCTGCTCTCACCACACCGGAAGCTGGTGAGTCTACGCACGGCTGAAGAAGGAGAACTACAATCTAGATATAGACTCTTATATTGTGTCATACTGTTATGAGTTATTATACTTTTAAATTAAGAGTTTATGAGCCTACAGATGATAAAAATATGAAAACTTTTTGTGCTCTGGGAATCCTAATCCCCAATTTAGCTGTCTAAGAGATGCCTTTACAAATTGCTGTGACCCCTTAGCTAAAAATTTAAAACAATGAATCAAGGATTTGATTTTACCTAAGATCAGTGGGGATTGTAAGACTTGAATAGGCTAAAGTGACTCCATGCTAATAGGCCAGACTGTGCTCCTTCATATGCTAATTGCTACCTTGGTTAACAGCCCGCCCAGGGGCAAACGGTTTGACAAAAGGTGACCCTAGAACATTTCCTGCATAAGATAAGCAATGTGTTTGCAGTCTTGTTCTGTGAATTCCCTGACTCTTTGTTTAGAAAAACCTTATAAAAAGTACCTCAGCCCCTGAACAGTTGCCTCTCTGAGCCACCTGGCTCAGGGAGTGCCGTCTGGCCAGACTAATAAAGGTCTTTTACCATCTAGGCTGGTGTGTTCCTTCCTGGGTTTCTCGGTTCTCTGTCGTGTTCCCGGAGCCTCGCTGGGTGTTAGGGCCCAGCATCGTGGAGGCCTTTCGGCTGTTCACGCTCCGTGGAGTGGAAGTGAGACTTTAGGTCTTACAGGATACTTCTCACTAGTTCTGCTATTATCCCCACTTCACAGATAAGGAACCTTGGGCACCCGAAATGTTTGAGTTTCTATCTTTGCAGTGGAGCCAGAGAAGCCAAAATGACGCATGTGAGATTTCTAAAGAAAGTGCAAAACATGTTTTCATTTAAACTCTACCACATTAAAAGACTAAAAAAGCCTGTTTTCTTAAAGTAGCCAAGTCAGCAGTCAGAGGTGGTTTGCTTTCTCTCTACCTTGCTTTCTGCCCGTGCCTTTCAGTGCTTCAATCACCCTACTTTTCCTTCTTGCTGCTACTTGGGTGAAGCCTCTGAGGAGCCCTTTTAGGATCCTGCGGGGTCGTAAACAAGCTAGATCTTCTGCTTCCAACACACTTTTGGAAACGGACGCTCTGCAGAACAGAGTGCACCCAGGTGCACGCTACACGGAGGACGAGAAGAGCAACTTGGGGCATGAAAGTCGGGCACACCGCACTCGGGGGAACTCGAGAGCTCCGCACCGCGAACGTCCAGGCGGAGCTTCCTGCCCACTGCGGCAGGGCCGGCGGGCGGGGCGGGGCGG
>NW_022900935.1:49686315-49725091 GCF_012274545.1 Fukomys damarensis | reverse complement strand
GCCCGGGGAGCCCCCGAGAGTAGTCCTTCCGGCCCGACGCCGAGGCCATCTCCTCAGTGGCGGGCCTTCGTCAGAGCGGCCCTCCTGCCTCTCCCTCCACGGGCCCCCATACATAACCCGCATCCTGCGTTCCCGCGGTGAGGGGCCGCGGTACGGGCACGACGGGCTTGGGCCTGCCTGGCGGGGAGATGCGGGAGCTGAGCTGCCAGGCGGGAGAGAGGAGCTCCCGCCTTCCTTCCCGACCCCTGCCCCCAGGTGGAAAACCTAGGGCCAGGTGTCATTTTGTCCTGCCCAGCAGAGTCGCGAGAGATCCCAGTGCTGATCTTCCCCTCACTGTACAATCTCATCTGAGGCTGGACAGGCAGCGGGCCTAACCCCCATAAGGACGCAAGATCTGGGTGACCCCTTGAATCGTCCAAAACGGAGAGCTTTTAATTTTGTCTTTGTTTTCAAAGTATCCACAGTAGTTGTGGGACCGGAGAGAGAGTGAACACGAGGAAAGATTGGTTAAATTAAATTGTTCATAGATTTCAGGAAATGAGGAACTAACCTCTCTCTGCCCAGCGTTTTGCTAAGATTCACACATGCTTAATTTTTTGGGTTTGTTTTTTTTTTTTCTTTTTTCTTTTGGTACCGGGGATTGAACACAGGTCCTTGTGCTTGCGAGGTAGGCGGTAGAACCTTTGAGCTAAATCCCCAGCCTTATACGTACTTTATAACTTTACCTCCCACCCCCAAGAAGACCGAATGGAATTGGTCTTCTTACTGTATTATCCGTTGAAGTAGAAGCACGTTCCAGTATGTAGATGGTTCTTCATGGGATAATACTTTCTAGAGACATGCAAGACTTCTGTTTTGTTTTTGAGACAGGGTCTTGCTGTGTAATTCAGGCTGGCCTTGAGCTTGCTGTGTAGCCCAGGCTGGCCTCAAACTCACGGTGATCCTCCTGACTCAGTCTCCCATGTGCTGGATTACAGGTGTGCACCATCACACTCAAGCTTTTAAAAACATTTTTAATTTTTATTTTTTGAGAAAGGGTCTCACAGGGTTGTTTAGGCTGGTCTTGAACTCACTATTGTAGCACAAGCTGACCTTGAACTCAAATGCTGGGATTGGGGGTGTGCTCCACCACACTTGACCCAAGACTATCCCTGGTCCCCAAGAATTGATGGCCAAACCAAATTTGATTAGCTGCCTTGGAACTTATTCATCAATTAGTTACAGTGCTGAACTAGTCATATTTGTTCCTCACAAGGTAGCCAGGTTTCTTAGAGGTATTTTGGTTCAAATTCCGTGTTTGTAGTTGTGACTCCAAACATGGAGAAAGTTTAAAAGAGAACGAGCGACAAAAATAGGAAAAAATTTAAGCCAAATAAGTTAATTGTTTCTGTACTGTTTGACACCTGGTCAGCCACATTTTCTATTCAGTTAGTGTCTTCTCTGGCATTTTATCTTTTCTACACCCAGACTTAAATCTTCTCCTTAGGCTTCTCTGTTGTCATTGTGGAACACTCTAAATCATTCCAGAAATCTCTTTGAAAAAGATGTAACCAGTCTTTACTACTTCTTTGTGTGACTTTGAGCATATAACTTCCTAAGCTTTTCTTTGCTGACTGTAAAATGGGTGATGTTGAGCATGGTGGCACATGCCTGTGATTCCGACATTTAGAAGGCTGAGGCACGAGAATCACATGTCTGAGGCCAGTCTGGATTATATATTGCATTCAAGGCCAGTAAGAAAAAAAAAGTGGGGGGGAGGATGATAATACTTACCATGAGCTGATCTCTGTGATTAGCACAATTTGAGGAACATACGTAGTAAGTTTGCTGTAAATGTTGGCTACTTGTATTGTTTTTGCTGTTAATTTAATATCCCTGGTGCACAGTAGCCCCTGAGTATGCAACAATGAACAAGATTCATTCCCTGCCTTTGTGGAATCCCTATACTAGAGGAAGAGTTAACCAGGCACTTAAAGAATGTGGTAGGTATAGGAGTTAAATTAGTTGGGGAAGAGAGAGCAGTCACTCTTTTAGCTTTAGCTGCTGAAACCCAAGGCCACATACTCTGTTTTTGTTGGGGTTTTTTTGTTGTTTTTTTTGAGACAGGGTCTCGCTATGTAGTTGAGACTGATCTGAAACTCACTGTGTAGCCCGGGCTGGTCTGGAACTCACAGCAATCCTCCTGCCTCCTCAGCCTCCCATGTGCTGGGATTACAGGCGTGCACCACCACGCCCAGCAAGGCTACATACTCTGTAACCTCTCTTAAGCATCATTCTCCAACTGAATGCTATTTCCTTCTGGGATATATATGTTTCAACCGCAGTATGTTTTTAAAACATCTTTCCATCAAAGCCACTTCAATTCTTTGCTTTCCTATTTCTGCCATTGATACACTATTCTTTCTTCGATCACTAGAACAGAGAAAAATTGGAATCATCGGTTAGTTGTCCACAGGTAGAATGGGCTTTCTGATAATGTAAGTGTCTGGCACAGAAAGTTTTCAAGTGGAGGTTAAAAACTATCCATAAGTTGTAAGAGATTCTCCAAAGAGTGGAAGATGGGCTAGATAACTTGTAACATCCTCTCTCACTATTTTATACAGTACTTATTTTATTCTTCCTTCTCCCCTACACATCTGTTTCTTAATGCTCCCAATACCACAAGCTCAAATGTAAGCTAGTGTAATTGTTTCCAAACTGGCATTCCTTTCTCGGGTTATTTTTACCTGTCTTCTTCCCCATTCCTTTGCAGAGGAGCATTCCTTAGGATGTTTCTTGGAACAAAACTTCTCAAATGTTAATGGTCACACATCTGTAGCATTAGTTCCTAGGAGAGTGTTACCACCAGGCCCCATTCTTGATCTAGAACCAAAAATCTGCATCTTAACAAGATCCTCAAATGATTTGCACACACACTAAAATTTGAGAGACCCTCTCTCAGACCACCATTGTGTGTTTGTCCTCTTTCTATTCAGAATCTACAGTGACTTCCTCTGGCCTGCTGAATAAAATCCATTACTGTAACATGCACTGAAGGCCTGTTTGTTGTCCTTATATACATAGAGTTCTGCTTCTGTAACTGCCCTCATATTAATTGGAGAATATATGTCAGCACACCTCTCTCTGTACATTAGGTCACTCACTCATGCAGTATTACTGAGTTCTACTATATGGCAGGCACTATTGTAGAAGCTCAGAGATACACCTTTGAGCAAGGTAAGGCATGTACCAAATGTCAGTGGTTGGTACTATTTCTGGTTTGAAATTCCCAGTTTCTCTCTGTCCCATTTGACATTTCAGGTGTACTGCAGCTCATAATCTTTTCCTTCACTGAACTCTTAAGTTTTCCCATCACTCATTCAATCTGCATTTTCCTGTCCTGTTATTTATGTGTATTGCTTCTACAATTGGCTTGTAAGTTCCTTACTTTCCAGGAATGTGTCATATGTATTCTTTTTTCCTTTTTTTTGATTCTGGGGATTGAACTTGGGTCCTTGCGCTTGCCAGGCAGGCCACCGAACCGCTGAGCTAAATCCCCGGCCCTCTTCTTTTTTTCTCTTCTTTTTTTTGTACCTGGGATGGAACTTGGGTCCCTCCGCTTGCAAAGCAGGCACCAGAACCACTGAGCTAAATCCCCTGCCCAAGTGTCATATGTTTTCTACCTTTTTGTATTAAGACCGGGAACCAGGACCCTGCCAAGAAGAGGTCACATTTAAGGATAACAAGTCCTTCGTGGTTATCAAATCCTGTCCCCAGCATGTACTCTGGGTTTTTAAGATTATCTAGAGATGGCACACCCTTTTCAAGTCTTAGTGTACACACTTCTTAATGTAAGATTATAAGTTATTTTATCAATGCTCTTTTTTTATATTCTTTCTTTTTTTTGGTATCAGGGATCAAACTGAGGCCCTTGTGCTTGTGAGGCAGGTGCTGGAACCACTGAGCTAAATCCCCAGCCCCTATTGATGCTCTTAATTTAAATAAATATCACTTCCTTGTGCTGATACTTAGAGACAGTTTATGGAAAATGTGAATTCAGTTGCACTAGTTAAGATAATGCCTCATTCTCATTTTTCTGCAGAAGTCAGTCATTGCCTCATGTAGCAAGCAGTAGAAATTTTTAAATAATGAATCAGTCTGCTAAATAACAAAACTATTTCTGGGGTGGGCATGTAGCTCAGTGGTAGAGTACTTGTCTACCGTGAGCAAGGCCCTGAGTTTGATCCTCAATACACAAATAATAAAGACTTTTTTTGGGGGTGGTTGAGATAGGGTCTCACTAGATAGTTGAGACTGACCTGGAACTCACTATGTAGCCCAGGCTGGGCTTGAATTAAAGACTTATTTTTTTACATTTCCTTATCAGTATTGCACTTTTTAAAAAGACTACAAGGCAGATTTTGTGAATGAAATTTTTATTTACATATTGTATCTAGAAGCAGATATATAAATTATTATGTAATTAATTTCCAAAAATTGTGAGAAATTGGTATAATTTGTTTACAAACCAAAGCATATTAAAATCAGTGGACTTTGGATAGTTCATTCTGTGATGTTTATCAGTATTGCTTTGATAATGTATTATGGTGTTTTTTTGCTGAGGTATTGGGGATTGAACCCAGAGCCTTCACACTGATCAAAACCCAATCCTTTTTGTTTATTTGTTTTTTATTTGAGAAAGGGTTTCACTATGTTCTATATTGCTCAGGTTGGGATCAAACTTGATATTCTCCTCCCTCAGCCTCCCAGAGTACTGGGATTAGGCATACATCACCATGCCCACTTTAATTATTCTTCATAAAAATGGATATAGTTTGGAATGTTACATCATCCATCTGCCTTCTTTTATTTTATTTTTTTTATCTTACTGAGTTTATTGGTACTTTTGAAGTATACAGTACAGTCACATTTATCATTGGGAGCTTGTACCCTTACATGACAGATCTTGGTTCTCCTTTTATTTTGAATTTATAGTTTTAGGGAAATTTGAAGGCATCAGTGATTATTTTTTGTGTGGTGCTGAGGATTGCACCCAGGGTCTCATGCATGCTACATTGAACTACATCCTCAGCCCTTTTTGAAATTTTTTCTTTTTTCTTTCTTTTTTTTTTTGGTACCAGGGATTGAACTCAGGACCTTATGCTTATGAGTTAGGCTTAGTACCACTAAGCTAAATCCCTGATCCCTGTGTAGTTCAGGGTAGCCTCAAACTCAGTGATCCTCCTGCCTCAGCCTTCTGGGTGCTGGGATTATAGACATGCACCACCATACCTAGCTCCCTTTTTAAAATTTTGAGACAGGGTCTCACCTAATTGCCCAAGCTGGGATTACAGGTGCGTGCCACAGCACACATGATTTTAATGTTATACAGAAGTTCATAGTGGTATACACCTGTAACCCCAGCACGCAGGAGGCTGACCAGGAAGATTGCCATGAGTTTGAACCCAGCCTGGACTACATGTGAGTTCAAGGCCTATCTGAACTGCATAGCGAGACCCTGTCTCAAAAAAAAGAAAAAAAAAAAATCATTTGTAAGAATGAAGTAGGAAATTCCTTCAACGTTTATATTCCTTGTCATGAGGCAGATGCACTTTAAACCATCTCAGATGAATGTCTTCTTTATTAATTAACAAAATTGTATCAAAGAAAATACCCGTAAGCAGTTTTTAATACACCAGGGGGCTGACAGTGAAAAGCAGTGATTGTTTTGGAAAGACAGAGGATAACTTTCTCAGCCATTCCTATGTCTTTTCACCTTCTATCTTCCCTGTCTGTCAAGGCTAACTGTTAGTTGTTTTTGTTTGTGTGAGACAGGTTCCCCCTATGTAGTTTAGGCTGGCCTAATTTTATTATGTAGCCCAAATTAGCCTTGAAATACGGTGATTCTCCTGCCTCAGACTTCAGAGTGGTGGGATTTTACGCTTATGCTGCCATGCCCAGCCAAAACCTTTACTTTGACGTTATCAAATCTGTAGACATTTCATATTTCGTCTTATTACCATAACTAAGTTTATCATACTTTTTCTGTAGTTCCCATATAAAATTTAAAAACTAATAGTATAATTTTGTTTCTTCAATTTTTTCTTGTTTGTAAGTAATTATAGTTTTGTTTTGTTTTTTGGTACTAGGGATCAAACTCAGGACCTTGTACTTGTGAGTCAGGTAGTGACACCACTGAGCTAAATCCCCAGCCAGTAATTATAATTTTGTAAGCATCACTCACTAAACTGCCGAGTAGAATGCTTTACTAAAGTTTTGTCTTAAAACTTCTTTGCCGTTCAAGGTCAAATGCATTTTTCTTTCTTGTATTGATCATTTGCTCGAAATTATACCACACTTGTGTTCAAAGTCAAACTTTCCTTTTTTTTTGGTACCGGGGATCGAACTTGGGCCCTTGCGCTTGCAAGGCAGGCAGTAGAGCCGCTGAGCCAAATCCTCGGCCCCAGACTTTCACTTTCTTGGATTTTGCTTACCTTTCTGTTTTCTTCTCAGGAGGAGAACAGGTCATAGCTGTGTTCTGGGGCTCCGTGGTAGAGTATAGTACTTGCTTAGCTTGTGTGAGACTCTATGTTGGATACCTACTACCACAAAATACTACATACTAAATAAATAAAGGTACTTTCTATGCTCTCCCTGAGATACTTTTGTCTTTGACACTCATTCCATATGTTTTGTAGTCATTTCATTTTCTTCAGCCCACCAACTGTGTGTTCTAATAACTCTCTTCTCTCTCTTTTATTTATTTGTTTGTTTATTTATTTATTGGTACGAGGGATTGAACTCAGGTCCTTGCGCTTGCAAGGCAGGCCACCGAACCGCTGAGCTAAATCCCCAGCCTCTCTCTTTTTTTATTGAGTTTATTGGTACTTTTTAGGTATATAGTACATTCATCATTGGATCTTGTACCTTTACATGACAGGTCTTGGTTCTCATTTTTTCCCCTTGTCCCTGCCTTCACCCCCTTCTCTCTCTCTTACTCTCTCCTCAGCAATTTGAACCCAAGGCTATGCACTGAGCTATATCATTTAACTCTTTTTATTTTGACTCACTCTCACTAAGTCACTAACTTTCCCAGGATGGATATAAATTTGTGATCCTCCTGCTTCAGCTTTCCAAAGTGCTGAGATTATAGCTATGTGCCTCCATGCCAAGTTTGATCCTTTTCTTGACATGTTTCATGGCTGTTAGCTTGAGATTTATTTTCAATAGAATGACCACCATTCTATCTTTAGATTTTTAACTTCATTTTGCTGTAGCACCTATATCCACAAATAATTTTATCAAAACCATATATGAAAGGTAATTTTCATGTATGACAAATTATTTTGCTCTTACACTTCATTGGTAATTCATTTGAGTATAGAACTCAAGTTCAAAATCTTTTTCAGAAATTTAAGTGTCTTACTCTATTCTAGCATCTGTGCTTTTAAGTGTCTAATGTCTGATTCTTATTCCCTTCTAGATGATTTGTATTTCATCTTCATTTCTTAATATTTTTTACCTTCTATTTTTACAGTACAGGATTCTTCTTTTTTTAAAATACTTAAAATACAGGATTCTTATGAGTCATATATGTCCTTTTGCTTGCCTTTCTATGCTTGTTCCTTTTTGTTTTGTTTTATTTTATTTTGTTATTGAGAATCAAACTCAGGACCTTGTGCTTGCCAGGCAGGCGCAGCACCACTGAGCTACAACCCAGGCTCCTGTTCCTTTTTTTCTGGTGTTAGTCATCTGTCATTTTGCTTTGTGAGCCATGAGAGTATTCTCTTTATTGAATGTTTTTCTTCCATGAACTGTCTTTTTCTTCGGGTTGGATTTTCTATTTGAAACGATCCTTGATATTCAGGAATATTTAGGGATGAGGGAATAGAAAATCTGACTTGGAGCATTGGACATGTGATGAGGCAAGTGAAGGGTTTAGGATGTGTGGATATGTATGGGCAATTATAATGGGGCCTTATTATCAGCCTCATTTCTCTCTTTCCTGTTGCTACAGTTCCAGGTCAGAGCCCCTTAGGATTTTCTGCTGAGGAGATCCTGACCCCTTCTCTGCTACAGTCTCCTTTATGTACTAGCCTGCAGCTCTCTTGACATACCTTTCTATCCATTTTTTTTTTTTACCTCCTAGATAAACTTCATCTTTGTCCCTTTCATTCTTCCCTCTATATAGGCTTATTATGTTTTATTCCTTTACTTAAATAATAGGATCTTGAGAGAGACATAAGTACTTGTAATCGGTTTAAAATCTTGGCTCTAAAGCTTGAATACTTCTATTTTTAAATCTCTGAAAAAATTATTTTCAAGATTTCCCTTAGAAATATAGTTTGCTGGGCATGGTGGCGCACACTTGTCATCTCAGCACTTGGGAGGCTGAGGCAGAAGGATCGCTGTGAGTTTGACACCAGCCTGGGCTACATAGTGAGTTCCAGGTCATTCTCGACTACATAGTGAGACCTTGTCTCAAAAAACCAAAAAAAAAAAAAAAAAAAAAAAAAAAGATAGTTTGGGCCGGGGTTTTAGCTCAGTGGCGCTGTGCCTGCCTCACAAGAGTAAGGCCATGAGTTCAAGCCCCAGTACTAGAGGGAAAAAAAATATATAGTCAACTAGGCAGACATGGTGACACGTATCTGTAATCTCAGCACTCTAGGAAGCTGAGGCAGAAGGATTGCAAGCTCAACTCCAGCCTGAACAATCTAATGATTTAACAGAACTGTCTCAAAGGGTCTGGAGTTGTTGCTCATTATGAGGGCCCTGGATAGGACACGCACACGCACACGCACACGCACACACACACATACACACCATCTATATATCTAACTATATCTGTATCTATATCTATGTCTATCTATCTATCTATATATATATATACATTTTTTTTTTTGTACCAGGGGATCAAACTCAGGACCTTGCCCTTGTGAGGCACATGTGGTGCCACTGAGCTAAATCCCCAGACTTTTTTTTCCAGTTTTACAAGCTTCACCATCAGAGAGAAAGATAACTACATCTCAGATATAGATTGATGCCATTAACATCATTTTAGAGATGATACAATTGAGATTTCAGCAAATCAAAGTAATTTCATCAAGGGCTGGGGATGTAGCTCAGTGGTTCTGCCACCTGCCTCGCAAGCACAGAACCTGGGTTCAATCTCTGGTACCAAAAAAATACAAAAAAAACCAAAGTAATTTCATCAAATTAACACAAATGACAAGAACGCAATTCATATTGTCTCTGACTTCAAAATCTGTGCTTTTTAAACTGCACTATACCATACCGCATTGCCTCCCTCAACTTTCTGATTTCAGATTACTTTGTTTGGGGGGGTACTGGGGATCAAACTCAGGACCTTGTACTTGCAAGGCAGGAGACAACACCACTGAGCTAAATCCCCAGCAATCAGATGACTTTTTGATTTCCAATTACTTTTATTGTTGTTACTGTACCCTGAGCTGCTTCTTTTTTTTTTTTTTGAGACAGGATCTCACTGTGTAGTCGAGACTGACCTGGAACTCACTATGTAGCCCAGGCTGGTCTCAAACTCACAGCGATCCTCCTGCCTCAGTCTGCTGAGTGCTGGGATTACAGGCGTGCCAGCACACCCACACCTGGTTTTTTTCTTTTCTTTTTCTTTTTTTTTTTTTTTGTGATACAGGAACTCGGGACCTTTTGTTTTCAAGGCAGGCAGTGGAACCACTGAAGTAAATCCCCAGCCCAGCTATCTTGTTTTAATCAAGGAATAGATTCAGAATGTCTAGGACAATTTCCTTCCGTGAGCCCTGTGCTGCAAGTTTCCAAACCACACGCATTATTAGTTCAGTGTTCCCTAGGAGGGCTCACAGGACCCGGCACATAGTCATACTCATGGTTATGATTTATTATGGCAGAGGGATATAATGCAGAATGGAGCAAAGGGAGCAGGCACATCGGTGCAAGTGGAGGAGGAGGAGTGTAGGCTTCCTGGTGCCTCCCCCAGCAGAGTCACAGGACTTGCAGCCAGGAGTTTCTTGCAGCAAGGAGTTGTCACCACGTGTGAAGTGGAACCAGGAAAGTTCATTAGAAACTCAGTGCCCACAATGGTTATGTAGGCAGCCTGTTTGTCCTGTCCCTAAACTTGAGACTGTCAGAAGGAAAACAGGTGTTTAGTATAAATCATATTGTTTGTAGCCATGTTTATCATTTCTTAGAATGATGGGAAACCTCCCAAAACCAATTTTCCAGATGCCAGCATATCTTTTTAAGGAATAAGCACTGAGGCCTGCCATGTTAACTCTTCTGAACAAGCCCAAAGTGTATTATTTCTTTTAAAGTTTTCTTTTGAAGCTAGGTGTGGTGCTTGCCTATAATACCAGAACTCTGGGAGGCTGAAGCAGGAGTATCCCAAGTTCAAGCTTACCCTAGGCAATTTAATTATTTAACAATACCCTGTCAAAAAAATAAAAAGAGAAGCTGAGCATAGTGGTACAGGCTTATAATCCCAGCACTTTGGAGGCTGAGGCAGGAGGATCCCTGCAAGTTCAAGGACAGCTTGGGCTATGTAGAGTTCAGGGCCAGCCTGAACTACATAGACCTTTTCTCAACAAAACAAAATTTCAGGGCCGGGGATTTAGCTCAGTGGTTCAGTGGCCTGCCTCGCAAGCGCAAGGACCTGAGTTCGATCCCGGTACCAAAAAAAACAAAAACAAAAACGAAACAAAACAAAAACTCAGTAATAAAATGAAAAGGGCTATTAACATCTAATAGTGAAAATTAAAGAGCCTAATAAAGACTTATACCCAAATAGAAGGAGGGCATACTACTTCTTTGCCAGAGAGGGTGCCTAGTTTTTTCCTATTGATAGGTTCAAAATATTTTTATTTTTATTTATTTATTTAGGTATCAGGGATTAAACTGGGTTCTTGCATTTGCGAGGCAGGTGGCAAAACCACTGAGCTAAACCCCCAGCCCTCAAAATCTTTTTAGAAGATGCATGCATACTCATGATTCCTCATCTCTTCCCTGGTCCCAGGCAACCAATGATCTGCTGTCATATTTTGATTTTTTCTAGAATTTCATGTGAATAGAAACAATGTGTAGATTTTTGTCTGACTTCTTTTGCCTTAATGTAATCTTCAGATTCATCCATGTCATTTCATGTATCAGTAATTTGTTGTTTTATTAGTGATTAGTCGTCTCTTGGTGAATATATCACATTGTGTTTATCCCTCTACTGATTGATGGGCATGTGTTGTTTCTCATTTGAGGTTATTGTCAATATTATGAACATTCTTTTTTTTTTTTTTTTTTTTTTTTTGGTGCCGGGGATCGAACTCAGGCCCTTGCCCTTGCAAGGCAGGCCACTGAACCACTGAGCTCAATCCCCGGCCCATTATGAACATTCTTGTACAAGTCTCTGTGAACGTGTTTTATTCATCTCAAGGAGAAAATTTAGGAATAGGATTATTGAGTCCTAAAAGCCTCTAAACTGTTTTCTAAAGTGACTATACTGTTCTTTTGTTTGTTTATTTTGGTACCAGGGATCAAACTCAGGTCCTTGTACTTGCGAAGCAGGTGGTGGAACCACTGAGCTAAATCCCTGGCCCTATACTGTTCTTTTTCAAAATTATTTTGGTTATTTTAGGTGCTTTGCATTGCCATATAATTTAAAATTGACTTAGTTTCTTTAATATATATGTGTGTATATGCTTTTTTTTTTGGTACTGGGGATAGAACTTGGTACCTTATACTTGTGAGGCAGGTGGCAGTACCACTGAGCTAAATCCCCAGCCCAACTTAGTTTCTTTTTTTAAAAAAATCTGCTGGGATTTAAAAATTTTGTTTTTGTCTCTTGTTTTTTTGAGACTGGGTCTCACTGAGTTCAGACTGGCTTTGAACTCACTATGTAGCCTAGGCTGATCTCAAACTCAACTGCTGTCCTCCTGTCTCAAACTTCTGAGGGCTGAGATTATGGACATACACCACCACTGCCAGCTATGTGATGGAATTTTGCTTGGAATTAAATCTGTGGGTCAATTTGGAGAGAATTGACATCGTAACAATATTGAGTCTTCCCATCTCTGAACATGGTATAGCTCTTATTTAGATCATCTGTAATCCCTCTATGCAATATTTTATAATCTTAGTTGTACAGGTGTAATTTTTAAATGTTTTTGATACTGGAAATAGTATTGCTTTTTAATTTTTGTTATCTAGGTCTTCATTATTAATATATAAAAATACAGTGGAGTTTTGTAATTGACTGTTTCTGAATTCTGTATGTTTTTGTGTTGTACTGGGGATTGAACCTGGGGCCTTCACAATGAGCTAATCCCCCCACTTATATTGTTTGAGGCAAGGTCTCTTAAATTGCTGAGTTGCCCAGGCTGGCTTAAATTTGTGATACTACTGCCTCTGCTTCCCAGAGTGCTGAGATTACAGGTGTGTTCCACTACCATGAATGGCTTCTAAATTTATTTTTTCTGTATAATTTTTTTAGTAGAAACCTTAGAACTATTTACATACACAATCGTGTTGTCTTTGAATAAAGAGTTGTGCACTTTACTTTCTGCTTGCCCATAATTTTCGCCTTCCTTTTCACACGGATGAGGATCTCTCCTGTGATGTGAAGAATAGGAAGTAGACAATCCTGTTTGCTTCTGTTGTTAGAAGAAACTTGTTTGTTTTTCACCATTAAGTATTATGTTAGCTGTAAATTTTTGTGCTTATCTTCATCAAGTTGAAAAAGTTCCCTTCTATTCTTGCTTGGCCAAGAATTTTTTAAAATCATGAATTCATACTGAATTTTATGAGAGATTTTTTTCTCCATCTACCTAGATAACTTTTTCTCATTTACTTAATGAAGTAAAATTAAATAGATTTTTTAAATTCCATAAAATTGTTCCTCAACAAGTTCAAACAAAAATACTTTATCATACATTGATTCATTATTGAATGATAAACCAGTCTCATTTCTGAGATAAACCCTAGTTAGTCATGGTGCATTATGCTTTTAGCCATTCTGGATATAAATTCTTTTTTTTGGGGGGGGTTTGAGACAGGGTCTCACTATATAGTTGAGAATGACCTGGAACTCACACTATGTAGCCCAGACTGGTCTCAAACTCACAGCGACCCTCCTGCCTCAGCCTCCTGAGTGCTGGGATTACAGGAGTGCGCCACCACGCCCGGCAGTGGATATAAATTCCTTTTTTTTTTTGGTATCAGGGATCAAACTCGGGACCTTGTGCTTGTGAGGCAGGCGGCGGCACCACTGAGCTAAATCCCCAGCCCTATAAATTCTTAACTATGAATAAAGCATGTCACAGAAAATAGTCATGGGGAAAAATACACATTAAATAAATGTCAAAAGTTTTGGAAATATGTAACTAAGACATAATACTTAGTAGAAGGATTGGAAAATTTAAAGAAATTATTGGAATATAATTAGAAGTAAAAAAAGTATGCTTGGTATAGTGGTACATCCCTGTAATCCCAGCACTCAGGAGGCAGAGGCAGGAGGATCACCTTGAGTTTGAGGCTAGCCTGGGCTACATAGTGAGTTCAGGGCCAGCCTGAACTACAAATCGAGATCCTGTCTCAAAAAAACAAAAGAAGGGCTGAGCATTTAGCTCAGTGGTTCCACCACCTGCCTTGCAAGCACAAGGTCCTGAGTTTGATCCCCCATACCAAAAAAAAAAAAAAAAAAAAAAAAAGTGAAAAATTGAGGGGCTAAATCTAAAAGTATACCTTTATCAGGAATTCTGTAAAATTAGAACAGAGAAAACAGTGAAGACAAGATTTAAAAAATACAAAAATATTTCCTAGAATTGAAAAAGAAATCACATTATTTCACACTAAAATGGTGGCGAAGTGGCCAGGCGTGGTGGTACACGCCTGTAATCCCAGCACTGGGAGGCTGAGGCAGGAGGATCGCTGTGAGTTTGAGACCAGCCTGGGCTACATAGTGAGTTCTGGGTCAGTGTCAACTACATAGTGAGACCCTGTCTCAAAAAACCAAAACAAGACAAAAAAAAGAGATGATGAAGTGCAGCTACCCTAGGGGCCCACTAGTCCAAATTGCAGCAGGAGAACACAGGGTCCCAAGAAGGTCCTCTCAGGGGAAAATCAGAATTGATGAGTTGAAAAAAATATTGATGAATTGAAGATATGGAAAAACATATCAATAAGTCAAATAACAAAGATGTAAGAGTATTTGGAAAAAGTTAATACATTATGAAACTGAAGTTTTCCAGAAGCCACATCTATATTAATGATTCTGCAGACTGTGGCTAAGTAGAACTCATGACTGTAGCGGGTGAAATGTTGTACATTTAGAACTGAAATTAATTTGGGCCATTTTAGGTCTTTTAGAAAAATAGCTTTCTTTGTCATCATTGTTATGCTCATTGTTGTTATTTGAGACAGGGTCTTTTTTTAAAGTTTATTGGTACAATTTACAGCTACATAATGATCACATTCATCATAGGGATTTTTACCTGTACATGATATATCTTAATTCTTCTTTTTTCCTCATTCCCCTCCCCTCCCATGAACCTCTTCCCCTCCTTATTTACAAAAGCTTTGTTTCCATTTTCTCCTTCTTTTCTCTTTTTTTCCTTTTCATTTCCTCCCTTTCTTCTTCCTCCCTCCTAATGCCCCTTCCTGTTTAGGATCTTCTTGAACTCACTGTGGATCCCAGGCTGGCCTTGTACGTGATAATCCTCCTGCCTCTGAGTGCTAGGATTACAGGCATGCACCACTATACAGGCATGCCTGGCTGAAAAAATAGCTTGTATTTGTTTGTGCCAGGAACTTAACCCAGGGCCTCCACATTCTAAACAGAGGTTCTGCCCCTGAGCTAGCTGCATCCCCAGCCCTGCTGTTTATTTTTTTTTTTTGTTTTTGAGACAGGGTCTCACTATGTAGTTGAGACTGACCTGGAACTCACTATGCAGCCCAGGCTGGTCTGGAACTCACCGTGATCCTCCTGCCTCAGCCACCACCCCTGGCTCCTGCCATTTACTTTTAACCTTTGCATGTGACCTAATTCTCCTTTTTTTTTTTTTTTTTTTCTTTTTTTTCTTTTTGGGACAAAGGGTCTTGCTATGTAGTTCAGGCTGGCCTCAAACTCATGGTGATCCTCCTGTCTCAGCCTTCCAAGTGCTGGGAGTACTGGCATATACCACCATGCCCAGCTCTAACACTCTTATTTGGAAAACTTATCAGAATGTATTATTAGGCTTAGCATATAACCAGCCTCTACCACTCTAAAGCTAAGAATACTATAACATCTGCAACCTATTGGAACCCATAGAAAAGATTTCCTTGCTTTGCTGTACAGCCCACCTAGCTAATAGCTATGTATTTGTTGAGTGTATTAATTTAGGACTTTCTTTGTTCCTTAACTATAAAAATTCATGTAACTGCTTTCACTTCAGAACATATCACTTAGGGCAGTGGTGGTGAACCTATGGCATACGTGCTTCAGCTGGCACGCAGAGCCCTCTCTTGGCATGCAAGCCAAGTCACTCCAGTAGTTGAGTGTTCAATTTTTTTGGGGGTGGTACTGGGGATCAAACTTGTGACCTCATGCTTGTGAGGCAGACGGCAGAACCACTGAGCTAAATCCCCAGCCCAAGTGTTCAAGTTTAATTGTAGTTTTGGCACTTTGCAATAAATAAGTGGGTTTTGGGTTGCAGTTGGCCACTTGATCTCACCAACACTGATTTAAGGTAATTTAAAACCATATTCCTGCCAGTCTCTTGTATTTGGCTCAGAATAAACTATTTTCTTATTTGCTTTACACTCTTTTATTGAGTGGGGCGGTCGAGACAGGGTCTCACTATGTAATTGAGACTGACCTGGAATTCACTATGTAGCCCATGCTGGCCTTGAACTCACAGTGATCCTCCTGCCTCAGCCTCCTGCGTGCTGGGATTACAGGTGTGCACCACCACGCCCAGTTTCTTATTTCCTTTAAGCAGAGTTGTTATTTTACATCAACAATAGCTACAAAAGAAACCAAGCAAGTGAACAAGTGAGGCAGTTATCAACCTTAGGAGAGGCAGGAAGGGATACACAAGAAAGGGAGATATGGATCTAAGGATGTAGAGGATGTAGCTCAATGATAGAATACATGTTTAACCTGTGTGAGGCCCTGAGTTAGGTCCTTAGCAATATAAGGGTGGGTTACTGGTCCTCTCTGCTACTTGCCTCAGTCATGAACTGTATTTGCATAGTCATAATGTTGTAAATATGGACAATTAATGTAACCAAAAATTATGTCAGAATAACATTTGGGAGAATGAGGGCAGGAAGTAGGATGGAAGAAGATAACATAGGAGAGCTTGGTGTTCATTTACCACGGTAGAAATGTCTAGGTTTGGT
Source organism: Fukomys damarensis (assembly GCF_012274545.1). Taxonomy (NCBI): domain Eukaryota; kingdom Metazoa; phylum Chordata; class Mammalia; order Rodentia; family Bathyergidae; genus Fukomys; species Fukomys damarensis. The sequence goes on along the minus strand of NW_022900935.1, from coordinate 49,708,729 downwards.
AAGTCATAGCCATACAAACATTATTTAAGAATGATGATAAAAAGCAGAATAATTCCCTAAGAGAATTGAAGGTAGTTACTTCTGGAAGAGGTTAAGAGGGAATTGGATCAGGAGACATTTCATTTTATTTTATTTATTTTTTTGGTACTGGGGATCAAACTTAGCTCCTTGGGTTTGCGAGGCAGGCAGCAGCACCACTGAGCTAAATCCCCAGCCCCTGTTTATTTTATTTTTTAAAATATTTTTTATTTGTACATTTTAGATATACGATACAATTGCATTCATCATTGGGATCTTGTACCTTTACATGACATATCTTGGTTCTTTTTTTTTTCCCATTCCCCTAGCCTCCCGATCAGGAGACATTTAAAAATTAATTTAAAGAATATCATATAATAACAAATTTTTTCTTCCAGAAATCATATGGTTTCAAGCCAAGCATGACAGCACCTTCCTGTTTAACGAGAAGATTTGACTAACTCAGTCTGTTTCTTTTTTCCTTTTAGATTTAAGTTTTTGAAATTGAAGAAGGCCCACACATTAGGAACTCATGTCTTTTCTTGTAAGTAAACCAGAGCGAATTAGGGTGAGTGTTTCCATTCTTATGGCTTTACTATTTTTCTTTTCTTAAAATAAAGTGTTTTGACAGATATTATAGGTGTTTTTAATGTGGAAACAGAATTATGCAGAAGTGAGGGATATAGAAAGTAAGGCAATACTTTGGAAAAAAAGAGCTTTCAGGTAGAAGCTGATCAAGGCACACAGAATATACAGCACTACTACCTTATCTGATGGAGAAGAAATAAGAAGGAGACTTATTTTATGAATAAATATCAGTCACATTCAATGAGTTGGTGGCCCTTTTCAGTATAGATACACACCTGTTAATGAACCCATCTCCTCAGCTTTTGATGGGTTTGTTTTAAAATCAGTATTAAATTGCAGTTACTGCATCAGTTTTTTCTAAGGATATTCAATACCATTAACTGAAGACTTTTTGAAATTGAACATAAAAAGTTTGTAATACCTTAAAGCTTTATCAGCTGAAATGCTCTCAAGAACAGATACTTGGATGTAGCTTCTTTATAAACCTCCATGATTTCATTTTGTATATTTTCAAGTGCTTAATTTCTTCTTTTTTAAGAGTAGGAAGAATTTATTGAGAGAGAAAGCTTCTGTCTAAGAGAAGGGGGACAAGTACTTAATTTCTAAAGGCAGTAATAATTATTTTTAAATTTTAACTATGTAAGTACTATGATGCATGAGTTTACCATTCTCTGTAAATATTAAAACAGAAGTTATATTTTGTGTTATAGTACGTATAAATAGTTTAGCTTTTGCTTGTTTTAGTGTTGGGGATTGAACCCAGAGTCTTGCACGTACATGCTAGGTACATATACTACCACTGAGCTAAATGCCCAGCTGCATATATATTGTATATTTTTTTTATTTGAAAGAAAATCATTATAGACTGGAAGAAAGTTGGTATAGAGAAGGATAGAATGATTGTTTAACTCCAATTCACAATCTGTGTTATGTAACTTAGTTCAGAATGTTAATCTTTATTATGTTTATGTGTGTAAGAATACTTACATTGTAAAGTCATTGTTAATGAAGAGGAAAAAATGAATCTCTCCTTAGCCTGAACTCAGTGGAAAGAATGCCTATGTGCCAACCTTTAGTACCAACCCTTAAGTGAAATATGGTCTTTTTTTTTTTTTTTGTACTGGAGATCAAACTTGGAACCTTGTGTTTGCAAAGCAGGCAGCAGAACCACTGAGCATGAAATATAGTCTTGATTCTATTACTTTTCTATTTTAACCTCACCTTATTCAGATAAAACCAGATCCTGATCAGTATGATAGAAATCTAATACTCCTTTGAAGTAGGCCAGTAAGGTGAACTGTTGATTGGTCCTGCTGGTTTGGTCCTCATGAACTTGGTAGGAAATGTAAGTGGTGATGCCTGTAGAAACTCTAGGCTCTAGGGGTAAAAGATATGCAGCTTGTTGTGTTTCCTTTTATAAACTAATTTAGGCATATGAAAAACTTTCATTGCTGTTTTCTGTATTTGGAATTCCAATACTACTTCAGATTTGCATTGATGATCCAAAGCATCTATTCTAGCTATAGAATGAGTCAGATGGAGCTAGTGGTAGTTTCATATATGGGAAAGACAAAAGCATTCTTCATTATTAGGGCCAATACTGATTATTTTCCCTTTATCAGAGTTAGGGTTTAGTCATCCTTCTGCCTAAGATTAGGGTTAAAGAGGAATAGAGAAAGGAATTAATCTATTGTTTGTGGTTGACTTCAATAGTTTTTTCAAAACTTTTCCATAGAAATGTATTCTGTCTATACTGCATGATTCTGCTTTTGTGGTTGTGGTTTTATTTGTTTGAGGCTGATAGCTAATTCGTTGTGTTTTGGAAGAAATACTAATTCTCTTTGGGGTTTTCCTCTTTAGCGGTGGGTCTCGGAAAAGTTCATTGTTGAGGGCTTAAGAGATTTGGAACTATTTGGAGGTAAGTACATTATGGCACTTAGCCACCATTTCAGGATATATATCACTACTCTTTTGTTGACTAAGTCATTTTATAGAAATTAGCAATTCTGAGAGCAAATATAAAACTGTAGTGGTTACATTTATTCCTGGCAGTTGTCTTTGACATATCCTGATTGTGAGAAAGTCAGCGTAGTATTTAATTAAAGGCATATATTTTTTTTCTAAGTATTTATCCATCTGAAATATGTGTTTATTTTGGTGTTACTGGGCTTCAACCCTAAAGGCTGCACACTGAACTACATCCCTAGCCTTTTTAAATTTTTTATTTGAGACTGGGTCTCACTAAGTTACTAAATTGCTCAATCTGGGCTCATAGTTGTGATGCTCCTGTCTCACCCACCCACCTACCCCTCACCTCCTGTGAGGATTACAGGCCTGCACTATTGTGCCCAGCTCAGTGTATGTGACTTGAATGATTGGGTTTCAAATTTGCTGTCTTAAGTGTAGGATCTTTGGCTATCTTTTTGGGCTTTTTTTGTTTATTTTTGTTTTTCTGACGTAGGATCTCACTGTGTAGTTCAGGTTGGCCTTGAATTAGGCAGCTTTCCAGCTAGCTGCCTCAGTTTCCCATGTGCTAGAATTACAGGCACGCACCACAGTGCCCAGCTTATCCTGGTTGTCTTTTGACAATGCCCTAGTGCAGTGCTGGCTTTTAGGGCTTTCAGTGATAACAAACAGCCAGCTGTGGCATCCATGCCATAGATTCACCAACACTGCCCTAGTGTGATCTGAACAGGATGAAGATACGTACATAGTTGTGCTATTTAGTTGCTTTATGAAATTTGTATTACTAAGTTTATACAACTTGGAATTTGCCTTCTACTCTGGAAAATTGAGTTAGGTTTTCTCTTGATCCATTCTTCTGGCTTCTTACTTTTGATAGACTGCTTTAAGCAACTGCTTCTGCTGTTTTGTTTATGTACCAGAGAACTCATATCCAAGGAGGAGGAAAATTCCTATACTGAAAAAATTGAGGCTAATTTGCTTTGCAGCCAGTCTCCTCTAGCAGTAGAGTTAGTTATTATATCTTATAAAAATTCATTCTCCTGATTAAACTTACTTGTCTGGTTTTGTGTAGTTTAAAATATTTCCTTTCCTTTCCTTTTACTCTTTCTCTTTTTTCTTTTTTTCTTTATTTTGTAGCACTGGGAATTTGAAGTCAAGGCCTTCACCCTGAACTACATTTCCAGCCCCTTTTTTTCATATTTATTTTTGAGATAGGGTCTCACTTAGTGTCCAACCTGGGCCTGAACTTGGAGCCCTCTTGCCTTAGGATCACATAGCTGCTATGATTATAGGCATGTGCCATCAAGCCCAGTTTTTATTTATTCATTTTTGTGGCTCTGGAGAGCAAACCCAGGGCTTCACATATGCTAGGCAAATGTTCTGCCCCTGAATGACACTCCCACCCCTACTTTAATGATTTTTATCACTTTTACGAAATGGGAAGGCCAAAAGCACATTCAAAATTTGCCTGATTCAAGAACAGAAAATTGTTTCCGTTATGCTATGATTTGTTCATTTTCACTATCAGTGGCAGAGTGCCATAAAGCCCTTACTTTGTGTTCAGAATATAGATACCTGATTTTGGAAAATCAAATTGGGTGATGATCTTTCATATATGTGTCTCTGTATTAAAACATTTTTTGCCAAAAAGGAAAACAAAAATAACAGCACTTTTTTAGTCCTTGTACTCCCTGGGAAATAGCCAACCATCTCCTATGACTTTAAAATTAATCTGGGGACTGGGAGTAGCTCTGTGGCAAAGTGCTCGCCTAGCATGTGTGCAGCAATGCAGAAAAGTGACATTTTATAAAACATGGCTCTGAAACATTGTGTTACCTTGAATAGTGGTTGAGTCATCTTCACTAAAGAATACCCTTAGAGTTGTAGCCTTGCCAGGTTTCAGGAGCATAGCTTTGTGTTTTAAACCCCACCTAGCTGCAGCATTTTCACTGTGGCTCTATGCATGTGTGTTTATATGTAGCACTGCAGCCACTTTTTTTTTCTGTAATGACTCTTTAAGTGGTTTCTATTAATAAATGTAGTCCAAAGTGCAGTAATTGCTGTTCTGAATGTGGGTGTGTCTTCTGCTAAACACAATGCCAACCATCAATTTCTCTACTCCAGAGCAGCCTCCGGGTGACACTCGGAGAAAAGTAAGTGACTCTCTAGGCTCTAGCAATATGGCTGTTGCATGGAGATGACTTCTTGTGCAAGTGTATGCGTGCTTGTTGGCTTATCATTTTATGTTTCTGCTTCTCTGTCATTGAGCTTTATTTATATTATAATTCTTTTACTTGTAGAGATTCAGGTTTCTCCCTGGAAAGGCTTTGATGTGTAGTTTAGAGTGAAAATATCTCAGATACTTTTTGTTTCTTCTGAGGATTAAGATCACCCCTCCTCTTCTTCCTAAATACACACCACCATCCCCCCACCAATAAGTTTCACCAATCTGGAATGTGATTTTCTTTTTTTAAATTAAATTAAACATTTATTTCTTCAAACATTTATCATTTCTTTGGTAAAAGATGACATTAACAACATAGAGCTGGTTTTAGTTATATAGAATGCTAATTATAAGCAGAAAAAGCATCAGATAAGTAACTGAAAATTCAATTTAATGAAATATAAATTTACCAGGAGATATATGGGAACATTTTATCTGGTAATTCTACACAGAAAAATACTTTTAAAGTATCTCCCATATTTTAAAAATGTAGATACTCAAATTCTCACTTAAACATCTAATCTCAGAGAGTAGTCTGATTACATTCTCTCTTTTTTTTTTTTTTTTTTTTTTTTTTGAGACAAGGTCTTGCTATGTAGTTTGGGATGGCCTTAAACTCACTATGTACTTCGAACTCACAGAGATCCTCCTGCTTCAGCCTCCCAAGTCCTGGGATTACACGCATGTGCCACCACACCCAGCTGAAATGTTGTCTTTTAGTGGCTAGTGGTTCTGATTTACCAATCCTGTCACTTTTCATAATCATAGATTTCAGTCCACAGAGAAAATATAGATCTCTATCTAGATCATTAGGCTTCAGTCTTCCATCTTAAAAACAAAATGTAAAATGTAAAAGTACAAAACAAAATTTACTTTTTCTATTGGCAAAGGCTGCAAGACTTGCTCTGCTTCCTCTTCTTCTGGTTTATTTTACCTCAGTAAATAGCACCAAAAAATGCACAGGATACCAAGTTATTTTGGAAAATGTTAATCAGTGTCTTACAAAGCAAGAAGGTAAGAATTCTTTTCTGTTTTGTTTTGAGACAGGGTCTCACTGTGTAGTTGAGACTAATCTTGAACTCACTATGTAGCCCAGGCTGGTCTCACACTCACAGCGATCCTCCTGCCTCAGCCTCCCCAGTGCTGGGATTACAGGCGTTTGCCACCACGCCCAGCAAGAATTTTTTCTGAGTAGACTTCTTTCTTGGGTTTAGAAGCATTTGCACCTTTTGCAGCAACCCCAGGGTTGACTGAAGGATAATGATATTGACTGCGAATTTCTTTTTGTGTAAAGCTTTGTCTGTGCTTATGTAGTCATAAGTACCTCTCTAAAAGATCCAAATATTGTGTACTCAGGAAACCAAAAAAGTTACCTATAGGATCAGTTAGATTTTTTTTTCTGAATACGATTCCAGTTATATGTAATTTTATATATTCACAGCTGTCAACATTCTACCAAAAGCTATCCTGTGTGAAACCTGTGGAAAGTTGGATGTATTTATTTGGTGACAGTCTCCAAATGTTGTCTTTGTATGCTTCACTGCATTTTTTGTTTTCTTTTTGTGGTGCTGGGGTAAATTTTGTTTTCAATTCTTTAAACAATAGTATTTTATGGTAATTTCTGGATGTCGATAGCTTATGTATTTTTTAAATGCTTCAAAGCAAATAAAATGCTTTTTATGGTATAGGAAGCTAAGAAAAACTGATAGAATTAGTTTCTTTCATTGAACATTTAAACATTGTACATTATGCTAACAAATTATAGCATGCTATGTTTAAACAGAATGTGCTAAATATTTCATCCTTTTCATATGAATTTAGGCCTTTTGTGAATCTGAAACGGTATAATGAACTAACCTCCCATTCTGGTTTTTTTGTTTTGGTACCAGGGATCGAACTCAGGACCTTGTACTTGCCAAGCAGGCAGAACCACTGAGCTAAAACCCTGGCCCATGACTTTCCATTCTTGTGTCAGATTTGGACTAGTCCTCTTCCTTTCAAAGCATTGCCTTTATTTCCTTGTTTGTTCGTTTACTTTCCTAAGTAAAGATTCTATATGACTTCAGACTTATAGAATAGCCACAAAGCAGAAAGCCTTCATTTTAGCATCATTTCCAGTGAGTTGGGGACAGAGTGGTAGAGGAGAAGTCACAACAATCACTAGACTAGTTCATTTTATGCCGTTCCAGATTGCCCATGAAATCATATTCCCAATTACCTAAAAGATTTTATTTTGTAAAACTAACACTTTTGATTAGTTTGCTCTATTAATAGTAGATATATTTGTCATGTTACTAAGAACATCAGTAGTTTAATGAACAATTCTCTCTCTAGGATCAACAAGATGATGCCTTAGTATAAAGCCTGGTAGACAGTATGTCTTTTTTTTTTTTTTTGAGGCAGGGTCTCACTATGTAGTTGAGACTGCCCTGGAACTTACTAGCCTAGGCTTGTCTCAGACTCACAGAAATCCTCCTGCCTCAGCCTCCTGAGTGCTGGGATTACAGGCATGTGCCACCACACCTGGTGACAGTATGTCTAATATGTGCTCCTAGCAAGGATGAAGAACATAGGTCATAAAAAAATAGTATCTATTTATATCTAGTTTTTCCCAAGTACTTATTGTCTAGAGTGTACATTATAAATATTTTGATCTCAAGACCCAATTGTCCTACATAGTCTCTTTTTCAAATTAGAGAAAGTTTAAAGAACTTGGGATAAGAGAAGAGAGATCCTTTAAAAAGTAGTTGCTTTCTGGGGCAGGGCATTTCGCTCAGTGATGCTGTGTTTGCCTTGTAAGTGCAAGGTCCTAAGTCCAATCCCCGTACCAAAAAAAAAAGTAGCTTTTTATTACGATTGTAGTGTTAATTGCTAAAAAGTTAGTACTTTCTTACTCTTATGTATAAGATCATGATCTCTAGATTGCCCCTTGTACCAGAAGTCTAGTGAATGTGTTTCATGAGTACTGGCATTTCCAGTATAGGCCATTATGTCTCCAAAGGAACCAGTATTCAATCTGCTCTTTTCTTTTTTTTTTTTGGTACTGGGGATTGAACTCAGGTCCTTGTGCTTGCAAGGCAGGACACTGAACCACTGAGCTAAATCCCCGGCCCAATCTGCTCTTTTCTTTAGCCCATGGAGATGACAAGGTCCTGGGCAGAAAACCTCTGCAATTCAAACTTTGCTCTAATGATCTTTGTTTTTTAAATATGTGTGGTTATTATTCTAGGTACTGGGTAATAAATACATCAGTGTACAAGACAGATAAAGTCTTGTGGAGCTTGCATTCTAGTGGAAGGGACAGGAAATAGATAAGCTAGCCTGATGACTACTGTGAAGAAAGTACATCAAGCTGCTATAATATAGTGACTAGGAGCTATTTTGCTAGAGAAAATCTTCTCTGAAGAGTTGACATTTAAGTTCAGATCTCAGTGCTGAGGAGAAGGCAGTAATAAGAAAATGGAAGGCAGGTGATGAATAGGACAGAGATGGAGAAGGGTAAGGGTGGACTACACCAGGGGTATTCCAAACAAAGAGTGACTAGTACAGGTTTTCTAAGGCTGGATCATGTTTGTTTGAGGAAAGTGTAGCTGGTTGGGGGCAAGGAGTAAGGTGAAGAGGTGAGAGGTAGAAGTCAAATCATGTGGACTGTCTTCAGCCAGAGTAGGGAGTTTGGGTCTGAAAGTAGCCCACTGAGCTTTGTGATATTGATTTTACTGAGAGCAAGAGTATGCAGTTGTTTTAGAGGTTGAGACGATAGGATGTTTAAAGACTAAAATAGCATCATAAATTCTAAACAGATTCACCATTCCAGAGCTTTTTGGACAGATTGCTACTCCATTTGTCTTACTGTATATCTCACATATGTGAGGTACCTAGCATGCAGTAACGAGTATCTTAAGATTGTTCTAGGGCCGGGGATTTAGCTCAGTGGTTCCACTGCCTGCCTCGCAAGCACAAGGACCCGAGTTCAATCCCCGGTACCAAAAAAAAAAAAAAAAAGATTATTCTAAAACAAGACAATTTCAAGAAGCTACTGTGACAAATGGTCATAGAGTTTGTTTTCAGAGATAAATACAAAAACATGAAGCTCCATTTGGTTTTTTGTTTGTTTGTTTGTTTCTAAGACAGGGCCTTGCTGTGTAGCCTCAAACTTGTGGTGAACCTCCTGCCTGTGACTCCCAAGTGCTGGGATTACAGGCATGTGCCACCATGCCCGGCTCCACCTATGTTTCTGTTTCCTTCACTCTGTGCCTTCTGTTTAAGTGGAAAATCACTAAAAAGTAGATAGTAATAAAGAGGAGAATAGAATTCATATATATTGAATACCTGTTACACAACAGGTAGTTCTAAAGTCTTTACATATTTTATATAATCTAATAATAGCCATAACAAGCCTGTGAGGTGGGAATTAGACCACTGCTGAGACTCCAAGAGATTAAAGCAATGATGGTGAACCTCTTAGAGCTTTCAGTGATATAAATAGCCCACTGTGGCGCTAGTGGCATAGGTTGACACCACTGGATTACAGTAACTTGCCTGGGGGTGCAGGCAGTGATAGACCCAAATTCACATTCTGCCTCTGGCCACTGAGCATCATGCCTTATGTTTTACTTAAACTACCCTTTTCCAAATTATATTTCCTAAAGTTTAATAGACATTAGACACAAAAGTTTCCTGGATAGGTATTGAGAAATGCTAGATTAAACAAAGCTGAACAAGTTTCTTTACTCCAGAACTTCCCAGTGCTTTGATGTGGGAGTATGCCTCATGATTCTCCATGACTGAGAGCATGTGCGTTTCCTAGCTTAATTGGATGTGGAAACTTTTCTCTTGTACCAAATACCAAGTTCAGTGTTCTGTGGGGCCTACTTTGGGAGAATCCTGCACTGAAAAGAACTAGCAAAATAGATCAAAGATAGTGTGTTAGTTACTTTTCTCTCATTGCTGAGTCAAAATACCCAGCACCCAAAGTTAAAGGGTGAAAGTTTTGGCTTACAGTTTATAGAAGTTTCAGTCCATAATCAGCAGGCTCCAAGGCAGGATGGCAGTGTGCAACAGTTTATGGCAGTGAAATATAGCAAAAGCAACAAGGGACTTTAACAGTGTCTTTCTGCTCCTTTTATCTTACTCAGACTACTGAGTTTAGGGCAGTAACAACCCATTCACTCACATGTAGTGGTTTAGTAATCACACGCCCTTAATCCCAGCATCACACATTCTACATTCACCCACCTGTGACCACATGAGGCTTTGTGGGGACATCTAGACCCAAATCATAACAGACAGGAAAAAGCATTCCACATTGAAGAAAACCCACTTGGCCAATGAATGTGTGAGAAAATGTTTACCTTCATCAGCAATCAGAGAACTGTACATCGGGCCCACAATGAGATTGGCAAAATAAATAAATAAATCTATCTATCTGCCAATACCAGCTATTGGGAGAAAGGTGGATTAACAAAAACACAATGTGTGTGTTTTTTTTAATCAAAAAAAGTTTCTTTTGGATACTGGGGATCGAACTTGGGCACTTGCACTTGTGAGGCAGGTGGCAGAACCTGCCAGATCCCCAGCCCACATGTATTTTGGTATAGCTGTTTTGGAAAACAGTTTGCATAGTCTCACAAAATTGATTGTTCTTGCACTCTGTGACCTACTAGTTCCATTCACTCCTACGTTTAAGCTTTAGTCAAGTGACATATTCAGACATGTTTATAGTAGCACAGTTCATCATAGCAGAATTGGAAAACAACTCAAAAAGCTCATCAGTATTAGAATGGATAAACTGAGGTATATTCATAAGAAAAAAAATTTTTTTTCCATACATGGATTGAACTCAGAACTCTGTGCTTGCCAGGCAGGAAAGGTATTTCACTGAGCTACATCCCTGGCCCAAGAGAGGAGTATTATTTAACAGTGAAAGTGTATGAACTACAGCCAAATACAATATGGATGAATCTTAGAAAGAGAAAAAGTAAAAAGTAGCAATGGACTTTGGTGATTGGGTTCGATTTTGCTTGACTAACTTCTTGGCATACCTCCGTTTGGGTTCTTTCCTCATAGTCAGTGTCAAGTATAGATCTATATTTGTTTTGTTTTTTTTTAATTGAGTTTATTGGTACAACCTAGGTATACAATACAGTTACAGTCATCATTGGGATTCTGTACCTTTACATAATAGGTCTTGATTCTCATTTTTTCCCCTTGTCCCTGCCCTCCCTTCACCCCCTCCTCCCCTCCCCATTTACAAACACTTTATTTCCATTTTTCAGTTTCTCATATTTTTTTCCTCTCCCTTATTACCTTTCCCCCACCCTTCCCACTTTCCCTACACCTTTAGCCCTTTACTTCCTATTTCACATTATTAATTATCTCATTAGGATTATATTGGGTTTTGAGGAGGTTATATTTTGTTTTGTTTTTTCGCTTTTAGATAAGGTCTCACTATGTAGTTCAGGCTGGCTTTGAACTCACTATATACCCCAGGTTGGCCTCGAACTCCAGGCCATCCTCCTGCCTCAGCTTCTGGAGCCCTGGGATTATAGGTGTGTATGCCACCATGTCCAGTTATGCAACGTCAAATACTTTGAAACCAGATGTGCTCAAAATGTCAATGGACAAGTATATTAATTTCCCTGGTGTTGGCCTAGGTATTATGTCATTTTTACTTTTGGCAAGTCATTTAATCCTTGGCCTTCATTTTTAAAAAATTTTTATTATTAAAAAACAGATATCTGTCCCAGCTACCTAACTGAGCTATGCATAAGATCAGCTGCACTATAAAAATGCTCTGAAAGTGTATTATGTTCAAATAACATATTGAGCGTGATCTTGTTTTGTTTAGTTTATGACAGGGTCTCACTATGTACTAAATTGCCCAGGCTGGGTTTGATTCTCTTGCTTCAGCCTCCCACAGTAATAGATTACAGGTATGCACCACCAAACCTGGTTTGACCATAATATTTATGGGCTCTTATGTAGCTAAGACCTGAAGGTTCTATCCTGGCCTGCAGCTCAGTGCACCACTCACTTAATGGTGTAAATGTGAGGGAATGACCAGCCTGGACTCTTGGTTTACTAGAGAGGGGTATTCTTTTGGCCACATTTTTTCCCCTTCCTTCCCTTTTCTTTTTCTCTTTCTTTTACAGTACTGGGGATTAAACCTAGGGCCTTTGCACTAAGCTATTACCCAGCCCTCTAAATATTTTATTTTATTTTACTAGAAATTGAGCCCAGTGCCTTTGCACTGAACTGCATCCCCATGTCTTTTTTAATTTTGAGATAGGATCTCATTAAATCACAGAGTTGCCCAGACTGGGATTGAATATGCAATTCTTCCTGCCTTAGCCTCCTGTAGGCTGCTGAACTACAGCTGTTTACCACCATGCCCAACTACTGGATACATTTTTCCTAGAGTAAGAGTTAGCATTTGACCTTTTGGGATCTTGCAGTCAGGACCTTAAAAATAGGATCCTAGGATCCTAATGAGATAATTAATAATGTGAAATAGGAAGTAAAGGGCTAAAGGTGTAGGGAAAGTGGGAAGGGTGGGGGAAAGGTAATAAGGGAGAGGAAAAAAATATGAGAAACTGAAAAAAATGGAAATAAAGTGTTTGTAAATGGGGAGGGGAGGAGGGGGTGAAGGGAAGGCAGGGACAAAGGGAAAAAATGAGAATCAAGACCTATTATGTAAAGGTACAGGATCCCAGTGATGAATGTAACTGTATTGTATACCTAGGTTGTACCAATAAACTCAATAAAAAGGAAAAAAAAAATAGGATCCTAATGTATCAGGAAATTAAAGGAACTCTTTACCTCTCTGTCTTCTTTCTCTTTTCTAAACATATCTTTCTCTAGATATCCTTTTCCCAAGTAAGAATTTCATAGATTTAAGCAAATGCGTTAATTGTTGGTAAGGACAAGCAGATTAGTAGCTGATGAACAGGTTTTTGTTGCCCTACTCCGTTTGCCAACACTTATTTGCTCTGACTTTGGTGCTGATTACTGCACTGAGCATCTAATGCTTTATTTCTCCTTACATAATAATGACACCATTTCTTTGTTACAGAGTCAGGATTTGTATGTTTATTTAGATATCAGTATCCTCATGGGTCTAAATTATCATATCCACCTCTATTCCCATTTTGCCCCACTTTCTCTATTAACCTATTTTTCTTTTTCTTTAGACAAATGAGGCAAGCTCAGAGTCGATAGCATCCTTCTCTAAACAAGAGATCATGAGTTGCTTCCTGCCAGAGGGAGGCTGTTATGAGCTACTCAGTGTTATAGGTAATGTATAGGAATTGTCATTGCTTTTCTGCTCACGGGACTGCTACAGCTTTCTTTGCTAGTTAATAGGTTTCATGGTTCTGAGCCGAGCATGGTGGCTCATGCCTGTAATCCCAGCACTCCGGAGGCTGAGGCAGGAGGATCACCTTGAGTTCGAGGCCAGCCTGGGCTGCATAGTGAGTTCAAGGTCAGCCTGTATAAAATGAGACTCTGTCTCAAAATAAAACAAAAACTGGCTTCTGTGAGTCTTCTTTGGGTTTCTGTTACCAGGTATTGGAAGAAATCAAGATTCCAGGAGAAAAGGTCTTTTGCAGTTTTTTTCTTCATGGCCATACACATCTTATGTCCTGGACTATAGCCAGGTAGAAAGGTTGGCTGAGAAAGAACTAAGAGGAGAAAGCCAAGAAATTTAACTTTTCTGTTGAAATTGAGTCCTTTTTCTTCCTTTGGTACCAGGGATCAAACTTGGATCCTTGCTCTTGCTAGGCAGGCGGTGGAACCACTGAGCTAAATCCCTGGCCCAGTCCCTTGCTGTTTTTAACTAATCTCTTTTCATGATCACTAACTGCAATCCTATTTTCTATACCTGATAGTATGTCCTCCCACTGGCTCATTCTGCTGCATATACTTTCAGTGGAATTTTTAAATTTCCTGTATATCTGTTTGAATGTGCTTCATGGATTCCATTTCTTTTCTATGCTGGGCATTCATGGTTTCCATCCTTTTTCTAAGCAGCTCCTCCTCTTTTTGTTTTTAATCAATATCTGAGCTAAATCCCAGCCCAAGTCCTTTTTCTTTAAGGAAGATAGAAACCTTGGCTATTGTCTTTCACAATGTCATTCTTTTCTCTTAGGCAAAGGATTTGAAGACCTGATGACAGTTAATCTAGCAAGGTACAAACCAACGGGAGAGTATGTGACAGTACGCAGGATTAACCTCGAGGCTTGTTCCAATGAGATGGTGACATTCTTGCAGGTAATAAAACACGAGTATGACACAGGAGGTGGGCTCTCGATTCCATAGTAATTGCAGTGCATCTCTTACCTCAGTCTTCTCAAGGTCCTGTTGAGAAACAGAAGTAGGCCAAGTGTTCAGAAGCCATGGAAGCTTTTAGTGGAGAACTTCAGGCATTTAGCACTAAGGACTGGACTGTAACTCTGCTTAACCCAATTTATATTTCCTTTTTCTTCTTCACATATTCCTTCCTGGCTCAAATATTCATTTATTATTCAGAGAGGCTAAGTGACTTAGCCTCAGTCCCACAATAGTAAGTGACAGAGGCACAAGTCAGAGCCAGGCAGTGTTGTTCCAGAGAGCTGCATGCCCTGCCACCGGGGCCAGCTTCTAGCTATTAGCATCCTGTTTGCCTGAGATTCCTTCCTATTCAGGAAGCAACTAATGGCTGTCTTGTTGCACCAGGTGAGGCCGCAGGGGCTAGATGGACTCTTCCATGGCTGATGTGGCTTGGTTTTAGGGCCCAGCTCAGCATATATTTAGTGTATTTGTTTGCAGCCCAGTCCGTTCTGCGTTTGCCATGTTTTCCTGAATTGATGCTCACTTTATGGTTTAAGCTGGCAAAGCAGGCCCTAGATTCTCCTATGTTGGAAGCACTTGTTAGGCTTCTCTCAGGCCCCTGAGAAGAGCACCCAGAAAGAACAAGGTCTTGTATTAATCATGCTGTCACATTCGTATTGAGCAGCATTCTTCAGTGCCCCCTCGATTCTGACTTCAGCTTGCTTTGCTCTTACTCTCAGGGGGAGCTTCATGTCTCTAAACTCTTCAACCATCCCAATATTGTGCCATATCGAGCCACCTTTATTGCAGACAATGAGCTGTGGGTTGTCACATCATTCATGGCATATGGTGAGTAGGAAAGGGTTCCTGGTAGAGAGAATTCTTAGGGCTCTATGGGCAGATTGTTTTCTTTCTTTCTGGTACCTTTGCTGTCTTCTCACAGTTCTTTCTTAAGGTTCTGCAAAGGATCTCATTGATGCGCACTTCATGGATGGCATGAATGAACTGGCGATTGCTTATATCCTGCAGGGGGTTCTAAAGGCCCTGGACTATATCCATCACATGGGTTATGTTCACAGGTAACATTCTTTTTATCTCACTGAAACATTTTAAAGGTTTAATACCTATAGGTAGCTAGTGTCCTATAGGTAGCTAAGTTCCCAGTACTGGGGTGAGGGTGGAGGCAGAGATCAGGGGAAACAGATAATTACACAGATGACTCTTACAAATGCAGTACGGAGTAAAAACAAGAATACCAAAAATACCCCCAAAATATAGCATAGAGTGAAAAAGGAAGAATAACTTGCATAACACAGAACCATTAGGTGAATTGAAAACATACACAAACAAAACAATGGTATTTAAAAAGAATTTCTACAAACAAGTGCGAATTAAAAGCCCTTTTAGGAAAAAGGGGAAAGAAAGGGTCTTGAACATAAAAGAACATAAGAAAAATTTTGATTTTTGTTATGTGTAAATGGACTCATGCTATTTTCTCTTTTCTGTATTTTGTATTTTTTCATAAAAATGTGTTTGTGTGTGTATAAATATATATATATCTGGGAGAGAACCAACCAGACAGAGGGTGTACAGACTGAAGATTTGTAATGTAAAGGGCTATTGCCCATGGCACCCTTTCTGCCTCCCGCAGGAGTGTCAAATCAAGCCACATTCTGATCTCTGTGGAAGGGAAGGTCTACCTGTCTGGTTTACGCAGCAACCTCAGCATGATCAGTCATGGGCAGCGGCAGCGTGTGGTCCACGATTTTCCCAAGTACAGCATTAAGGTTCTGCCTTGGCTCAGCCCGGAAGTCCTTCAGCAGGTTTGTGCACTGATCCTAAGGAGCTCCCATCAGTCCCACCAACTCATGATTTCCCAAAGAAGCCTGCAAAAATTTCCTGGGATAGGGAGGAGAGCTTCTGAGTGGAGTAAGAGGATCTGGAGGGAGGGGTCCCGGGTGAGCAGGTGTGCCAGGGAGCCCAATCAGCATGTGTATTACCTACCTACTACAGGTGGCTGTAGTTTCTACTTGCTGGGGTCCTAAACCACATTTGATGTTGTTTCAGCTCCCCTTCAGGGAACCTTCCTAGCTATGGAAGAGTGTTTTGGAACTGTTTGGTGCTCTCCAGATCCATATGCTGAGCAGGAGCACAGGTCCCAAGTACTTCCTCCTACTTACTACATAGCAAACCAAACATTTGTTTCTTGCAAAATAGCAGTTAATCTGCAGCAGTATAGGGAAGATCTAGTCAGCTATGGGATAGACATTCTTTGCTTTCTCAGTTTTTGATCCACCCTTTTTTTTTCTACACAAACACCAGGCTACAAGTAGAATCATCTGTGCCTTTCCCCCCCCCCAACTTAGAATCTTCAGGGCTATGATGCCAAGTCTGATATCTACAGTGTGGGAATCACAGCCTGTGAACTGGCCAATGGCCATGTCCCCTTTAAGGATATGCCTGCCACCCAGGTGAGCCTTCAACCCAGTACTTCCCTTCTTGCTTGCCTTTCCCAAATGTTTGTGCTTATCTGTCACACTCAGGGACCCTGACTAGGGTTTCTAAGATGAAGGACACAGACCTTTCCTTTAAGAAGAGCCACCCCTTTCCCCAGTGGGGTGGAGTGTATAATTCTGTTTCTTTCTCTATGTGAAATGCTGTGGTCATGGAGCCCAGCCCAGGCGGGGGAAAGCCCAAGGGCAATAGTGTAAATGGAAGCCCATATACCTTATTCTATTTAAAATATATAAATCAGGCCAACCAATTTTTGTAAATTTATAAAATATCTTCTGTCTTCCTACTTTGATAAAGAAGATTGGTTTCCAATTTAGAATTCTCAGACATCTCAGAGTTACATGTCATCATATTTTGGCCCATGCCTTTGGAAACTCCATTGTGCCAGTTTACCTTCTATTCAAGACCTGCCTGCCCTTTGGCTACCCCTCTGGCTTAGGGGTGCCCAGCCAGTGGCACAGTCTTCACTTAGTGGACCTACCCAGGGAGGAGGCTTGCCCAGGCTTCATTACATTCAGGAAGTAGATTTGGGGGTCATGTGGGAAAGGATTACTTGGGTCTCAGGTACGTGGAACCTAGTCTAGAACTGGGAAGGTTTGGGTACAGGGGCAGCTAAAGAATGGCCAGACTTGAGTTAAGCCTTAAAGGCAAAGAACATTTCACCATGTGAAGACGGGGGAACAGAAGTAGACTCTTTAGACCCAGAGTCAAGAAAGAACAGGATCTGGGGCACAGCATTGTAAATGGCTGAGGTACAGGTGCTTTAGCAGAGCATCTGGGTGATAAGGCTGGAGAAACAAGGGCACCTCAAGAAGAGTTTCATGTGCCATCTGAGGGCATTTGGCTCCTTTTCCAAAACAAAACAACATACATGGAGAATTGCTGAAGGACACAGCAGCAATAGCAACACACACACACACACACACACACACACACACACACACACACACACGTTTTTACAAAGATCATTGTAGTTGATGGATTAAATCTGGTAGACCAGTTATGATGGTATGGACATTTAGGTAAGGCATCAGGAAAGCTGAGAAATATAATTCAGTAACTGAAGGTTGCTCAGGAAAGAATTAAAAGGCTGTTTAGGTGCCTAGGGATATAGCTCTGACAACGTACTTGCTTAGCATGCAAGAGGACCTGGGTTAGATCCCCAGTTCCACCAAGAAATCAAAAACAAAATTTATTTTTGGTACAAGAGCTTCAGATCTAGAAGTAGCACAGACCAGAACTTTCTAAAGTGATGGAAATGTCTGTACCTGTGCCGTCCAGTATGGCAGCCGCTAGCTACCTTAGCATTTAAAATGTTTCAGTGAGAATGAAGGACTGAAACCAACCCCTTGAACTCAGGACCTTGTGCTTGCTAGTCAGGTGCAGAACCACTGAGCTACATCCCTGGCCCTTGAGGGACTGAATTTTAAACATGATTTACTTTAAATATAAAGAGCCACATATGCCAGTGGCTGCCATATTAGTACAACCCTAGAGATTTCTAGATTTTTGGCTTGGATAGCTCACTAGGTTCATGAAAATGCCCATGAAGACAGCAGTATTGAAAGTGGGGCTGTCTTTACATGTATGTTTCAAAACCCTGGGCACACTGTTCCTATGCAGCCTGCCTTTGTGACAATCCAGGATGCGGTGCTGTAGGTTCTCCATTGTGAACCCACTGGGCCTGCACAAGTATGGCAGCCTGGGCCTTAAGGTGACTGGACTGTTGACTCTACCCTAGGGTAAGGACTGAATGGGTAAAGGAATTTGATGCCTCATAAAGGGGGAGAGGAAATCGTTGGACCCTTCTTTTAGCCACAGTGAAGGGGTACTTCTTACAATCTCTCCTCTCCTCCTTTTTCCCTCTATTGGCCTATGTAGGGGGAAACTGCCAAGGCAATGGCCAGCATTCCTTTGGAAAAATTAGCCTTATTCTGTTTTCATCTTTCCTCCCAAAAGATCATGTTTAGGGACGACCATATTTGTAGAAAGTCTCTTTAGGTCTTTGAGGTCCCCCTGACTGTCTTCCCCAGATGCTGCTGGAGAAGTTGAATGGCACAGTGCCCTGCCTGTTGGACACTAGCACCATTCCTGTGGAGGAGCTGACCATGAGCCCCTCACGTTCAGCAGCCAACTCTGGCCTGGGTGAGAGCCTGGCCACTGGCATGCCCCGGTCTTCCAATGGTGACTCGCCTTCCCACCCCTACCACCGAACCTTCTCCCCACACTTCCACCATTTTGTGGAGCAGTGCCTTCAGCGCAACCCAGATGCAAGGTATCCTGCTGGCTTGGGGCTGGGCTTTGGGGAGTGGGAAGAGCAGAGGAAGCTCTAGAGTTGGGCCAGGGTTTGAGAGCATGTGCCTCTCAAAGGCTCTGTAAGGGATTGGGTTTCCAGGAGCAGAGTGGAGCTCTACAGCAAGAGGGATCATCAGCTCATGGGTTGGCTAAGAAGCCAGCATCATCGAGCTGAGGCAAGAAGTAGAGGGACTTGAAGAAGAGGTGTCATTGGCAGGATGTGGGAAGTGGGCACAGGGTGATGTGGATCTCTCCCCCTTTCTCTCCAGGCCAAGTGCCAGTGCCCTTCTGAGCCACTCCTTCTTCAGACAGGTACAAGAGCAGTCTCCCTTGGCATCCTGTTTCTTCTTCCCTATGGATCTAACTGCCTATAGTTCCCGTAGCTCTGTAGCTATGGGGTCTTTAGGTATTTTCTCTTCCTGTTTTTCAGTTAGAGAAACTAAGCCCCCAAAATGGTACTCATTGTTCTTAGCTGCAATAGCCCATTGGTCACCTAGGCCATGGTTTATGCATTAAAATCCAACACTCAGGCTGGGGATTTAGCTCAGTGGTTCCAGCGCTTGCCTCACAAGCACAAGGTCCCGAGTTCGATCCCTGGTACCAAAAAAAAAAAAAACAAAGACCCAACACAATTTTCTCTCTTCCCCCAGATCAAGCGACGTGCCTCAGAAGCTTTGCCTGAATTACTTCGTCCTGTCACCCCCATCACCAATTTTGAGGGTAGCCATTCTCAGGATCACAGTGGAATCTTTGGCCTGGTGACAAACTTGGAAGAGCTGGAGGTAGATGATTGGGAGTTCTGAGCCTCTGAAGACCAGGCACATTCTCCAGCCCAGGGAATGGGCTGGCACATTCCCGACCCTGGGGTGCAGAATGGGTAGCAAGGACATGCCAGCAGAGCTGGTTGCTGGCTGATGGGAAGGACGTTCTGGGAGCGATGTCTTCACTGCTCTGTGACTTTTAAGACACAAGGGACTCCCAGGATCAGGTGGGTTCAGAAAGCTGACATGCCCCATCCGCTGATGAGCTGAGGTGACCTCCTTGGAGGAAGGGATGCATCTCTGGCCCTGAGGTTGAAGTCTAAGCCCAAGGTTTGACTCATCAACGCATGGAATTGTCACCTTCTCTTACTACAGGTTGTTTTCCTGCCAGCTGAATTCCATTCTCTTCCTTTGTTCCCAGATCCTATAGGTCCATGCAGGGGCAAGTTCAAAGCAACCTGCCTGCCTCCCTTGCCTTCAGGCCTCTTCCTAATTGAAGGGAAAGGCATTTCTCTCTTTTAAGCTCCAGGTTAAAGCTGGGGCAGTCCATCCTTATCTTTCTTATTGCTGGGACCCTGGACATCTAAGCCCTTCCTGTAGCTCATCTGTGTAGCTTATCTCTTTCCCAAGAATCCATCACGCCTCCTGCCACCTGTCTTGGTGGGCCATAATATCTTGCCTTACCCGAGAGCTTCAGTCCTTATGCTGTTAGTTTCATTGTCAGAACAAATTAAAATGTGTAGAGAATCTGTTGGAGACTGACTTCGGTATGTGTTTCCATGTGCACAGATTGCAGACTGCTTCCTAGTGTTTATTTTCAAGGATGGCCACAAAGGCTTATACTTGTGTCATTGCACCCTGGGTTCTGCCGCCCACGAGTGGGCCCACAGGAAGCTCAGCAGTGACCTCTTTCGCTAGATAAGACATAACAGGTTTTTGGTCTTTTTGAGGCAGGATCTCACTTTGTAATTTAGGCTAGACCTGAATGCATTATGTAGCCTAGGCTGGCCTTGATCATGATGCTCCTCCTGCCTCAGCCTCCCAAGTACCCAGCAACAGTTTCTTTTACCTAATAAGTGATCTGTTCACACTACCTAAAATTTCAAAATGACTATTTATTTTTGCCTGTGGCCATCAAACTATTTGCAACTGGAAAGATTTGGGGGCCAAGACCAGCCACTCTCTATGAACACTTCCAGGAGACTAGGGGTCAGGGCAGAAGGTCTTCAACTTTGGCAGAAAAGGGTGGAGTTTTGTCATGTAACCTGACTAGGGGGAATCTCCTTACCAGTGGCACTGATACTCTAAGAGTAAGTAACCTTAGAACCAGAGCTGTCTACTCCCATCGTGGCTGGTAGCCAGTGAGTGGGAGCAAGGGGACAGCTCTAATGAGGGTCTCTCTGGTGCTTCACAGTCATGTGCCTATGTTTTGTGCATGCACAGCTCCAGCCAAGGCTCTCAGCCTTGGGAGTCCCTCAGGGCTTCACTGATTCTGGCACTTGAAATGTCAGATTAAGGAAGTGTCCCTCCCTCTTCCCTGAGGCTGCTCTGAGGCCATCACATGGCCTTGCCATTTCCTCAGAAATGTTACCACCAGTTTAAAGATGAAAAATTTAAAAATCTCTTCCTTCAAGCATTACAGGGGCTGAGGTGAAAGGAATGGCATCTCCACGATAGAGCAGGGGTAAGAGACCAGAAGGAATCAGAGTGCCCAGTTGTATCTGTTTCCAGCCAGCTTCCCACTCTTTTCCTTTTTATTTAAGGTGTTTACAGACAGGGGCTCAGGGTTGCTGCCTGGGCTCAAAGGATCCCCTTGCCGCAGTTTCCCAAGTACAGTAGCTTGGGACTGCAGGAGCGGGTCACCACACTAGCCTTAAGTTCCCTTTTCTTAACTGCACTTTATCAGTTTTCTTTCCTTCCCGGCTGCCCTTTTCCTCGCAGTCAGCTCATCCTCACACCAAAACTGCTGATTCTGAGGTAACCACCTGCAGCTTGGCCCACAGATGGTCCTGGGCGAAGCAGTGATCCGAGGTCTGGGAGCGTGTTGCTGGTGGCTGGTGGCTTCACCTTTCTTGCATCAAACTGCCCCTTGGAGAAGTGTGTCTCATCAGGGAGTCCTCAGGGACCCCATCTCCCCCAAGCGTGCGCCGTGCACACACACACATCCCTTCCTCTAGAGCAAACCAAAGGCTGACAGAGAAAAGTGAAGCTCAGCGTGGGTGCAGACAGCGAACCAGGGAAACAGCTGGGGCCTGGGCTGCCGGCTGCTCCCCAGCCAGGCAGGAGGTGTGGAGCTGTTCTGTTCCCTGACAAATGTGTGGGCCCGTTCTGGAGCTACCAGTTCTATTCCTGCCACAGCGTGGGAACTCTGAAGCTGTGCTTCCTCAACCTCCAGCCTGGCTTGGGGCAAAGCCTCAGGCTCTCGGCAGAGGACCGAGTTCAGGAGGCTGCCCCGAGTGCCCATCGCACAGCCGCGGCCCTTGTCAAGTCTTCACCTGAGACCTACCGGGCCGGGGGCGGCGGGGCACAGCTCTGCCGAGCTCTGTCCCTGGAACAAGTCACTTAGTCTTCAGGCCTAGACTCCCGTTCGTGGAGTGAGGTTTGCTGGCCGGGGGAGTGGCAAACCTTATCCTGAGGGTGTGTCCCAGGGCCATCGCTGGCAGCCCCGTAAAAGCCGGCCCTAAAGAGTTTGGACGTGGGGTCTAGAGACGCCCATTGGGGCGGTGATGCCGCTGGACCCCGT
>NW_022900935.1:49663887-49684930 GCF_012274545.1 Fukomys damarensis | reverse complement strand
AGAGCTATGCGCCCGGGCCGGCACTGGGCAGCTCGCGGCGCGAATCAAGCGGGGGCAACGGGTTCTCGCCCGGCCCCCCCCTCTGCTGACCCTTTCACGCCCCCTGTCCGCCGCAGTTCACCGCTAACTTTGTTTCACGCACGGTTCCAACTCGGGGACCCTGCCCCTGGGGGGCAGCGTTGGGGGCGGGCAGGCGAAGGGATGGGTGAGGGGCGGAAGTAGCAAAACCGAGAGCAACAGGAAATGACTTGGGGAAAGTCCCAACCGCAGCCCCCCAGCCCCTGGTCTGTAAACACCCCCACCCTGCAGGCTGGGGGAAGGGCTTGTGGGGCCCCACCGAACGACTTCCCCTTGCAGAACCCAGCGGGTGCCGAGTCTGAGCCCCGGGCCTCCATCACTGCCGAAGAGCCATGTTCCAGGCTGCAGGAGCCGCCCAGACCACCCCCTCTCACGTAGGTGACCATCTGAGAGGGAAGAATGAAGGGAGAGGAGTAGCCTGTTTGCCTGGCACCCTTTTCCCCCCTCTTAAGTGACCTGGGATCTGGGCAGGGCCACCGTAGAGCTGACCCTGCCCTTGCTGTCCCTCTCCCTCAGGAAGCCAAAGGCGGTGGTGGCAGCAGCACTGTGCAGCGTTCCAAGGTAGGGTCCTCAGGGTGGGTGTGGGCAGAGGAAAGGGTGGGTGCTGGCCAGGCCCATGGCTGAGTGTCCCCCTACAGTCCTTTAGCCTGCGGGCACAAGTGAAGGAGACCTGCACCGCCTGCCAGAAGACTGTGTATCCCATGGAGCGGCTGGTGGCCGACAAGCTCATTTTCCACAACTCTTGCTTCTGCTGCAAGCACTGCCACACCAAGCTGAGGTGCGACCCTGCCCTGTCTGCCTGGGCCCTGACTTTCGACCCTGACCTGGCCTGACCTAGTTGTTCTACTTCCGCAGCTTGGGTAGCTACGCGGCTCTGCACGGCGAGTTTTACTGCAAACCGCACTTCCAGCAGCTGTTTAAGAGCAAAGGCAACTACGATGAGGGTTTCGGCCGCAAGCAGCACAAGGAGCTCTGGACCCACAAGGAGGTGGACCCTGGCACCAAGACAGCCTGAGGCCCCTGTGACCTTCTCCCTCCACAGAGGGCCTGGGAACTGGGCCATGGGAGGGGTGTGAAAGAGGTTGATTCTAGGCTTGGGTGGGTAGGGGGTGAAGATCCTCAGGCAGAAGGTGCCAGGTGCAGGGGCTGCTCCAGTATTCCTTCCTTCTTCCTCAGCGAGTAGGGGTTTGGGAGGCAGGATTGGAGTTTGCTCATCACCCTGCTTCCTGCTTCTTTCAGCCTACCCCACCCCACCTCACAGCCCCGAGAAGCCCCCAAGCCCAGTTTCCCTAACTAGGTGCCTTTTCTCCAGCAAGGAGTCAGCATGCCCCCCTCAGGGTCCCACCCAAGCACCCTCACTGCCACCTGGGCTGTGTGCAGCCGCCAAGTCTCCCCATCTACCTCTGCCCTTAACCCCGTCCTACAGGGACTGAAAGGAGAGAGTGCGCCACCTGCTGGACCTCATGGATGCCCCCTCTGCTGTCGGGGGAGGGGATGGGGAAGTGGTAAGGAGAAGCCAGACCTGCCTGCCTTTTGGGGGCTTGGGACCCTCTCGCACCAGGAAGTTAAAAGCTTCTGCCAGGCTGAGAGCCTGAGACCTGCTGGGTGGGCAGCTTCCACGCGCCTCTCCTCTCCCTTATTGCTGCCCCTATGACTGTTGTGATCAACCCTGTTTTAAACACATTTAAATAGATCCTGACTCTGTATTATGTGGCCTGATGGGGGGCTTCGTGGCAGGAAGAATGCAGACCCCCCCTATGAAGGGGGAAGGGAACAGCCCGAAGCACTCTTGGCCTTGATGGGGGGAAATAGGAGCCAGCTTAAGGGGGTGCTCTTCCACCCAAACGGGACACCACCCCTGCAACTATTGCATACTCACTGCCCCCTCAGCTTTGAGTTAAGACACCTCAGGTCCACTGACTCCCATGTACTTTGTTCTGAAGAGGAGAGCAGGGCAGAAGGCAGAAAACTTGAGTCCTTGTCTGACATCCTTTCTAGCTAGTTTCAGCTGTCCAGCTCCCTCAGAAACAGCCAGCCCCGTGCCCTGGAATTTGCAAGGAATCATGGGGACCTGTAGGTGCTACTGAAGGTTTTAGCGACTACTGCTTTTTGTTCCTCGTGTCTGTTCCCCCTTATTGCTGCACCTTTCTGGTGCCTTTTCAAATTCTGGGGTTAACCTGTGAGACTGTCCAAGAAGCTGCTTGCTCCTGAGAACCCAGGCACACGGAAGGATGGCAGTTTACAGCGAACAAGGCAAGCTTGGAGGACCTAAAGTCCCCACTCCACCCCTCATGACAGAAGTCTGGATTGTTCTGCAGACCCTGTTGTCCCCATTTTCCCAAAGGGCTCATGGAATACGTGAGCTGACTCCTGGAGGATTTGCTGCCACTACCTTATACAACTCCAAGTTCCTTGGTTGACTCCTACCCAGAAAACTGAGCCTCAGGCCCTGGTGGCAGGTGAACCACTGTGCCGTTAAGATAGGCACTGCTTCTTAAAGAAGCAGAGAGCACCTGAGGCCTAGGTCCTTGGAGCAGGAGCTGCTTGGCCTCAGAGCAGACCCATCTTCCTGTATCAAGAGGTCTGTGATGAGAACAAGGTCTCTCCTTGGAATTCAACAGCAGTAGATGGGCCAGGGGAACATGCTGGAGGTGGCTTCTGACTACTGTGCTGCAAGGATAGGACCAAAGATGGGCTGGAAGACCCTATTTAGGCACTACAAACCCCAGGAACCCAGCCACTGGTGATGTCCAGGTCAGAAGCACGAACAGTACCACCTCAGTACATGAGCCCAGATGTACCTCCCTGTGGTGCTTCTGGAGGGGAAAGGGAAGAGGGCTGACCACTGCAGGCTGATAGTGGTACCCAGCCAAGTAATTCTGCGGTCATTTCAAGTTCTCATCTACTTGAGGGGCTTCAGCTTGTTGCTAGGCACCACACTCAGCCTCTCCCAAATATCAACCCCCCCAACCAAAAGCATAGCCACAGGTTCCCTCTAGTATAAATGATCCCTTTTATTGAAAGTAATGCGCGACACTGGCCTGGCTTTGCACTGCAAGCCCTCAGTCAAGATATAGTCAAATAACTATGGCTGCAGGTTCTTCTGCACAATCCACAATTCAGATACAGACAGAGCTGGAGGGGCAGGAGGACGGCAGCGTGTGCACTGGCCCAGCCCTGGCACTTCTGGGGTGGGGCACACACCCCATGGAATGGAATGATGAGAAGATGGCGTAACCCCTTCCCACATCAAGCCTGGGGCTGTTAGCAAACTGCCTTTAAGAACCTTGGGGTCAGGCCATCCTAGAGCCCCACTTTTCATGTGGATTAGTTAGTAAAAAAACAATAAATTAAAATTAAGCAACAGCTTGGTCCGGAGGATGCTGAGCCAGCATGTCCACAGTTTTTGGCACAAAATCAGGGTCATTTTAGGTTTTTTGGAGTTCAGGAGTTATTGGCTTGCTTTTAATTTTATTTTTAAGACATTCCCTGTGAGGTAAGACCCTGGGGGAGGGGCTCTGTGAGCACCTGAACCCGCGACAAAGTCATCTCATCTTGGCAGCGACATCGCGCTGTTCCCACATGGGGGATGCAGATGGGGGGCACTAGGAACAGGGTGTGCGCCAGGGAGGGCTAGAGATTAGGATGGGGTCATAGAGAGGCTGAGCTGCTGCTTGGCAGCTTTGGTCGAGATGATGGGCCAGTCCCCACCTTGGGCAAGGGCCAAGGTAGAGGCAGGAGCTTGTGTTCACTGGCCTTAGAGGGCAGTTGCCAGTGGAAGGTGGCCTGACAGAAGCCCCTGCAGAAAGGGGGAATAAAGAGACCCAGGCCCGATTGGCACCATGCAGCGCACATTTCTGCAAAACCAGCTGCTTTCATTTTCTCTTCTCGAGGCATCCATCACCTGTAACAGTCTACAATTGATATATATATATAAAAACCATCAAATATGATCTGAGATATAAATTAACAAGTACAAGGCCTCACATTACATGATGTGAAAAGGCTAAAAACAGCGATAGAAACTACATTCATAAAAGTGCATCGTCAACATACAACGAAGGCTTTGGCTTGTTCTGTGCCCGTGGGGAAGTGGGCATGGCTGGCAGTGAGCTGCCTGGCACTAATCCCCAGCTCCCTGGAGATGCCCATCCCTGGGCACTGGCGTTTTCCCCCTTTAATGACAACTCCCAAGGGTTCGGGCTTTGGGAGGGAGGAGCTCTAAGCAATAGGCACATTTTGGAGGGGAGGGGCCGGAAGAAAGGACCAGCGCCCAGGCTGAGGTAAATATTGCCAACTCTAAGCTGCTTGGAGATGCTGTTTCCTCAACCACTGTTGCCATTCCTCCCACACGGGAGGAGCAAGAAGGGAAAGAGGCTGAACCTCACTGGGATGGGCAAGGTAGGCTAAGGAGCGCTGTTGGCTTTGGACACGGTGGTAGCCCGTGGGCTCTGGACTCACACAGCCTAAGACAACTGCCGGGGCAGCACCCAGCTGGCCAGATACCCTCATTTGTGCTGTCTACCTTCTCTGCTCCAGCAGGGGAATGAATGTTAGGCCAGGAGCACACTGGCTACCGCCCTAGCTCTTTCCAATGAAACCCGAGGTCCAAGCCCACCCAGGGGTACTCAGAGCCCAGCAGGCACACAAGTCTCCAGTTTAGAAACAGGGTACAGCATAAGAGTGACTCCAACTTGTAAAACAGAGACAATTGCATTGACAAAACTGGGTCTCCCCGCTCAGTGGGGGCAGTTCCACATCTCAGGCCCCTGCTTGAGGGTGCAGGGTCATGGGGACAGGCAGGACAGGCTCCTCCTTCCCTGAATAAGGCAGCATAACATTTGCTTCATCTTTGGTAAAGAACAAGGACTGGCGAAGCTGACCGGGGCACTACAGGAGAGGGTGGCCCGGGCCTCTGCCTTCCATTGGTCGGGGGATACTGGGCTTTACCTTAGGCTTGAGTGGGCTCCTCCAGCCCACAGACACTCTGGTGGTCTCCAGACACTGGGAGGAGAAACAATAACACTCTGAATGAAAATAACACTATTCAACCCTTGTGTCAGTCCTGTGCCCCAGGCCCTCTGGGCTTCAGCGTGGACTGCAGTGTCAGGGCAGCCCAAGGATGGGGCCCACAGCTGCCGCGCACACTGTCCCAGCCCTTCCTCTCCACACTGAACTAAGGATGCTGGAGCTCTTAGCTCTGGAAGGCTGGGGTTTCCCAGTCCTTGAGGCTGCAGGTATCCCCTCTGGCTCTGAGCTCCAATGGCAGAAGGAGCACAGACAAATGCTGGCTGGACCTCAGCTCCATGGTCCACACCCTTGCCTGGGAGAAGCAGCGACTTTGTCAAGGCCCACAGCATCCCCATGCCCATGCAGCAGGGGTGGCCAGCAGCAGCATGGCCTTGAGAGCTCAGTACACAAGCTGTGCAAAGTGGTGTGTGAGCAGCTCCTCAGCTGAAGGTCTCTGATGAGCCTCCACAAAAATGCGTCTCAGGAAGTCCCGGCCGTGTTCAGAGATGTGGGAGGGCAGCTGAGGGTTGGTGGGCTGGGTGGCAATCTTGAAAATAGCGGCCATTGCTTCATACTCTGCCCATGGTGGTTTCTCTGTCAGCATCTCCACCACAGTGCAGCCCAGGCTCCTGGAGAGAGAGAGCCCCATGTCACCCCTCAGACAGCTCCAGGCCTTGGCCGTGCACCCACTGCTGTGGAGAGAGACCTCCACAAGATGGGTCAAGCTGACAGCTGTCCCGGGATTCTCCAAGGACAGAAGAGGCTGCAAAGCACTGTAAGCCTTCAGGGTCCACGTACAGGACAAGCCTATACCCTACCACCCACCAGGGAACTTATTTTTTTCCTTTCTGCAGTACTGGGGACTGAATTCAAGGCCTTCACACTACATCTCCAGTCCTCTTTTAAAATTTTAGGGCAGGGTCTCACTAGGTCATCAAGTTGCCCAGGCTAGGCTCAAACTTGTGCTCTTCCAGCTTTAGGCTCCCAGAATGCTGGAATTACAGGTGGGCATCACTAGGCCTCGCACCTTGGGACTTCTTGAGACTGGGAAAAGGGAGCACTAAAAATTGGTAGAAAGAACTCCAAGAGTACAGCTCAATAGCAGAACGACTGTCACGTGTGAGACCTTGGGTTCCATCTCTAGCATGGTTGCTTGTGTGCGTGCGTGTGCATGTGTGTGTGTGTGTGTGTGTGCGTGCGTGTGCGTGTGCGTGTGTGTGTGTGTTTGGGTTCCATCTCTAGCATGGTTGCTTGTGTGCGTGCGTGTGCATGTGTGTGTGTGTGTGTGTGCGTGCGTGTGCGTGTGTGTGTGTGTGTAGTGCTCCAGGACAATTATATTTGCTTCCTATTGCTGCTGTAACAAACTACTACAAACTTAGTGGCATGACTACAATAGTTCTGGAGGTCAGCAGTCGAAAATCAATCTCCCTGGGCTAAAGTTAAGGCATCAGCAAGGATGGCTCCTTCTGGAAACTCTGAGCTTCTGTCCCCGCCACTTCCTTTCCCTCCCCACCTCTTCCCTGTCCTCATGCTGAGAATTGGACCTAGGCCCTTGCATGTGGTAAACACGAGCTCTCCCACTGATGTCCCCAGTCCCATGCAGTTTTGGCTCGTTGTCCCTCTCACCTTGCTCCAGCCTTGTGCTTCCAGTGTCCCAGCTCCCACTGCCCATGACCTCCTGTCCTTACCTCCACTTTCTGTGGGCGGGTGCTTCGGATAGAACCCTCAGTCCTCAGTCTCTCCTACCACACCCAGGTGAACTCCAATTGGGAGCTACTCTACCCAAGGCAAGAAGACAGGACCCCAGCATGTCCTAATGCTCACCACACATCTGCCTTCCTTCCGTAGCCCTCGCCGCTGATCACCTCGGGGCTCATCCAGTAGGGTGTGCCGGTGACTGAGCGCATGCCTGTTCCTGACATGCAAATGGTCTGCAGGCGTTTGCTGGCTCCAAAGTCCCCCAGCTTCACATTCCCAGCAGAGTCTCGGAGGATGTTGGCTCCTAAGACATGAAAGGGTAGAGACAATCACCTGAGATGCTTCCATTTTCTACCATCCTCCCTCCAGGTTGCTGAGAGCTGCTGGGAGGGCAGGGCTACCACTGAAATAGACAGGAGCTGCACAACACACCCACAGCACAAAGTGGTCATCTCCGTGGACAACATCTGCACAGCGCTAGAGGGTATTTCCCCAAATTGTTCAACCAATCTCAAGCCAACCCCCAACTGGGGAAGAACCCGGGGTCCTTTCCAGAAAGTTCAGAATGATACACTGGCCCTAGTCACTAAATGGTACCCTCGCATGCGGTCGTGAGGACTTCACAGCCCGCCCTGCTCACCCTTGATGTCCCGGTGGACAATCATGTTGCCGTGCAGGTAGGACATGCCCTCCAGGATCTGCCGCGTGTACTTGCGGGTCACACTCTCCGTCAGAGCTCCGTAGGCCTTCAACTGGTCCTTCACTGAGCCCTACCAGCCACAAGGGGGCAGAGGGAGTCCTCTCAGGGGATGGCTACGGGAGCGGAGCGAGCAAGGCTACTTCCAGCCCCCAGGACTGCAGGAAAGCAGCGATTCAACCAAGACCCATTTGTGATGTGGAAGACACTTTGCTAGGAGCTGCTGGACAGCTTGGAAAAAAACAAGAAACAGTCTTTCCCTCAAGCACTGCGGGATGCAAGTTAGAGAAAAGGCCTCAGTTCCAGGTGAACGCTATACTTACTGGAACGTGAACGGCCATCCCACTTCAGGTTAAGTTGGATTTGCGACAGTTCTCACCTCAAACCCTCACTGCAGCCATAGAGAGGGTCCTCCTGACACCAAGCTCTGCCATCATCCCACCTGGCTGCACTGTGCTCTGGAGCTCGGGGGTCAGACCCAGCTCCAAGGTGATCCTCCTTGCAGCCCTCAGTTCCAGGTTAGGCCCTTTTGTGTGAGTCTTGCATGCATTCAAGGAGCACATACCCCTGGCATATACTCCATGAAGATGGTCAGAGTCTTCTCGGCACGGTCCCTCAGACAGCCGTAGTACTGCACTATACGCTCGTGCTGCAGGTTCTTCAGCAACTGAATCTCACACTCCAGAGCGCTCACCTCCTATGGAGGGGCCAGTGGTCACCTGGGCACTCAGGGCCTGGGGTCAGCTCAGCTTGCCTTAATCTATACCTCACAAGGGTCTGCCTTGGGAACTTTGGCTGGAGAAAAGGGGGACTTCTCAACCGTCTGGCCCTCGGCCACGATGCTGGGTAACCCTCAGATGTGGCATTTCCAGGCCTAGAGGGAGGCAGACGGGGGAAGGGAAGGCTTGAGGTATAAGCCACATATTCCTCCTTTAGAACTGGACCAAACAGCTGGGTGTGGTGACGCACGCCTGTAATCCCAGCACTCAGGAGGTGGAGAGGTGGATCACTGTGAGTTTGAGACCAGCCTGGGGAGAGGTATCTGTTTAGGAAGTCAAGACAGGGAGTAGTACACTGGCCATCACTTCTCAATTTGGGTTGCTTGGGACTCTGGTATGGACTCAGTTCCTCCCCCAGATGCTTCATGGCCAGAATGGATAGCAAGGGAGCTTGGGAGAAGAGTGATAGGGAGGCAAGTTGTAGCACCTTGAGCAATTCATCTGTGCAGTAATAAGGCAGACATCTTCATTGGGAGGGAAGAAACAGAGGTTAGAGAATGGAGAAGGTGCTACCTTGCTTGTCTCAGGACTGTCCGGGTCAAACTGGACCTGCTTGGAAGCAAGTTCACGTCCTGTGTCCACATCATAGCACAAGTAGACCCTGCCGAAGGCGCCCTGACCCAGGAGTTTGCCCCGGCGCCAATTGATGGGGGCACTAGGAGCTACAGAAAAACAGCAGAAATTGTGTTAGGAAATGCATGCTCGTTGCAGAGACCCTTCTCGTTCTCCAGATGCTAGATCACGGCCTCTGACTCAGGCCCCGCCCACACCTAGCACCTCCACCCCACCTGGAACAGACCCAATGCCCTGGTCAATGGGGCCGTAAGGACAGAATCCTAGGAAGCAGAGGACAGCTAAGGTCATTGTAAAGTGCTCTTCCGCACTGATCTAGTAGTTTTACTTCCATAGCTCCTAAATAATATGGCAGGAATTGAGGGTATGCTCTTCAGTGTGAGCAGAGAACAACTGAAGACCAGACAGAAGTCCACAGCAGTAGTCAGGCATAAGGTCTAGGGTGTGCTACCCGCTCCAAGGCTCTCCGTGCAGAGAAGATGGGCCAGAGGAGCAGAGTGCGCCTAACCACCCGAGGCCCGGCTGCTCTCCTGCCCTGCGGCTTGTCTGAGCACCCTTAGCAGCCTCTTCCTAGCCAGGGGCGCTTCTCACACTTGGTCGGCACGGTCCTCTCCTGAACAGAAAGAGTGTTCTCGCTGTCTGCACTCCGCAGGCATCCACGGGGGTCCAGGTATTGCACAGCCAGACCCATGTTCTCGCCATTTGTGCTTAGGGAGCGGCTGGAAGGGACCAGAGTGAACAGGTTGCCTTGATGACGTCGTATTCGGGGAAATGTTCTTCTGCCTGAAAAGGTGCAAGAGCCACAGCAGAGCAAGTCAGACCCCGGGTCATAAGGCTGAATGTTATGCTGGAAGGGACAAATCACACCAGCTCGGATCTAGCCTATCTGCCCTCCCACCTGACTCATGCCAGAAAGGCTGCTGTCCTCAGCATCCACCCAAGTCAAAGTTCCAGTCCTTTTGCAGCTGCGGCGGAAGGCTTTGGAGAGGAGGCACCCCAGAGCACCCCAGGGACACAACAGAGTGGTAGTGTTCTGCTCTAAAATACCATCCTCCCTATCTGGCTAGTTTTCTGCCTTTCCCTTCTCAAATCTGGGGCAGTTCCTCAGGAATAAACAGAAATGCAGAGCTCGGAGCTCCAGTTTCCCCGTTCCCTTGTTTTCCACGGTAAAACGCGAAACATGGTCTTTCCCAAGGCAGCCAGAGGGGGGCAGCATGGAGACGCACTCACCATCATTGTAGTCCTTATGGTGCACAGACACGTGGTATCGCCGGGGATAGGTTCCACCTTTTACCCCTTTGTCATAAAGCTGGGTTTCTCGATCTGAGTGAGACAGGGGAATCACTGACTTCTGGGACAAACCGTGAGTGAGCCACATAAGCCCCAGGTCACCTGAGAGCCTACAGCAGCAGGCCCAGGAGAATTTCCGTACAGTCCAGGCTTCCCAACTCAGAACCATTCCTGGCCTGACCCAGACATCCTGTAGTGCCCACCCAGGCTCCTGGAACTCACCGGAGTATTCCTGTCTATTGTCTGGGAAGCTCTGGGCTCGAGACATTCGTGATTTCCGGAACGATGGACTGGAGAAAACAATAAGGAATCACAAAATAAATCTCAGTGCAGCCCAGAGGGCAGAAAGGGAGGCAAAGCATCCAGGTGGGTCGTCTCCCCTGCAAACTGTCCCACAGGCACAGGCGGGAAGCCAAGGAGGAGGAGAGCAGCCCTTCCGGACCTGGTCTCCTGCTTTCTCCCCTTCCTTTCATTAATCAGAGGCCCAACTCTGACAGGACCCCGGCTGATAAATAGGTCCATCCTACTGAACGCTACCGTAGCTGAGCACCCTTTTCTTTTCTTAGCCTTTCTTCCCACCTTTGTAACAGGTGAAGAGCTGAAAGAAAATTCCTGGCCCAGGTAGTGAAAAAGACAACACTGTAGCTTACAAACTGCTGTTTTCAGATTGATTTTAGAATTGAGCTTTTTCTCATTTAATCCTCACAACTCTGAGGAAGAAAATATAAAAATAGTATCAGGTGCCAATTATAGAACATCTGCCGCAGACGCCCTGTAGGTCAGGTATGAACGTTCCTACCGACTTGCCCAATGATACAAGAAGCAGCAGCAGAGCGAGGCTCTAACCCGAGGACCACAAGCTGCTGCAATATGAGGCATCTTCCTTTCAGACTAACCAACCCGCCCATTTTAGAGATGGGGAAACCGAGGAACTCAGAGTTAAGGGACTTGTCTGCTGGAGTGGGGACTGGGTCTAGGCCTATCTGGATCCAGATCTGCCCTTTTCCAGTTTCCAAAAAGGTAAGACGAGAAGCCCTGAGTGCAGGGCAGGCTGGACCTCAGAGAAGTCGGTCTCCGGGAGAAGAAAAAAGCACTGTAGGGATGGGAAACACCTAAGAATAAGAAAGCAGGTGAACTCAGCTATCTTTGTCAGCACCCACCTGAGGGGCCCTTGCCCTAACATGAAAGTGCCTTTTGAGAGAGCCACAGGTTAGAAGCTCTCAAGGCAGTGACTCGGGATGTCCCCTACTGCCCCACTTCTAGACCTGTCCTCCCTCCCACCCAAAGTTCAGGAGACAGTCTAAAGCCAGTCACCCTGTCTTAGCAGAGGCCTCAGCCTGTGGCAGCAACTCCTGGCACTTTTACTGGTGGCTTTTGCTCCCCTGGTTGGAAAGCAAGCCCAACAAGTAACGATGGCTCTATGATATCTAGAGGAAGACAGAACTTTATCAGGCCTATTGGGAAAGACACTGTACAAATTTGGCCACGGTCACAAGATCAGATCTCGCATGAAAGATTAGTCAGTTACGCAAATTTAAAAAATAAAAAAATTAAAAACCCCAAACCTGCTCCCTGACCATCCTAAGCTTACTAGAGATGATTGTAGCAAGATCAGGGCAAGGGAAGAGCAGGACCAGAGCTAAGCCCTGCCCCACAAAGCTACTTGGTATCTCTAAAGGGTAGCACTTGTTCCCTCACAGTGCTAAGAGCAGGATTTAGGGCCGGGCATGTGATGTACATCTCCTATCCCAGAACTCGGAAGCTGAGGCAGGAAGATTGCTGTGAGTTTAAGGCCAGTCTGAACTACACAGTGAAAATCCTGTCTCAAAAAACCCACAAAAGAACAGGATTTACTACAGGCAGTCAGTGTGTGGTATACCACGCAGTCTGGTTATTTTATTTTCTTATTTTTATGTCCCTTTCTTATTTTACCAGAAACACTTGGAGGAAAAAAATGAAAATGAGTGAAAATTCAGTTTTCCCCCCAAACTTCAACAGTACATTGTTTCTCAGTTCAGCGATGAGGCCAATAAAAGTATAAGAGCAGCATATATTATGTGGAAAGTCAAAACATGTAAAACACTCAGGACAACACAGAAAGCACTTAATAAATAAGCTATTGTATAAGCTTTTTTTTAAGACAAGGTCTGGCCTTGTAGTCCAGGATAGCCTCAAAATTGTGGCAATCCTTCTGCCTCAGGCTCCTGAGTGCTGGGATTACAGGCATGCGCCACCACCATACCCACCTATAAACTATTACTATGCTCATTTTATTATGTAAATAAAACATTGTCGTGGTGTTTGATCATTTGTTTGTTTGTTTGTTTGGTACTGGGAATTGAACTCTGGTCCTTGTGCTTGCAAGGCAGGTGGCAACACCACTGAGCAAACTCCCGGCCCTATCATGGTGCTTGAGAAATTAAGGAAAGGTTTTTCCTAGAAGCTTGATGTTTTAACCCTGGGCCTGTAGATGTGGTTAGGTCAGAGATACAGTTGGTAAGTGGTAAGTCTACTTCCTCAACCCATCACTTCCTAAAATGCCTATGCATTAACACCCAAACCACCCACAGCCCCATTCCTGTCTGCTGACCTGTCCAAGGACTGGCAGCTTCCCGACAAGGAGTTTTCAGCACTGCTCAGGGGATCCAGCATCTGCAAGACAAGTCATATGATAAAACCAATCCCGAAACAAATTCCAGCCAGGAGACCAGGGCCCTGTGACCTACTCAGGGCCAGCACATTGACTCTATTGTTAAAATATCCTTTTTCCTCTCATGCAGTAGGGAAAATGGTTAGTAAGGTGTCATTCTCCCCAAAGTCTGAAAGGCAAGTTTCCAGGAGGGAGAAAAATGCTTGGCTGGCATTCCAAGGAGCTTTGCCAAGAGAGCAAAGTAGAGATGCTGCTTCTCTTGTTGGCATTTTCCTGGCTCACCAACGTTAGTGTCTGGCACTGGACATGGTACTACACTGCAGAGGTGTCCAGTGAATCTGGGTGGGACCTCAATGCTTCTGTTTACACTTGATAATTCATCATTTCCAAAGAAAGGCACTACCTCACTTCACAGATGAGCACTGCAGACTGAGAAATGATAGGAGACCTGTCTAACGGCATGAAACTAGTTAGTGCACAGCTGGTATCAGAACAAAAATTCCCCAGTTCTTGGTCCTGATGCCTCCTATTACCTCTGTAAAAAGTATCTATAAATTAAAGTATTTCTCTGGCCCTTTATAAACTGCATTAACAAAAAGCCTTCAAAATAGCTTTTTCCCCAGTGAAGGTACTTTTCTGGAAATGGAGATAGGGTCCTAACTTTCAGAGCACAGACATCCCTCAGAATCTATGGCGATGGGCTCCAGGATCTTTGCAGATACGAAACTCTACACAGGCTCAAGTCTTTTATATAAGATGACATGTTATTTGCATATTACCCATGCATATCCTCCTGTCTACTTTAAATTATATCTAAATTACTTATCATACATCGTACAATGTAAATGCAGTGAACTATCAGTTTAGAGAATGACGAGGAAAAAAAGCCTGCACATGTTACCACGTGGACACAACTTTTTTCCAAATATTTTCATTTTACAGCTGGATAAATCCAGACATGGATCCCACAGACAGAAGGCTAACTGTAGTATTCATCATCTGAGTTCTAAAGTTAAACATTATGCAGGAAAGCAAAGTATCAGAATGATGAAAACTCACTAACAAAATTTCACAAAATTATTTTCAACTCAAATATCTTTACTAGGATCCACCCCACTCATAATTTTAAATATTTCAGATCATACTGTCATATATAATTTTTAAAAATCTGCCAAGGAGAGCAAATTAACCGCAAAGTAAACTGCAAATTTGTTAAGGATACAAGACTTCCCAAGGTGGATGAAACCAATATGGGAAAGAGTTGCTTCCAATCCATCAAATGCATATCAGGCAAAGTTAGACTAGTTACCAGAAAAAAGAAAACAGATGAGAGTAACAGCAGTGGCGGGTATGAGGATGGAGGAAAACACAAAAGTTTAGAGAGGCCTTGGGAAAAACTGCTGAGTCCACTGAATGCTTTTGCAAAAAATGACTCTTGTTATGATAGTGCTGCAGAAGTCAGAGTGGAAGCGAGGGAAGGTACAGTGTGCTACCATAATTTCTGTAAGAAAAAGTAACCCAAAAATTAACGCGAATCATGTTTTATTAGTTAGCAAATACATGCAACTATTACCTAAACCTGATCAAAGAAAAAACAAAAAAAGTTATCTTAGTTTCACTCTTTAAGAAAATCCCAAGCCAGGCGTGGTGGTGCACACCTATAATCCCAGTACTCGGGAGGCTGAGGCAGGAGG
This sequence comes from Fukomys damarensis, assembly GCF_012274545.1. Lineage (NCBI taxonomy): Eukaryota > Metazoa > Chordata > Mammalia > Rodentia > Bathyergidae > Fukomys > Fukomys damarensis. Next base: position 49,670,461 of record NW_022900935.1, on the reverse strand, counting down.
ATCGCAGTGAGTTTGAGACCAGCCTGGGCTACATAATGAGTTCTAGGTCAGTCTAAACTAAATAGTGAGACCCTGTCTCAAAAAACCAAAAAGAAAAAAAAAAGAAAGAAAATCCCAACCGAATATTCTTTTACTACATACAATGTTGTTTAGAGCCTTGTGAAGTGGATTTATCTTGACTGGCTTGTTATGAGGAGGAATTCTCTTCAGCTAAAGGGGTGGGGGCTAGAGAAGGGCCTTGGCAATTCCCAGCTTCCAACACTCTTGGCCTCTTTCTAGAAAGTTCTGTCCTCACTAAGAGTCAAATCCTCTCCTGCCTTCCAGGACCAGGCAGGTAAAGTAGAAAAATGAAGGGGCCAAGGTAAAGAATCATGGGGAGGGATAAAGACCAAGGGCAATCCAGCTCATCTGTAATCTCTGGGATTTCACAACCTAAACCCTTAGAACAGTGACTGTCCAGAAGTCCTGTAGCGAGAGAAACTGAAAGGCCCATCAGAAAAATTCCAGGAAAGGACTCTGAAGCTAAAGGTACTCCAGGTCACGGTTCCAAATGTGAGTTTATCTGGAAGGTAGGAATGAATACAGATGAGAGACTAAAGAGTGTCAAGGGCTTCTCACAGCTTATACAATTTGAATAATGAATAAAAAGTTACCAGAATTAGTTGTCCTGTAATACTCCACGTGTGGTGGTGCTGGCTCCTTTGTTGGCTGTTTTACCCTTAAAAATTTCCCTTCTTAAACCAAATTCTAGAAATTTATAACAGCAATCAAAGCAAACTTATTGAAACAATCAGAATGAAGTCAGAGATCTCACATTTGCTGAGTTCACTAAACCAAAAAAAAATTTCTTTCCCTGAAACAGTCTTGCTATGTAGTTCAGGCTGGCCTTGAACTCCTTATGTAGCCCAGGCTGGCCTTCTGGTGATCTTCCTGCCCCAGCCTCCTGAGTCCTGGGATTACAGACTGGCACCACGACACCACACTCCAAACTGCCATTTTCATCAAGTAAGCTACTGCTTAAAAAACCAGGGGCCAGGGATTTAGCTCAGTGGTACCATGCCTGCCTCACAAGTGAAAGGTCCTGAGTTCGATCCCCAGTTCCAAAAATAAATCAATTACAAGAAAATAAAAAGCCAGCCATTAGAGCCAACTATGGTGGTGGTGCACACCTGTAATTTCAGCGCTCTGGGAGACTAAAGCAGGAAGATGCAAGTTCAAGGCTGCTGGACAACTTAGTGATTCAGTGAGATCCTTTCTTTGAAAAAAGAGTTGGGAATACAGCTGAGTGCAAAGACACTGGGTTCAATCACAGTAACACACACACAGACACTACAATGGGTGAGTACTGTGAGGGACACATGGACCAATGAGTCACAGTGAGTCATTCTCCCCTCAAATGCAAGTAGCACCTATAACTTCTAGGCAACAGACTAGGGTTAGGAGGACAGGATGCTCACCCCATGATTATATTAAGTTACAGAAGACTCCATCTTTGCAAACTGGAACAAGAGATTTTCCTTCTGGCTTTGAATAAGTCACCACATTGTGAGAGGGACCCTTAGCAAAAAACTGTAGGTGGCCTCTACGACATTCAGAGCAGGACTGAGTGACATCTACTGAGAAAACAGAAACCACAGCCCTGCAATCACAAGGAACTGAATTCTGTCAATAATCCTGTGAGCCTGGAAGACAGCCCTAAGCTCAAGAAAAGGAATGCAGCCTGGCTAGCACCTTGATTGCAGCCCTGTGTGACCCTAAGCAGAGGACCCAGCTAAACAATGTCTAGACACCTGACCTAAGGAAACTAAAGCATAAATTATATCACTGTAAGACGGTATTTGTGGTAATTTGTTATGTAACAATAGATAATTAATAATAGCTGTCTATCATCACAGACGGTCACTCTATCCAATCCTACAGTGTAATTTGGATATTGTTTGGGTCCTACCTCTCCCTGAGAAGTAGCAAAACTAAAATAAAGCCAATAAAAAACACAATCTGTTAGTTTAGCATTGGTCATATGTAAAAACTTGCCAAAACGAAGAAAGACAGTTGTAAGGAAGAACATAAACAGCAGAACATAGTTCTGCGGGAAGGCCAGTGAGGGACTTTAAGAGTGAAACTGTCAGTGCTCACCCAACACCAAGAAGGCTAGGTAGCTTGGATCCCCTCTTTGGCAGGAATTGATATTTGGCCCATAGAAAAGAATAATCCATATTTGGGCGGGCCTCGTTTGAAGTTCTAACCTCTCAAGTGTACACTGTGCCCCGGCAAATCCCTGACATCATCTTGGTCTGACACAGGCTGTGTGCACAATGCAATCCCCCGTACTCACACACTGCTCGCTGGTCTCTGGGATGAATTCCCCCTCACTGTTGATGCTGGTGTAGGATCCCTGCCGAGCAATGTGCTGCTGTCGCTCAGGCACATAGCCAGGGGGAGGTGAGCTTCGGCCAGGGTTCTGGGAGCCTAGAGCACAGAAACAAGGCTTTTAACAACAAAGTCCAGGACAAGTGGCTCAAGAAGGACAGGCATGGGGCCAGCTCGAGATACAGGGCCCTAGATCAGGATGTAACTCAGATGGGTCGTGACAGCAAAGCTCAGCATGCTTCAGCTGCCTAAGGCCAAGTTTCTTCCTAATAGGAAGCAAAACCCAGAGATGGATCAGGCTCTAGCGCACATGACCAAGAATCTCAACACAAAACATGAACAGAATACAGCCTATGAAACTAATTTAAGCTGGCGATTAGACCAGCTTTATAAAATTCTCGCATGTAATTGTCCCTTCATAATGTCACTCCTTTCTCCCTTTAGAACATCAGTCCCATTTCCTCACATTTTACAAAGTTAGGAGTCCCCCCCATATCCTTAGGGGATACATTCTAAGTCCTAGTGGATGCCTGAGACCCCAGATAATAACAAACTTAATGTATAACTAAGTTTTTTCCTATGCATACATATGATAAAGTTTAATATATAATTAGGCATGGTAAGAGATTGACAATAATAAAATAGGGTGTTTATAACAATATTCTGTAGTAAAATTGTCAGCATTACTACTCATGCAATTTGGTGCTATTATTAAGTAAAATAAGAGTTACTTAACACAACCACTGTGATAATATGAGTCAATCTGATAACTGAGATGGCTACATAATGGGTAGGTAGCATATACACTATGGATACACTGAGATATTCATATTTCAGGTAGGACAGTGCAAGATTTAATCATGCTACTCAGAATGGTATTCAACTTAAAACTTGTAAGTTGTTCATTTGTGAAATTCTCCATTTAATATTTTCTGATTGCAGTTGACTGATGGTAATTAAAACCACAGAAAGTAAAAAATGTAGATGTGGGGGCAGGGCACACTACTGCACATCAGGTTCATCTTTTTAAGTGGGTGCCAGCAGCAACATCTTTAGGCTGGGATCCACAAAAAGATAACTGGATAAACCTGGGCATCTCTCTCTTCTGCACTGTTCCTGCAGTCAGTGTCTCCCCTTCCTGTTTCTCTACTTGTATCTGGCAAAAGGTCTCCTCAACATTCAGCCAGCAACTGCCTCTTTCACAATTACCCAATCCTGTACTTTCTGACTGCTATGAGCAATGATGTTGCCTCCCCTACTTCCCAGTACTGGGAACTAAACCCAGAGCCTTTGTACTGAACTACATTCCCAGTCCACATTTTTTTATTTGAGAAAGTCTCTTGCTAAGTCTTCTAAACTGCCTAGGCTAGGGCCGGGGATTTAGCTCAGTGGTTCTGCCGCCTGCCTTGCAAGCACAAGGTCCCGAGTTGGACTCCATTAGCAAAAAAAATAGGTAGCATAGGCTTGAACTTGGGATCCTCCTGCTTCCACTTCCCAGAGTTGTTGGGAGTACAGGCCTAGCTTTATGTTGCATTTAAAATGTGCTTTTACTTTCTCTTGGCGGTTCGCTGTAATTACCCTATTTGATTTTCAACATTTTTATAACAGAGATTTGGCAAATATCCCTTTGAGTGACTACCAAATGGCAGGTATTCGACAAGTTATTCTTATATTTATTACTTCACTTAAACCTTTCAACAATTCTGAGACATAAGTATTTGCTATACTTAACAGAGGAAGAAACAGACTCAAGGAGCTTTATATTTCTCAAAAAAAAATCGGGGGGGGGTCAGGGATTTAGCTCAGTGGTTCTGCCTCTTGCCTTGCAAATGCAAGGTCCTGAGTTCAACCCCTAGTATGACCCCCAAAGAAAATTTTTTTAAGAAGCAAGAATTACTCCTGTTTTACAGGTGAAAGAATACAAAGCAAACTGACCTGAATTTTTAAATCAGCTTGTAAAATGGAATAGTTCATCATCCTAACCACCAAATGACACAAGTGTGAAGATACGGCTTATAAATCATTAAGCAATGATTTGGGTATAAGGGATTTTGAGTCTAAGAAATCAGATCTCCCTACTCCTAGGCAAAAAGTTTTTCTGTCTGACTCTGCCACTTTCTCTGATCAGAGGAGACAAAAGTAAGGTCAGAAGTTGTAACATTTCCCCCTTTTAAGCACACCAAATAAACCAAGAATCGATCAATCAAGGTTTACAAAAGCTTTAACAGAGCTGGGGTGTAGCTCAATGGTAGATAACTTTCCTAGCTCACAAAAGACCCTGGGTTCAATCCCTAGATCAGGGAAGAAAGAAAAAAAAACTTTACCAATATCCACACCAAATATATCTAGTAGTTTAAAAACAAATATAGGACTCTTATCCTAAGACCTTTTCCTTCTTTGAAGGGAACAAATTTATACCATCATGAAGAAAACCAAACACATAAGTCTTCCATTGCTTTATCTGATTCTATACTCTTCACCTCTGCCCATTGGCCAGCAATCTCCAGACATCGGAAACAGCAGAAGTGCCATTCGTCAACAAAACAGGCTACTTTGCTTACTGGTCAGATTCTCCCAGCTAGCTCCAGGTGTAGACCTAGGTTTCCCGAAATGGAACTGCAGGCAAGATGCTCTGTGGGAATGGCTAAGGAAAAAAAGAGAACAAGTTTGGCAGCTGGAGATTTAGGGAAGTACCTGACTCATTCTACCCTAGAAACAGTCAATAGCAACTCCCTCCTTTCTGGAAAGAAACTGGTTTCAGAAGAAACATTGGGGGGACACACAGTTTTAGTTTTATATATGGAACCCGCAGCCAGTGTCTGGAAGGACAGGTGGTGCATCCACTGCTGAAGCTACTGAGTCCAGCTGAGGCTTCTCCTGGAGGAGAACATGAGCCTGGTAAACAGCGGGGGGCTCAGCAACTGCCATAGGAAGTTTCCTTCCACTATTCCTAGGATCCCTTCTAAGGAAGAAAAATAATTTTTAAAAAAATGTTGCAGAAGGTTGCTCTTAGAGAAAGTTTGTAAGGAATCTGAACTATTACTGTATTCTCAATGTCTGTCAAGAGAGTTACTCCTTCATTCTCCCACATGAAGTCAGTTTTTCAGAACATATGGCTCATTTAATTGTGCAGAAGAGATTTGATGAATTTGTCACCAAGGACGCTTCAATTGCTCCTTGGAGGTATTAACCTAAAGGATGTGTTGCAGGCAGAAAGGGAACCTCAGTAATCTGGCTTCCCCAGCCAGAAACAAAATTGCTCTGAAAAACAGATGCAAAACTGTTCTGGATTTCCTGTTCCAACACTGCACTCACAGGGTAGAGGCTATCATTTCTGAAGTAAAGCAGTGCCTGAGCCATGTCTTTCACATGATCTCAAATAGCTGCAGAAGAGAGTCCGTCCACCTGTTCTTAGGCCCTAACAGAAACTGAAACAGCTTTGAATGTAAACTTAGGGATTTGCCGTGAACTAACAAAGCAATGAAATCAGCCAACTATCCACTCTTCTTTCTCATCAGAGGTGGCTCTCGCTTTCAATACCCTTTATTTTTCATTTAACCTTGAAAATAAAAGGTTAATCCTGCAGTGGAGGTGCATAATTATCATTTACATAGAGCAGAAGGGGAACCTGAGGCCCAAAGCCATAAAGCAGCTTAACAGTAGGGCTGTGGCTAGAAAACAGCCTTTGTGACTGCCAAGGCAGGTCAGCCAAGACAATTTTGAGGCCAAAATTTATTTCCAAAAAGGACCAGTATGCTGCTCAACACAGAGGCTGAAGGTAAAACTTCTCACTGAACTGCTCCCCATGAGTGACCAACAGAAAGGATAAGGGTCCCACTGAGAGAGACAGGCTAGCTAGCATGCAGATTTCTGACAGTACAGGGAAAACACAGTGCTGTGTTCAATACCACTCAAATTCAGAGTTGTTCTGTCCATGGTTATTTGTGAGGAGGAGCATAGGAATACAATCTGCCACTTGGCCAATAGAAGGCTTAGAATCAGAGAAAATATAGAGGAAAGGAGAAATCTGGACTAAGGATAAGAAAATGACTCCACTTTCCAAGTGGTCCAGATATTAAGACCCATGTACCTGGCTACTTCCCTTGCCTCCATAACACACAATTCCAGTGTAACCATGAAAAGGGTTTTTCTTAAGCCCCAGCATGACTAAAAACACAGAGCACCCTTTTTTTTTTTTTTTTTT
>NW_022900935.1:49653325-49663743 GCF_012274545.1 Fukomys damarensis | reverse complement strand
TTTTTTTTTTTTTTTTTTGTACCAGGGATTGAACTTGGGTCCTTGTGCTTGCGAGGCAGGCAGCAGAACCACTAAGCTAAATCCCCAGTTCAACACAGAGCACTATTAAACCTGTAGCTTGCAAACATTATCCTACAGCCTGAGTACCAATTTTGGCTTTAGAAAACATTTTGATAGCCCACAAATTCTGTGACAATTCATATGTTCTTAACATTTGTTAGCAGCAGAAACAAGACTAAAAAAAATAAACAAGGTGTATCAAGAAAAGCCTAGCTTTGGAATTAGGTTCAAATAAGGCTTTAACAACCATCAGCTGATTTACACTCTCACCTCAATTTCATCTGCAAAAACGGAGAGAACTGAGCCGGGGATTTAGCTCAGTTATGCCATGCCTGTCTTGCAAGTACAAAGTTCTGAGTTTGATAACTGGTACAAAAAAAAAAGACAGAACTATCTACCTCGTAACTATTTTTGGTAGCACAGGTACACATCTACGTGACACACCTAATGGTGGAACTGGGTAGAATCCCATTTATTTCCTTTACTTTATATGGCAGATATGAGTTTCTCTCAGGATCCACTCTACCTGTCTAGTAACTCTGTACTTCAGAAGATAATTAGCTAAAAGCTCTATCTCTAAGACTCCTTTCAAGTCCAGCCAATCAGATGCACTTGTGTGAGATTTAGTTTCCGGTCACTCCTGTTGTCTCTGAACCCAGTGAGAGAAGTGCAGGCAGCCCTAAGTGTCTGGTATGGAGCAGAGCTAAGGGGCACTAGACTTCAGGATTGGAGACCTCCCAAGCAAGAGGACCTCTGTGCTGTATGTGGATCTGAAGCCTGTTTCCCTCTCCCAATGGTTCCATAAGCCAGAATACATACCAAATCTTTTCTTCCTGAAACAAGCTAGAATGAATTCTCTACTGTGCAACCAAACCCTGATCAACCTACTCTGCAGTGAAAAGATACTACACATTTTACCTAGAGCAATAAAAATGTTTCTCGAAAGGGACTGAGTACAGAAAAAGAAAAATTCTCACTTATTGATGAAATCTGAGACCAAACTGGTCCAAACTACCCCCAGACAGAACGAACTGCTCCATCTATCAGACAGCATACGAAGTAAGACCACCCGGGGGTGAGATATTCATGTCCCTGCTAACATCCATCCTCCCCTTGCTAGTTCCACTGAACTCTCCCCTGGAAGAATGGGACTAGCTCATTCAGGGCCAGCACTACAGACACAGAAGGGCCTGGGGGAAAATAGTTAAGGTTTTCTGAGCTTTTATTTCCAGCCAGAGACTTTCACTTTTTCCAATCCACACTGTGGCCTACAGAGAGCCAGCCTTGTTATCTGATGGGCAACAGGCCAGGGGCCATTGTGCACAGACCCACCGCCTGGAGCAGGAAAGGGAAGCTCCGCAAACCAATAGCTATCAGAGGAAGCGAATGGAAAAACCAGGAGTTGGCAGAATTGCTCCAGGGTATTTTCAGTTTTGTTTTTATCTTCATTTCGGACACTGTGAGCCTACTAGATACACAAGTAGCAGTCAAGAACAAGTGAGACAAGGGACTGAGCAGGACAGGATAATGGACTGTAAGAAAGCTGGATTGCACAAAGCTCTGCTATGCAAAGCACAGATCACTCCACAGGTATCAGGGGCAGGCACAGGTTGGGGTGGGGTGGGGTGGTGGAGCACAGGCTCTGACACCCCCTCCCCAGCATTCCAGCCTGATCTTGCCGCTTCAGCTTCAGCAGGCCTTCTGTGTTAAGGGGCCCATCTTGGTATCAGCTGAGCTTACCCTGAAGGCATTCTACACCTAAGGAGTGTAAGTGGCCAGAGATAAATTTTCATCCTAGGATATGGCTGGTTCTTTTGCTCTGTACTCTGACTCAAAGCTGAAAGGCTCTCTGATTCTGGCCCTTTGCATGAGAAGCCTCATCAGGAAGCTGGTGTAGAGTCAGGAAGTTGCCTCTGCAGGGCGTTCTAGAGCTCCGGGTCGGTGTTAATGTGCCAATCATTATAAGTACAAAGATGAATTTCTAAATCCTTTTCTCCCTTGGGGGATAGATGAGGTGGGAAAGGTAATCAAATCTTTTCTTCCTTGATAGAAAATTGTTACCACAATTTCCCAAAATACAACAGACCACGCTGTGCAGAACAGGTGCTTCTCAATGTTTTCATCCCATAAGATGCTGAGAACGTCCTGCATGTTTCACTTCTCAAAATTTCCGTTTTATTCTACAGTTTCTGGTTTTATCTAGTATTGCAAGAAGAGCAAGAAGGAGAAAAGAACCCTAGGGTCGGGATTTAGCTCAGTGGTTCTACCGCCTGTCTCACAAGCTCAAGGTCCCAAGTTCGATCCTTGGTACGAAAAAAATAAAAAGAAAGAAAGAAAAGAACCCTGTGGAAGTAACCACTTTGTTTTCATGTGTATGGCCACTACCTCCACAGTCCTAGTTTCTATCCTTTCACAACTGTCCTAAGACTGGCAGTTTATAGCACACACAATACCCAAGCTCTCTACTGCCCAAGTGTCACTACAAGAAGTTCTCACCCTTTCAACATTCGTTTTTTTACTTTGCCTTCACCTGAATTTTCCTCCACTCTGTCAGAGGCAGAACGTTCTCTCCTCCTTCTAGGCCACTACAGCTTTCTACCAGGACTCTTTCATCCACTCCTGCAAGGCCAGCTCACCCATCCCTTCACATTTGCTCTTTCCTTTCAGCTGTCTTTCTCTCTTCCTTCACAACCTGCTCAGATCTCTAGCCTATGTTCTGACTTCACTTCCTGACTTCTTTTTCTTTCACTAACAAACTCCTTGAAAGAACTGCCTGCCTTCATTCATCTTGGAGGTTATAGTCTGTCTGCCTCACTGGGCTGTAGAGATGTGGCGAGACAAGAGAAAGGTTGTGTGAGAACAGAAGCGAGGGCATTTAACAAGATGCACTCGAATGAATAGGGGCCAGAACGTGTAGGGGTGAGCCCTTCAATGGAAGCTTGGCTACATGGCTTAAAGGCACCATCCTACTTTATGGAAGAATGGTGGGTAAGCTTGGAAAGGCAACAGAATTTCCATAGGCAAAAATAAGAGGAAGGACATTTTTTACATAGGGAAATTCCACTCAACTACCTGGTGATCTCTGCATAGGAAGATTAACCCTTTTGAGTTTACCCATTACATAAGGAGTTTTTTTGTCTTTTTTTTGTTGTTGTTGTTGTTTAAATATGAACTAGCTTAACAGATTGGTTTTAAAAAATGGATTTTAAGGTACGTATGTTATGATGGGATATGATGTTATGATGCATATGACAGTTGGTGTCAAATATTTGAAGAACTTCCATATGAAAATTTTAATTGAGTTACTCAAGAAAGCAGTACTAGCCAGGCACGGTGGCACAAGCCTGTAATCCCAGTACTATGGGAGGCTGAGGCACAAAGACTGCAAGCCGGAGCCCAGCCTGGGCTTAGCAAGACCTTGTATCAACACAAAAAGTAAAAAAGGGCTGGGAATGTAGCTCAGGGCAAAGATACAGTACCACACAAAAAGCAAAGCAAAAGCAAATGCAAAGCAAAACAGGCCAGGTAAGATGGTATGCATCTGTGATTAAGCAGGAGGATCACAAGTTCAAAGCCACAAATAAAAGTTCTGTCACTCCTTTCCTGTGTCCCTTAGAGATTCATCCTCTCATTTTTTAACCAGTCACAAGCGTTGGAGTCCAAAGGCTCAGTCCTAGGCCCTCTTCTTGTTATACAGTCTGCTTAGACATATTTCTCTGGGCCTATGGTTTCACATTGATGATTTCCATTTTTTTTTCCTAGCCCTGATTTTCTCCCCTCTGAGCTACAGACTGGTGTACCTAATTGCTCACTTGCTATACCTTCTTGGTTATCTGAAAGGCACATCAATACCAAAACATGCCTAAAAGCTTAGGTCCTTCCTTTCCCAGCACCCAAGACCAGCACCTCTTCCAGCATCCTTGCCTTAGTACCTCCTCCTCCTCTCAACACCTGAAAATTCAACCCAGTACCATAGTAGTTCTTAGACCATCTGGTTTTAGAATCTTTTTAACATTTAAGAGCTTTTATGTATGTGGGTTAAACTGTAGGGGCAGAAAGAATGTAACATGCTTCCTTCCCCCTCATAAGAGTAACACCGTGGACCCCCCTTTAACAAAAGTTAGGTTAACAAAAGAAAAGCATAGCTGTTTTATTTAATCAAAAATTTACATTAAAAACCCTTCAAAATGAAGATACCTTCCCCAAAAAGTTAAAGATATCATATTACAGTGATACATGCACATCCATGTTTATAGCAGAACTCATAAAAGCTAAATCTGTATGTTCCTCAAAAGATGAATGGATAAAGTGTGGTATTTATACAAAATGGAGTACTACTCAGCCACAAAGAAAGATACATTTGAGTCACCTGTAGAAAAATGTACCTTGAGATAGTGCTAAGTGAAATAAGTCAGATAGAAAAGGTTAAATATCATGATTTTTCTTATATGAGAATATAAATAAAGAACAAAATAAAAGATTAAAGTGTTTGTAAATGGTGAGGGGAGGAGGGGGTGAAGGGAGGGCAGGGACAAGGGGAAAAATGAGAATCAAGACCTATTATGTAAAGGTAGAGAATCCCAATGATGAATGTAATTGTATTGTATACCTAGATTGTACCAATAACCTCAATAAAAAGAAAAAAAAAAAAGATTACAGGAAACAGGAAAGTTGACATTTGCAGATGGGAAGAGGATCTAGGATTGGAGGAAGAGGGGACAGAGAAGAGAGGAAGGGGAAGTAAAAGGATTAAGATGTGATATATACGTACCAACTTCTAATGATTAATGTATTCAATTATGTTTCACAAATATGCAATTAAAAAAAAAAAGAATGAAGACACAAAGCCCCCAGGGAAAACTGTCCCTTTTTATGCTCAGATACTACGAAGAATGAACAGTGTGGAAATGTGATTAGACAAATGGGTATGCCTAATGGTAACTGATGGAGGAGGGAAATCCAACAAGGCCTGTCCAGATGCTTTTGGCTTCTCTCTGTGGCATTCCTTCCTCCTAAGTATAGGGCAAAACCCTTCTGGAATGAGGGTCTTATGATCTAGCAGACAAGGGAGGTTGATTTCTTTATGGCCAGCTCTTACACAGAAAGGGGGGGAAGTTAGAGGAATATTACGTAGACTTTATGACTGGTTTTGAGGGGAAGGGCTCTAATTTTCATGACCTGCCTTGGGGAAAAGAGAATATTAGTTTCTTTGGTTTTCCTTGGAGAAGAAAGGAGAATAGGAGACAGGGCCCTTCCAATGTTCTTCATTCAAAGTATTCAACATGCCAAAGCACTATACTTTTGAGTATCATTTTCCTTTTGTTTCTGTTTTTTGAGATAGGGTCTCCTCTGTAGTTTGGATGTAGTTTGAACTTCCAGCAATCCTCCTGCCTCATCCTCCCCAGTGCTAGGATTACAAGGGCGCGCCACCATGCCCAGTTGTGGAGTACCATTTTCTAAGTCCCAACAACCCATGAGAAATTAAAGCTCAAGAAAAAGAAATTAGGCTAGAAGTGGTGGAGCACGCCTGTAATCCCAGTACTCAGGAGACTGAGGCAGGAGGATCTCTGCGAGTCTGAGGCCAGCCTAGGTGCATACCACACACAAATATACCATATATTAATATATATAGATATATGATATTCTGCCAAAAATGTATACATAAGGAAAAGAAAAACTTGTGTAAATTCTTTAATACTAAATTTAATGAGACACTGTGAGATTAATACAAGTTACCTTTGGCCTCTACAATTACAATAAGTGCTCAAGTGGTGGCCGATAGCTTCCAGACATTTATTAGTACAGTGAACTGCTTAAGTGTGTATAGATGTTTTGGTGCACTCTCCATATACAAATATATATTTATGTGAGTGTGTGTGCACCAAGGATCAAACCCAGGATTGTGTGTGTGTGTGTGTGTGTGTGTGTGTGTGTGTGTGTGTGTGCATGTGTGTGGGGCTGAGGATTAAATTCAAGGCCTCATGCATGGTAAGTCTTCTACCACTGAGCTATACCCCAGTCCAAGCTCAGGAATCCACCCACCCCATACTGGGGATCAAACCAAGGGACTACTAAGCTAAAACCTCAGGCCTTTTTATTTTAAGAAAGAGTCTTGCTAATTTGCCCAGGCAGCCGTCAGCCTCCAGAGTAGGTAGGATTACAGGCATGGACCATTGTACCATTTAAGCTCAGAAAAATTTAAAACATAATATATAAGCACACATTCCATTAATCATTACAGCAATGACATTACTTCAGGCATATAACCTCTGGAAAACTCCACTGTACATTTGTGAAAGAATGAGTGTCAGATGTTCATATGATTGTGAAAATAATTTCAACCTGACAGATACCCTGAAAAGATCTCAAAGACTCCCCAGGGCCCCCACAACACATTTTAAGAACCACTGAAAAGTCATGTTCTGTCAGTTTTACTTCTAAATGTCTCAAATCCTCCAGTTCCTGCCCTTCTTCATTACTTCCTGTCAGCAGCCTAATCCAAGCTCCTGTTTTCTTTCACCTGAACTACTGCATTAGTCTAATATGACTCCCCCAAGTCAGTGGTGGTGAACCTACGGCACATATGCTGCAGTGGGCTGTTTGCTACCACTGAAAGCTCTAAAAGTTTGTCATCATTACCTGAGGTGGTTCACTCTCATCCCTCCGATATGCTCTCCACACTTTGGCCGGAGCAATAATTAAAAAGTGTGTATCTGCACATGTAACACCATCCACTCCCTGTCATGTAAAAACCCGAAAGTGGCTTTTCAATGTTTTCAATATAGGGATTAACAACTTTACCACAGGCCACAAAGCTATGCCCTCTCCATTGAAGTCCTATCTTCTTCCCTCCTCTACTCCCAGCTCTCAAGTCACGGGGACTTCTTTCCATTTCTCAAATCACACTGCTCCTGCCACCAGGCCCCTATCTATGTTGAGCACGCCCTGCCTCCCATCTACACTTCAGGTGGTCACCTAAAGCTTGCGTAGCCCCAAGTTCAGGTGCCATCCCTCAGCTACGCACGTTCACAGCACTACATCTTTGGTCACAGTGACATCAAGACAAGTAAACGTCCATCTTCAGGGACAGCATCCATGCCTTTTTTGCTTCCCATGCTTCCAGCACATAGTACTTTGGTAATAAATGGACAAAATTGCAACTTATGGGAGAGAAATAAAATAACAAGGTAACACAATAAGCATTATAATGGAGATGACTACAGAGGCAAACATTTTCAGCTGACTGAAAACAAACATTTGCTGACTACCAAAAAACCTAAAGTGCAATCAATTATACTACGGCATTAGGAAAGTAGTCCAGGCCTTCCTTTTTTTTTTTTTTTTTTTTTGGAGACGGTTTCACTACGTAGTCCACGCTGGCCTTGAACCCACTTATGCAGCCCTGCCTTAGCCTCCCCAGTGCTGGGATTATAGGCGTGCACCACCAACGCCCAGTGCCCTGGCATTCCTTCTTGGCATCCTCTATGCTTGCTTCCTCCACACGCAGCAGCCCGTCTGGACCTGAAAGATCCATCTGGCTCCCCACAGGAGCATTCTAAAATTCCCCCTCATTCCTGAATACAGAAGTCTTCCATAATCTGTCAAATCCAGCTCAGACAGCTCTTCTCCAGAATGAATTTCCCAGGTCATGCTAGTTAGAAACCATCTCTCCCATTCCTGGCTCTGCCCTCTTCTCTTGCACACCTTCCCCTGCAAACACCTGAATTTCTTGATCTTTTGTTTTTTTTTTTTCCTTTTGGTAGTGCTGAGAATTGAGACTAGGGCCTCACTCATGGTAGGTGAACACTACTACAGCCCCAGCCTCACCTTTTTCTTTTGAAATCATGCCTGGTAAGTGCTCTTTTCTGTGCCTGTAATATCTGCCTCTACTTCATACTCAGAAAATTTCTAGACGTCAGCTCTCATGTTCCCTCAGCTCTGAATACCCTTTCCTTGTGGGCAGCCAGTGACTATCTCTGCTGTATTCCTACCATCCTTACCTTTCCAAAACATGCTCCATTGTCACATTCGTCCTAGCCCAACGGTGAGTATATAAATGCTTGCTGAATGAAGGAAGCTAGGATCTAGGGACTGAGAGGCTATATCGCTCACTTTCTAAATAAACAGAAACTACATTAAAATCTTATATATGGCTCTCTACACAGAGTCCAAATGGCCCAGCATTTAACCACTGCCTCCATACACAAATCACAGTTTCTGCTTCGAGACAAGAGGCTCAGTTACTGCTCCATGTCAATCTTCGCTGATTACAAAGAACAATATTGTCCATAACCCTTATGAAGACTCCGGAAAAGAGACAAGCTGGCAGAGCTTCCCAGGCTCCAGGACACCTATGTTCCAGGGATGCTTGCTCTTTCTCCTCAAACAGCTTAAGTGAAAACAAACCCACCAGTTACTACAAAAATCTGAAATTCATTTATAGCCATTCAGCTTAGCAACACTTTCTACCAACACTTGCTTGGGTTCCAGAAAGTACTCACTGAGGCCAAGTCAGTGACTAACACACATTTCCTGCTACTCCCTTACTCACAAGGTGGTTCAACAGCAGAATCAATGCTTAGGCTTCCTCAAGCTCAGCTAAAGTGCTTTAGAGAGCAGCTCAGGTTAGTGTGCGTCTACTTTAATGGAAAAAGGCAAACTTGGCTTCTGACAGCAGGAGGGGTCTCAACAGCAGGGTAGCAGGTACAACCCTAATGTTTGATAAGGCCAGATTTCCCTCTTAATAAGAATTTCACAATTCAAGAAAAGAGTTTTCTTGCCAAACTACGGGGAAGGGGCTCCAGACTACTACATAATAATAATCTGGTATAATGCACATTCCTGACTTAGGCTCTTTTTCCAGGGAGGCCTGGCAGCTTTCCCACTAGTTAGCTAATTGTATATACTATGTCGACACTCTACCTTTCCCAGACACCCTAGTTGATTCTCTGAGTTTCACCAGCCAGCATCTTCCTAGAAGGATAAGGACTTCTTGGGCATCATACACAAAAGGTTAGAAGTCAAAATTCAAATTCAGATCTGACTCCTAAGTCCCCAGTCTTTTGGGAAAAGAATGGTCAAAAAATAAGTGACTACTCTTCTGGAAGTCTTCAAACAGTTGTTTGAAGGAGATATCTTAGGGATGTTTAAAAGAAATTTAGTCACACTGTTACATCATTACATTGTAAGATCCTTGAGGTCAATTTATTATTCCAGTCATTTCCCTACCCCTTCTCCCCAAATAAAAGCACAGAGGGTTACTCTTAACAGAGTGGTAGATAATATATATATTTGCTGATTATTTAATAAGTATTTGTCAGAATTTTTTAAATGTGAGCAGATAAAATTGATGAGGGAGGGAAACGAAGTAAAATACTCACTGACAGAGAGGTGCCTGCTTCTGGGCTCGGGGGGCTGGTAGATGGTATTTATATCCCCCGCAGACTGGGAAGCCTTGATCCGCACCTGCCTGGACACCCCAGAGTGGGGAGAGGAACTGGTCTGCAAGAGAAGAGGAAAAAGGCTGAACTAGACCTTTAAAGAGCCTATAAGGCCCCTAGCCTTGTCCTAGGACTCCCACACTTTCAGCTTCCTTCATACTTTTAACACATGAGCTCCCTGGCTTTTCCCCAAACCTTATGCCTCAATCTATCTTGGCAATTCGTTATTTGCTTGGTATAGTTTGCCTGGTGTAGCTCTAGTGTTAAATTAGCACCAATACCTGGTGCCTCAGTTTAGTGGGCGATGACTCAGATGTGAAGGAATAACAGGCATTCCTGTAACAATCTGCCAAACAGAAGAGAGCTGTAAGTACTCTCATAAAATTCTCCAGAGAGTTTAGGGAGAATAGCAGGAAATTATTTCAGCAGCAATATCACCTGCCACGAGGTTAAAACAGTGAATGATGGCAATTTCCCTGCCCAACAAAAAATTCTAGTTGTTCAATAAGTGTTTAAAAAGTAGCTTCCCCAATCATAACTGATACCTTAAAGGCAGGGTAAAAAGACTCAATTGGTCCAAAGTACCAAAGGGCTTTTATTGTACATAAATCATCTCTGGATTGTGCTCACCTGGGAAAAGCTATCATAGGCACATTCTGCTGGAGGTCAAAGACCTCAGAACAGAGTCAGTAGCCTTCCTGAACCCACCCCTACTTTGCATCAACCTAGTCAAGTTATCAGGTGAGCACCAGAAAGAAATCCAAGCAACAAAGGGGGGATTTTGCCCTGAGAAAGCTTAAAAATTAATTGGAGGTGAGCAAGTGATGTCAGGATGTGATTATAAATAAGCAAAGCACTACTGAAAATGGAAATGGGAGCCCAGGATTTATCAACAACTTGAGCCAAAGTTCCTACTTG
>NW_022900935.1:49616250-49653103 GCF_012274545.1 Fukomys damarensis | reverse complement strand
AAAAAAAAAAAAAAAAAAAAAAAAAAAAAAAAAGTCCAACCTAAACAATCTCTATATCCTGTCCTTCAGGAAAAAGGCTTTCCCGCTCCCCAGGGCAAGTTCAGCTGCCAAGCAGCCTTCTTCCAGGCTCCCTAAGCCAGACTTTATCACATGCAGGGCTGTCTTGACAAACTGTCTGCTGTAACGGGAAGTAAGAACCAAGGGGAAGTGAGTGTTCTTGCTGAAGCCTCTGATGTGCAATAGCTCTTTGCTCAGAGTCAGAAAGGAAAAAACAGCCAAAGCTACACACAGGGAAGCAAGTTCATAAAGGACAAGGGAGGGCCACAGCTCTGCAGCCACAAAGAGCTACATGACAAGTGTCTTGGAGACACCTGGTTGGATCCAGGGCCTTCCACACAGTGGGAATTCACTGAGTTTTGGCAGCATGACTTTGAAATGTACCAAAGAATATCCTCTCTAAACCCTCAGTTTTAAAGTAAAAAAGCTGAACCAGCAAAAGTAGGTACAACAGCCAACACAAGATTTGTAAAAGAAAAGGCTGAAGTTATGGCAACAGCTTGGAAAGCAGCTCAGGGAAATGAGTGAAGATTTCAGAACAGGGCTTTTCACGTTTTGAATTTTCACATTTAAAAACTCCCTGGAGTCTTGTGAGTGCAGATTCTGATGTGGTAGGTCTAGGTAGGGCAAGGAGCTGTGTTTCTAACAGATGATGCTGGTGCTGCTGGTCCATAATCTACAACGCGATCGGTGAGGTCTCAGGAGGTGAGGCATGCTCCAATTCAGGTAACAGTCCCAACCCTTGCTGCTCATCAAACTGTCTTCATAGCTCCTGAGGTCTCAGGGTAACTACAACAGAATCTCGGTGAATGGGCTCCAAGCACTGCTAATTTTTAAATCTCAAGAGATTATAACATTCAACCACGTTTCAAAGACCTCAATTTGAGGGGATAAAGAATAACATAGTAAACAAAAATGAGGTTGTTATAAGGATTCATAGTATCTTGAACAAGATTCAACATTAAGAAAGAAAGGGGTTAAATGCAACTATATTTAAAAATAATAGAAGACTGTCATGGAGTGAAAGGAGCCTACATGAATGAAGTATGTAGCTACCAGAACATTCTAAATAGAGCAGC
Organism: Fukomys damarensis; assembly: GCF_012274545.1. NCBI lineage: Eukaryota > Metazoa > Chordata > Mammalia > Rodentia > Bathyergidae > Fukomys > Fukomys damarensis. The sequence goes on along the minus strand of NW_022900935.1, from coordinate 49,651,967 downwards.
TAGAAGATGGTATTTGACCACTTTATAGAAACCTCGGTGAAGGCTGGGGATTTAGCTCAGTGGCACCATGCCTGCCTTGCAAGGGTAAGGTCCTGAGTTTGATCCCTGACAAAAACAAAACAAAACAAAACAAAAAAAAAGATGAGCAGTGACCCGGAAGATAGGAGATCAGCAGAAAATTATTGCAAAAGTTGACTCATAAGTGATCTCAAAAGATTTGGTGATAAGACATAAAAGGAACAAATGGATTCAACTAGGGAGAGGGACAAAAGGCGGGACAGGGCTACTTTAGTTTGGTACGTGGAAATGCAAGATAGATGACACACAGGATCTCACCAACAGCATCCCATTTAGTCCCCTGCTTTAATGGTGGTACCAAGAGACATCTGCACAGATCATGGTAGTGATGCTAGTGCAGGTTAATTAAATCCGCATCTTTATTATCCATGACTTCATTTAAAATCATTTGCAAAAATCTGTTTTGAAACCACACAACTTCAGATAAGGCTAAGTTTACAACTTGTTATAAAAATCCTTATTTCCCTTTGTTCTAAAATAAATCCCAGTATTCAAAGGGTTTATCCATGTTGAGAATAGGCTACTAAATCTATGCTATTTATACTTTTAAATTATTTGACAATTTTGATCATATATATGCTTGACTGTCTTTCCTGACTAAAGAGTTGTGACCTTTTACACTATTCACGTATAAAAGTGACCAAAACCCCTTGAAATTTTTGTCTTCCTCAGGATTTTTCCAAGCTCAGTTATCTTTTATACCATAGAAAATAGAACATCTAACAACTTTTCCTCAAGAACATTATACTTTTGGGGGGGGGTACCAGGGATCCAACTCAGGACCTTGTGCTTGCGAGGCAGGCGGTAGCACCACTGAGCTAAATTCCCAGCCCAACATTATACTTTTTGTTCTAATGCTACCCAGCCATGGAGGGTCCTTGGCAAGGTTTCTTAGGGACTAAGGTAATTTTAGGGTTACTTTCCTGGATGGTAACTGACAGGTAAAGGACTACACAGAACACCTGGATTCTAGAGCAGCTCTGCCATCATACACACCCTGCCTTGGCCAGATGAGCCACCCTGTTTACCCCGGTGTACACCGGAGATGACAGATGCCTGCCTTGGACTCCTCAGAGTTGTAAGAATGACTGAGATGAAAGCAATCACCTTTTGAAAATAAGGTGCTATTATTTTATTTTTTGGTACCAGGGATTGAACTCTGAACTCAGGTCCTTCTTGCAAGGCAGGCCACTGAACCACTGAGCTAAATCCCCAGCCCTGGTGTTATTATTTTTAACCATGGAGCAAACAGAAATTACTCTGCTCAACAAGTTTTATCTTCCTATTCTTATCCCATTATTTTAGGAAGGCTAAAAAAAATTATCCTTGACAGTTTGAACTTAAATAGTAGGTAAGATAGTGCCAAAGTCACTGATAGGAAACTTGAGCAGTGGGCAACATTTGGATGAAAACATCAGAAGTTTCCTTTGGTCAGAAAGAATCTGAGGGAACAAAATGGCTGGGTATTTTAGTTTTTATCATATTCAGATACAAGTGACAAAGCAATGTTAAGTTTGAGGTTATGATAGTGGAAAAGTCTGGACTAGAAAGTTATAAGAAGGTCAGGAGCAGAGAGATAAATTGAAGAATTAATTTTATGCATATATTGTTTTTTGGTACCAGGGACTGGACTTGGGACCTTGTGTTCCACTGAGCACAAATTTAAAGGTAAAGTACTACACAGAATTAAATTCCTGGCCCACTTTATGCATATATGTTTAAAAGAAGTCTTTAAATATCAAGGAGAGGGAGAGGGAAAGGGACAGGGAGAGAGGTAGGGGGAGGGGCAAGAGAAGCAGAAGGAGAGGGAGAGGAGGAAGGAGAGGGAAAGGAAGAGAAGCTAAGAGTTGGTGATAGAGGCAGCCAATTAAATATCTTAAATGACAGTAGAAACCAAGGGCAGAGAGACTCTTCACAGAGGCAGGTCTGTGGTTAACAAATGCAGTAATCCCAAGATAAGAACAACACTGAAGTCTAAAACATGGCTTTGGCCATGACTATACCGCGGTTGAGGGATAAAGACAGAAAAGTAATCCAAAAAGAAAAAAGAGACAGACTATTTAATAACAGGAATAAACTGGGTATAATGGCACACATCTGTAATTCCAGCACTTGGAAGGCTGAGGCAGGAGGATTGCCATGAATTACAAGCCAGCCTGTGCTACACAGTGAGCTCAAGTCCAGCATGAACTACACAGTGAGACTACCTCATACACTCCCACAGCACCTGCCCTCCCCACCAAAAAACAGCAAGAAGGAAAGGAATAGGTCGTTACAAAATGTGGATGGGGCAATTACTCAACGTGGAGAAACAAAGTGGCTGACAGCTTTCAGGGGGAACCAAAAACCAGGTAAGGTGGTATCTTGGAGCAGTGTACTTCAAGTGTGATCTCTGGGATGGTGCCAGACCACAAATGTATACTAGTCCCCCACCAGATAAGTACAGAAAGGGAGAATAACTCTTGAAAAACTTTACAGAAATTTGGTAGAGTGCTTCATGTCTATTATTTTAAAATTTTATTTTAGAAGAGTTTAGTTTACTTTTCCGTTTCACTTTTCAGTATTCATACATGTATCTCAAAAAAAAATTTTTTTTAAACTGGCCCATAACAGATTGGAAATTAAAAGAATAAAACTAGTATTTCACCACAGTTAGAGAAGCACTGTTCTGAAAGTGAGGATTCCAGAGCACACAGGATTTTTTTTCATCATAATTCTCTTACATATTTCGAAGCCTGATGTCTATATCCAGTGTGGTAGTGCATGCCTATAATTCCAACACTTGGGAGGCTCAGGCAGGAAGATCAAGAGCTCAAGGCCAGCCTCATCTACATAGTGAGTTCAAGGGCCTACACTACAAACCAAAACCCTATTTAAAAAATTTTTTTGAGCTGGGCGTGGTGGCGCTCACCTGTAATCCCAGCACTCAGGAGGCTGAGACAGAAGGATCGCTGTGAGTTCGAGACCAGCCTGGGCTACATAGTGAGTTCCAGGTAAGTCTCAACTACATAGTGAGACCCTGTCTCAAAAAAAAAAAAAAAAAAAAAATCCCATCCAAAAAAAAAAAACAAAAACAAAAATTTTTTTTGAGATCTAAGTGAGGAAGAGAAGATATTATTGCCACTGTTAGTCTTAAATGCAAACCTTTGTCTGTAGTAGGGCTTGAACCTCAGGGCCTTGTACATGTTAGGCAAGTACCACTGAGCTACATTCCCAGCATAAATGCAAATCTTTACAAATGCAAAAAAATGGAAGCAGTTTAAGTGTACCAACAGTAGCAAAATATGGCTATATAATAAATCTGAAGTCAGGCACAGTGGTGCATGCCTGTAAACCCAGCACTGAGGAGGCAGAGGTAGGAAGATAGCCATGAGTTCAAGGCCAGCCTGGACTATATATTGAGTTCAAAGCCAGCCTGAAATACAAAGCAAGAGCCTATATTTAAAAAAAAAAAATCCACTTCAAGAGAATTATGCATCCTTAAAAATTATAGTTATGAAGATCTATGTATATAGAAAAGGTTTTTTTTTGTGGTTTTTTTGTGGTACCAGTGATCAAACACAGCATTTCATGAGCTAGGCAAATGCTCTATCACAGAGCTACATTCTCAGCCCTTTTAACTTATTTTTTATTGTAGAAGCAGAGTCTCAATAAGTTGCCCAGGCTTGCTTGAACTTGTCATCCTCCTACCTCAGCCTTCTGCATAGCTGGAATTACAGGTTACATTACCATGCCCAGTTAATGACAATGTTAAGCAAAAAAATAAATTAGAAAATTGCATGAATACCAGGAAAACATTTATATAAGGTACATATTCAATATGACCAAAGACTAGAAAGGCATAAGAACCGCATATATCAATAAATGTATTATAGTAATAGGATTATGTAAAATAGCCTTCTTTTTTTTAATTTTAAAAAACTTATATTGACTTTATTATAATTTCTTAAAACATAGCTCCATAGCTCCTTAAAAAGAGAGGGATTGCATCTGCCCTGCAAGCTCAAGGTCTTGAGATCAATCCCAAGTACCAAAAAAAAAGAGAGAGAGAGAGGCATCGACATGCCATTTGTCTTATGCAAGGCCATGAAGGTCAGACCTCAGCTGGTCATCTTTCAAACAGCTCTGGGTGCTGCAGCAATATCTGCAGCCAGGTGCATTTTAGTCATTAGAACACTGGTGTAAAGAACCAGTTGTCTATAATTTCTTATCAGGTGATCAGGAGAGTGAAGGGATCACAATCACATCAGAGGTGCTAGCTCCCAGTCAAGTCATCATTAAACCAAACTCCAATTCCCATTTCTTGTCTAGGGAAGAAGGGTGTTGAAAATGATCTCTGCTTCACTCTTGCCAACAATTCAAGAAGCACTCACTATGTTTTAGTGAACAAATGAGGAAGGATTTCCAAAATAATGATCTAGCTCTTGATTTGGGGAGTTTATAATCCTTTGGAGTAAAACTTATAAATGTGCAACTAGAAGGAACTACTATATAACTTACAAAGTAGTGTACAAATTATAACCAATGACTGAAGGAATAAGGAATAATCAAAATGGCCTCAGTCAAAAACGCTGAACAAATTGTAGTAAGTAAAAGATCCTAAAAAAAGGTGATAACCCAGCCAGGGATTTAGCTCAGCGGTTCAGTGGCCTGCCTTGCAAACACAAGGACCTGAGTTTGATCCTCAGTACCCCCCCCCCAAAAAAAAAAACCATAAAAAAGGTGATAACCATGGACTAACAAAGAGGAAAAACCATGGGCTGCAGAGTAGGGGGTGTATGCTAAGGACTGTGGGAAGACAAGAATGGGGAGCTAAAAGTAGAAACAGTCAATGGTGAACCTTGGAAGCTAGATTAAATTATATCTTACATGATAGGCAGTAAAGGACTGTATCGAGTAGGAGGGTAACAGGACAGAATTTAAATGATAAAGTGTGTCTTTTACTTCAGAATATTTCCTAAGATATCCAGAAGATACACTGGGATCAAGAAGAGCATTCCTTGTGCACAGGGACAATTCTGTAATATTGAAGGTGATCTGCTTTATTCTATGTTTTCTTAACTACATTTTCTTATTCTCCCCCAATCAATGACAGTCTAGCCCCTCAAGTCTCTTTACAAATAATGGTCATCATGAGTACCATTCCACCTAAATGCTTTCCTGGTATGTTATGCCCATAGTTCTCATCAGCATGTCAGTTGTGCACACAGTCAACTGTCTGCAAGTATAATGAAAGCAAAGAAGACCTTAAGAAACATTCATCTGGAGAAACTGGTATGGAAATCAGTGATTGAAAGGCAGATGCAGGTGGGCATGTGTTGTACCCCTGTAACCTCAGCACTCAGGAGCCTCAGGCAGGAAGATCACAAGTACAAGGCTAGATGCGCTACAGAGTGAGTTCAACGCCAGCCTGAACTACATAGCAAGACTCTGTCTCAAAAAACCAAAACCAAACCAAACAAAACAAACCCTGATAGACTAAGATTGCAAGTCTTCTTTTGAAAAGTATATCCCCAGCGACCATACAGCAGAGGAAATTATATAAGAGATAATTCCCCCTTTTGACAGCTCCCATAGATTGCCTGCCATTTGGTAAGGCAGCAGCCTTTCAGCCCATGACCTTTTTTTCTCTTGAATAGAAAGAAAAGTCTGTTTCCTACAGTGTCCCAAAGGAAAGGCAAGGTTGCTGAGTTATGGGAGTTGGGTTCACAAAGCATGATAGTCTCATATCCTTTGCCGAATAGCACCCCTACACTAATCAAATCTTTCTTGGTGGGGTCAAAATCTAATTGAAAAAACATAAATATAGAGAAAAAGAATTTTCTCCTTTATCATAAAGTGTTTTCCTGCCTCCCACACTACTAGCCCAATCATCATCAGTGGTAACTTTGACACTGACAATCTTGCTTTCAGTGAAATCAAATGCAGAATGAAAGCGAATGCTGGCCACTGACACAGTGAGCTAGGTTCCACTTAGGCTCTCACTTTGGCAGTGGCTAAGGAACACAGAATTCTGACAAGGAAGCAAAGCAGTTCTGGAGGAAAGCAAGCTTCACCTTTGTTCACCAGGCCATGACAGCAACTACTTACATGGTTTCTGTCCTGGGACAGCAGCAATATCCTAAGGCTTTTCATGCTTGAGCTTCTATCCAAAATATCAATTGCTTTATCGAGATCATCTTGGTTTTTCAGCAGGATGGAGAGCTGTGACACAGGACAGAGAAAAAGGAAATTATAAACTACAAATCTATCTCAGTGCTTCAGTTTGCAATAATAAACAAAAACTAAATTTAGAGAAAACAATCTCATTGGATACTACTGGGTCTTAAAAGATCTAGCTGAAATCACAGAGATTTCTTTCTCTAAGAATATAACTCAATAATTTTTAGTCACTTTATGAAGTTGTGCAGTCATCGTCACAACTCAGTTTTCAAAGCCTGCCATTACTCCTGAACTATCTCTTGTTGTACCCATTTACATCACTCCCCCTCTTTCTACCTCCAGCCCCAGGAAGCCACTGATCTACTTTCTGTCTCTATAGATTTGCCTTTTCTGGACATTTAATATAAATGGAATCAGACAATTCATACATATTCAACTTAATTCAAAGACTCACAGTCTTCTGCATCTACCTTCTTTTACTTAAATGATTTTTGTTCATCCACTGCTGTAGCACATCTCATTACTCTGTTTGAGACAATTTCTGAGAACAGCTTCCTCTCTGAAAAAAAAATACTGTCTACTCCAAAGCTTCAAATCCTAAACAGCCACATCTCCATACTTCATTCCAAAGTAAGCAGTATAATCCCCACCCTCAACCCCAGTCTCCAATTGTGCTGACGTCAAAAGAGCAAGCAGGAAAGGCAGAGGAGAGGTAGGGGGATGGGCAAGGGATGAAAACTTATTCAAATAAGAGCACAAATTTAGAGCACAGAGCAACACTAAATATCTTAATGTTTAATGACAAAGAATCAGACTGAAAACCATCTCCTCCATTTTTATTCCACTCAATTATTAAAGAGAAAATTAGGCACTGATACAGTAAGTCTCATTCACTATTAAAGCAGAGAATGTTATGGACACATGGTATTAAAAGATGCAAAAGCATGTTTTGCCTAGGACCTAACAGATTTTATAACTTCTACATTTTTGATGAAAATAAAACCAAAGCAAAAGTTCATATTAATTCAGTTTATAATTTATAATACAATGAGATGAAAGAATTCTAAATCTTAAACTAGGAAAAAACAAATAGTAAGACTAGTCTTTGAGGACCAGGGAGTTTAGCACAGTAGTGCTGCTGCCTGCCTTGTAAGCACAAGGTCACAAGTTCAATTCCCCCCACAAAAGAATAGTATTTGGAACAAAATTTCAGAGCCAGTTATGTTGGCTCCTGCCTATAATCCCAGCAACTTGGGAGGCTGAGACAGGAGGACTGCTTTGAGTTCAAGGCCAGTCTGGACTACATGTTGAGTTCAAGGCAGGCCTGAACTACATAATGAGACCCTCTCTCAAAAAAATAAAAGATAAAAATAAAATAAATAAAACTTCAGCTGGGCATGGTGGCACCAAATGTAATACCAGCTACTCAGGAGAATGAGGCAGGAGGATGCAAGTTTGAAGCCAGTCTGCAACTTAGAGATACCCTATCTCAAAATAAAGTAGAAAGGGGCTGAGAATGTAGTTCAGTGATTACATAGGCCCTATGTTCAATCCCCAGTATCAAAAAATAAATGAACAAATGAATGAATAAAGAAAAAAATGAAATAAAACACAATCTAGCTGGGTGTGGTGGTATATGCGTAACCCCAGCTACTTGGGAGACTGAGATTTAAAGACTGAGTCCAGCCTAGCTTAGTGAGACTGTCTCAAAATAAATATAAAAAGGACTGGAGATATAGCTCGTTGGTAGAGCTCTTGCTTAGCATGTGCAAGGCCTGAATTCAATCCCCAGCACAGGAAAACAAAATCTCAAAACTACTCATGGGAGAGGATTTTTTATTATGATTTTGCAAATCATAATACTACAAAAGAATTCCTTCCTAGGTGACTGAGTGACACTCAAAATAGGAATAACTAAGATCTGTTCTTCAGGGTGAGGTAAAGAAATCACTGAAACAGTTGTTAACTTTCAAAGAACTAAGATATAATTTTGCAAATGTATAAAGAGGCTGGTATATAGAATACATAAAAAACTCAATCAATTCAACAATAAAAAGATAAATAATCTCCCAGGCATGGTGAAACAGGCTTGTAATTCTATCACTCTGGGAAATTGAGGCAGGAGTCAGTTTAAGTCCAGTCTGGGCTATTACGCATGATCTTATCTCAAAATAAAATTTTAAAAGACCTGAAGATGTAGCTCAGTGTGAAAACCTTGGGTTCAATTCCCAGTACTGCGGAGGAAAAAATCCAACTTTTAAAATGGGTAAGGGCCAGGTCTAGTGGTGTACATCTGTAATTCTAGCATTCCAGGAGGCTGAGACAGGAGGATATTAAGCTCAACCTCTGCCTGGACAACTTAGTGATTTAATGAGACCCTGTCTCAAAATAAAAAATAAAAGCACATGAAAAGATGTTCAACATTACTAGTCATTAGAAAAATACAAATCAAAACCACAATGACATACCATTCCCCAGCCACCAGCATGGCTATTAAACAGAAGGGTCTGGGCGTGTAGTTCAGTGGCAGATCTCTTACCTAGCACGTAAAGGGCCCTTGGTCTGATCCTCAGAAACAAATACAAACAATCAAATCGAAAAAAGAAAAGAAGAGAAAAGAGCAAGTGTTGCTGAGAATGGTGGAGAAATCACAACTCTTAAACATTGCTAGTAGGAATGTACAGTAATAGTGCAGCCATTACAAAAAAGTTTGGGCAGTCAAAGAAAAATTAGACTAGCCATGTAACCGAGCAATTTCATTTATACATATATTTGCAAACTGAAAAAGATATGTAAAACTTGTACAAAAATGTTTATCATGTCATTATCCATAACTGGAAACAACAAGTGTCCATCAGCATTAATGGATACACAAAAAGTGGTACATCTGTGGAGTTGAATATTTATTATTTAGCCTAAGAACAATAAAGTCTTTTTTGTTGTTGTTGTTGGTACTGGGGATCAAACTCCAGACCTTGCACTTGTGAGGCAGGCAACAGAACCACAGAGTTAAATCCCAGTCCAGGAACAATAAAGTCTTGATACATACTACAGTGTGGATGACCTTTGAAAGAAGCCACAAACAAAAGGCCACATAAGTGTATCATACCACTTATACAAAATATTCAGAATAAGAAAATCAAAGACAGAAAATAAGTGGTTGCTAAAAGCTGAGGAAGAAGAGAATAGGGAATGACTACTAATGAGTACAGTTTCTCTCTAGGGTGATAAAAATGTTTTGGCTTAGCTGATGGTATTGGTTGCATAACTATGAATATAATAAAAACCAATGAATTGTATATTTAAGAGAGTGAACTAAATGCTAAGTGAATTCTATCTCAATAAAATGTATTATTAAAAATAAAAATTAAATAAAACATCAATAGATTTTTCATTTGAACTCCTCAAATCCTGGTGCGGCAGAGTTTAAATAAAGGGCAAAGAAAAGAAAGGAATTAGGGAATTTTAAATTATATAGCAAGCCAAGCATGGTGTCACACATTTGTAATCACAGCACTTGGGAGGCTGAGCCAGGAGGATCACTGAGTTCAAGGTCAGCTTGAACTACATAGTGAAACCCTGTCTCAAAAACAAAAACAAACAAAAAAATGAAGTCAGTTCCTGCTCACTGATACCAGTATAATATGCAAAGTATGGATATCTGGAATTGGGTGGGGGGAGGGGGGAGGAACTGAACCCAGGCCTTTCCACTGAGCTACATACCCAGCCCTTTTTTTATGACAGGATCTTGCTAAGTTGCTAAGTTGCCTAGGTTGGGCTCAAACTTTTGATCATGGCTCAGCCTCACAGAGTACCAGGATAACAGATGTGTGCCTCCATGACTGGCTAGTTTATGTATCTCAAAATATCTGCACCTGTATTATTACTGACTCCTAGCTTTTCGTTGCTGTTGCTTTTCCCAATACCAGGGGTTGAACAGGACTTTGCGCTTGCCAGGCAGGTGTGACACCACCAAGCAACAATCCCAGCTGTGCAACTGTATTAACTTCAGAGTTAGTGATTTATTTTTGAAAACTGCCATACTTCTAAAATTTATTTTAAAAGCCCAAAAGATCAGACTGTCTCATAGTATACTCAATTGCATTTGTATGTTTCTTTAGAAGGGGCTCTCAGCACCTGCAGATTTCAACCCTAAACTAAAAAAAAAATTTTTCTTTTTTGTGTGGTGAGGATCAAACCCACGACTTAGCATATAATAGCCAAGAGCTCTGTCATCGAGTTACATGCTCAGCTCTTTTTATTTCATTTTTGTTTGTGTGTTTGTTTTATAGTAAGATTGAACCTGGGGGGTGGTGGTCTAGCCCTGAGCTACATTCCCAGTCCTTTTTATTTTTACATTTTGGAGACAGGCAACTCGCTGAGTTGCTCAGGCCAACTTCAACTTGTGGTCTTCCTGCCCTAGCCTCATAAGTAGCTGAGAGTATAGGTGAGTGCCAATGCAGTCGGCTCTAAACCATGAAGAAAATCTCTAACTCTTCAACAAATATAACTACACAGTGAGGAAGTGACTGTCAAAGAGCCATGAGCCTGCCAAGTTTATCTTGCCCACCAACTCGACTCCCTCAAATCCCCATTACTCTGCACCACCCACCACTCTTACCTCATTGTTCATATAATGCAGATCAAGGGGTTGCCCAAATACTGTTGCCACCTTGTGTGCCACATCTTCATATCTCACAGGCCGGCTGAATGCTATAATTCTGAAAAGAACATGAGAGTTGGTGAACTGTATACTTGTATACTTAAAACAGTGTTTAGAAAGCAGTAGCCTGAGTATCCTTTCCCTTTCTAACATAAGATTATGTTTTGTTTTATTTTATTCAGCTTGCCTTTCTCTTCATTGCTTCTTTTTCTTCTCTTTTCTACTTTACCCTTCTGCCCTTCATGTGAACCTCTCTCAGGTCTGACAATAGTGCTCACGACCACTGTTCATTCCCAACCATCCAATCCACTATGTTAGCTTGGATGTTTCAGCCAGTGGCAGTGTGTATCCCAGCAGGCCACTAGATTTAAACACTATGTTTCAAATATTCTTGTTAGGAAATAAGCTAGAAAACCTAGAAATCAAAGCAGCAGCCTTGAATACATCATCTCAACTTCTAAGTTACTCAACTCCAAGATCTGAAAGGTCTTTTCCAGCGTCCATTTTTGAGATGCCACAGGAATATCAATACAGTACTGATTATTCTCAGAATTGAGATTCACATCATGGGAATTCCCCTTGCACTGATGATATGTTTGATCAGTTTTCTTCTCTTTTCTTCACTGTACTAGGGATTGAACCCAGGGCTTTTGTATTGAGCTATATTCTCAGCTCTTTTTAAAAATCTAAGATAGGATCTTGCTAATTTTCCCAGGCTGGGCTCAAACTTAATCTTCATGCCTCAGCCCACCACGTAGCTGGTATTATAGGCAGGTGCTAACGTGCCTGACCAGATCAGCATTTTTTAAGCCATTGTCATATCTGGGCAGGTAAGTAATGTTGATATTGAAGCTTTTCTGTAGAGATTCGTTAGGTCAGTTCAAAAAATAATTTCTATACATACAAAGCTGAGTAAGAACGAGCAAAGAGATATTAAAATGATTTGCTATTAAATATCCCAGAAAAATGTAAAAAGTGGGGATAGATAAACCAATATTGGCTAAATGTTGATAATGTAGAAGATAGGTGACAAATTCACAGGTGTTCAGTATAATATTCTATTTACGTTCATGCATGTTGGAAATTTTCATAATAAAAGGGCTTTTTCCTCCCTTCCCAAAGGTACAAGATCCCAATGATGAATGTAACTTTACTGTATACCTAAAATGTACCAATAAACTCAATGAGAGAAAAAATATTAGTGAAAAATAAATAAATAAAAGGGCTTTTTGTTTGTTTTGGTGGTACTGGGAATTGAACTCCTGACCTTTGCAATGAACTACTTTTTTAATGTTTTACTGAGACAGTTTTGCTAACTCAATAAATTACGTAGGGCAGGCTCAAACTTAAAATCTTCCTCCCTTAGTCTCTCAGAGTGCTGAGTTACAGGAATGTATCACCACATCTGGCAATAATTAAACGTTTTAATCTATGCATTAGGCTTAATTATATAGGATTGCTGATGGTCAACTGTTTCTGATACACAAAGGTAGCAATTTCATAAGGGGTCCAACCTAGTATCCTAGAACCTGAATAATAAAAATAAACAAAGAGATAAATGGAACAGAAGAGAATGTCACACACACACACGCAAACACACAAAATATAGATTAAAAAAAATAATCATGCCAGGCATGGTGGCACATGCCTATAATCCAGCACAGGGAGGACTGCCACAAGTTCAAGGCCAGCCTGAACTACACAGTGAGACCCTATCTCCAAAAACCAAAACCAAATCAAACAAAACAATAAAAACAAAAATCTTGGCCAGCTATGGTGGTATGTGACTATAATCCTCATTACTCAGAAGGCAGAAGTAGGAGGATGGCCTGAACCTAAGAACTCAAGACCACCAGGAGCAACACAGTGAGTGAGATTCTACCTTTAAAAAAATATGTTACAGTAGAAAATGTCTTCCTAAATATAATATAAACAAAAATCAAGAAGATAGGCTTGACAACAAAAATTTAAACTTTTGACGGATAAATAAACCATCAAGGAAGATCTTTAAAAAGTATATCAAACTTGGAGAAAATACTTAACGAAAATCATTAAAAAGACAAAAATCCTTCACAGAAAAAGGGACAATTTACAGAAGAATTATGAATATACACATGAAAAATTACTCCATGATTAGGACACTGCATATTAAAACAATCTCCATCCCAGTATGCCTCAGCAGGATGAAATCAGCCTTGTGAGGTAACAGCAGCATACAGCTATGTGCTCTACACTGCTTGCCCTCCTCCACAATGACAGGAAGAATTGTGTGGTTCCTTCACATCTTCCCTGCTCCCCACAGAGTGGGAAGTGGTATAACTAGAGGAAGAAGCCATAAACCATAAGAAAAGAAGGATCTAAACTAGTGGATTTTAATAAAACATGACAAGATAATTCTTTATTGCTTCTCTCTATGCTAGGCTGGATCAAATCAACAAGCAGTATGAAAACCTTTATCATCTAGAACTGTGTTATCCAATTTGGCAGCCACTAGCCATATGGTTCCATTTAAATTAATTAAATTTAAATTTGAAATTGTTCCCTTAGTCTCACTAGCCACACATGAAAGACACACTAGCTGTGTTTTCATGTAGGTTAAAAAAAAAAAAAAAAAAAAAAAAAGCTTTTTGAGAAATAAAAAAAAAAAAAAAAAAAAAAAAAAGGCCTTTCTGGATAAAACACAAGTCCACTCCAGATGTTCCTAGCACAATCCTAGAAAAGAATCAGGCTTAGAGATTTATTATCATGTATTTGGTCTGTCAATGAGCCATTCAAAACCCCTAAAAGCTACCTGTTAGTTGACTGAGATCAGAAGTCAGAACTTCCATGAAAAATCAAATTAACACTAATACAATTGCAATGGGGGAACCTCAATAACCTACTGCTACAAATAGATCAACTAGACACAGAAATATCAAAACTGAACCAAACATTTATTTATTTATTTATTTATTTATATACCAGGAATCAAACTCGGGTCCTCGTGCTTGTGAGGCCACTGAGCTAAATTCCCGGCCCCCAAACTTTTCAACAAATGGACTCAGCAGATGTCTACAGAGTGCTCCATCACAACATCAGAATACATTTTTTTCAGCTGCACATGAGAAGTTCTCCAAAACAGACCACATACTAGCTCACAAAACATGCTTATGTAAATAAATGCAAAGGAACTGAAATTATCTCATTAATATTATTAATCCAAGTGTATGAAAATGGAAATCAATGTTGAAAGAAGCCACAAACACATGAAAATTAACACCCTCTTGAACAACCAATGGATCACAGACAAAATTTAAAAAGAAATTAGTTTCTACAATGAAATAATAATGCAAACACAATATACTGGAACTTACGGGGTGCAATGAAACCAGTCCTATAAGAGAAATTTATAGCAATGAATTCACATATCAGAAAAACAAACCGAGATCAAACAAACAACTTAATGTTAACCTTAAACTTCTAGAAAAAGAGCAAGTCAAGCCCAAAGCTCATACAAGGAAGGAAATTATAAAGATCACAGCAGAAATTAATACAATGGAGACTAAGAAAACAATACAAAGAATCAATGAATCAAAGAGTTGGTTCTTTAAAAGATTAAATAAAATTGACAAACCCTTAGCCTACCTTATCAAAAAAAAGAGACTTAAATCCAGGCAATTAGGAATGAAAAGGGTGAAATCACAACAGGTCCTGCAGAAATCCAGAAGATCATCAATAACTACTTTGAGAAACTGTATTATAATAAGGTGGAAAATACAGAAGAAATGGACTGATTCCTAGATACATATGAATTACCAAAGGTGAATCAGGAAGATATAAAAATTCTAAATAACCCAGTACTAGTCAATGAAATTGAAGATGTAATTAAAAACCTACCAACAAAGAAAAGCCCAGGCCTTGATGGATTTACTGCTGAATTCTACAAGAAATTTAGAGAAGATCTAATGACTCTACTTCTCAAACTCTTTAATGAAGTCAAAAGGAAAGCAATACTCCCAAATTCATTCCTGGAAGCAAGAATTACCCAGATACCAAAAACCAAAAAAGGAAGAAAAGAGAACTACAGGCCAATCTTCCTGATGAATATGGATGTAAAAATCCTTAATGAGATACTGGCAAACAGAATACAGCAAATTATCAAGAACATTACATACTATGACCAAGTAGGATTCATCCCTGGGATGCAAGGATGGCTCAACAAATGCAAATCAGTAAATGTAATACACCATATTAACAGAGCCACGGACAAAAACCGTATGATCATCTCAACAGATGGACAATACGCATGTGACAAAGTCCAATACCCATTCATGATAAAACCCCTACAGAAAATTGGAATAGATGATCTTTATCTCAATCTGATAAAAGCCATCTATGACAAACAAACAAGCCAACTTCATATTAAATGGACAAACACTGAAAGCACATTCACTCTAAAATCAGGAACAAGACAAGGATGTCCACTGTTACCACTCTTATTCAAATAGTTCTGGAAACATTAGCCAGAGCAATGCGTCAAGAAAAAGAAATAAAAGGAATATAAATAGGAAAAAACTATTATTAGTTCAGAAGACATGATACACAGAAGACCCCCAAAACGCCTATAATCCCAGCACTCGGGAGGCAGAGGCAAGAAGATCATCTTGAGCTCAAGGCTAACATGGGCTACATAGGGAGTTCAGGGCCAGCCTGAACTAGAAAGCAAGGCTGTCTCAAAAACAAAACAAAACAAAACAAAACCACCAACAAAAGATCAATAGCATCCCTGTACACAAATAACAAACTCACTGAGAGAGAAATTAGGAAAACAACACCTGTTAGGGCTGGGGATTTAGCTCAGTAGTTCCGCCACCTGCCTTGCAAGTACAAGTCCTGAGTTCGATCCCTGGTACCAAAAATACATAAATAAATAAATAAAAATGTAAAAAAAACCAAAACACCTTTTACAATAGCACCAAGCCAAAAAAAGAAGAAATACTTAGCAATCAGTCTAACAAAGAAAGTAAAAGATCTTTACATTGAAAAAGGAGATTGAAGAGGATATCAGAAAATGGAAAAAAAAAATCCCTTATTCTTAGGTAGGAAGAACCAATATAGAGAAAATGGCCATACTTTCAAAACTGCTATACAAATTTAATGTAATACCAACCAAAATAACAGCAGCATATCTCACAGAATTAGAGAAAACAATCCTAAAATTCATTTGGAACCAGAAGAGACCTAGAACAGAAAAGGCAATTCTGGGCAAAAGTAGAGAGCATCACAATTCCTGACTTGAAATTATACTACACAGCTACTGCGGTAAAAACAGCATGCTAGTGGCAAAAAAAAAAAAAAAAACAGAAACAAAAACAAAACAGACCGGAGGATCAATGGAATAGACCAGAAGATGCAGAAACAACTCCAAACACACTCAGCCACCTCATCTTTGACAAAAGAGCCAAACACCTTTACTGGAAGAAAGCCTCTTTAATAAATGGTGCTGGAAAAACTGACTTTCCATATGCCAAAAACTAAAACTAGACCCATATCTCTCACAATGTACTACACTAAAATTGAAATGGATCAAAGATCTAAATATTAAAACAGAAACACTAAATCTTCTGGAAGATAGTCTAAGTAGAACTCTTTACGACATTGGTGGGCCGGGGACTTAGCTCAGTGGTTCTGCTGCCTGCCTCGCAAGTGCAAGGTCCCGAGTTCGATCTCTGGTACTTAAAAAAAAAAAAAAAAAGACACTGTTGTAAGCAAAGATTTTATGAACAAAATCCTGATCCCACAGGAAATATCACAAAGAATCAACAACTGGGATCCCATCTTATTAAAAAGCTTTGCACAGCAAGAGAAGCCACCAACAGAGTGAATAGACAATCCACAATGTGGGAAAAAAATTTTTGTAGCTGTTCTTCAGACAAAGAACTGATATCTAGAATATATAAAGAACTCAAAAAAAAAAAAAAAAAAAAAACCACAAATCAGACCCCCCCCAAATTTAAAGACCCAATCCAAAAATTGGCATCTAAAATGAATACACTTCTCAGATATAGTAGAAACAGCAAATAAATATATGAAAAAATGTTCAACATCACTGGTCATTTGAGAGATGCAAATTAAAATAATGCTGAGATTCCATCTCATTCCAGAAAGAATAGCTATTATCAAGAAATAAACCAATAACAAATGCTGACAGGACTGTGGAGAAAAAGGAATCCTTCAAATGTAGACTGGTGCAACCAATGTGGAAATCAGTGTGGAGATGGCTCAGAAAACTAAAGCCACAGGTTCCATTTGACCCAGCTTTTTCCTTTCTTGGTATCTTCCTGAAAAGATTAAAAGCATCATACCACAGCGAAATATGCACACCCATGTTTATAGCAGCATACTTTGTAATAGCTAAATCTTGGAAACAGCCCAAATGCCCATGAACCAATGAATGGATAAAGATGTGTTTTTGTTTTTTTGCCACAAAGAAGGATAAGCTTGAGACATTTTTAAATAAATGGATGTACCTTGAAACCATACACTTAAGTGAAATAAATTGGATACACTTGTTTAAATACCACACTGTTTCTCTGATGTAAGAAAATGAAAATGTAAGGACAAAAATGTATAACAGATATTGGGAAATGGGAAGAAAATATCAAACTTGAAGAGGAACAAGGGTGAGGGGAAAGGAAAGGAAGAGACAAGAAAAAAATGTGAATAGAAGAAAAAATGGAAACAAAGCTTTTTTAAATAAGGAGGGGAAGAGAGGTTGAATGGAGGGGAGGGGAATGGGAAAAAAGAAGCAAGACATATCATTATAGGTACAAATTTCTTGTGATGAATGTTATCATTATGTATATCTAAAATGTATCAATTAAAAAAAAAAGAAGTTAAAAAAAAAAAGAAATCAGAACTTTCAGATTTGGTAGGAGTCAAACTGTTGCTCTTTTTTTTTCTTTTTGGTACCTGGGATTGAACTTGGGTCCTTGGCGCTTGCAAGGCAGGCCACCAAACTGCTGAGCTAAATCCCCGTCCCCTTGTTAGTCTTATTGACTAAAACACATTTTTATGGTACTGGGGATAGAACTCAGAACCTTGTGCTTGCAAGGCAGGAGGCAGCACCACTGAGCTAAATCCCTGGCCCAGTAACAGACATTTTTTGAGTGATGTTTAAAAGAAGGATTTAAACCTGGAACCACTACCCTATCAGTGTCCTGCCATAAAGGACAGAGATCTTAATCTATAATGCCTCTGTGGGTCCCAGTGGCTGAGGGTGGAGGGTCAGGGATATTCTGGTCCTTACCCTCTTAAAACAAAGACAAAATCCGCCCACTGGAATGGATACCTGGCATGAATGAATGAGAAAAGTCACTACTTATCTCTTTTTCTGTAAATCCTAATTCTGTAAAAAGTGTGTATTTTGAAAGATACTGCTCACATTCCCCATAAAAAATGAAGAAAGCCCACAAGGACATTCTCTATAAAACCCTAGGACATAAAATACATGAAAACTAGAGCTCTCTGGCACAGAACAGCTTGAACTTGGCTTCCTGATACCAACTTTCTAAAGTTCTCAGCAGTTCCACACATAGTACACAAACGGTGAAACGCCACAGCTCCTGAAAACAGATCCATAAAAAGAGAATGCACAGTTTTCAAAATCCTGATACCAACATTCTTTCACTCAGGCCTTCAGAAGGCCATTCCTGTCTGACCACCTTAAATATTTGTGGTTTCAATCTGGCAGCTTCTCTGAAACCAAACACATACACTTTCTCAGTGTAAATTCACTCACTGTAACTGCATACCACTTTAGCAACAGAAAATTTAGAAGAGTTTAACTGAATAATTAGGCTTCAACACAATGGAGCTTTTCATTTCATATCTACTTCTAACAGTTCTCTGCTACTCCAATTTGGCCATCCTTCCAAAACCCATTCAATCAGAAAGTGTGAAAAGCAGCAATGATGAAGTAGCAATTTAATTTCCTTGTTTCTGCCAGGATGCAAGCTGAGAGCTGTGGACAGAGCTCAGAAGACTTTCCTCCTTCTAGACTTGGAATAGTCCTAGAACCCACAAGGGAGCAGCAGGACCCTGGTTCCACAGACCACACTTTCCACAACGTTTCTAACAGACAGCCTCTAACAACCTTGCAGGCTTGTGAATGGATCTTTAAAAAAGCAAACAGCACCAGCCCGCCATCTCATATGGAGCTAGCTTTAAAGTGGGTCGAAAGATGCCAGCTGCAGAGCTCTCCCAGAATGAAGAACATGTTGGAGGTACTAAGGTCCTACAGTGGGACTCTCAAAGTTGAAGACCTTCTCATAAGCACACTCTTCACCTCTCCAAACACTCAAAGCAAAGGGAAAGAGTGGGGACAGCAACAGGAAGAAGAGGCAAAGAGTGGGAAACTAATGCTAAGAGGCACCCTTAGGTACACATAGGCCACACACATAAACATACAAGGTTCTGTGACCAGAGTCCTGTATTCCTTTTAATCCTTTTCCTTCAGACAACTGAGAAATTAAATTGAGTCACATTAGGGGCATGGATTTAGCTCAGTGGTTCCACCTCCCGTCTCCCAAGTCAAGGTCCTGAGTTTAAACCTGATAACAAAAAAAAAAAAAAAAAAAAAATGGAGTCACATTTTTCTCCATTGAGAATTTCTACTTGGCTTCCCACATAAAATGATGATGATGATAACTACAATGTTCGTGACTGGCCAGGTATAGTGGTGCACGCACTTTAGAGGCTGAGGCAGGAGGATTGCCAAAAGTTTGAGGCCAGGCTGGGTACATCGTGAATTCAAGGCCAGCCTGAACTACACAGTGAGACCCTGTCTTCAAAACAAAACAAAAGGCTGGGGATTTAGTTCAGTGGTGCCGCCGCCTGCCTTGCAAGCACAAAGACCCAAGTTCAATCCATGATACCAAAAAAAAAAAAAAAAAAAAAAATTCATGATAAAGAAGAGTTTTATAACATTATTTTTATTGTACTAATGTGATAACATTTAGAATATAAACTGAAAACTTCCTCTGTGTCCTCAAAAGATCAAACTTCAAAACTGATAAACTTGGTACAGCTTCCCATGACCTAGAAACATCACGAAGAATCTTCCAATTCACCATGCTGATCTTAAAAGCTAGGGCTACTCTATAGGGAATAGGAATGGAACTGCATCACAGACCCATCCCAACCTCCCTCTCCTGCCCACAGGTGGCACAAGGTCACTTATATGGAAGTCATGACTCTGAGTAGAGCTGGTGCCTTCACTTCTGCAAAATAGCAGAATAGAGGAGAATAAAAAAACAGCAGCAGCTGAAAGGACATCAAATTCCAAGACAAGGTCAACTTGTAGGCCAAAACAAGGATGAAACTTTCCCCTTTATGCACAATCAACCCCATTCCTCAGCCATCAGTCCCACAGGGATCATGACAGGCTTTCTAAACTCAGTGCTTTCTGAGAACTTCAACACACACAAACACAACACACACAAAGTCAACTTACCGTCTCTCCCCGTTGTGCTCAAACTTGATTCTGACGTCACTCTGCCAAAAGCAATGAAACAGGTTAGAGAGTTCTTTAGTATACATTACTCCAGCCATTCCCAAGTAAGCTTCGGGCAGTCCTTTAACAACATTGGGCTAATACCTCATGGCTCCTCATCCAGTTACTACCCGGAAAGGCATTTCTTTCCAATGAGTTACAACTTCCAATTCTAATCTCAAAAGCAACAAAGCTCTTGGGATAAGATCCCTAGGTGCCTGCCCCAGCTCAGTGTCTAGATTTATAGTCTCTATTTCTATAACTGGCTCTGCATTTTCTCCTACCATACACCTCTTCACCAGGATACCTTTCCCTCTTGATTGATACTACTAAATAAATCTACTAAATAAATCTTGTGGCAGACCACAGACAAGTGGCTTATCCTCTGTGATTTTTAGTTATTCCATTTGTAGAGTGGGGTTAAACATACTTTGCAAAGTTGCTATGAGGACTAAATGCCTGACTTGCAGTAGACGTGATAAATATTTTTTTGCTTTTGCTGCTGCTATTTCTACCATACCATAATTTCCCACAATCCTCACTAGGCTATCATAGAGGGAGTAAAGTAGGACCCTGAACAAATTACCCTAGACACTGCTCCCAGCTTTCTCCAAAGTGAGCATTCTTGGACATATAAACTGGGAGGGCAGGAATCATTTTTATCTTGTTTCTATATGCCCAGGGCCAAGCAAAGGGAATGGCATATAATATTTGTGCCTAATATTTGTTAAGTGGGTGAATGGATCGAAGAACAGAACTGAGGCTAAATGTCAAAAATATAGGGAAGTAGAAGTATTAAAACATTATAGAAACAAATCCAGGAGAAATAAATATTGTAAATATTATTTGAGGGAGTTAGAAAAATGACAGGAAGAGATATTACAGAAGAAGACATAGCGGGGGTGGGGAGTAAGATTGTCAGGAAACCAGCAAATAATAGATGAAGAGAAGAAAGAATTAATTCAGTCACTCAGTAAAACATTATGCCAAAAAAAAAAAAGACAAACAATACACTGTGGCTTACGCTGGGCATGGTGGCACGTACCTATAATCCCACTACTTGAGAGGCTGAAGCAGCAGGGTTTCAAGTGTAAACTCAAGGGCAGCCTGAGCTACACAGCAAGACCCTGTCTCAAAAAATCCAAGACTTACAGCCTGGGCTACATAGTAAGTTCCAGGTCAGTCTCAACTACACAGTAAGACCCTGTCTCAAAAAACAAAAAAAATCCAAGACTTGGCCAGGCATGATAGGTGCACATCTGTAATCCCAGCACTTGGGAAACTGAGGCAGGAAGACAGCCAAAGTTTGAAGCTAGCCTGGGCTACAGCGTGAGACTGTATCATAAAAAAAAAAAAAAAAAAAAAAAAAAAAAAAAAAAAAAAGACTGGCTTTGAAGAAAGAAAGAAAAGGGCTTCAAAGATTCTAAGGTGGAGAGCAAATAGCAATCAGAGAAGAAGACAGAAAAGGGAGTTTGAAAGGTAGGGAGAATACATAAAAGACTCCCTTCTCCCTTGAAGAGCTAGAATTCTCTTCCAGTCTGCTGAATTGGAACAATGGTTCTAATTTATTCTCTAAAAATTATTGAAAACTAAGCTTTTAAGTGGCTAATTTAAACTAATATTTACTATAATAGAAACTAAAACAGAAAATTTACACTTTTAAATTTTAAAATAACAATTAAGAGATACTAATATAAATAGATCTTCTATAAAAATCGTGATTTCCCCCAAAAAAAAAAATTTAGTGAGAGAATGCAAATCTCTTTAATGCATGGCCTACAACAGCTGAATTCTCTTGCCTGTTTCTACTTTCAATGTGTTGCAGTAACACATAACATGTAGCTTCTGGAAAACTCCACTGTACATTCTTAAAAGAATGAGGGTTGGGCTGGGGATTTAGCTCAGCAGCACAGTCCCTGCCTGGCAATCATGAGGTCCTGTATTCAATCCCTGATACAAAAAAAAAAAAAAAAAAAGAGAGAGAGAGAGCATGCAAAAGAGAATGGGGATAGAAAAGGCAAATGAAATCATAAATGTACATCTTGGCCTCAAAAGGTTCTTAGAAGTCTCCTGGATGGTCCCCACAGTACACTTTGAGAATCACTGAATTAGAAAATATGAATACTATCCTCTAACCCATTATTTTAAAGATAAGGAAAGTGAAGCTCCAAGAACTTAGGGTCCCTGGAAAGTACATGTATTAACTAGCAGACAGCTGGGACAAGGCATGTAATGTGCTAACTTCAAATACAGCCCCAATATGGCTCTCTTATGTTTTCATGTAACACGAACCATTTATAATACAGTAATAGCTAACATTTATTGAGCACTTACTGCATACTAAAATTGTTCTATGCATGTTACATATATTAATTAAACTAATTCTCACAACAAGTACTATTACTATCACTATTTTACCAAAGATAAATAAAATTTCCTGAGTTACAACAAGGTTCAGTAAGTTTACCAAGGTCACATTATACTGTTTTTTTTTTTTTGTTTTTGGTACCGGGGATTGAACTTGGATCCCTATGCTTTCGAAGCAGGCGCTGGAACCACTGAGCTAAATCCCTGGCCCCCACATCATACTGTTTGTAAAGTAAGAGCCAGGACTCAAACTCTAGAAGCCTGGCTCCTGACTATCAAGCTCAATGTTACACAGTCAAATGGCTTATTTCACTCACGGATGGCAAGGCTTCAATGGGACCATCGGCAGCAACTGAAAGCAACACTACCAACGAATCTTATGTGACCTTCCCTTTTGGAATTCATAAAGAAAGAGATTAAAAGCTCCCCATATCTAGGGTAACAATGGAGTCAGAACCTAGACACCAGGACACCAATCATGTAGTAAATTGAAACCAGAAGGGAGCCTTTGACTGAGGTTGTGGGTGGATTGGGACACTCCAGGTAGAACACATGCATGTGTACATATGTACAGTACATGAACAGAAGGCAGGGCAGTGCAGTGGAGGGAGATGCCACATGGATTCAAGGTTTATGAGTGTCAGCAGTTTTCTCATCGCCGTGTCTTTTTTTCCTTCCCTCACTATTCTAAGCAACTGCTGTAACAAAAGCCCGCCAAAGCATGGTCCTTCAGACATGCTGTCATGAGCGGACATGTGGTCTCCAGTTTCCCACTTTCTACTCCCACAACGAGCTCTGGAGCATCCCAAGTACTCAGTAATCTTGTAGTCCTTTCTGCCCCTGTAGGTAGGTTACTACACCCTTCCACTCCTCCTGTCTACAGCCCAGCACACCTTAGTGTACCTCTCATTATTAGTACTTTTTTAATTAATAGATTTTTTTGAAGTTACAGAAAATTTGAGCTAGAGCAGAGTTCCCATATAATCCCCTCACACAAGTTTTCCCTATTATTAACATCTTACATCAGCATAGGATGTTTCCTTTTGCTACAATCAGGGTTTTTTTTTGGTTGTTGTTGTTTTGTACTATGATCTAACATGTAGTTTAGACTGGCCTTGAACTCATATGTAACCCAGGTTGTCCTGGAACTCTCAGCAATCCTGCCTTAGACTCATGAGTGCTGGGATTACAGACATGTGCCACTACACCTGACTTATCAGTTAATATTGACATATCAACTAAAGCCCACAGTTGATTCAAATTTCCTCATGTCTTTTTCTGTTGATTTTTATCTGAATTTTTTCAATCTTAAAAACTGTGGCAAGAAGGAGCCTCCTCAGTCTCCTTACAGACTGAAGGAACTAAATTATTTCATGATGGGCTGTAACAGGAACACAGCTCTATATGAATTTAGTCAGAAATGTAACAGATTTTTTTGCTCCAAATCACAAATCACTTGTATTCAAGCCTAATCAAGCTTGGGACTACTAAACAGTACAAACAAAGATGCCATCTCTGATGCCATGACAGCCATCCCAGAGCATGCTGCAGGCTTCCACGTATCATGTGATGTGCCCAAATCTGCATTTCCCCTGACAGGCTCACAAGAAGAAGCCATGGAGGGCCGGAGATTTAGCTCAGTGGTGCCACCGCCTGCCTTGCAAGCAAAAGGACCTGAGTTCAATCCCCGGTCCCCCCCCCAAAAAAAAAAACAAAACAAACAAACAACCAACCAAAGAAGCCACAGATAAGGATGGTTCAGATAAAGGTAACTATTCAATTCCTTCCTGCCAACTCTTCTCCTTCACCTCTCGGAGGCATTTTGTACTGGTAGCCAACTCTAGCCACTTGTTTCTTTGCTGATTCTTCTTTGTGTCCTCTTGTCCCCTCGTCCCATATGTGACCATGGGCTTTTAATCTCTGGGTGCCTTTCCCCTCCAATACCCCTCAATAGGGATACAATTAATCAAAAGTCAGTCTCTAAAAAGAAGATTCTCAAATCTCTATGTTCAGCCCCAATCTATGAAGCAAAACTTTGTTTGTTATGTATTTGAGGCAGATTATGCAGTTGTTAAAAATGTAGCATGTGGGTCAAACCACTGACTTTACTTCCTAGCTCTATAGCTTCTTGTGTGACCTTGAACTTGTTATGTAACCTCTCAATGACTGTCTCCTTGTCTTTAAAGTAAAAATAATGATAGTACAGTATTTATCTAATGGATTTACACTTACATATAATAATAACCAAGTAAAGAGATTAGAATAATACCCAATTTATAAGGGCTCAATAAGTGATAATATAGTCCCATCATGCTTGAATCAAAACCACTGAGGCCAAAAATATTTCAGAATGCACATTTAGGACTTACTGAGGTAGTGTGGTATGTATTCTATGTATCATGTGATGCCTTCATCTTCCCAGGGGAGCGAGGGGGTGGCTGGGACAGCACTCCTATCAGAGAGGCAGAATGCTCACAAGTATTTCCTGCACTCCCCTGTATTTCCTGAAGTTAGTTTAGGTATTTTTCCCCCCACTTGTCTAGCTCTGACCAAGAGCTGGGAAGAGAACGGATGCTAAACTTCTCCCCAGTCACATAGCCCAAGATAGTGAGGCTCCCTTGACCAAAGTTGCTAAGTGACTATAAGGGAACACTGTCCTCCTTCCTCATACTAGACATATCATCGTAAGTTTCTACAGTCTGCAGTTTGTCTGTTAACACAGTACAAACTAGTTTTCCAAGCTATCCAATTTTTGTAGTAAAAGTACAAATATGCACAATAAATGGAATAAAGACAGACTATGAATATCTCTGTCTGTTCAGACCAAGTTTTGTTGCCAATGAGTTCGCTACGAATTAAAAAACAAAACAAAGCTGTAGTGTGCAGAATTCTTTGGATTTCAGATTGTACATAAGAGACTGTGGACCTGCAAAAATCAACACACATGGGTCAGGGATGTAGCTCAGTGGAACCTGGCTGCCTAGCAAGTGCAAGGTCCTGAGTTTGATCCCCACTACTGGGTGGGTGGGAACAACACACACACACTTCACATACTTTAAAAGTTTTTTTCCCACTGTAATCTATTTTTTTTTTTGGTACCGGGGATTGAACTTGGGACCTTGTGCTTGCGAGGCAAGCAGCAGCACCACTGAGCTAAATCCCCAGTCCATCCACTGTAATCTCAAAACTTGACCTGGCCATATATGTCTACATTACCTACCTTCCAAAATTAGTTTCCCTTCTCAGTGTTGCTACTTCTAGTTTTGGTACTGCTGTTCTCAGTTATACAAATTTAAAGCTCAGAGATCTACTCGATCCTTTCTCCCCTCAGACAGCAAGTTCCAATTCTCACTTCAAAGGCCTCCACTCGAAACTTCGCTTTCCATTCTTTCTGACATATTGTAGGTCACCTGGATTCCAAAAGCCACCTCTGTACCTCTCAGCTTCCTGCCTTCAGCCCATGCTACATTCCTCTACAGATCTAACAATCTTATCTATCTCATTCAATATATGCCTTCCTCATTCAAAAAGTGATCAGGGATACCCATGGCCTATGGAGAATGAAGTCTAAATTCTCTGCTATCATTTGAAGCCCTCTGAAATTTAGGCTCATTTAGTTTACTTAACCATCTCACACTTTTTGCTCCCCATGGAAACCCTCTTCTCCAACCAAATCAATGCTCACTCTTATTTCTGAAATACAGTAAACCATACTTGTTCTTTTTCCATAGACCTTTTAAATCATCTTTTTTCTGACCTGAAGTTCCCCCTTCCTCCTCCACAACCAGCTAAACTTTTATACATTCTTCACAGCTTGGCTAAAATGCCACCTCCAGTTGAAATGACTCCTTAGTGCATTTGGACCAAGTTTATGCCTTTTACTTTCCTGGTTTTCTATAGCAGAACCATACAATTAATTAGATACAATCACATCCTACCATAATCTCTTTTTTTGTGTGTGTGTAATTCTCATTTCCTGAATAAGACTGTATAATTCCTGGGATACAAGGCACATAACCTACATATTTTGTGTGTGTGTATCTAAGAAGGTTGACTATAGGCACTGTTGAACGGAATGAAGAGAAACCACAGATGCGAGGAAAAAAGTTAAAAAATGTAGGAAGGTTCAAATCCCCTCTCCATCACAGTTAACTGGTGAGAATAGTGAGTGAGAGTCACACTCAGAAGAGGGACAGGTTATAATTTAAAAAAAAAAAAAAAAAAGGAGAAGGAGAAAGAAGAGGGACAGAGCAGTTCTTAAGGTTATACTACAGATTTGGGAACTCACAGGGACAGTAAGGGGGAACTGATAACATCAAACTTAAGCAGAAACGACCCTCTCAAAGTCTGAACTTTGTGGTTGAACATGTAATCAATCCAAGAGTGCTCTGGGGAAATTCAGTAAAATCAAACTGTTTTTTACACAAAGGTTTATGATCTAATGGCAAACACCTCAGTTAGCCATTATCTTTCTTATCAAAATCAAACTGTTTATTACACAAAAGTTTATGATCTAATGGCAAACACCTCAGTTAGCCATTATCTTTCTTATCCTCTGATTTGTATTACCCTCTCTTCTTGTATTTGCTGTATATAACTTCAATGGCTCTTTGGAACTGCAGTCTTTATTTTGCCAGACAGTAAGTAAATAAAAGAAAAAGGCAAGAAAAATAAAAATTTTACTTGCAATCATGACTCAGGAAAGTCAGAGAGAACAATGGAAGAAATGATTATGAATCAGTCTTACAAAATATAAGGTCAGGCTTGTATGTTATTGTATATCTTATGTTCAAACTGGCCAGCCCATCTTATCAATAATCCTCGAAGAGAAGGGAAACTCTGAAGAGCTAGGTCTATCACTGTAAGAGCAAAAGGCAGTCTACTCAACTGACCCTGCTAGGGGAACTAGCTCCCGGAATTCCCTTCCTCTAGGACTGATAGCAAAAGCCCTGCCCCACCAGTGCTTTCCATAAAGAAAGCAGCTTTTCCATTCTGAAGAACCTATTAGTAAGTATCTGGAGAGTCAGACCCAGATCCCAGATTCTGTTTAAGCATCTACCTACCATTTTGATAAGATTCAAGGGAAACAAGAATCCAGGGAAATAAGGATTGTATTTCTTCCTTCACTGTGGTTTTCAGAAATTAGGCTAGATTCAGAAATCTGCAAAGACCATCAATCAGATGATAACAACAAGGGTAAGAAAACCCATAACCCAAGATTATATGACTTACATTTGGTAAAACTTCTGTGAGAAAGAGTCAGAAGATCTAGGTTTGCTATCTGGCTCTACTTAATACCTCTGTGTAAAATCTCTGGAAATCTTAAAAGTATTATACACTTTCTTATAATTGTTGATATTATTAACTGTTGTTGTGGAAAGCACTCTATAATTTGAAAAGCTCATACGTAAACAGATGGTAAACAAATAACTCTAGGACTTCTAGGCTAGTACTCTTTCACTTTATCAAGTTATCAGATCCACAAAGAACCAGCACCCATAAAGCACTTAGTGTATGTCAGCTGACAGAGTGTTGTACACCACAGCTTGCAAAATCATCCACAGACTCAAGCCACAACATCTAACCATGCTGGAAATCTCCAGGGATCTAACATACAGAAGGGAGAATGCAGAGAAAAGAACCTACCTCTTAGCTGAGTACGCCATTACCCATATACTCCTATGGCTCCTCAGAATGCTTATTTGTTATCAAATGCATTCTCTCCTTCAATTGGTTACTCAGCTTGTTTATTTAAGGAAATGGATGTCTAAAATTCTGCCAAGAGAGTTTGAATTAGGTTCTCCAGCTCTTCCAGGACTCAGCCCTCAAACAATCCTGTCAATGAACTCAGCTTTTTGGCTTTCCTAGCTGTGCCAAGCATGAGTCCCATGAAGTTGTGCCAATCTCAACTCGGCCTTTGTAGCCTACACCACCATTCTCACACTGAGGGACTGTTTGCCTCTGCCAACATCAGTCCACCATGAATAAACAGCCTTTATCGCTAGCCAAAATGCTTGGGTTACCTTCAACTGTGACTCTGCAATTTGAATCTTTAGTTCAATTTGACATTTCTTAACCCAATTTGGCTTCTCTTAGCCTTCAAATTAGTTTTTGATCTTTTAGTCCTTTCTCTTCATAAGCATGGACTTTCTAGCAGAAGAATTAGTAATGGGGAAAAAAGAAAGAAAAACCAAAACCCTGTTCCATTCTATCCTAGGCCTATGCTAGGAAAAATAATAATAAATGTTAATTTACTCAATAAATTGTAAAGTCCTATTTTCACACATTAACATGACCAGGTTCTTTTTATTACACTAAATTGCAAATACCTCTCCCCCATGCATTCCCCACATACCTATCTCACCCTATTTCTCCAGAACTGAATTCTTTTTGCTCTCTTGGTCAGAAAGTGCTGTACTTCTCAGGAGAAAACATTTTACAACCTTGACTTCATTAAGGGGAAAGGCTATTTTGACATTTTCATTACCCCTTGACCTAATATTACCCAATATTAAAACTCTGAGCTTCAATTTCTAAACAGCCATGTTATTTCTACAGTTTCCCATTCCCCAAAGAACAGAATGTTAGGATTCCCACTGATGAGTTTATCACAATGCAAAGAAACTCATGACCTATGTAGAAGGAATGGATGTATCCATCTGCACCTTTCTAAAGAGACATTTAATGTCCCCTCGTTTTGGTGGTACTGGGGACTCAACTCAAGACCTTCATACTGACATTTATCCTCAGTCCTTTCTACATTTTTTATTCTGAGGCAGAATCTCACTACGTTGCTAGGTTGCCCAGGCTGCAGTCTAACTTACAATCCTTCTGCCTCAGCCTCCCAGGATGTTAAGATTACAAGTGTGTACCACCATGCCCACCTCCATACACTTAAGTTTTTGCCCAACAAATCAACAGTCCCTTTTAAGTCTGTACTAGGCAGTAGAACTTTACATACTATGTAAGCCTTACAGTATATAAAGGTGTACTACTCAATACTATAGCCACCAGCCACATATGGCTAAATTAAAATTTTAGTTTAATAATTTAAATAAAATTTAAAATAAAGTTTCTAACAGCCATAAGTGGCTAGTGGCAACCATAATAGACAACATAAATACAGAACATTTCTGTCATCATCAAGTTTACTGGACAGCATCAATAAAGGCTGCTTATGAATAATATCATCTAATTGTATGATGACTAGAATAACCAGTGCTCCCTACAAATCCACCAAAATCACTTGTCTGGGAAATTAATTTTACTCTTCTAGCATGAGAAGCAAAATTAAAAAGCACATTTCAGCTTTAACAGGCAGTATGGGTCCTTACCAAAAATTTCTTTTTTTCACTGGCCCCTGCACATGAGCTTGTTGTTATTGTGGGGCTGTTCAGAAGGGCTGAGCTGCTGCTGCTGTGTTTTTTCTTTAAAAACAAAAAAACTGAGGTTAATAATGTGTATCCTCCATGCAACAGAAGAAAGTTTGACATTATTCAAGCAAATTGCAGTCCGAAGAGCTGATAGGTCTTGTTAAATTTACTTTCTAACCAATCATCAATCCTTTTCACAATCTCAAAGCCACTGATTTCATTCCACTAACACAGCAGCAGGCACAGTTAAAAAGTCAGGACTTCTATGGTAGTTTTTAGTTTCAAAACAGGATTCCCAAAAAGCAATCCCTCCCCTCTTAAAGACTATCAGAGACTACTTCAGTCCTCTTTTCCCCAGAGTGGTCCCTTCGAGTCCTCCAAGAAAGTTTCTCCTTTTCGCCCACTAACTGATATCCATGCTAATAGTCCAGTTTGGAGAAAGATCAGCTAACTAGAGTGGCTGTGCACATGGACAGGAAGGAAAGTGAGGTCATTAGGCTCAAGCCTGGGGGAGGGGACCCACTTCTGGTAAAACGTTCCTTCAAAAAGTGGCTCTGAATACAAATAAGTTACTTCAAGGGAAAGTTCACACAATTAGACAGAATAATGTATGAGAATAGTACAAGAATGGTCTCTAATCTGTTACCCCAATTTTGTAAGATAATTAGAACACTCAAAGCAGCTCTCTAAACTAATCCTTCTGTTATAACATGAAACAAAAAGACTCCCCCCTCCTTCCAGTTCCCTAGAATTCCTAAAAGCAGGAAATACTCTAGAAGGCTATATCTAGCAAACCACAGATAGAAAAAGTTGTAGAGCCTCATACAGTGGTACTTTGGTTCACAAATTTGATTTTTTCCATGATTCTGGTTGCAAACTGAGCTGGATGAGAAACAAGTCAAATTCAATGGCTAGGTTCAATGTTGACCTTACGGAGAAATTTGATTCAGTTCTTGTCCAGTTTGGTTTGTGACCAGAATTGCAGAGAGAACTGAGTTTGTATAGCGAGGTACCACTGTACTTTCTCTAAGATCCAAATGTACCTCTGAAGAATTGGCAGACAAGATTTAAATGAGAGAGCAAGTTAGCCAATAAGAGAGGGAACCACAAGGGAGAATTTCAGGGAGAAATTTTCATCAACGTGCCCAACAGAGCCATCAGACACAGCACTGAATACCCACTAAGTGGGAGAGCTCCCCATCTGTTCACTCCTCTCTGTAGGCCAAAGTACCCAGGAAACAAGATAGTAAATGACATTAACAGTGAGAGGAAGATTCTCATGGCACATAAGTTTAAATGTTAACAAAAATAGGAGTTAGGGATTATGAATCTGAATAATTGCCAAATACTCAGTAAAGGAAAAATAATTATACAAATACTGTCCCCATAACAAGTGAAGGAATTATTCTCTGCAGATGAAATGCTATGCACAAGGCTTTGGGACTCCAGACATACGTCGTTGGCATATATCACCATTCAACAGGCTGAAAGAAAGGGACCAACAGTATTCAGGGCCAGTATTTGAGTAGCCTTGGCTTTTCACATAGATCCATTTGAAAATCCCTCCCCAACAAATCTAGATAAGCTCTGCCAGAACCACACACACCTGCCTATTTGGGTGACCCGTGTCCTTGTTCTTCATGGTCTCATATGCAGACACCCGGGGACGTCGGCTCATCTGGAGAGCCACCAGGTCCTTCATGATCGAGTCCAATGCTTCCTGCTCATCTGCAATGGAAGAGATCACATGAGCTAAGACAGCTTAATACACAGCAAAGTGCTTCCACAAGTTATATAACACTCAGGATGTTCTGTCCAGGTAAAATAAGATCTAGTAACTATAACCACACAGTGAATGCCTCCCAAAAGTAGACAACTGAGCTTAGATTATGGCAATTTAAACATAAATGAATTCTTATCAGCCTTCCAATCAGATTTCTGGCAGCACCATATACCAACTGATTGTGACCATGGGAGATGCTCAAATAACAATTTGTCCAGTGCCAGACTCAATCAGGAAAAATAGATGAAAAGTTGGAGTGAAGAACTAAACAGTATAGTGCATAGTAGGGTACTGAATGAAAAGACAATTCAGAGAAAAGTGATTATGTGACAGTGAGCCCCTAGTTCTACTCTTAAGGCATCATATGTAAGAAAATGTATCTTAAAAGGTACCAAACAAGGACCTCAGGTAGGTGCTTTGAACAGACTGTTTAATAAGCCCAGCCTTTGAAGGGTGCCCCATAACTACAAGTTCACAGGCCTTCTGCTTCCCATAGGAAAGTCAATGGGTAATTCTATTGTTTTTATTCCCTAACTGACCAAGAAATGCATTGTTTCTACCTTAGTGGCATTATTTTTAATTCCCTTTTCTTGAAACAGCATGAAGTACTAAGTTTTCATGCACTGAAAACAACTGGCCAAAACCCAGAATCCAAATTACCCCAATTCCAAGTTTTACAAAATTCCCTTGGTTCCTTTAAGAGGATCTTTTGTCCATTCACATAACATTTAGAGGTGTGCTTGCTTCGGCAGCACATACACATAACATTTAGAGGTAGAAAATTATCTAGAATGTGAGAAATGAACTGTTACACTTACTTTGGTGTCAGGTAACTCACTTGGAAACTTTAAAAGAAGTTAGTATAAGTCAGGCACATACTCCAGAGGCAGGGGCAGGAGAATTCTGAGTTTAAAGCTAGTATGGGCTACACAGTGAGTGAGACCAGCCCGAACTACAGAGTGAGACTGTCTCAAAAAAAAAAAAGGGCAGAGGCAGGGATTTAGCTCAGTGGTTCCACTGCCTGCCTCACAAGCAAAAGGGTCCGAGTTTGATCCCCAGTACCAAAAAAATAAAAGATTTCACCCAAAGAGCGCCTATCTTCTTCCCTTTATCCTTGTACATTGAGACTATTCTAGTACCCTGTAAAAACGAAAGAATAAGCATGAATCTAATCTGTACTCCCACACTATTTGCTTCTCACCTCTCTATAGACCAATCTGTTCAGTTGCCTGCCATGCCCTCTACGGATACGTAAGGAAAAAAAAGACAAAGGTACCTACAAAAAGATTTTACCAGGTTTTTTTTGTTGATGTTGTTGTTTGTTTGTTGGTACTGGGGATTTAACTTGAGAGGTTGCGCTTGTGAGGCAGGTAGCCAAACCACTGAGCTAAATCCCCAGCCCCAATTTTACCAGTTTTTTGGTTTTTTTTTTTTAAGTAAAACCACATTAAAAACTTGCAGGGAAAATATCAGAGTAGCCTATCATATGACTTCACTTCATGTCATATAGGGTGACATATACCAAAAGCATTCAGTAAAGGGAACAACAAATAAGGAGGAAATATATATCTCAAAAAAAAAAAGAATCAAAATTAAAATACATAAATTCCATCAATTATTTTATATTTCTAGTAATTTCCCTACAGATTCCTTAAAGTGTGTTTGGGGCTCAGGATGTATCTCAGTGGTGGAGGTGTAGAAGAAGAGAACGTGCTTGGTTTTTGGTTTTGTTTCTTCTTTCCTCCCCCTCCCCCTCCTTTCCCTTTTAGTTACCAGGGCTCGAACTTGGAACCTTGAGCTCTGGAGGCAGGCGGCAGAACCACTGAGCTAAATCCCCAGCCCTTTCTTTTTGTTTCTTAACCTTACAACCAGATTTAAAAACTAAAGTATAGGCTGGGGATTTAGCTCAGTGGGTCCACTGCCTGCCTCTCAAGCACAAGGACCAGAGTTCGATCCTCGGTACAAAAAACAAAAAAACAAAACTACAGTTATTATAAGACTGGAGGTGCAGCTAAATGGTAGTGAACTCACCTAGCATGCATAAGGCCCTAAGTCCAATTCTCAGCATTGCAAATAAACAAAACCTGTCCTATGGCATATCTAAGCTAGGAAGAAAGCTTATGCATAAGCTCACATAAGTTAGCCTATATATCATTAAATATAATGTACCTAAAATTAATTGAGAGGCTGGAGACATAGTTCAAGCATAGATCATATGCTTTTTTTTTTTTTTTTTTTAGTACTGGAGATTGAACCTAAATGTTCTACCAATGAGAGCCATCTCCAGCCTTTTTTTTCATTTTCTTATACTAGTTTTAAGACAGGGTTTCACTAAGTTGCCCATGCTAGCCTTGAACTTGCCATCTTCCTGTCTCAACACCCCCCTCCATCCCTGTAGCTGGGATTATAGGTGCACATATAGGCACTTGCACACATGCATACTTTTCAAGTTGAATCTACAAGTATGATTGGATAAATAATTTCTTATTCTTTGGAAGATGCTACTATTATAAGATCTAGCTTGTCAGGTTGACAAATTCTGCTAACCAATTTCTGGCATTATTTAATGAATACACTTGTTTGGTAGTTCTAGCATGAGAACACACTGCAAGAATGGTTTGGGTCTATTGCCCAAAATCTGGAACAACTAACAGAAGTGAAACAGTGTTATAGAATCTGATTTTGTGTGAAAGTCAGATATATTACTAGAAGGCAGAAAAGTTCTTCAAACTGAGGACTTGGATAAAAGCAGGAAGTAAGAAATCTTCCTGGATTAAGATTTTTAACTGAATTTTTAATACTTCTTCAATGGGGCAGTCCTTAAAAAGCAAACAAATAAAACCTTTAAACATTTTTTAGGATGTAGCAATCAGAAATATGAACTTTGGAGTCAGAAAGACCTGGGTTTAAGGAGGCCTTGAGTAAATCATATATTCTAAACCTCAATTTCCACATGTGTAAATGGAGAAAATAAAAGCATACTTTCACAAAGCTGCTGTGAGAAAAGAAAGAGAGAAATAAATCAAGAACTTATTAATTACCTGTCACACTACCTAACACTTAGTAATGCTTAAAATATGCTGGCTATTATTATCGTGAATAGGAAAAGGTCAACGGAAAAAGACTGGAGGCCACTTAATCTACTCTAGCATTTAATTTTATTCCTAAACTTTGCTAACTATTAACGATTTACTGAATACTTATCATGTATTATACAGAAAGAAGTTTTAAAAGCTACTTCAAGGTGTTCAAATTCCAGGGATAAAAGGATAAATAAGACTCAATTCAAGGTTATAGAACAGACTGAATAGGCAATATACAAACCAGGGTACATAACCACAAATATATAAAATATATTTTAAAAATGTGAGTAGCAAAAGATTGTGTAGATGATTTTACGTAATTATTAACAGAATAAACTTCCAGAAAAGCAAACTTTTCCAGCTTTCCGAGGAGGAGAAAATAAATGAGTATGCAAATAAAGAATAGAGGGGAAGCAGGCATGGTGATGCAGCCTGTAAATCTCAGCACTCCAGAGGCTGAGGCAGGAGGACCATCACAAGTTTAAAGCCAGTCTCAACTACACAGTGAGACCTTGTCTCAAAGGCCCAAGAACCTAAGTTCATTCCCAGTACCAAAAACAAAAACAAACAAACAAACAAACCACAAAACAGGGCCGGGGATTTAGCTCAGTGGTGCCACCGCCTACCTTGCAAGTGCAAGGACCCAAGTTCGATCCCTGGTACCAAAAAAAAAACA